>NC_054602.1:16844260-17492385 GCF_004785595.1 Juglans microcarpa x Juglans regia | reverse complement strand
CTTATAAGATTCCAATGAGGCTTCAATTGTATCATTGACTAATTCTTTTGAAGTACAAACCATGTGGTTTATGGCCATACAACTATATGGCTCTAGCCTACCTATATAAGAAAAACAAAACGAAACTATATGGCTCTAGCCTAACACAACTCATTTAATTATACGAGTTAAACCTTCAATCCTCACACAACCCATTTAAATAAACAAGTCATGTTGGGTCACCCGCATAACTCATTTAATAAACAAATAATGTCCAATTGACTCAAACACGATCCGGCACATTTTGACCTATACTTAATATAAATGGGTTGAACTGATCCAAACAATTGACCTAACCTAATTTTTTAACAGGAAACAGAAATTTTGATTATTAAGAAACGCAAAAAGCATGGTCTAACTACACAGGTTGTGAACAAAACAATTGAAAAAATAAGATTGCATTCCAACACAGAACTTCATAAAGCCTGAGCATCATCATTAGTCAATACCGTGGTCATAATGTTTTTTTTTTTTATTTTCAGTGACCAAATTTAATTTAATTATATAAGTTATGCAGTCTATTGTGAGTTAAATAGGTTGTTACCAACTTGCTAAGTTAATCAGCCCCACCAAGGGAATGGTTGGAGGCGAAGAGCTAAGCACGAGAAGTAAATCTCCTCACCCCGCTCACCATGCATGAGGAGAGAGATCTACCCCCTTGAGGCCACCATAAGGATCTCTGGCTAACCGTGCAAGCTAGCTCTATGTAGTTTTTTTTTTTTTTTTTTTTTTTTTGTAGTTTTTTTTTTTATTATTATTATGATTTGAGAAACATGTGGAAATCATATTCTTAAATTTTTTTATCGCAGTATCCACAATTTAAGAATATGATCACCATCAGACAGTGGAAGAAAAATACAAATATTTTTTTTATAGGTAATAAAAAATACAAACATATATGCCCAGTAAAGATAGAAAAAAATACATATAAATAAGTCCAAGCCCCATCAGAATTCGAAACCGAATCATGAACAATCCGAACAAAATTATTGAGTATCCAGGCAAGTTAAAACCATAAATTACATAAAAACAGATGAACAAATTCTTGAAGATCAAGCCAGACGTATCGGAATTGGCATAAAAAAATCCAAAGCCCAATCAAAATTCTTGACAATTAAGCTAAACCCACATCACAGTTTGCATCAAAATTATCCAGAAGCGACTTAAATGTCTTCAGAATCAAAGCAAACCCACATCAAAATTTGCACGAAAACAGACACAAACCAAAACGAAAGAAGACATTAAAATTATACTGAGCCCCGAAACGAACGGAAACGGGCTGCACAAAGAGGCTCAAGTGATCAAAATCCTCACCAATTTGGCATTAGTGTTCTTGATCCCAGTTGTAACCATGATTATAATCGATTGAAGGATCGCGATAAGGGATAAAAGTAAAAAAGCGGAATTCAGATAGGCGTTGACAAGAGCGAGGAGGGGTTAATGCAAGCAAAGGCAAAAAACACAAGGAAGGATCCTCACCCAACCCAGCAACCCCTCTCTTTCTACGAAAGACACCGAGTGTACACGAAAGCGATTGTATTTCTCACCTTTGGCTGTTTGGCATTTTCAATTCTGACGCTAGTCTTTTATTAGTTTTTGCCTCTTGGTTCTCTCTCTCTCATTTTTATTTTTTTTATTTATTTATTTATTTTTTATTTTTTTTTTGAGTCGTGTGTAGGCCATGATTAGTCCGATAAGTTCATTTGATCATTTTTATTTTATTTATTTATTTATTTTTATACTCTGTACCTTTTTTAAAAAAATATTTATAATATTATTAACAAATATTTTATTAATCACTAAACAAAAATAAATAAATTGCATCGGACCATCCTCGGTGACTCTAGTTTTATTCTTTTCTTTTAGTAAAGTTTTTGATTCTCAGAGTTTAGTTTGGTTATACAAAACCAAACAATTCTACTCAACCATCTCATTTTATATAATTATTATAATTTTTTTAAACTATCACGTAAAATATATTAAATAATTTAATTTTTTAAAATAAAAATAATATTAAAATATAATATTTTAATAATATTTTATTTAACTTTTAAAAAAAATATTTTATCTCATTTCATCTAAACTATATAACCTAACGAGATCTAATTTCTTTGTATAATCGGACATGATGTGCGTGTCAATCTTATTTCATGGGCCTATGGTCTCTTATTATTTAAAAAGTATTATTTATATTTTACAATTTTATTTAGATAATCATACATTAGTTAGTCAACTATTAAAAAGAATGAGAATTTTAAAACCCAAAATTTAAAATTTAAATTTAAAAAATATTGATAAAATAGAATTATCACATGATGTATAATATTGTGCATAAAATTATATTAACATTACTCAAAAATAAATTATTTTTTAAGATAAAGTCTTTTGGGATCGTGTATACATATGCCCTTCCCTTCTCTTTATTCGGATTTATATTCGTTTCTAAACTTTTTGAAATTTTTTAAATAAATAAAGCACCTTCTGTGATAATTTTTGTTTTATTAGTAAAAAAATTTGTGATGTCCACCAACCCCGGCCAAACCTCGTGGCTTTTTTTTTTTTTTTTTCTCTTTTTTTGTTTTTTTAATATTTTAATATTATTTTTTATTTATTTTAATAAATTTCAAAATGGTTATTTTGAATAATTGATTCAAATTGAAAGAAATTAATTGTTTGAAATATGGAATAACAAGTTGTTTACTGGAGCCCTCAAGTTTACCGTTAATGTATTTTAATTTTTTTTATTTCTTTTGTTTTACTTAATAATTAAATAAATGATTATTAATAAAATTATATATTTATTTCATAATGATTAAAAATTACCTAGCAGTAAACGTTGGCAAGCCTATTAGCATGATCCTAATATAAAAAGAATCTTCCCTACAAAAAATTTAATATATAGCTTAGCTTTATTTTTAGGAATTTATTCAATAATTATTTTTAGATAATTACAAAGAAAACTCCTGGCATAGGAGGCCCAGTATTCAGCCTTTATGGTCCAATACCTTGTGAAGAAAGAGGAGGAAAGAGTGGTCGACAAGGTACAACTATGAAAGAAAGGTACACAAATATCTTATTTTATGTTCTTTTGTCAGTTGATTAACTAAATAGATGGGTAATGATAAATCTGTAATTATTTGACAACTCCTTTTAAATTAATCAATATAATTGTTACACTTTATTAAAAAATAATTTTAATTTTACTTAACTACTCTTCATTTGGAGTTGTTTGGATTGAGAAAGCCTTTCAATTCATCTAATCTCGTATCATCTAATAATTACAATTTTCTCGAACTCCCATACAAAATACAATAAACAATTCAACTTTTCAAATCTCAAGATAAAAATAATATTAAAAGAATAATATCATTGTTTGGATTGAGAAAGCCTCTCAATTCATCTAATCTCGTATCATCTAATCATTACAATTTTCTCGAACTCTCGTACAAAATACGATAAACAATTCAACTTTTCAAATCTCAAGATAAAAATAATATTAAAAGAATAATATCGTTAAGAATAATATCTTAACAATATTTTATTTAACTTTCATCTCATCTCAACTTACTATCAAAACTCTATGGGCTAAACTAATTATAAGTTTATCATTTTCCTTGATGGATTCACGCTGCTCAAGTTGTTTTTTTTTTTTTTTTTTTCTCAATTGGTTTAATGTTAGATTTGCATACCTAAAAAAAATATCTAAAAAAATATTTACATGACATGATTTGATTTGTAATAAAATTTTAAATCTTGAATTTTACAAACCAAATCTTGTTATATAAGTGATATGTATAGTGTAACTTACAAATAAAAGATGCAGCTTAAAGTATTTTACTAAGGTAGATTTGCATGTTTGGATTTAAGTTTGGAGGCTTAAAAGTGCTTTTAACAACCTAAAAGCATTTCACCTAAAAAGAAAGCTAAATCCACTTTTTAAAAGAGCATTAAATTGAAATTTTTGTTAAAAAGCTTTTTTTTTTTTTTTTTTTTTAATAAAGCTCTATAATTAAAAGCATTGCTATGAAAAAAAAAAAAAAACTATATTTCCTAGTGCAACTTAAACATGCACCAATAATTTGTCAAGTTCATGTTGATTAGTGTTTTCTCATATCTTAATATATATCAAATATCATATATTAATATATATTATATCATATATTAATCCACTAGAAACAGGTTATGCCTCTCACAATGAATCTAGTTTCTCGCTTTCCCTTTCGCCTACTCACCTTCTCATTGGAGGTGGTTGGCCTTTCCAAATTTAGCCTCCCAACAAAAATTTTATGGTTTATTTTTTTAAGTAATGTCATGATTCATTTTCATCATTTTCTTTGAAACGGTTGGGAAGAAAATTTAGGATAAACCATCCACTTTTACCTTTGCATAAGCACTATCAAAAGATTCTTTGCATTTAAATATGTTCACCCAACTATCCCGCCTCCATTTTTATTAAGTTAGAAGTTAACTTACAGACTACTCATAGCACATAAATCACGAGTAAGTTAAAAGTTATTTTACAGACTACTCTTAGCACATAAAATTTCCATGGATGTAATAAAGACACACTAAGGTTAGGGACCATTTAATACACCATAAAAACTCCTCAACAATTTGTAATCTTCTAAAAACATAAACTTTCAAAATAACCCCTTCAATTTCTGTAAATTGCAATTTGACCTCTAAACTTTTGGAAATTGCATTTTGACTCCAAAATTGACCAAATTGCACCAACTACACATATTTTCTATATAAAACCCATTTCCAACCTCAAAATAATATTTTCCATACAAAAACTTTAAAGATATATATCAAATCCGAAATTTTTGAACTTAATCATCTATTAAAAACGTTCAAACTTAATTTCATACTTGTAATCCCTTAAAATTAACTACTTGGCTTAACTCTAGAATATAACTCAAAAATATATCTATCCTCTTTTTTCATACCAGCCGAGATGTATAAGCAACTATTCTAGAGTATACATCAATTCCTTTGGAAGTGAACCGATTCTCTTAATATCTAAGCCATGCAAATTATCATCAAGTCTAGTCTAAGTCCGAATACAACATCCTAGTCATAAAATTCTACATTTTCAAACAAATATCTCAAACTATCAATTTCTTACAATAAAATGCTAATCTTAGCATAGGCTTGTAATATTGCTGCATATTAACATCCATCATCATGCATCTTTACTAAAAGTTACATATTTAGACATCAATGCTGCTACAGGTACCCGGCGTTGGGTACCTATTGCGGAATCAGCTGACTTGGTTAAGAAAAAAAAGCCGATATTATTTAAATAAATAAATAAAATTAAAAAAACAGAATATTAAAAAAAACAGAAACGATTTCAAAGCAAACCTTAATCCATCCCAGGGCACACAAATCGGTCTGCAAATCAAACTCATTCCAAAGATAAAAGCTGTTGGGGTTTACAAAAGGAAGAAATCAAAGGTCCTTGTCCTTTTATTTTTACATATTCGGCTTCGCATAGGAGGTTGCCTTGTTCTTTCATTTTTACAATACTATTTGAGTAAAGTCTAAAAGCTGCGTATACAAGGAATCAAAGGTCCTCCACCTTCGTTTCTTTTCTGGGAATCTATCTAAGATGCAGAAGATTTAATCCCAGGTAACAAAAGCCCCAAATCATGATGATCAAATTGTTGCCCATGATGATCAATTGTCTTTTTTTCTGTTCTTGTTTGAATATTCTAGTTTTCAATTCATACCCATGGCAGCATCATGAGTAGATCATTGATTCCTACCAATCGTTGGTTGAAGAAACCCTACCAATGGCGCACGGCTTGGTCAAAAAATAATGAAGATGAAGAAGATGAGAAGAACCTGTCTACGTTCTGTGAGAAGAAAATGCAAAGAAGATGTAAAGAAGAAGATGAGAAGAAGAAGATGCGAAGAAGATGAGAAGAAAATGAAACGCACCGTTTTATTTTTACATGTGGATAGCAACATGAACCAAAATCCTACCTGGTGAAAGTAGACTTTTTCTTTAGACATTAGGCTCACAATAGCAACATGAACCAAAATCCTACTCATCACAAAGCTCCTTTACAACCTCAAAATTAACATACAAAAACTTGAATTAACATCATCCTCAACAAACATGCTAACTGAAATTGTATTAACTCTACATGGCATTCCAAACTCTAATACTTTAATTTTTGTACAATAGTCATACATCTAACAAATCTCTTTCATATCCAAGCTCAAAATTTGTACACACCACTTTAAGAAAATCTAACTCATCCGGATTAAACTCAAACTATGATTCCTCAACTAAATAATGCATCCCAAAGCTATAAACCAACTTATAAGACACAAATATACTATCTTTCTTCAAGGAAAAACTTCCAATAACACACTAACTTAATCATTTAACACATATAAAATTGAGAGAGAAAACTTGTTTACCAAAAGATGAGGCTTTAGGGGTTGGGAAACTTTTTCACGCTTCCACTACACTACATACTCGATTCCTGTCACTAAAATAAGTGACTTGAGGTGTTGGACTTGTGTGTGTGTGTTTGAGTAAGGAAAAACCACAGAAAATGGAAGTGGGGTGTGGACGTGGGAAAAGCGAGAGGAACAAAAATTTTCTTTTTCACTTCACTACACCCTTATCTACTCAGTTTCTCACCAAGAGTTACGTTTGGTCTTTGTGTATATAGAGCTCGACTTAGGCAAGTGTGTGGGACAAGAGGGGGAGAAGTCCTTTTGTGCAGGTTGTACGTGCAGGGCATGGTAAGTATGGTTGGGTGGTTGCTTGTAGAGTGGGACATGTGTGTGTATGAGAGAAACAAAGCAATCCAATGAGTGTGATGTGCGGATTGTGGAAAGGATTCCCAAGTGTGGAGCAGTTGATCATTTTGGTCCAAAGAGCAGCAAGGACAAGACAAGGTGCTTATAAGAAATGTAAGGTCTTATAAGAGGGGTATGCCCTTGCCTTATCTTGCACTAACCTTCTCACACAAGTGTAGTATGCTTGACATGTGTACTTGAAGACCAAATTGAGGGTGATGATGGTGCCATGTGTAAAGTGAGATACACTAGTATTGGGCATCCTACATGGCTAGTGACAATCGGTTGATGAAGTGGCACACTATGTGTCACGTGGCACTTTCCCACTGGCCCACTTGACACCTGAAAATCAAAAACAATTTTATTACACCATAAATTCTAAAAATTCTAACAGATATAATGACTGCAATTCTTTTTGTATAATTCTGATGCTAAGTTTCTCAAAACAAATTCAACTAGGTACATGTTCTCTTTACGGGTCATAAATTGACTTTGCTTTCAAACCGGTATCCTAGCTAGTTTTAATTCATAGACTTTTCCTAAATTCTCATAGCATAACCAATTTTCCAAATTAAAGAAATTCTTTTAGTCTAATTTCTTTTGGGGCATTACATCATTTCCCTTTAAATAAAGATTCACTCCTTGAAATCTAAGAGTATGCAAAATTTGCATGAGATACAAGAACAATAGTATTTGGCTGAGCCATTTCCAAAATTAAACACAAGAATACATTGCAACCCAACAGGAATGGGTACTTAACTTTAATATCACTCTCTTTTTCAAGTTTCTTCCTGGACATTTTGATTCGGTCATGGTACATTTACCAGTGGAATCTTGCAATTCCTTAACGCTTTATCTTTCTAATCAACAATTTGCAATGGAATCTCCTCATACGATAGATTGGGATGTAACAATATGCTTTTTAGATCTATAACTTTTGGTGACTGCTTTTCAAAACTCTTCGTTAAAGAAGATATGTGGAATACGTCATGAATTCCTTGGAATTCAATCGGAAGATTTAAATTATAAGCAACTAAACCCACTTTCTCTAGTATCTCATATAATCTCACATATTTTGGACTCAACTTGCCTCTTTTACCAAAGCGAATCACTCATTTCATAGTTAATACTTTAATAAATACACAATTACCAATTTCTAATTCATCTAACTTAACACCTTCAATGGAAATCACATATACCAAAAATTTCACTTCTCTTGGCCAAAACTCGCACTTACTGAGTTTGGCATACAATTCTTGCTCCTTGAGTCTGACTTGAGCTAGACTAAGGTGTCACCGATGTTCTTCATCACTTTTTCGAGTAAATTCAAAGGGCAGCAAGGGTAGAGCATGGTGTTTGTAAGAAAGGTAAGATCTTGTAAAAGGGGCATGGTCTCGTCTTATCTTGGACACAACATTCTTACACAAGTGTACTATGCTTGACATGCGAAATTGAAAACCAACTGGAAGGTGATTATTTTGACATGTGTAAAGTTGGATTCTCTAGTTTTCCAGCTAACTTAGGCGTCATACATGCATGGCTGGTGGCAGTTGGTTGATTACGTGGCACACTATGTGACACGTGGCACTTTTCAATTAGCCCACTTAGCACCCGAAAATCACAACCTTTTTATCACACCATAAAATTCTAAAAATTCTATCGAATCTAATGGTGAAATTATTTTTGTCTAATTATGATCCTAAGTATCTCAAAATACCCAAATAGGTACACATTCTCTTCTTTACAGATCATAAGTGGACTTTGCTTTCAAACTGATATCCTAGCTAGTTCTAATCCATAAACTTTTCCTATGTTCTTATGGCATAACCAATTGTACAAATTAAAGAAACTTTTTAGTCTAATTTCTTTCAGGCCATTACATTACCTGCCTCTTACAAATCACCCTTTCTTGACTTCTCTAAAAATTCTTCTATGTCTCTTTTAAAAATTTAAAATAATTTTCATAGCCAATTAAAATATGTTTATTGTGTAATAGTATTCGTATTGTGAATAGAATTAGTATATTATACCATGTTTGCATGTGCACTTAATTGCAACATATTATTAATTTAATGTTTGTACATTCTCATTTACTTATCATTATCATATGTGAAGAAGGTGTGATAGCAATTGGGTTAATATATTAGCTTACTTAGTATCGGGTTGAACATATTGGTAGATACTTGATTTAACAAAACCTATTTGTCACAATTATTGGGGCTTCATTTGTTCAAACAAATTGTATTGTGTTAGTCTTAACGTTTTAACATACGAGTATAGGTCAATGAGATGCATGCAAGCAGGTTGCCGGCTTGCGCTCCTAGAGTAGTTGAAAATAGGCTTGAAATGAGTGTAGAAGTTGAAGATGTACACATAAATTTTCAAGTTCGTCCCAATTAGGGGTTTTGAAAGTTTTACAATATATATGTTAAAGTATGTCGAAAAGCTGCTATATAAGAGGTATAAAAAACAAAGTAGATTTGGTGCTATTGTATATTCATGGAAGATGAAGTGTTTTGCATGGATGGAGTAACAACATATTTATGAAATTGCTTCAATTTTTTAACGAACTTCTCCCACTACAAGCATCATTGCCTAGAAATACATACGAGGCTAAAAGTACATGAGTGACTTAGGTTTGAATATGTGAAGATATCGACATGTCTTAATAGTTGTATATATGTTATTTTGAAAGGACAACGAGAATTTAGAATGTATTCAACCCTTATATCATTGAAAGCATCATTATACTTAGGATGTTTTAGTGGCAGCTTGTCTGTCACATTCTTCTATATCTCATTCCTATTTCTTTAATTTGATGGTTGGATTCTACATTTGTTTCTACTACTTATTTGTTTATCCTAAAGGTTTGTAGGTGCACCTTACCTTTATATTATTAATCTTTGGCTTTATCTATACATGCTTATCCTTTAAAACATTCATTTGACTATCCTAAAAGACTCTATCATAATATATGTTTATTCTACTGTTATTATATCTCCTGTCAAGCTATATATGAACTATTCACGTGAACAGCTCATCAAAGATCATGACAAGTACACAAGAGAATCAACCCATGTCTTCCCTCTCCTTTTTTTTCGATTGTGTCTATCAATGCCTTCCTTAGTAACTTCTAATACCACTGTCTCTCCTCCTCCCTCTACTTCCACTATTCTTCTCACCAATATTTCCCATCTCTTTAGTATCAAAGTCAACGGAGAGAATTACATGTTGTGGAAATCCCAAGTCCTACCATACCTTAAAGGAAAACAACTCTAATGTTATGTCGATGGCTCTCGCCCACCACTCACCCTTATGATTTCCATCTCCTCTTCAAAAATTAGCTTATCAGTGTTGACACCCAATACAAAATATACACAATGGTATAAATAAGACCAACTTCTCCTATTTCTTAGTAGTCCCGTCCCAAGTTTATTCATAAATCCTCACATATGGCGGAGGAATGTCGTGGTTACAAGCAAGACACCAGGGCTATTTAGCCACCCCAAACAATGAACCAAAAATACTATAAACATCTAAACATGCCTATAAAACACTCTAATCATACCTAACAACTTAAACATAATGAAACTAAACAGGCCTAAGAAACCAAAAGAACTAGATACGAATGTTAGGGAGTCCTACCTTCGAATCATGCCTTTTACGTACCGAGATAGAGAAGCGAAAGAATTAAATCTCATATTCAGGCCTTGGTCGCCTAAACGAGCCAAGGCATCTATCGGAAAATTACCTTCTCGGAATTGATGGCTGATAGTAAATTGTATTCATTGTAAACTAGTTAGTAGCTCTTCCCAAAAATCTCATAAATACCATGCCGAACACCTATGACATTTTAGCCAATTAACCACTAAACTGGAATCACATTCTAACTTACATGTGTATATCCCATCTCCTTACAAACACCGACTCCCACAATCAAGGCACAAAGCTCCACTTCATTATTGGTTCCATGACCAAAATGTGACGAGAAAGCCAATATAAAATTCCCATTCGAGTTCCTTATGAGTCCCCCTCCACCACAATTTTTCGAATTATCACGACAACTACTATCTACATTCAACTTTACCCACCCATTTATTGGTTTCTTCCAAGTAATAAGACGCAGTCTCCTCCTCGGATTGTTGATAAAAGGCACCTCAAGAGCCCTTAGAATTGCCTAGTCAGAGTTTGAAATTTCCCAACTCTGCACCAAAAGAGAAGATACATTCCTAAGCCATACCTTAATAGCAAACAACACCTCCCTTGCCGACTCCTTCACCCCCTCCATTCTTGCTTTACACCTTCTAATCCATAGTCTCCAAGTGATGATAGACGGTAGTAGTCCAAGTAGCGTGCCTCTATGGGAAGTTTTTTTGGCATACCCAAACCACCCTTAGACCGTTCCCCACCAAGAATGACCCTCCATATGGCTGACGCCAAAGCTATGGATGCCATGTCCCATACCTGATCGGTGATACTACCCAATCTCAACACATGATCAATTGATTCTACCCCACCCACCACACAACAGTCGCACCGTGACGCCATGGGTATAGCTAGAGCTTGAATTCGGACATCAACCAGCAATGCGCCAAATCTAGCTTTCCACATACACATTGAGATTTTCTTTGGCAATAGTCTATGCCCAACTCAGTCCAACTTCAGTCGTTCAACGCCCCTTATAGGAATTAAATCTCACGCACTACTCGTCGAGAAACAACCATCTCCTGTAGGTCTCCATATTAAGATGTCCGACCCATCTCTCCCAGCCATAATTTCCCTTATAATCACGCTAGCTTGTTCTATACCAACCAACTCCACTAACTTATCTTCATCCCACTCGCCGTTAATCCATACATCCTTGATTTTAATCTCCTAATTTAGAACCTCATACCTGCTACATAGAGGACCTTCAGCCAATCATTTATCAAACCAGAATGAAGAAATGCCATTCCTTACTTTCACTACCACATTGTCCACCACTTCCGGAATTACGCAAACAATGGACCTCCAAAACTGGGATGTTATGGGCCGTGCTTTAGCTAGCCTCACGTGTCAGTTTCTTAAATATTTCGCACGGAAAAACCTCGTCCAAAAGGAATCACCGGATAGTAGACGCCATACGAATTTCATATGTAACGATTTCTGTACCTCTGAAAATTTTCTTAAACCCAAACCACCTTCCTTGACTGGCTTACATACCAAATCCTAATTACACCATTTCTTTTTTGGTTTACCATTCAATTCTCCCCAAAGGAATGTCGATAAGTGCGAATTTAATTTTTTTAGAACCACCACTGGCACTTGAAGAACTGTCAAGAGATGAGTAGCCATACAAGAGAGAATATGCCTGAGTAATACCAGCCAAGCACCTTGAGAGAGTAGTCTCATCTTCCAACCTGCCATCTTATTTTTTATTTTAAGAACTAGAGGTTCTAAATCTCTCAAGGCTAACCGACCAGACACGAGTGGAACACCTATATATGTCACGGGGAAATTCCCCTTAACAAAACCAGTTAGCCTCATCAAATCCCGCCGTCTAGTCATTGTAATATGTTTTGAGAAGAAAAAAGCTGCCTTTTCTTTATTTATAAGCTGCCCTGACAGCTTCGAATATTTTTCCAATGTTTGAACCAAACATCGAATTGATCTCCTTTCCCCATTTGCAAAAATCAATAAATCATCTGCATACAGAAGGTATGACACCAATGGTGCACCTACCGGATGAGAAAAACAACGTATACCACCACTCTCAAACTCCTTCTATAAAAGTCAAGAGAGAACCTCTTCCATTATTATAAATAAATACGGCGAGACGGGATCCCCTTGCCTTAAGCCCTGGACTGGTTGGAAGAAGCCCTTATAAGTCCCATTCATCATTATAGAAAACCAGGGTGACCTCACACAGTTCATCATCAGCCTACACACTGAAAAGGAAAAACCAAAGCAAGCCAGTACACTTTCCAAAAATGACTAATCCACACAGTCATAAGCTTTGGCCATATCGATCTTTAGCATCACATTCCCACCTTGCACTTTCTTATTCAAAGAGTGCACCATTTCTTGAGCCAACATGATATTTTCAAAAGTACTCATACCTGGAACAAAGGCCCCTTGTGCGCAAGAAATCAGTCGAGTAAGGAAAGTAGTCATCCGTTTAACCAAGATCTTTGAAAAAATTTAATAAACCACCAAGCATAGGTTGATTGGTATGAATTTATCAAAACTTTTTGGGTCCTCTACCTTGGGAATTAGCACAATATAAGATGCAGTATAAAAACGAGTTAAAGGATTACCCGAGAAGAATTCACACGCAGCCTCTACGACATCTTCTTTAACAAAATCCCAGCAATGAACATAAAAGGCAGAGCCAAAACCGTCTGGCCGAGGTGTACTCTCCTTTGAAATTGTTGCCACAACTGCTGCCACCTCCTCACACATTGGAGGCTGAACAAGATCCAAATTTTCCTCATGAGAAATATCTGCTGCAATTAATGAGGATAACTGCCCCTGCTCCACCATATAGCATATACACATAACTTACCTCAGACCGCTTAAACCAAATCAGCATAGGAGAATGGTCCAAACGTTTCCTTTTCAAATATTCAAAAAAGGCTGACGAATAAGATATCCCAAATGAAGAGTTTATGAGCGTTCGATCCAAACGAGCCTAGCTCTGCGTTCGCCCATCATGACCATTACACCAAGACAAACACCTGCCTTCCACTGTGAGGTCAAGTAACCCACAGGAGTCTAAACACTCATTAAACTCAGCCATGGAGCTCAATGGCCTCAGATTCCCACCAACTCACTCCCTGTCATCGCGAATGATGTTAAAATCCCCCACTACCATCCAAGGCCCCTCTATACAAACCTCCTTTAAGCTATCCCATAACTCCCTTCTTTCCAACTGGTTACATTTAGCATAGACAAATGTAATAAGGAAATTCTCAGCACCATTCCTTACCCCCCCTGTGATCATTTGGTTAGACATACACAAGACTTCAAATTCATACAATACACTCCAAAAAAACCCATACTTTACCTCCCAACTCCGCATTGGTGCAATATTTCGATAGGCTCAGCAACCCAGCCATCCTCTCCATTTTACTAACATCTAAAAAGGGTTCAGAGATCGCAACAAAAGCCACATTAAACTTACTCACCAGTTGACACAAACGATTTTTTGACGTACCTAACCCGCGTACGTTCCACACTAACATATTATCCATCACAAATTTAATTTAAAAGGACGGGATAACATCCTTTGTGATTGACGCAGCGCCTGTTTCTTGCCACTAACTCGCGATGATCCTTGTATATCCATATTTGACTCATAACACTTTTCTTTCATAATCGATGGTGGCCTACAATCAATCTCTCCATCAGACATGCTCTCAATCCCACCTCCATCCTGAGGCAAATCCTTCATATATGGAACATTAGCTCTACATTCTAATTCCATCAATTCTGAAACCAAATCTGTATGCCCCTACTCTACGGCATTTGCCCCCACCATCTCTCCCAACATACCCCATTCCACCACTTGCATAATAACCTTAGTCCGCAGCACGGGCCCATCATCATCATGCAGGCGACGTGACCCATTGGAATCCCTACTTCCGTCAATTGTTCTCCCTCCTCTGCCACCACTCCACATACCAAATTATCATCACCATCGGGCTAATCCTTTATTGTCAAGACCGTTGAATGAAGTGTTTTCATCTGCTGATCATCGTCTACATATGACATTAATTGATGATATTCAAGCATAATTAGACACTTCAAAAAAAAAAGAAAATAACCAATTAGCCCTACACTACAAGATAGGAAAAAAGAAAAAATAAATTTTCTAGTGATAAAACTTAAGCATTGCAACTTTATTATTTATTATTTATTTTATTTTATAGAAATCACTCAAGATAACAAAAATAATGATATTGATATTTTGATAGTGTTAGAATTAATGGTGGTTACTAAATATTATAGGAAATATATTATAAAAGAACCTTGTTGGACCTCTCCCCACATAGGTCAGAAGTTTCTTACAAAGATTCTAAATGGTCATCTTGATGGATTTCATCAACAATTTAGGATTGAAAAATATGTATTTCTTAGCTTATATAAGAAACTTATGATTTAAACAGAAAATATGAATGAAAGATATAATTTAAATGGCACTAGGAATGTAACTATTGAAGAAACAATAGAAATGTTCTTGATTACCTTAGGTCATGGGTTTGAGAACATAATGGTGCAATAAAGATTTCAACATTCAGGATAAACTATTAGTAGGCATTTTGATGTTGTATTGATGGTTGTTTCTCGAATGACAGTTGACATCATCAATCTTATTAATAGGGAATTTAAGGATATTCAAAATAAAATCCATAAAGATAAGCGATATTGGTCATACTTCAAAGATTGTATTAGAGCTATTGATGGAACTCATGTGCTAGTTAGCATTTCTCCAACAAAACAAATACCATATATTGGTAGAAAAGATATAACTAAGCAAAATATCATGGATGTTTGTGATTTTCATATGCGATTGACCTTTGTTTGGGCTGGATGGGAAGGTATAGCATATGATACATGTATTTTTGTGGAAACTATTCGAAAGGATGAATCGTGCTTTCTACATCAACCTAGACGTTTGAATTTAATATGAATATCCTCATATGAATGGATATATGAGGCCATATAGAAAGGAACAATATCATTCAAGACTTTCATCGTGGTAACCGACCAATGGGTATGCTAATCATGCACATTTGTTACTTAGATGTACTTTTGAGAGAACATTTGGAACTTAGAAAAATAGATGGAAGATATTGAACCATATGCCAAAGTTTCCTTACGATAAACTAGTTAAAATTGCGGTAGCATCTACAGCTGGCTATTCATAATTTTATTAGAGATCATGCATTGAAGGATCTTGTGTTCCAACCATATAATGATAACAAGAATTATCTACCTACATAATACATGGAGGACAAATAAACAAAAGAATATCAGAGCATGCAACAATTAGAGACATTCAATGAAAGCACTACGATTATTTAGCATAATTGCATTGCTATTTCACTTATGATTCGTTGGAGAGATTTTTTTCTCACATTATAGGTACTGTTGGACATTTTTTTGTGGGTGAAAGTCCTAAAATCTTTGTTTGCTATCATTTATATATATAACATTATCTAGGAAAAAAATAGAATATTGAAACTTAATAAAAGTGCCAATAAAGAGAAAATCTGTGAATATATCATATTATTATTATTAATTATATTATTAGGTAATCATATTTTTTTCATTTATTATTTGTGTTGATATCGTGTTTCACACACCCTTGAGCCAGGCTCCAACAACTCAGGTTTTCACAACGGGCCCTGCAAAAAGAAGAACGTATGCGGCTTTGAGAGGGCAGCCAAGGGGCCGAGAAGCTTCCGATACCAAAGTCAGTAAATGTTCTTAGAGTGTAGTAAATAAGTAAGAAAGTTTATGGATCAGAGAGAGTTTCTTCGTACCTAAGATTAGCTATTTATACTATCAGTTTGAAGAGCAGATTATACTTGTCACCAAGAGGTCCGAAGTCCTCGTACCGTTCATTTTGTCAGAACATTTAAATGTGGCGTGGTCTTGCGACGGTCCCATTACTGTGGCGAGGCACTACGATGGCGTTATTAATGTGGCATGTGTCCGGGCAGTAGAGCCATTAAATGCGGCGTGGTTCTCCAACCTTCTCATCTCGGTCTACCCTTCCTCTAGTTTGTTCATGCTTTCCTTATCAATAGATCGACGATCCTCCGCATGTCAAGCCTGCTGTGTGGGCAGACACTTGTTGACTAAACATTATCCGAGGGACCTCAGATCACTAAGCCCCGACTAGTCCCATCCTCCACTGCACCATTCCTCCTACAGGCTATGCACAGGGAATTCTCCTAATGGGCTGAATTTGTGACCTTTCATCCTGGGCCAAGCTTGACTGGGCTTCTTGGGCCTTGGGGGGGAAATCCCCTTACAGTTACCTCGCTAATTTTCACCGGATAAGTAAGATGGGAATTTTATCATGACTTACCCTACCATTTTCCCAAGGTCGGGTACTGTATTTAGGTTTTCTACTATCTGAGAAGCTCCTGAGGGCCCGCTACTTCTGACGGCGCCTTCTCATAATGGACTCATCTTTTCATCACATCTTTTCAAACTCATTAATGAAGAGGTATCAGGTGGCTCTTCACATTGATGTTGCTTCGTGAAATGCATTTCCGAAAATCGAAGCGGCATGTACCCTGGTTGTGACGACTTACAGAAGCCCAATCGTCACCTTCTTTTATAAAATAGGGGAATGGGCCCTAGCTTACTCTTATTGCTTTATGATTGTCCCGCCATTCTTGTTCTTTCAATTCTTCTTTTTTCCAATCAGTTTCTCTGTTATTTCGCATTCTGGTAGTGATGAATTTTGAAAAATCCTTTCAACCCAACACTTTTGCTGACGTCGAGCCAGTATTTTTGGGCAGTGGGTGACATTCATCCACTGATAAGTCCACATTGGCCTATTTGGCTTTCACCAATCAAGTGCCAGAATCCATCGCCTTCGAAGTTTTGGGTCCTGACGAGGGTGCCGTTGACTCAGAGTGTCATTCCGACAAGCTAGCCCTATACCCTTCTATGTTTTCGTGTGGCTTGAGTTTGCCATTTCCTCACCCCATCCGCAACCTTCTGGACTACCTAGGCTTGGCCCCTTCTCAATTGCATCCGAATGCTAGGCAGTTATTGATCTGCTACAGCATTATTTGGCGGTGAGCTTTGCTGGAATCCTACCCAGAAGATGCAGACCTTACTAGCTGTAAGTTTCTTCTTGCCCATAGAGTGCTTCGTGTAAAGGGAATCTGTGCAGCTTCAAGGCGTCACATGCCTTAGTTACCTTGGACAGGCAGTATCACAAGGTAAAATACTGGTCCCCCAAGTTTTTCTTTGTCTCAGGCCGTGGCTGGGAGTTTCTTGTAGGTCAGGTGAACCTCCGAGAGTTCCCCATATGGACAGACTGGAGAACGGTTCCGAAGGATAAGGTCGTGCGTCCGATAGCCACCCCTTACGAATCAACGCGCTGGCGATTGTGCGAGAATCGGTGCAGAAACATTCTAACAGTGTTCATTCTGAGGCCCTTCTCTTCGAAGAAAGCCTGGAAGGTTCTCTGCCTGGTTGTGCGGCCACAAACTGCTTCACTTCGGAGGCGTTCCACGGACCTCCATACTCCGGGTAAAGGGAAGAAACCTTGTCGGGAGGGAGTTCCAGCTGAGGACAAACCTCTTCCCAAGGGCCGAGGCCCTTTGATGCAGGGAATGGCTACCTTACAAAGTAGCCATCCGATTTTGGAGGGGGTCCCCGCACAAGTTGTAACGGGCAAACAGGCGAACAGTTCCCCCGCAGTGCCCCTCCCCACGATGATTGGTGAGTCGCCCAGAATTAAGGCTGAGATGGGTAGCCTTCTCGAAAGTATTTTTACATCTTCTCCTCCTTGGGTGGGGTAGCATTCTTCTTATTGGATCTCTCCATTTTCCTCATCTCGTTTGGCCACTGGGGTCACTCTCTTGAGGCGGCTAACAAGGGGGGAAGCTTCCTCCAGCCACCCTATGGATATGGAAGGCCTAGAAGGTCAACCTCCCCCAATTGTTGAGGTTCTTGGGAGCCTGACGTGCTCCATTGTAGATTCTTTGGTTCAGGCTGACGATGGTCCTGGGATCCCAGTCGTTGACCCGCTTGCTCAAGTACTAACCCATCTCACATATGGCGATTCTCCTCCGGACACTACAACATGCCCCTTCCCGAGGTGCGTGAGTGAAGACCTGACTGCCCCTTTCTGCGGTTCTTGGGGAGTTCTCTGAATTTGCCGATCTTAAGGAGGCCCTCCCTTCCTTGTCTCAACTGGCCATGGAATGGAGCTGAGAGTAAGCCATTCCTTCTTCCGTGAGGTTTTTTTGCTCATTTCCTGCCTTTTTCTCTTTCATTGTCCCTCCCTCCTCCTTCTTTCTTATTAATGCTTTTGTGTCATCAAAGCACATCTCAACTTGCAACCTTCATCGTGGGTGACCAGGAAGCAGCTGCTCAGGAGGGTTTGGATTGCGCTCGCAACGACAAGGAAGAGAAGGAACATCTGAAGTCCGGGCTTGAGAAGATGAGGCTCGACTTGTCGAACGAGCACAAGAGGTTGAAAAAGTTGGAGTGCTGTCTTCGGAAGCACAAGCAAAAGTGGGAGGGAAGAAAGACCCAACTGGAGCAAGCCAATCAGGGTCTCCAAGCCGACCTCGCCAGAGAGCTAATGGAGAAGAGGTAGTTGCAAGAAGAAATTGAACGGTTGGAGCAACTGTAGACGAGTCTCCAGGATGTCAACCTCTCCTTACACAAGCAGCTAAGGCGGTTCCCAACGCTTCGTGATAAAGAGTGGGGACAAGGGATCAATGAAGGTCGCAAATCAATGCGGTCATTTCTTTTTCAGAGTCCGGAGCTGCATTCACGGTCTTTCCACCAAGTATCTTCAGCGACTGGCGCCTGGCAACATCCCCACTAGCGAGGCATCCTTTAAATCCAACCGCAACCTAGGGAGAAAGGAGATGTGTACCCTTGCCAGCATTAGCAGATTCGGCCAACTTTGTTCCGACGGCCGTCGAGTTAGGCAACCCTGCTTCTGCGGCTATCAAACCAGTGTTCCTGGCGCTGAAACGTAGGGGTTTCATGTGCCTGGTTATATCACCCCTTTCTCTTTTTCTTTTTTTTTTTAACATGTATTCGCACTTTTTGCTCAGCAGCTTGTACATAAAAACATACTAGATAATGCACATATCTTTGCTCGTCACGCCTTTGCTTCTTTTCCCCTTTCTTCCTTCTTGTTGTGTGGTCGTCATGGGTAAAGGGGTCCACAGTGCCCGGCCTACCCCGCTAGCAAATCACACTAGGCTCGTTTACCCTCTATGAGTAATTCCTGGAATGCAGTTATTGTCGTGGTCATCATTCTGGCGGTTGTGCTGGTCGTACCTTTGTTTTCCTTCCAACCTACCTCGCTAGCATCTTTTATTTCGTTGGTGAAGATTTCACTGATGGGGGTTTTATCATGTACGTGGCTAAGGGTCGATCCGCATTTCTCCATGAGCAGGACAAGGCAGCCTTCTAGGCCAGCCTTCCTTTTTCGCTTTGTGGAAGGGAGGGCGAGTTGTTGATGGAATTCCCGCTAGGTGAAGTTGATTTTATCAATTGAAACCAATTGACTTTTGCCCTACAGAAGATAATTACGTTAGTGATATAAAATTCATACAAGTTATTAAGGGAACAAACCAGAGTTTCTAGCGATTGACACGGGTTGTTAGGTTGACTTTTGGGACGGTCTGCCTTATTGGCTATTTAGCATCCCAAGCCGAGTAGCACTTAGATAGTAAGAGTAAAACCATTCATATTATGGTTACCCCACCAATTCTTCCTGGACGAGTCTGAGAGGAATTCTTCCTATGCCTTTTCCGGTTTGTTCGGCCGCACGCCGGGCGACAATTTGTATTTTGCATACGTGGTGACACTGTGCCAGTGACGTTTTCACATTAAATGGTGTCCCTTCGATTTCTGCGTTATGACTCCGTTCTTTACTGACATTAACTCCACTTGTTATATCATCAGATCCGCACTACAGTGTTATGATAATCGAGGAATTCTGGTTCTCTAGGGAGGGGACACGTGGCACCCGATAGTGACTTGCGAAGTTATGATGTTTGAGCTAGTCAAGTGCCCACCCTGCCTATATAAGTTCTTTGCATTGTTTTTCTATACCCCGTTGCTCTGATGTATTCTTCACATCCTAGTGGACGGTATACCCCCTGGTAGGGGTGTAAATTTAAACCGAAAAACCGGTCCGGACCAGACCAAACCGGATTGGTTGGTCCGATTTTGAACCGGTCCAGTCCAGAACCGGTTCCTATATTATGATAACCGGCCGGATCCGGTCTGGTTTCAGTTTCATAATTTCCGGGACCGGACCAGTTGGAAAAAATATATACATAAAAATTAATTTTATATATTATACAAAATATTTATATATATAAGTTTTATATATAATATATAATTATATATTAAATTATTAATAACATTTTATCTAACATTTTATTATATATTTTTCACATTTTAAAAAAATCAAAAAAGGAGACCAGACCAGACCGGAAATCAGTAAAACTGAAGGTACCGGTTAGGAGTGTAACCAGGGCGTAATCGGTTTTAAAAAATACAAAACCGATACATATCAGTTCGGTCCTAGATTTTGTCCAAAACCGGACCCGTTACACCCCTACCCCCTAGTGGCACTCAAGCCGTTGCCCGTTGTGGCGGTCCTTTTGTCAGAAGGTGGAGCCACCTATTTTTTGTTGGTAAGGTCCCGGATCCTTTGTTCTCGTTCTTGCCCTTTTGCTTATAGGGCTCCACTTCAAAAGTTTCTCTGCAACTGAACTCGCTACCTGGTTGTTCGCAGTGGATAAGTTCTTTTGTTGCGGTGGTGAATGGCTTGGTCACTGTGGTGGCCACCTTCCTCTTCAATTTTGCTTCTCTTGATACTAGGGTCTCTTCGATTCGATTTGAAATCCTTTGCTCTGTAAGCCATCCCGATGTGTTCCCATTTTTTGGCGCTGCCTTTGCCATTATTTACCATACGGGCGGCTACAGTTTACTTTCTTTGCACTTGGGAGCACCTTTCCACTAGAACACTTCTCCTCCTTGGAGCCCATACGACCTAAACCACGCACGCTCTAGACCCTTCATTTATTATTTGTGTTGATGTCGTGTTTCGCACACCCTTGTGTCAGGTTCCAACAACTCAGGTCTTCACAACGGGCCCTGCAAAGAGAAGAATGTATGCAACTTTGAGATGGCCGCCAAGGGGTCGGGGAGCCTTAGATGCCAAAGTCAGTAAGTGTTCTTGGAGTATAGTAAATAAGTAAGAAAGTATAAGGATCAGATAGAGTTTCCTCGTACCTGGGATCAACTATTTATACTATCAGTTCAAAGAACAGATCATGCTAGTCACCATGAGGTCTGGAGTCCTAGTACTGTTCATTTTGTCAAAACCTTTAAATACAGCATAGTCTTGCAACGGTCCTATTAATACAGCGAGGATCTGCGACGGCGTCATTAATTAGACATGTCTTCCGGGTGGCAGAGCCATTAAATGCGACGTGGTTCTCCAACCTTCTCCTCTTAGTCTACCTTTCCCCTGGTTCGTTCGTGCTTTCATTGTCAGTTGATCGACGATCCTCCGCACGTCACACCTACTGTGTGGACGAGTACTCGATGACTGGATATTATCCGAGGGACCTCAAATCACTGAGCCCCAATGAGTTCCATCCTCTACTGCATCGTCCCTCCCGCAAGCTATGCACAAGGAATTCTCCTAGTGGGCCAGATTTGTAACCTTTCGTCCTGGGCTAGGCTTCTCTGGGCTTCCTGGGCCTTGGGGGGAAAATCTCCTTACAATTTGATTATAAAATTTAGTTTCTATTAAAGGTATGGTTATTATCTTTATAAAAAACAAAAAGCAAATGACCTTTTTGTCATTTTCTATATTTCTTATGTTGCAAATATATGTAACAAGTTTAAAAACGCTTCAAAGAGACTCTAAAACGCATGTTTAATGCCTGCTTGCACCTTCACCCACACCCAGCCGCCCCTAAGAGTACTCTTATTGGATTAGTTAAAAGTTAAATTCAATGAAAATTTATCTATTGAACCATAAAATATATCACATTGGAATAGTTATATTCCATTTAGAATATAGTTACAGTAACTTCTAAAGTAATTTCTAAATTTGAAAGACACTGTTTATTCATTAAATATATTTTATATCATTTGTTTCTCTCTCCCAAGGTCTCCATCAATGTCTTTCTAGTTTCTATTTTTAACCCATAATTTAATTAGAACATCATTACTAATTAATATATAATATTATGAATAGTAAAATATGATAAAATAAAATTATTTCATAATTAAAAAAAATTAAAATATTTTTGAAATTATTAAATATTTTTAAAAATAATTTCATAATCCAATGTAGAGATTTAATATGAATAGTCAAAGTCAAATTCATCTTTTATTATTTTCTTGTCATATAATGAAAAAATGACTATTTCAATATGGAGGCTTATGTGAATGGAATAACTAAAAGTTAAATTTATCTTATATTCATTAAAAATATATTTTAATTTTAATTAATCCAACGAGAGTACTCCAATGACTACTTGTTGACACAATATACTTGTAATTAGTAGTAAAATCCTATATTAATTACACCCAACAAGTTACGACTCAGAGAATTAATCAAAGACCCAACTTTTTCAAGTGAGTACCCCTGTGCTAGATGAAGGCTGTGTTTGATCACTATTATTTAATATTTTATTATTATTTTTTTATCTATTTTTCACTATTATTGGATACTACAATTCAATATTTTACTTTTATTTTTTCATCATTTTTTTACTATAATTTACAAATTATCTGAAATCAACTCACTCCACAAACATAACCTAAAGCTATTTTTTTTTTTTTTTTGGGGGGCGGTAGATTAAAGCATTTGATGAGATATTAAATAAAGACATTACCCATCATTTAGGATAAAATAACATAATTTCCTTTATATTCAAAAGAGCAGTGCTCGCCCGAGAAGGGTTCCGATAAGAGTAATTATTTTATTCATTTTTTTATAATTTTAAACATTTTTTTTAAAATTTATAATATTATTAAAAATTACTTACTTACTAACTATAGGTGAGAGAAACTTTTTCCTATTCGAAACACATGGAAAAAATAGTGCCTGGACCAACTTTGTCCTTTTTTCGGTAAAACTATTTAATGCTCTACACCAGATTCAGGGTAGAGTTATATAGCTCATTTTGTCTGATTTATTAAAAAAATAAAAAAAATAGTAGAAAAAATTTAAGATTGCGATCTTCCTCCTATATATATATATATATATATATATATATATAAAATAAATTTTTTATATCAATCACTATTTATTTTTACACTTTACACTTATAACTTTGTTATAGAATAGAGATATTTTTTATAGAATGTAAAATTTAGAATAGTGAATAATAACTTAGAAGAATTTATATATATATATATATATATATATAATTAAAGCCAGTCAAGAGTCATGATTTAGATGGTATGAATGAGATTATGACAATAACTCGTGGAATTAAAACCAACTCAAGAAATTTAAAAAGTTATAGAGAAAGTAATGATATACATATAATTTTTTATATATATAATTATGTTTTAAATTGAGAGTATTTGTATAAAATGATATTATTTTTATAAGTCATTTTATAAAAATATTCCTCAAAATAAGATTGCGTAAAAAGTTATAAAAATTATTCAATGTGTATAATTTTTTTGAAGAGAATGGACGATAATTTAGATAATATATGGTAACTTTTTATGTAAAATTAATATTATATTATCTGGGGATAACAACTTTCGTGTAAATTCAATCAATCTAAATGATTTTTTTTTTCTTGCAATTTTCAAACACGTGGTATTATATATATATATATATATATATATATATATATATATATAAACACACGCATATGTAAGAGTAATTTTTGGAAACACAATTAAATTGACCCAATTCTGAAATCCAATTTGCTAGGAGGATTGATGGCGTGTAGGAGATAAAATAATGTTACATACAGTTATGAAATACGTAAATATTATACAGTTAAAATAGAATTAATTATTAAAAATTATTTTTTTTTTATATAAATCTCATATTTTTTATATTTTTTTAAAATAATTATACAGCTTTGAGCGAATACGACTATCACCTTTCGGCTTTGACATGAGATAATGGGAGAGAGGAATAGCAGAGGGATGTGAAAAGTGGCAAAATGGAGAATATCTTTCGGCATGTACACCAAACAAACAAAAGGGCATAAAAAGATGAAATAACAGCCACTATTTTCAAGCGCTTTCTCTGTCCCAAAAGGAAAAAAGGTAACTTTGGTACACCCTTTTGTCAGAGAGAAAACAGTCAATAATACAGCTGAGGCTACTAAGTTAGCCAATAATGATATAATCCATTAGGCCTCTCGTACTTAATCAGATTTCACATAATTTATATATATATATATATATATTTTTTTTTTATTATTTTTGTAAATATATGGCTTAAGACATTGTTACCCATAAATTTTATCATCCATTATTTGGTAAGGTATTATTAAGTTTATATTAAAGTTTGGTCTATTTTAAGAAAAATGCTATGTAATCACTATTTATTCTCACATTTTATATATATAATTTTTTTTTATAAGATGTGTGGATATTTTTAATAGAATATAAGGTGTGGGATGTGGGTAGTAAATAGTGACTGATAAAATTTTTTTTTCTTATTTTAATTGTTTTCCTAATTAATTACTCTTTATCATTATTTGATATCAATATTCTACATGCATTATTATTGAATACTAATACTATTGATTATCATATGATGAACGGATCACACTCTTTAACCGTTGTCTATTGTATCTACTATAAACTAATGAAAACAACATTAAAATGCAGGCATAATAGAAAATAAAGGAAACTATCAAAATAGAAGATGTTTGACCATTTCGAAATGTTTTTAACACTTTGATTTTTATATTAACTAAATATTTTGTTGATGACCCTATTGAGTTTGGGAATAATTAGTGATTTATTAATTAATCTTCTCTAGCCTCAATTATCTTATTTGCGTTGGTATAAAGATATATTCCTAACTAAATTTATGATCAGAAATGATTGTCAGTAGCCATACTAAAAAGAAGTAAATATCACTTATTATACAATACATAATATTTAGTATTTATAAATAAATTGAAATATTGATAATTTTTTATGTTAAGACATATTTTTACATAATTTCGTTTGGTGTATCAATAAAAAATTATTAAATATGTTTTTCAAATATTTATTTCAAATCTTTTTCTACAATTAAAATAAATTTATATGATACATAGATCTTATAATATTTAGTGTTGATATCAAAATTATAAATACAAATAGTGTAATATCCCATATTAAGTATAGAAAGATGATAACGAGATCCCACATTATTTAGACTAATACAAAAAAAATTGGAGTAGATGCTTGGATGCGATTTAAACTCTATTTAAATGGTTAAGACAATTCCAATCAGGAAAATAGAACTTGAGCGGATTTAAGGAGAACTTGTAATATCCCTCACATTGCTTGATCATCATATATAATAAGCATGTTAGGAATTTTGAAGGGACCATTATAGTTATCCTAGATTGTCAAATTGATGAAGACATCATAGATTTTTGTCAGATCTAGATTATGATACACCATATCATGAGATGCAAACATGTAAGATATATATGGTTAGAAATGTTTGTGACTAATTGTAAGATAAGTTTGAGATTAGGTTTTGAGACGTTTGAAAGATTTGTATATTTAGGATTAAGATATATCTTCTTTGATTAAGAAACTTTTTTGATTGAGACCATTTTTAAAAGATGAAAAATGATATTGTAGTCATAGGATGTGCAAGTCACGCACACCCCTCTTGAAAAAATCGGAGACTCACACGAAAAAATTATTTTTTTAATAGTAGATTCTACTTTTTTCAAAATGAGTATGAAAGGCTTGTATACTCTACGACTTGTTTGGAAATAAATCTCATCTCATTTACTTCCCAAACATAATTCAAATATAAAATTTTCAAACTAATCATTACAACTTTCTTAAACTTTCAAATAAAAAATAAAAAACAATTCAAAATTTTAAAATCTTTAAACAAAAATAATATTATAAAACTAAATTCTAAATTCTAATAATATTTTAATTTTATAATATTTTTTATTTAACTTTTTCTCTTTCATTTCCTAAAACTCAAAAAATACTTAACTCAAAGTATCTTACTACTATTTATAAACTATCTTATTACTATTAACAAAATTCTTAACTCATATCACTTCCCAAACGAGCCCTTTAGACTATATCTAACATTACTCAAGAAAAATTTATATATAATCCAAACATGACCTTAAGTAGTTATGTAAATGTAGCTTGAAATTCGAATAATTGTTACAATCTTAGTATCGAAGATTTTTAACCAAAAGTGCGAGAATTAATAGGAATTTTGTAATATCCCACAATATTGTAAGATGAAGCACTAATACAAATGTAACTTTGGACTTTTCATACAATGAACTATATGCATGTGAACATAAAATAAACAATGCAAAATTGGTATTTTTTCCTTTTCATCCCCTTAAAATTGTGTCCGTATTCCAATCATTTCCCAACAATAAAACATAGATATTGGAAAAAAAAAAATGATTATACTGCATTTGTATACTCAAAATTGCATTTATTATTTCTCTCATAATCTCTACCGAGGATGTAGCACGAGTTGGTCCCGACAAAGAACAATTTTTTTTTTCATTCATTTTTTTATATTCTTAAATATTTAAAAAAAAGAAAAAAATTTACAATATTATTAAAAAATATTTATTTAATCACTAAATAAATAAAAAAATTTGCATCCGGACAATTCTTCGGATACTGTTTCGGGTGATTTAGCATTTCTGTAATAATATTGATAATAATAGAGAAAATGGCAGTGTAGTAATTGTGAGGCCAAGCATCTGTGATCTTGCAGAGAGATCATTGACTGGTCGCCTTTGACCAGTCTTTTTGGGATGCCAGTCCCCCCTACCTCTCTCTACCTGTTGTTTTTTCAGAAGTACTACTGCCTCAGGAGTCAGTACTCCTCAGTGGGCAACATTTCTACCTCATAAATGATACACGAGCTTGCTCTTCACTCCCCACACGCTTCCTCTTCACACTGCCCACCACGCTCCAACCTAAAACCACTACACTTTGCATTGCATGAGGCAGGCCAGTCATGTACACGCACATGAAGAGAAGCCAAGAGAACCAGCTCTTGCATCTACAAAGCCTTTTATCACGATCGATGAAACGTCTCATACATCCATGAGGTATTGGGATGCATTTGCCATTGCTAGGGGAAGCCTATATATCTTGCACTTAAAGAATATCAGCTGTAAAATTGTCAATTCTATGTTGTATGGGTTATCTTTGTTTGTAAGATAAATCCTTTTCTTAATGGGAAAATGAAATTACTCATATCAAACTTTAAATATGTTATTCTCCTCAATTTCTAGATAAACAAATTGAACGACCATGATCTTATTTTTTTTTGCAATTTGATTCCAAATTAAACACCTAATTTCTATTTTCATATTAATATCTCGTATTTGTTATTGAAATAAGTTTTTAATTATTTAGTTCTTGAAATGCCTTAGTTTGTTTGTTTTCGTAGATGAGATAAATTGAAATTAAAATTAAAAGTTAAATAAAATATTATTATATTATATTTTTTTAATAATATTTTTATTTTAAAATTTGAACAAATTGAATTATTTATTTTATTTTGTATAAAATTTTGAAAAAATGTTATGATTAGATGAGATAAAATAATTGTAAAAATAAACAAGACGGAATTAACATTTTGACAATACTATATACTCCACTCATCCTATTCTATATCTACTTTGTTCACGAGATTAAAAAAAATCAAAATTTAATAAACAATGAGTAATGGAATGGAAGTTAGATGAGCTCTCACCATTTTAATCCAACAAATTCAACATATTATCATCTTATAAGAACCATATATATATTATATATATATATATATTGCCCCAAAACAAATCTCACTAATGAATAACACTCTAAACCAAATAAGAGGGGGATAGAGGATGATGATATATAATTAGAATGATTAATGAAAGTGAAATCCGGCATACAATAGGGCACAAATGGGATTTATGTACAAACCAAGCAAATGGAATTGACTTTCTGATCTCTATCTCAGCTATAAAATCATGCATATCTGTTTATTTACTAGTAATGATCATTTTGGAGGGGACTGATGATTCTTGTGGGAAGCCAAGGCATTGATAGAATCAGCAAGCTTATTGATGGCATCAACAAGGCCAACAATGCCTTCCCTATTGATCTCTTTCTTAGATTCTTCAATCTTCAGCCTTCTCTCATGCATGCTCAGAAGTTCTCTGTGCCGCCTCTCCTCTCTTTCCTCGCTGGCCTGAATGGCTTCCGCTATGATGGAAGCGCTTTTGGAGATTGCAGTGCCCACTTCATGTGAGGTGCTTGTATTTGCAGTGCCACTTGTTCCCTCTGCACTTTGATCACCTTCTTTTCTCCTTCTCTTTGCTGGTGAGTCTGAATGCTCACTTGTATCAGGATCTGAGCTATCACGCATGATCTCCAAAATCATATATGGAACCAAATCAAACCAATAATCAATACTAACTGAGAAAACTATGACTCCCCAAAAGCCATCGATTTAGAGTGATGAAATGATCAGTCAAAAACACGATTTACCTGGTCCAGAGAACAAACATTAACTGCTAGCTAGCCTATTGGGTATGATATTTTTCAACCGGACACAGAAATTGTGCTGGAAGTACTCGTTAGAGTGTATTGGATATAACAGACATTAATTCAAAACCCATTGCAACTGGTCACACATTAAAAGCTTAGGATGTTCTCACGCCCTAATATAGTAATAATGGATTGTGGGAGAAGGAAGAAATGGTATCTCAGTTCACCCACAAAAATGCAGAATGTAAAACGGAAGACGAGAGGGAGAGAGAGTACCTACTGTGGGCATTGGCTGAGAATATGTGAGAGCAGGTACCGTTAGCAGTGGTGGTGGCGCTGCTGCTCCTGGTAGTGCTAATGGTGGAACTTGAGTAGTGGAGATGTGATGCTGCAATAGAGGCGGCAAGGAAGGCTGAGCGATGTTACCCATGGCCACGGGTCTTTCAACCACAAAGCCTAGATTGGGATTGGAAGTAGAGACATGCACACCGCCCACCATCCTCTGACTTGCTGCTGTTCCCTTCCTCTCTACCACCTCCACTAAAACATCATATATCTGAGGCGACATGTTGGTGGGCAAGCTCCTCTCTTTCCTCTCATTCCTCTCAATCTTCCAATAAGACTCTTCATCCCCGGCCTCGGCTCTCTCGGCTATCCTCCTCTCATAGTCCCTCACTTTCTTGTAATCCCTCATAAGGTTATCCCATTTGTCATTGCACTGGTTTTGGCTCCTCAAACACCCTTTTCTCCAACAATAATCTTCAACCCATTTCCATCTTGGCTCTACAGATTTGTTCCTTCCTTCACTTTCCCCACTTCTTTTCATTCTTCTCTCGTCATCCATCTTCTTTGCCTCAATCAGAATCATTGTCTCACTTGGTGTCCAGTTCCCTTTCCTATAGTCCCTCATAATGCTGTTACCCCCTTCCTCAGCCATCAGCCAGGATGCATGCAACGCCTTGACAAACGGGTGAGAGAGAGAGTGAGTAGAATCTAAAACGGAGGGGAGAAGATGGGCCTAATGGGGTAAAGCTTGGTCTAATCAATCATGGGTCCTCATCTGGCTCTTTTGCTCTATCTTTTGGAGTACTCTTGATTTGATGTGGGAGTTCAAAGTAGTCAAATATGACTAAATTGCTATTTTAGGTAAAAGACCATTAACGAGTATGCCTAAACCTGAATCAATGGTTTCTTAACTAACCCTAAAGAAAATGGATGGTTGTTATATGGTTTGGGTGTGTTGCAGAAGAGGATTGGAAGAGAAGAAAATATGGTGCTGCATCTGAAAATAATAAGAGAATGATACAATTATACAAGAAGATCAGCTTCCTGTTTCCATCATCCTTTCTCCTCTACTCCTTTTCCTTAAAATTTTCAACCTTTTGGGAGCTTTAGGTCACTCTCCTAAAAAACTTCAAAAATCTTCAAAGTTTAAAGGCCAAATCTGAATCTACTTATTCAAACCACTGCTCCCCACAAAGTGAGGGAAAACTCTGTGTGAGACGAGAGGAGAGAGAGAGAGAGGAGAGAGAGAGAGAGAGTCATCAAGCGTACCAACATAAGAAAAGGCCAAGGTAAATCCATTCAAACTGACAGATCAACAGACCCCAAAAAATTTCAGGCAGTGGTAGGGAGAGAGAGAGAGAGAGAGAGAGAGAGAGAGGCAGAGAGAGCGCATTGGAAGAGAAAAGATATGGTGTTACATGCATTAGAATGAGTGAGAGTATGATTTCCACTGCCCCTACACGTGGTATAGCCTCTAATCATCACACCCGTTTGTAATTGAGTTGCAAGTTTTTTTCTTTCTTTTTCATTACTGTATAAGCTTTACAAACAAAAGAGAGTTGGAAGATGAGTGTTCAGCTCACATAGACTGGAATCTATTCTTTTCTTTTGTGCATCCGATAGAACCTGTTTCACACTTTCACTAGTCGCGTCGAATATTCCACCTTAATTTTCATATATATATATATATAATAAATATTATCAAATATACTTACATAAATATAATAAATATGTTTTTAAATTGACGTTAATAAATAGACTAGGACCATACTGCAATGAAATATTTGACAAAATAAAAGACTGCCCCTAGTTTTGAATAATGTTAAATACAAATTTAAAACGTGTAAAGTCCGTACATTTCGTTTTAAACAAAAATTTGAAATTTATTTATTTTTGTTTTTTAAAAAGAAATGATACTTACATATATGAGTATGTAAACGTCATATAATTACTTTAAAAAAAATAAATAAATATAGAATTTATATAAAAAAAATTAATTTTTTAATAGTAGACATCACTCTTTTTTAAAATGACTATATAATATTTATATACTCTACAACTGCATATAACGTTACTCTTTTTTTTTTTTAAAAGGACTACACTGAGCTTGCATTGCCCAAATAATTTTCCTTGAATCCTAATTCCTTTAAGGAAAGTTGTGATGCCGTGTGGGCCGCTGTCTTAAGTATCCTATTCCCTCTTATTGTTATTTCTTGGCAAACCTTCATTATAATTTTTCTGCTTAATCAGAAAATGTCCAACTACCAAATAATGTACAAATGCTGCATCACCGTACTTTACAGGCGCCAATATACAGAGGGTCAAGAGATGCCCATCATTTGATTAGTGCGTGGAACTCACATAGGGGTGTAAAATTTTTCCTTCACATGAGAAAATCGACCGGATCGAATGGTGTTAGTCAGTCTAGACCGGACTGATTAAGAGACCGGTCGGTCAGAAAGTAAAGAAATTAAATTTTCGGTCCGATTGCGGGATGGGTGTTTTTTTCACTCTTATACAAGTTTTTTAATAATTTTTTATATGATATTTAGATATTTATAAATTAAAAACAAGTAATTATGTAATTTTCTTCTAACTAATTATAATTATTTATTTAATTCTCTTATAACCTAATTATTTATGCTTAGATTATATAAAAATTAAAGGTTAAGAATTGTAAAAAAATTATTAACTATTAATTATTGATAGTACACATACTTAATTTATTATACTTAATTAGATAAATATATACTTAGTTAGACAACTTAGATTATATCATTCACTTTATTTTTATTTTTTTTTATTAATTCATATAAGTATTTGTCAAAAATTTGAAAAAAATAAGCTCGAACCGAAATATCCCTATAAGACTGAGCAAACCGAACCAAATCGGTCCAGTCCAGTCCAAAGTCCTTATCGGTTTGAATTTTTGGTGGACCGAAAAAAACAGTAGGTCCGAAATTCTCCTCCAGGATCGATCAAACTAGACCGATTATATTCCTAAACTCACATATAGTGGCAAATCGGCGCATTCCACACCCCGTGAGTTGGTACAATGGCCAGTGCACACGTTCCTTTGACGATCGTATTTTTCTGCTCTAGTCATCCAACTATGTTTCTGATTTTCTCAAACGAGAACATAAAAGTAGTGGAAGTGGAATTCTCCTATGAAATACACCATTCCAGTGAACAGAAGCATTTCTCTTCTGGTTGTGGTTCAAAGCCACAAGCAATCAAACCACTTGTTGGATAAACGCAAACTACCTTTGGCGGCTGCTTCCTTGGCTTAGGTCCGACTCTATGGTTCATTTTTTTTTTTTTTTTTTTTTTTTATTGTTACCTCTTTTCCCTTGAGCACTACAATTGCTGTAATGGGATTTTTGTATGAGGCATTCCACCCTGATCATCTCATCTTGTATCTCTATTTTAATCTAATATATACATCTATGATTGCCAAAAAATAAAAAATACAAATACAAAGAGTTAACTACGGGCTCTGTAAGAAGAGTCTAAAATTCTCTCTATTTTTTCCTTTTTTTTTTAAATTCATGCTAAGAGTTTTCAAAGCTTTTTGTCAAAAAGTAGAAAACATATCCAAGGGTTTGGATTTGTATGTCCAAGCCTAGGTTTAAAGTAGAGTACATATGATCGTATAAAGTAAGTCTTGCAATATTTATTGAACATTTAATACTTGTCGAGAATGATGTTGGACTCTCTTTATATATTTATCTCTCTCACTCTTAAGCCTAGAATTCCGACAAAAGCTTTAAAAAATCTAAATCCAATTTATAATCTACACAATTAACAGGAATTATGTCCATCTCTAGACATGATTTTGCTCCATCGGTTAGATGAAAGATATACATCTCGTATATTTTGTCACGAGACATGTATATATCATACACGCCAGCATTGAGATATGTAATACGTATACCATTTGTCCATGCAATATTAAGGTTCTGTTTGGATATAGAACAGTTTCATCTCGTTTCACTTTATTATTACAATTTTTTTAAAATTTTCACACAAAATATAATAAATAATTTAACTTGTTCAAATCCCAAAATAATACTAATATTCTAAAAATATTTTATTGAACTTTCAACTTTTATCTAAAACCATCTCATCTCATTATCAAAATGGGGCCTAAGATGCTACAATGATAAGAAGCACAATCTCATCTTTCAAGCGAATATGAGCTTCAAGATCCAGAAGCTAAGCTAAGAAAACAACAATATCCCATTTTTGCGATTGTTTGGATTCAATTACATTAAGAGATCGGAAACAACGATTATTTGAAACAGAAGCGCTGCGTGACGGTCGGATTGTTATAGATAGAAGAGTAGCCCTCAATTGAGACAGTGACACATAGGAAAAAATACAATAGACTAGTTAGACCTCAGCACATAGAATCACCACATGCAAAAGAAGCAGAAATCGTTGTTTGGTCTTTTTGCATCGCCACCAAGCCCGCTGCCCAAGATGAAGCTCATTTCCACTACACAAAAAGCAAGAAAATGGGAAAGGGGCTAGAGATGACAACAAATTAGTTGGGAACTACAGAAGCCATTTCACTTGATTCCTCCTCTGATTTTCAATTTGTGGGTAATCTTATAATAAACAGTATTCAACAACACTAAGATTTAATTTTAACGAAGAACTCAACTAGGCACTGGTGGGACTTGTGCAGTGGTGGTGGGAAGCAGGGGTGGAATCATCGATCTGGGGATGAGCAAAAAAGGCTTGGAGCCAAGCATTAACGTCAACCTTATTGAACCATATGTCTCTCGCGGCACAAACGGCTTCTTCCAGTGAAGCGAAAGGGGAGGCCAAACCATTTTCTTAGCGAATTTGGTTCTTCCATTTTATGCTAGGAATTTCTTCTCTTCAAAGCCTAATTCCATTGCTTTACTTCTCTCCCCACTCCGTACGTGTAAAAATCTCTATTTTTTATGAGAAAGGAGAGCCGAACACTCAGATGGTAAGAAGTCCTTGTCACTGTCTAGGTCAAGTGCCATCAGGGATGAGCATGTGGTGGGATTTCGTTTGGATTGGGATGGTATGGAAGATGAAGGAGTGAGAGAGGGGGTTGTATGGATCTCTAATTAGGTGTATGTAAGTGTAAACTAAACACTATAAACTGTTTATGTGGTGCACAACCATTAGAGTGCTGCTTAATGAGGGGAGCAGCCGGACCACTCTCCAAGTTTTTTCTATTTGAAATTTACATTGTATATTGTGTAGGACATAAGTTTGATGATGAGGAGAGTGCATGCAGGGTGGTGTGATATATATATTGTTAAAGAGGAATCAAAGGAAAGAACAAAATCTGCATTAAAAGGCTAAAACAAGAGGAGAAGGTGAGAGGCCTAATCATTTGGTTAGCCTCCCATCACACCAACATTACTTTAATTAACTTAATCACATTCCAACTTTCATAACCTTTCTCTTAATTAATAATTTACATGGATCTTCTGAAAAAGAGGACAGTTTTGTCCTTTCCAATGAGTACAGCACAGATGTCAATTTCACCTTTCGAGGCGAAACCCTAGATGACACGTAAGCAATCCTTTTTTTTCCCCTAAAATTATGCTCAGCTTGGAATAGAGGTACTACTTTGACCAAAAGGTTTTAAGCCGAGAGAGAGAGAGAGAGGGGGGGAAAAACATGGGGTCACGACCCTCCCCGAGTAGTCTCTTTCGTTCTTAGTTTTTGGACTCTAGCCTGCCACTTGTTTAGGGTACATTTTTTTAGGGCAACTTCGTCTTTTCCTATGTGGACCCCTCCCTCTCTCTATTGGGTGATCAATGTGTAGTTGGGCCCCACTATACTTTCTGTCAGACATTCAAGTTGGACTGTGACAGAGATGGGAGACGACGTGTGAGATGTCCATTTCAGATATGATACCCTCAATATCCATAACAGTTCCTTTAATTAAATAACAGCAAGGTTAGATATAAGTTATGAGGACTGCTAGATATGAAATTATATTAAAGTAATTTTATAAATTAATATAATTTTATATGACCTATTAAATTTATTTTATAATAAAAATAATTTTATAATTTGATAAATCATATAAACTCACATTAATTTATGAAGTTATTTTTATATAATCTATTTATAGTTAAAATATTTCTTATAAGTTATAAATAAAAAAGTCTTTTTTAAAAAATAAATTTTATTAATAAAGATTAATTTTTTAAAGATATGATTAATTTTTTTTTATTTATAAAAACTTAAACTTACCTATTTGAGAATTTTAAAAATAATTTATAATTAAATAAATACTCACATTTTTCTTACAATCTGAAAATAATAAATACACACATGAAAGGAAATACAGGATTGGGGAATTTGGTTGTGGTAAATGGTTGGGAAAATTTCGTACCAACAGAGTACTTTTTATCTTTCTCGTTCAAGACAGAATCACAGTATTCAAAATACGCCGTACAATTTTGTTTTAATATTAAATGTTTTAAATTCAGAATATTTTTATAAATTATTTTATAAGAAATGCTCATAGTTTAAAATATGATTGTGTAAATGGTTTATATGCTAGATCAATAAATAAATCTAATAAAAATAAATTCATAAATTAAGGTAACTTTTAAATTTATACAATCAGATGATGCATCATATTAAATCATGTCAATTTATAAATTAATTTTAGTAAAATTTATTTGCTGATTATTTCTCTTTTATTTTATTTTTTACTGTTGTATTTTACAATAAAGGATATATTATACAATAGATGATACGTTACGTTAATTTATAAATTTATTTTAATAAAATTTAATTGTTGACTATTTTTCTTTTATTGTATTTTATTGTTTGAGATATAGCATTATTACATAGTTGTGTTTGAATCCGATCTTGGTGTAAAGCTGGTCAATAAAAGGCTAACAGGTCAGCATTCTAGTACAGGATTGAGGCCCCTTTTGAAAAAGAAAAAGAAAAAGAAAAAGAAAAAGAGAAAAAACTCAACCTTAGCCGATCTTGATTTGCATGTTGTCCTCTTCAATCAATTCGAGTGCTCTGTGTCTCTCTTATATGTAGCCATATTCCAGCTTGTCTCCATTGTATTAAAACTCATTTTTGAATGCTCTTTTTGCTTCCTTAGAAGATGCAGGAAAATAAAGCGAAAAAAGAGAGAAATTTGTCAATATTAAGATTACGTATGGATGTTAAGATAATCTGTTTGGATGTTAAGATAATCTATGAATAGTAGTGAAAAAGTAATGAATAATAATACTAAAAAATGTTCGATCATCAAGGATATCAACGTGACCCTCCATCTATCTTTTTTCTTTTATTTTTTTTTTTTAAACAACTAATATTACTAAACATTCAAACTTACAGATAGAGAAGTGAAAGATCCCAAATTAAGTTCCACCAAGTTAAAAAAATAAAAAAGGAGGAGGAGGAGGAAATAGACCGATATGGTCCACTCCGTTTCCCCCTTTCGGCCCAAAGCCCAAGGTAAGGGCCACCTTCAATAGTAATTTTTTTTTATGCAGTCCTATGATTGGGTCCGCCCCCACATGGGTGGGAGGCAATTTGGGCCCCGGTCCCGGCCTCGTCCAGCTTGGGTGAGTGCCCACCCGTGGGCCTCAATGGGCCCATTGGGTCCAGAACCTATTTCTGAGTTATTTTTTGGACCACAAAACCTGTTTTCACTTCAATTGAAATTAAATATATAAAAAATTAAGTTAAATGTTATCTCTAAATATAAATAAACCTAAAAAAGTTGTTAACTAATAATTCTAATATATTACAAGTAGAACTATTACACATTAATCTAAAATTATTATAAATTAATCTAAAAATATTACAAATTGTCAAATAGCTTGAATGAAAAATAATGTTACAACAATTGAAATACATTAAAATAAATAAATAAAGGTAACAACATGTAGCAACAAGCAAGCATTTGCCAACTCCAAGTGACACCATAAAACCTAAAAAAAAAAAAAAAAACCAAAAAAAAAAAAAAAAAAAGAGAGGATATGAATAATATGATGTCTCAACAAGAAAAGAAAGTCAATTAGGGAAAAATAATAACATATGTACAAATTATAATAAATTAATTAACAAAGTTAACAAACCAATAATGTATCAAAGTCAAATTACAGCTGATGTAGATTGAGATTGAGTCTCTTTTTTCGAAATTGTCCTTAAAATAATTAAATTTGAAATTAAGTTTGTCAAATAAATTAAGCACAAAATATTATAAGCAAAAGTAAAGTAATGAAATAAGAGTGATTATTGCTTTCAAGATGATCAATACCCTCCTCCTCATAGCTCTTTGCAAAGCCTACCACCTTCCAAACCTAAATTGACTTCTCTTTAGTCCAATTTTGAATGCAAATCAAAGCCTCTACATCGGTAAAAGACAATTAACTCCAAAATGGATCTAATATACGCCCCCGATGCTAAATGTGGACTTTGAGACTATGATAGAAATAAAGATAACCAAAATACTACAGGCTATCTCTACAATATGGGATTTCAAAATTGAAACCTCAAAATAAATTAGGTTAGGGGTTTCATTATGAGACCCTAACCCAATTTAGGTTATCAATCCGAAATCCTAACTTCAATTAGAGTTTTGAATTGAAGCCCTAAATTAATTTAGAAATTCAATCTGAAACCCTAAATTAGGTTAGGGGTTTCATTATGAGCCCCTAACCCAATTTAGGTTATCAATCCGAAATCCTAACTTCAATTAGAGTTTTGAATTGAAGCCCTAAATTAATTTAGAAATTCAATCTGAAACCCTAAATTAGGTTAGGGGTTTCATTATGAGCCCCTAACCCAATTTAGGTTATCAATCCGAAATCCTAACTTCAATTAGAGGTTTGAATTGAAACCCTAAATTAATTTAGAAATTCAATTTGAAACCCTAAATTAGGTTAGGGGTTTCATTATGAGCCCCTAACCCAATTTAAGTTATCAATCCGAAATCCTAACTTCAATTAGAGGTTTGAATTGAAACCCTAAATTAATTTAGAAATTCAATCTGAAACCCTAAATTAGGTTAGGGTTCAGATTGAACCCCTAAATTATTCAGAGTCTCAAATTTGACACCCTAAAATCATCTAAGGGTTCAATTTGAACCTTTGAACTAATTTAGGGTTTTAATCTTTTAAGGGTTCGGATTGAAACCCTAAATTTTTTCCAAAACAATATGTTCAAACATTGAAATTCAAACAACCAAAAATCAAACTCTATAGCATCCAAAACACAACCCTATCCTCCATTAAAACAATCCCATCCTCCATTGTGAAAAATAAAACAAACATATATTAGAATTTCAACTTAGGGTTTTGAGTTCGAGATACTTACTACTACAAGGTGAGATGGAGTGAAAAAGGGTTTTGACAACCACAGCAGTTAGTTGCGGCGACGATGAGTGAGAGAGGCAAAGAGAGAGGGTCTGAGAGAGATAGAGAGGCTTGAGAGAGTGAGTCGAGACACAGAGGTGGGGGGGGGGGGGAATTGGATTGAAACTCTAGATTTATATCACAAATTCACACAAATCTCTCCACAACACACAAATCACAACTCCATCCTCCAAATCTATTCATGAGTCTCATCGTCCATAGTCCAATCTAAAACAACCATTGTAAAACGCAAAATTAATTTAAGGTCCTCATTACAGAACATAGGAGAGAGACACACAAACTCGACTAGGGCGACAATGTGAGGCGACTGCAAGAGTGTGAGAGAGAGAAAGAGAGAGAGGTCAATGCGTGTGGGTGCAAGAGAGAAAGGTGAGAGAGCTAAGAGAGATGGAAGAGTCAGGAAGGGCGGAGTTTTAGGAATAGAACAAAATAACTTCGTTTTGGTTTACACACACATGGGGCGAGGTGAGATGGGCTGGCAGGGGGCACGGCCCCATTACACTCCCCTAGCTAGTTATCTAATATTTTTGGGAGCCCCCTTTTCATGTGATACGCACTCCCCTAGCTAGTTCTCTAATATTTTTGGGAGCCCCCTTTTCATGTGTGTATCACGTTGGGTTGTTTAACTTACTGTAGTGTTGTGACTGATTCCGAAGTAATGAAGACGAATTACCATTCACACTTGAAAAGATACCTGGATTGACCATTGAGTATAGAAAAATTCTGAGGAACTTTTGACTCCCAAACATGACGGTGCACTTACTGTTAAAACAAAATATAAATAATTAAATATATCTCTTCCTATTAGTTTAAAGTAGTGACTTTACAATGTATTAGACATGGGGCGCTTAGTTCAAATCCTAATTTGAAGAAAACGTGTTAGGATAAAAATATAAATAATTTAATCTACATCTTTCCATCCGTCTAACCTTTGGGGACAAATAGTGATTTTACACTAACTATGCAACTAACTTTTCATCTAAATGCAATCGGCTTACTATAAAGACCTCAAACGCATAACTTCTTCATGCCTGTGCCTGTGCCAGTGCCAGTGCCACCGACGAGATTGTGTGCTCTATTGCTAAGACATGAAAATAGATTTTTTGTTTCTATGCATCTGCCTCAAGACATTGTTGATGTGATATATTAAACTGATTTTTAATTAGAAAAATGTATTTACAAGCTTATTTATTATTGCATCAAATATACTATTAACAAGATACTGTAATGGATTCTACAATAAGTAGCCGACTTGTAAATTGTAACTACTAAAACTCTATCATTGTAACGCATAACTTGGTCACATCAATAGTTGTTCTAGGGCGTTTGGGAAGTGCATTTGCAGCAGAGCTGGGAACAATGCAGGTTGCTGATATGAGACATGAGTATGTTTAGAAACTAAACCAAACTCAACTCATCATTACATTTTTTTCAAATTCTAACACAAAATATAATAAATAATTCAACTTTTCTAAATTCCAAAGTAATAATAATATTAAAAAATAATATTTTAACTATATTTTATCATCTTAATTCAACTCAACTCAGTTCAACATCCAAACGTAGCCTGAGAGTTCATAGTTCAAATCCTCTATTGCTCTGTCCCTTTTTGACCCTCTATGTGTTTCACAGTGATGGCATCCAGAATCCAGATTCTCTTAGTTGACAGTATTTATGCCTTTATGGGATTAGCATTAACAATTCTGCTAGAAGAGCACCTAAATCTTGGGACATAATTAGTGTAATGATAAAGTCCCAGGTTTTGGTGCAATAATATCTATTGTGAGCTGTGCATGGAAGGTGCTGAAATTGTTGGGAAAGCTCTGCAGAACAACGTTGACCTATCCACAACATTTTTTAACAAATGCTCTTAACAAAGGTAGTGAGGAGAGTAAACCAACAGGAATCCGGATTAAGATAGAACTGAATGACATACTTTCAGCCTCAACACCTCTGTTTGAGAAATGATGTCAGATTCATCACTCTTGGGAGACAAAAAATAAAAAAAAAACAGCCTAGATGAATGACTCACGTCACAAAAACAAACATGACTCTCATGACCATCTCTTCTGGCATAGTTTTGAGACTGTCAGATCTGCACCTCCAAACCCATCCATCATAGCTTTTGCAGAAGGGAACTCCGCTCTAGAGGTCAAACTAGAAGAAAAACAATTTAAGGAATTTTTTCTTTTTACAAGTAAAAACAATTGAAGGAATAAGATAGCAACATAGTTACTGATCAAAATTATAGCAACATATAGCAAATTGTAGCATATTGGGACCATTTGAGTAACGTTAAAAGGAGTAGTAAGTAATTCCAATGTGGGGTCGGCAACATAGAGTTTGACATAGGGTTTGGCAGCCTGTAGTTATGGAAAATGATTAGTATAACCCATGGTGAGTCTAAGGGGTGGCATAGCGGTCCTGGGGGAGCTGTATACATTGGACGTCCTAGATTCGAAACTAAATATTCACACTTTTGGGGCCATCGAACTTGGGGAATTTCCCCTTGAGTTACCCGAGGTCCACTTGCAGAAAATTCCTTACTGAGGGCTTGTGCACCCTCGGGGCTAATTCGGGACTTTGTTCCTGGATACCCGATGCATATATATATATATATATATATATATATATATATATATATATATAACACAGAGCCATCACAAACTCTCACGTCATGAAAAATGTTGGCCACAACAATGAACTAGTACATGACCTCAAATAAAAAGTGCTATTCATGCACAACTGGTTATACTAATCATTTTCCACAACTACAGGTTGTAAGGTTAATCACCCTGCAGAATTTTGCAGCATTTATTAACACATAAAAACCATACACGAATGTAAATAAATTGGTTTTGTCGGCATAATTTTCATCATAATACATGTAAGGATTCCAAAAGTCAAACACCAACATGTTTATTGAATAGGTCAAGCCAGGTTAAAAAGAAATCTCTTTCCTCTAGTGTTGTTTCTCCGTGGCCAGTGGCACTTAATTATTATTTTTCATAAGCAACTGATATTAGTTCCCATGTTAATTCTCAATCTTGTCTCCACTTCATTTTATTTTGCACATTAATGAATCAAATTGTATATTTGATGGGAAAACAGTGAAAAATAGTTATTGAAAATGAGGTTGAAGCAAAAGCAGTCCTGTAATTCAAGTTGGTTTTTAGTCTAGGTATGTTTTTATTTTTCTATTTTTCAGATCATGTTGTGATTACAAATCAAACTCCATGGTAGATGAATTATCATATTCTCTTTTAAAACAAATATTGATAAAGAGATTTATGCTGTTAGCTATTCAAGGGGTTTGATGTTTGATTGGGTTAGGCATAGAAGGGTGATAGTGTTATTCGTGAGCTAGAGAGGAAAGCAGGCACATGGTAAAGTTTTCGTAGTACGTAGGTTGGCTCCTTTATGCCAAATGCGGTGCATTTGGAGAGAGAAAACTACATAAACCTTTAAAGATAATGAAGCTTTGGTGGTGAAGATGACAAAGATTGTCCTCAACACCCTTCATACATGAATAGTACCTCATGATACTGTAATATTTCTAGCCTTCAGAGTTTTTGAATTGCTGTTTTTCTTTTTATTCTGAATAGGGTTCTCTTGTATATTTCTAGTATATGAGGGCTACGCCCTCTGTGCCTTTCTATTAAGATTACATTACTTATAAAGAAAATATTGAATTGAGCAAGACTCGAGAACAGATTAGCAATTGCAGCACATTACTGTCAGACAATATATTTTTTTTTTTATATCGGGGGTGGTGCCCGCCCCGGGGGGGGGGGTATGTGGTGGTGTTTCGAACTTGATTCTCCCATTTGGAGACCAGGCCTTATGCCATCTGGTCTAAAGGACCTTGGCTACTGCCAGACAAGATTGAGAAGTCATATGGGGGCTATGTAGGAGGAGCACATTCTTCATGGACCTTAAATTCTTATGAGATTGTGTGTCGACGTGCTAATGACAGTGGAAACATCATCCTCAGCAATTTTTTTTTTCTTTTTTTTTTTTTTAGAAGTAAAAGATTATATTAATAAGAATAGGCATAGCCCAAGTACACAAGGGGTATACAAGAGTTAACACTTAGTTAGCAGCAAAACACTATTAAAAAAAAAAGACCAGAAAGCACAAATTCAGATTGGTAAATGTAGAAACGGGCCTTTACCTGCTCCGTAGAACAATGCATGGCATGCCTATTTGATCAGCTCCAGAAACTCCCGATTGGCTTCCCGCAATGAGGACACAATTTTTGAAAGGTACTTCTGCATATTCTGCCCCAGCACGCAATGCAGCTACAGTTTTCTCTAAGCTGGATAATTCTCCCGATATCAGATCAAACTTAGGGCAACCAGAAAAAACACTATATATGATTATTAAATGAGCTATCAAATGCAAAAGTGCGTATGACTCACAAAACACTATTTTGCAGATACACAATTTGCTGATCCTAATGGTTGGTCCATTGAATTTGCTTCAGAGAAACCACAAATGAGCAACTCTAACTATATCTCGAAGTAAAGATTGAGCGATTGGGAAAACCATGCAAAAACCTTTTGGCAGTCTGGCTTTCAATTTTGGACCGATAAATGATTGTTATAACTATTTATAAAGAAAAAGAAGAGAAATAATGTACATATATATATATATATATATATATGACACAAACTGTGTGTCTTTGGCTTGAAGGTTTTCTGCTGAATGCCCAAGTGCATTGGCCGTCATTACTATCAAGCTTCATCAATCACCATGAACAACCGCTCTTAAACAAGCTGACCAATATCAGGACTAGCCAGTATATCATATTACAATTCTACCATCCATTTGCTGACTGTTTATGACAAAAAGAACTGACTGCAACAGATTTTGGAGAACATAAACTATATAAATAAACACAAACACACACACACGCACGCACTCACACAAAGAACTAGCTGACAGCAACAGATCATGGAGAACAATGTAGAAAACAGGACAAAAAGAACTAGCTCAGAGCAACAGATAGTGGAAAAAATTTAACTATACACACATCCACACAAAGAAAATGAGCTACCTTTCAGATGAACTTGTATCAATCTCTACACTCAGCTTCAGTATGGAAGCAACATCCTCTGCTATTTTTTGTTTCTCAGCCAAAGCTGGCCAAGAAAACAAGAAAAGTGCCCTTTAGTACCCAACCTTCTGCACTTGAAAATGGTATACCATTGAAGAAAACTTGCAAATCAACTAGGGATTAAGACTTTACCTGCCTTTATTGCTTCCTGGGCAAGTTCCTCATCCACACCCCAGTATAATCCCTTGTTAGTAATAAGTTGGCCATAAAGACTCTGTTTAACTTCCTCATTCCCAACTATCTTTACTTTTGAAACTCTTTCATGACCAAGCTTTTCAATAATTGATCTAACAAAAGGAGAAGAAATATTAGCTTGCTCACGTTCCATCCATTGAACCACAAAGCAAGCAACAATGATCAGCAATATATAAATTTAAACCAAGAGTTTCTTTAAAAGAGAAGTCCTTGCACTTTGACATATGGTACAAATATCCTTTCTGTTTTTATTTTTCTTCTCCTTTTTCCTTTTTGGGGGTAAATAACAAGAAACAAATATCCACTACACCAAATAAAGGGAAATGCAACTATAATACTACCCAGCTTCCACCAATATCACTCAAGCCTGAGTTAACTTGAGTCCCTGATGAGCTGATCCTAAGCCTAAATCCAAGTCCTTTCTCTAAACGGCAGTCCAGTAAAGAAACACCAATTGAAAAACTAAAGGCCAAACTTAGTGGTGAGTTTGAGATGAAACATTTTGATATAGCTAAGAGGATTTCAAGTTTGCAGTTTAGAGGGACTAACAAGCATGCAAGTTGTATCTATCTCAGGAAAGATATTGAGAGGCTCCTACAGCAGTTCCCTAATCAGACATGGTCCCGGTTGCACAGATTTCTCATCTCACCGGAATGGGAGGTGCACTATCCGGAGGTGTGCCAAAAGAGAATGCCTCATCTTTGCTCAGATCATTTTCCTATCTTATTGGATTGTGGGGGCATTCGAAGTGGGCGCCGTTATTTTAAGTTTGAAAACATGTGGCTGAAAAGTGAAGGTTTTGTGGATAAGGTGAGGCAATGGTGGTCATCTTATCAGTTTTATGGTAACCCCTATTTCATTTTAGCCAGTAAACTGAAAGCTTTGAAAAATGACCTTAAGCTTTGGAACATACACTCCTTTGGAGATTTAGGGGAGCGTAAGAAACGCATGGTGGATGAATTACAACAGCTCGAGTGTATACTTGAAGTTAGAGCTCTCGTACCGCAGGAAATATTGAGGAAGACTGAGTTGGTTTCAGAATTAGAGAGAGTACTATCATTAGAAGAGATTTCTTGGCGCCAGAAGTCGAGAGCATTGTGGCTGAAAGAAGGGGATCGGAGTACAAAGTTCTTCCATAGAGTTGCCAACTCCCATAAGAAGAAATAATACCATTGAAATGTTGAATATAAATGGTATGGTGTGTAAGGAGGCCCCTGTGATTAGTGAACATGTGGTGGATTTCTATGAACAACTACTTACAGAAAGAGAGGGATGGAGGCCAAAGATGGATGGCCTTGGTTTTGATACGATTGAGCCTCAAGAAGCGGCGTGGTTAGAGAGGCCCTTTGAAGAAGGGGAAGTGTATGAGGTAGTGAGACGTATGGTCAAAGATAAAGCTCCCGGTCCAGATGGTTTCTCGATGGGCTTTTTCCACTCTTGTTGGGAAGTGGTGAAAGTAGATTTAATGAATGTGTTTCAGGAAGTTTCATTGGTTGGGAAGTTTGAGAAAAGCATAAATGCTACTTTTATTGCGTTGATCCCTAAGAAGATGGGGGCGGTGGAGATTATGGATTTTCGACCCATCAGCCTGGTGAATGGAGTGTATAAAATTATTTCAAAGGTTCTGGCTAACAGATTGGGGGTGGTTCTGGGGAAGATTATCACGAAAACACAAAATGCTTTTGTTAAGGGGCGACAAATCTTGGATTCAGTTCTTATTGCTAATGAAGGACTAGATAGCAGATTGAAGGCTGGATCTACAGGGATTCTGTGCAAATTAGATATGGAGAAGGCATATGACCATGTAAACTGGGATTTCCTCTTGTATGTGCTGGGTAGATGTGGCTTTGGGGTGAGATGGTGTACTTGGATCAGGTGGTGTATCTCTACGGCCAGATTTTCAGTCTTGATAAATGGCTGTCCGACTGGCTTCTTTAGCAGCTCTCGAGGTCTCAGACAAGGAGATCCTCTGTCCCCACTCCTTTTTGTTATCGTTATGGAGGCATTGAGTAGGATGATATCGGCGGTGGTCACGCATGGGTTGGTGGCTGGTTTTCCGATTGGTGACCCCAATAGGGGTATTATTATTTTGTCTCACTTACTATTTGCAGATGACACCCTTTTATTTTGTGAGGCTGATCACAACCAGTTGAGGACATTGAAGGCTCTGTTATTATGCTTTGAAGCAGCGTCAGGCCTGAAAATTAATTTTGACAAGTCAGAATTAGTACCAGTGGGGAATGTGAGCAATACTAGGCAGTTAGCTAGCATTCTTGGGTGTAAGATAGCTTCTCTTCCCATTACCTATTTGGGATTACCTTTGGGGGCTGTTGCTATGGCCTCATCCATTTGGGATTCTGTTATTGAAAAGATAGGAAAAAAATTGGCAGGATGGAAGAGATTGTATTTGTCGAAAGGTGGCCGGGTTACTCTCATTAAGAGTACCCTTTCTAACTTACCTACGTACTTTCTATCTTTGTTTCAATTGCCTGTCAGTGTAGCGGCTCGGATTGAGAAACTGTATCGTGATTTCCTATGGAGTGGGATAGGGGATGAATTCAAATTTCATTTAGTTAGCTGGGACAAGGTGTGTAGACCAATCTCGTCAGGTGGGTTGGGCATAAAGAATTTGAGAACATTAAATCGGGCTTTGCTTGGGAAGTGGTTATGGCGGTATAATTTGGAAACCGGAGCTCTATGGAAACTGGTGATTGATTATAAACATGGAAGCTTATGGGGGGGCTGGTGCACAAAAGAGGTAATTGGGGCAAGTGGAGTGGGGATATGGAAACACATTAGGCGCGGGTGGGGGGACTTTATTACTCATTCTAAAATGGTGTTGGGGAGGGGATCCCGTATTAAGTTTTGGGAGGACATTTGGTGTGGGAGTGAGGCCCTAAAGGAGGCATTTCCAGCTGTTTTTCGTGTGGCTCGCAACCAGGAAGCATCCATTGAGGACCTCATGATTATATCAGGGGATCATGTGCAGTGGAACGTGACATTTAGTAGAGCGGCACAAGATTGGGAAGTAGACATTTTTGAAGCCTTTTTCAGCCTCATATATTCTGTGAAGCCGAATAGACAGCAAGCTGACAGCTTATGGTGGAACCCGACGGGTAAGGGCATCTTCTCTGTTAGATCCTTCTATAAGTCTCTTTCCCACACCACAACCATTCAGTTCCCGTGGAAGAGACTTTGGAGAAATAAGGCGCCTCCGAAAGCGGTTTTCTTTACATGGACAGCAGCATGGGGGAAGATTCTGACCATTGACAACCTGAGGAAGCGACGGTTAGTTATAATAGACTGGTGTTGCTTGTGTAAGAGATCAGGTGAGACAGTGGATCATCTATTGTTACATTGCGAGATAACGAGAGCCTTGTGGGTGGAAGTTTTCAGTCGAGTAGAGTTACCCTTCGTGATGCCAGAAACTGTGGTTGATCTGTTGGCCAGTTGGACACTCCCGAGAGGCATTCAACAAATTAAGGAGGTGTGGAAAATGATCCCGATCTGTATCATGTGGTGTATCTGGCAAGAGCGCAATGATAGGACTTTTGAAAACAAGGAGCGGTCGCCGGGGGAACTTAGAGCTTTACTTTTCCGTACTTTAATGTTATGGGCCATTGCTATAGATTTTAATGGCCTGAATGTACATGACTTCTTAGCTTCCCTTTCGTTGACCTAGATAGGTTTTATCTCCTGTATCCATCTTGTGTACTTGGGTTTTTGCCTATCTCTATTTATAATATTATCGATTACTTATCAAAAAAAAAATAAATAAATAATTCACTAACTATTTACTATACACTTCAGGTTGTTAGCCAATTCATCTCTAAAAGAGTTAGGAGGAGAAATGAACGTGTTTCACATTCCCCATGCTAATGCAGTTGGTAGTATTATGTAATGCTGTGATGACCTAAGGAAAGCCCAAACCATATCTGAGCTTATATTCGAAAAGGACTAGTCAAAGTTACAATTGCATTCCATTGGAATCATTATAACGGCAAGAATATCTTCCTTCCAAGCAATTAGAGATCCCACTCGCTACCTTCCCTATACTCTATCTGTGATTCACAATCTCCCCCACCTTAAATCCCTGACATCCTTGTCAGGTCATTCCATAATACCATCTGTAATGACCGAAGGAAATCCCAAATGACATCTAAGCCTATACTCCAAAAAGACTAGTCAACGTTACAATTGGAGTCTCGTGGAATCATTGTAAAAGGCACAGACTTCTCCTTTCCAAGCAAGCAATGTGGGATCTCATTCACTGCCCTCTTATTCTCAATTCAGGGTATTACAAATGTTGTAGCTTGCAGTACGTCTAACCTTTCACATCCTGTCAATATCACCAAGATACACAAGTAGTCCTGGAAAAGATCAGTTGCAACGTGTAAAGTGGATTCTATTTCATTTTAAGGATAAGTCGTATGTGTGTTTAGTGTTTAACAAGCACAGTGCTACTGGTTGTCCTATCAGTTAGAAGGCTATTGTAGAGTTTACAGCAAGAGTGATAATTGTTTATTGTGGCAACCAGAGTTACCTAAGATCATCAGCATAATCTAAATCCACGTTAGTCAATAAAATTACCATGGTAGCGATAATGTGATTTAGCAAGAACAGTGCTACACATGGGAGTGATATTGGTTTTTCTCTACTTTTGTTCATACAGAACTTACTTTGTCATAACAAATTTGATGCTGAAACACAAAAGATGACCAACTTAAAAAGCTCCGTGGCATGAATTTGAATGAATCATTTGTTTACATAAATATTGTATGTTGAGCAGATATCAATTTATTATATTTCCTAATTCCTCCAGCAAAGCTTCGTATCTAACACATTCATTGCAATCATCCAAAAAAGGGGACAGAACTGGATGGTAGGATTTGTAACCATGATCCAAACTCTAAACTGACCGATTGATTAATGATAAAAACTGTTGATTTTTGCATAATTAAATGGCTTTGTGGAGCAGGTTATAGATGTTAGACAGGGATTTATGATACAAATTAGCAGTTGTTATGTGAGTGGGCAAATAGGGGCATTTTGGGTTTAAAGTGATTGAATTGGGCTAGGTCTTATGGGCTTGATAAATATGTACTGGTTTTAGGCTCAAAGTAATGTGCAAGCAGGTTACACACGAATTTGACACAGTCCAACTCAGTACACATCTGCTGAGTGCAAAATGGAGGATGAAGGGAGAATGAGTAGAAGGTTCTGGACGTCAGCAAGGAAGGGGTAAACTCTGTTACGCCAGCTGGACAAGAGGATGTGTGTGAGAAGAGGGAGAAAGGAGGAAAAGGGGGGGTGATATATCAGAAGGCAGGGCCATTCTGGTGGACGACTAGTGTTTTTTTTCAGTTTTCATCTTTTCTTCAATTTCGCTGCCTTTACTTTCTGCTATGGTTGTTCTGGAGTTTGATTCGAATTCTGTAAAGACCATGGAAAGCTAAGCTTTTAGCTTGAGCTACGGGTTATGAATTCTTTTGTTTCAAACTACTGATTAAAGGAATTTCAGTATGGTAAATTCCATTCTATTGTTTTGCAAGTTGATTTTTTGAGAAAAGTAAAGCCAGAGACTCTTGTTCTGCTGTTGACGCAAGGCACAGCAGAATCTTGGTAATCTTTTCAAGATTTCTCATGGTTGGTGCTTCATGGTAAATTCATTTGCATTCTAAAGATACTTAGGATTGGCGAAATCTGGGTTTAATTCCTTCATTTTCCGATTGTTAATGCTTGGAATGGATTGACAATTGAGTAATAGAGTCGGAAGAATCAATCAGAGTTTGGAATAGGAGGAGACATACCCGTAGTCCAGGTGTTTGATACATTGCTTCATAGGTGTTGATTTTCTGCAACTTCTAATTTCTTGCATCTATTTTACTGATATTCCTTTTTCTCACTTCTTTTTATTCGACAAGCAACCAGAGAACCACTTCTACTTAATTTTCAACCTCTTTCACCCAAAATCAAAACCATCCTCTTCATTAGTATATACCACATCTGTACATAAACATTTTCTTTGTTTTTTCTCTCCTTAGCTGTATAAACAGCTCTTTTACAATCAAAATCTCCACAAAACACAACTCATTACATTTCTGCTGTGCATGAATATCATTGTCCCTGTGGAAATGACCTTGGATTTATCCTTGTATACAACATGACTGCTTCTATGCTTGGAGATAATATTTGCAGCTCATCACCGATCAACCCTCTAAAACACTCTAACCTAAGATCAATTAACAACCATTCAATATCCCTAAGATCTGCATTGAATCCTTTAAAAACTACTAGATTTAAGGAGATAGAGAGCAATCCTAATCCTAATCCTGTTCTTTGAAAAGAAAGCAAACAAATGATTGTACAAGAGTCAATGTCTCTCTAGAGGATTCCATGGATATATATATATATATATATATATATATATAGACAAGAATTTCAAATAAATACTTGGATAGAAACAAAAATTGTAAAATATCTGTGATTGATACTTTAAACATATTCTTGCATCAAACATATCCCAGTGGTCTCCTTTCAAACTCAATCTTGCCCTCTTCGATGAGAATAGAAAAGAGAGACAGCTCAGAATGAGCATGGCTGAAAAGCATGTCGTCTACCTCAATCAATCCGAGACCAGAAAAAAACTACTAGATATAAGGAGAAGCTCGACCATGTTCATTTGAGCTTTTTGGCTGAAGAACTGCCCATAGTAAACCCTAAATCTGATCCATATCAAATCACAATCCAACAATATTCATTTGAGATTTTTAGCTTTGTGCTAATTGAAAAGCTCAACCCCATCACCAGATCTACCCAAATTAGGTAAACATGTTTTGCTGTGACATCATTCAAGAGCCAGAATTAATCTGTTTAATTTTATTAGTTTCTGTTTATTATTAATCATATTTCCATTTGTAATACAGCATAAATCTGGCAAATAATAGAGCGTACCCGGCAACCTTATCCCCACTTTTACTGTATGCTGTTAGTATGACCACAGGTATTCCTTCATTATACGCATCATCTATAAAACTGCAAATAGAGATAATATGTGAAGGATTTAACCTTTTATGATTAAGATCAACTAAGCTTACATGAACAAGAAAACAAAAATCACTGGTAGAAAGGAAAAGAAGTACCAAAGCTATCAACAACGCAAGATATATTTCAGGTGTCTATTTCAAGTCCTAACTCAATAAAAGATTTCTCTTAGCTTAGCTCAAGTTCCTAAGTACCTTGTAGGCATTAAGCCTGTAAAATTATGCGTGGAAGAACTAACAAAAAGAAAGCAATAATTTCTGACAGATTTTAGATTCATCCAGGGAATATTGAAAGCAGCTTAATTTCCTGTCAATTCTCTAGTACTGACAATTGCAAGAGCTGCGATCTTTAGCTTCATTATCTTGAATAATTCACTATCATCTCCTCTGTCAAAAAGTATTCAGAACAGAAGAAATATGGAAAAAGGAAGAGGACAAATAAGAACAAGAACGAAAACGATTCATGGAAGTTTAGAGTTATTACCCAAGGAAACTTTGATGGGCCTGTGTGATATATTATTACCAAAAAGATTCCACCCAAATCCAACCTGCTTAATGCTGGAATAGATTTTTTTCCCTTTGTTATCAGCAGACTAGCATAGCCTCTTAAATTGGGTATACGCAAGATTGCAAAAGTTAATATTTTTACCCATGGAAATTACTGAAATATGCTACTCTTGAAAAGAGAGGATCTTGTCCAGGGTTACAAATAAAACTGATGAGGACGGGGGAAATGTTTTTTTAATCCCTTGGACTAAAGTTTTAATTGTCTTGCTTAGAACATGTGGTAAATGCCATCCTCTTCCCTAGAAACAGTCAGGGAGCTCCTCTATACCATTAGTTGCTAGATCAAGGCCAATGTTACTCATAATGGAATATAATTTTTTTTTTATAAGTACTCATAATGGAGTATAATGAATTGTAGAAGAAAAGCTTACAAAATTGTAGGACAATAACGGTTGGTGCGGACACTTATCTAAGGCTTCTAGAATAAACTTCTATAAGGGATACATATTACAGCATTCTAACCGCCAAAAAGTTCGAAAAGGGAGATAATTTACCAACTTGATTAAATACAAGATTTAACCAAGAAAATTGATATTAACTTGACAAACATAGCAAATTAAAGGAATAAGGATGTATTTTCCTTTTATAATCAAAGATTAGATCGTAAATTTATATGTGAAGGTTCTTTCATCATTTATCATATTCAGGAACAAAACAAGCTTTAGAATCCAAAACTATATATTGATTAGAGGTAACTGAAAGTGGACTTTGTATTCAAAACTGAAAGTAGTAAATAAGTACATGAACAAAATTTGAGGGCTATAGTTAATTAGGGCATGTTTGGGTAATGAAATGAGATGAGAAATCTGTGAATAGTAGTGAAATGGTTTGTAAATAGTAGTGAAATGGTTTGGGTTAATGTGTTTTATTGGATTTTGGGAAATGAGAGAGAAAAAGTTGAAAACAAAACACAAAAAAATACATCTTTATCAAATTTTAAAACAAAAATAATATTAAAATTTGTAATGATTAGGTGAAAAAGTTGAAAATTTGAAAATGAAAAGTTTTTATTTTTTTTTGTTTTGAGTGATGTTTGGGAAGAAAATTATTAGAATTTTGAGATAATCTCATCTCACTTCCCAAACATGGCCTTAATCAAAGTTTGTGGTATTCTCCTTCATACAATCATTCAGCCCTGTGTGCTTGATGTGGAGCCTATAATTGGATTGGAATGATCACATATTGAGGGTTTTGAGCTACTGGTGCACAAGGTAAAGCATATTTCCTCCAGATATTGATTTGATTTCTATATTGCATAGCACAAAATACAGACATATATAAGTAGGAAATAGGCATTCAAAATAAAAAGTCACTTGTTTGGTAAACCAACTGTATTGATGAATTACAAAGGTCTAATACAATCATTAATAAAGACCTTTAATTTTGAACCAGTAGCTAAACTTTAGATAATACAAACTAGTCATCAGATACATATATTTCATTTAAACAGGATGAGACAACTCACTCTTCAACTCCAGGTCGTAAAGGTAAACTTTTTGACATCACAAAATTATCCAACGCAGTTTTCTGCCAACAATTATCCAGTTGTTAAGCAGCTTATCTCAATAAGAGAGCATTCTCATTCTCAAAAAGCGAAGTTAAATAATAGAATTATCAACCTAGTGAAACTAAAAATGAGTTGGTGACACACATAAACAATCCAAACAAGATTTTAACGTAAGGACAGAGAGCACTTTTCTAAACAATAATTTTAATGTAAAGGTAGATTTGGATTAAGAATGATACAGCATTTGTAATTGTAAATTAAAGAAAACACAAAAAGCATATCTGATAGTTGGGGAGGGAGAGAGAGAGAGAGAGAGAGAGAGAGAGAGAGGAACTTCAAACTTATATGCACAGTTCGGTAAAATTACTTGATTTAAGCAAATATTATGAGCTACTATGCAACCGGTAGAATTGGAAACAACTTTGTTGAAGTCACAAAGTTAAGTCGAATGTACAAAACTCAACATATTTCATCCAGATTTTTATGGTATAAAAATAGGGGCACTTGAATAAAGTCATCTGGGTGCATAAGAATTGCCATTCTGATGGAAATTGGGTAGAATGAATCAATGGGGTATAGTCTTGCTTAGTCCTTTACTGTTATCCACATCTTCTACCATATCAATGAGTATCAGAGCCTCCTTGTCCATATCATAGTTCAAAACTGAGTTCTTTTCAAGCAATAGGGATTGGAATAAGGTACTTCGCATCAGTTATGCATAAGATTACAAAGGGGCAATTAGAGGAAAAAATTTGCTGTTCAATACTTTTTTTTTTTTTTTTGTCTTGGTCTTTGTAATTTCTGTGCAACTCGTCCTTGCACAAATCATTTCTCTTAAAAACTCCAACTGAAGGAAGGTCCTAGTGAGACCTAAAAGAAAATTCATCCTATTAGTACATCCTTTGAACCAATATATCAAGGTTTCTTGGTATTAACAAATTAATGATCTAATAACAGTCTCTAAGCTCTGTTTTGTTTGTAACTCATAAAATGAAAAAAGCTATCCAATGATCAACACAGTAGGATTGGAACTTGAAGATACAAGCCATCTAGTGAATGTAAAATGCAACTAGATCAAAGCAAAATGAAAACCTTTTCTCGGAGAACACTCTTTATGAATGATCCCTTCTCATTTGTGGGCAATGATGTAGGCCAACCAATCTGCAGTAAGGTGAGAGGTAATCAGGCAAACCAATTAAATGATGCAGTACATGCACGTCCAGACAGCTACCCATAAGCTTTTCATTCTTCAACATTACAAGGAAAAAAATAACTCACCCGGTTAAAATACACGTTTAGCATCCTTTCCTCATCTCCAGAACACTTCCTGGAAAGTAATCTCAGAATACATTACAACAAACTATATCAACATCTATCATCTATGAGAATTCATCAAGATACCACCCAATTCTTTTACAAATTCTAAAATAAATTTTCTAGTCACCATAAAAAAAAAGCTAATGTGAAGAACAAAAAATAACTGGCATCTAAGGACAGGTCATTTAACCCAAAACTTGAAATGCAGCATGTATGGCATCAACGCTTGCTCCAAAAACTTAAGTTGATGGGAAGATGTAGATTTAATTATTTATATTATATCCTTAAACTCACCCTCACGTGTAGGCCACCCCCTCAAGGATTGGCCTAATACGTAAAATATTTAATTAATGGGGTGGAGTGTAGAGTCATGATTCGAACTCAGAATCTCTACTCTAATATCATGTGAAATTACCACTTGTCCCAAAAGTTTAAGCTGATGGGAAAAGACAGATTTTATTATTTATATTATATCCTTAATAGTGTGAGCCTAATGGCATTGATGGAACTAGGTTGTATATGTTATTATGAATGTACATACACCAAAAGCTAAGAGTTAAAGTGAGATGTGGTGATGAGAACTAGAATTGAAACAATTACAAGTCAGTTCGTTGTAAATGACTCAGGTAGTAACAATCTCATGTTCCAAAATGATTCTAGTCTCCACATATATGAATAAATCCATGAAAAAAAATTACAATAATACATTATTAAATGATTAAAAAAAAAGAATACATTATTAAATGAGATTCACACCTTGCAAGGTCTAAATAGACAGGTTCACTCCAGTTTGCACAGTCAAGGCCAAGCTTTTGAAATGCTGACAGCATCAAAAAGGAAAAGACGGACAGGAAAAAAGAAGATTAAACTCACGAAACATATATTTTCAACTAATTATAGAATATGGTCACTGGAAATTCAAATTTGATGATTTTGTGCAATATGCATATAATTATTGCATCTACCGCACCTACGTTGAAGGCTTGGCGATTACCCAGATGATAAGCATCCATCATAACCCTTCAAGAAATTTAAATGAATTAACATTAAAAAAAAAAAAAAAAAACAAAGGAAATCAATGTATAGCACACATTAGTATAATGAATAAAGAAAACATTCAAGTACTTCAGAATTATTGAAGACTAAAGTTGTAGGAACAGGAGGAATTTAGGGCCGTAATATTTCACATTAAGGTGAAGGTAATATAGATAGCATAACCACGCTAAAAAAAATAGTTAAAAATGAGAAGAAAAAAAAAAAAAAAAACCTCAGATAAAGGAAAGAAAATAGAGATTACCTTATTTAGCCAAAGTAAAAGTAAAAATAAAGAACTACGTATTGCGACATCGAAAAGACATAAACCAAGATAGAAGTAAGCACAAGTCAATAAAATTGGAAACAGAATAGAAAAAGATAAAGATCTACAAATAATGATCACCCATTAAGTGAAACACAAAACCTGGCAACAGCAGATGGTCGCTAGAAAAAATCAAAATGAAACCATAAAAGCTATCACGTATTAATATCAGAACACGGCCGAATAATCATACTAAAAAAATTCACTCATTTGCTCAACTCCCTGTGCTAAAATACCCAGTAAGTTCACATCATACTAGAAAAGAAAGGCTATTTTAGAAGCAAATATAACGAGGAAGCATCAAATAGGCAGGAAGATAGCATCGGAAAGGAACAATAACAAAATTTACATAAAAATAATGAGCAAATACTAAAACATGAATATCAGTACCCATCAACTTCCAGAAGAATAGCAAGTTCCAGAGATCGGCTCTGGTTTTCAGAGCGGGAAGTTGAGCAGAAAGCAAGAAACCGATTGAAGTGCAAAAATTTTCCGGTCGAAGCGGGGATGCCCGGGAAAGTGGAGGAAAATGGAAGAACCGAAAATGGGTTTCTGGGCGTGTAGGAGTACCGATATTTCTTGTTGCCATAATTGGTAACGGTGCTATTAAGGCGCAGAGCGTCAAGAATTGAACAAGAAGCGGAATCCATGGCAGTTGTCTAGTCTTATAATCAACAGCCGAGCACCCAGTCTGCCACACTAGCTTATGTGAGGTTTTGTTGTTTAAGGGCTGGTTTGGATAGTTAAAAGTAATGCTATCCTCACTTTCTATTTTGATTATATTAAATAGTATACGGTACATTTATTATTATTAGATAATAAATAAACATATAATAAATAATTATTTAATAATGATAAATATATCACATTTTACTTAATAGAATGAAAGTGAGATGGTAATATGATGTATAGAATTTTTTTAGATGAAATAGATAAGATGAAATAATTTTAGATGAATTAAATAAAATATTATTATAATATTATTTTTTAATAATATTATTATTTTGAAATTTAAAAAAATTGAATTGTTTATTATATTTTACGTAATAATTTAAAAAAATTATAATAATGAGATGAGTTCATCTTTAAATCCAAACAGGACCTAAAGGACCATTTCACCTTTCAAAGCAGCATAACCATCAAAATGAACGTTTATGAATTGAGTTTTTCTATTCATCATTCCCATATACTATATTTTTTTTGTTTTATTCTTTCTAAATTAATTGATTTTTTTCTATTCATTATTCATACACCATACATTTAGTAAAAGAAAAAAAAAATAAAAAAATTATGTATAGTGTGTAGTGTGAAGATAATGAGTATAATTTTTCTTACTGAAAAATGATAGAATGGTATCCCATTTTGAGCAATATTTCTTTTTACTTAATGATTAAAGAAATGACTATTAGTAAATTTATATTTTTAAAAATGTTTAAAGATGTTTGAAAGAAAATTAAAAAATTAAAAAGTGCATTTACACTTATCGGTACAATGTGGGGACATTATACTCGATCCCTCTAGCATTGTCCATGTTTATTTATCTCATAATAAAATAAATTGAGAAATGCTTTAGTTATAACAAAATCTCATAAAAATAAATTTATGAATTGACGTGACTTAATATGATACGTGAGATTATAAAATTACTTTTATTATAAAATATATCTAACGTATCATATGAATCCGTATCAATTTGTAAGTTTATTTTTGTGTGATCTGGTTGTGACTATAGCACTTCTCGCATGTATTATAAAAAGAGGTGGTACTACTATCCTATTTTCATCTTATTTTTATAAATGTATCACTTTCCATCGCCCTCAAATCATCTCTTATTTCTTTTAAAATGAAATTTAAAGGTTGATGGATAATGTTATCTCATAGTAATGGAATAAGAATGGGATGATGGTGTAGTTTATAATATTTTCCTACACAAGAATAGATAATAATGAGACTTGGGAACCATATGGCAAAACGCAGGCAAAGATCCTTTAAGATGGAGCTTGGTGCGATGCACTTGTAACAGATGCCAATAGGATTCGACATGCTACTTTCGAAAGTAATAACTTGTGAGAAGCATGGAGCTTTGACTTCCATAGCCTTTTCTAATTGGTAAGAGTGTAATAAAGGAGAGGGAAGTCCTCAGGGGCATGCCCCTCCATCCTTTTTCCTTCAAGGCCAAGCCGTTAGTTACCAAATGAGGACTGATTTAAAATCAATCCTCATTTCTAGATTGGTGACGATTTTTAGTTTTTTGCAAAGTCCTTTCAAAGACATATTCTTTGTGAAAAAACATCTAGGTTGTGGGAATTTTGAGTGTCTCTAGTGTATCTCCGTAGCACATTCAAGCACCGTGTAGAGACAAACTTAGACCAATCGGAGATTTGTACGCTAAATTCACTCGTGGAACAACTACAAAAACTTACCTTGAGGTATTTCCCCTTCCACTATGAATGTTTTTTAGGAGATCTAACATTGATATCAGAGCTAGATTTGTTGTTCCTAGTGAGATAAAACCTATGTTTTGTTCATGATATAAGCATGCCTATTTTTTGTTGCTGTGTATATTTATTGAGAGCTAGGCATTGCTCATATTCCAGCTTATATTTACGTTCATGAGATTCATCCTCTCTTTGTTGAGCAGTATGGTATATCACCATGTTTTTATTTTATTTTATTTTATTTTTTTTTTTTTGCGCGTGAAATTTCTGATCATGGATGGACGTTTTTTGTTGAGCCTCTGCTTGATATACATCTGTTCATATGAGTCTTTCTTTAATATACATTTGTTGAGCCTCTGTTTGTTTTGTTAATTAAAAAAAAAAAAAAGAGAGGATGAAGACGCATAGACTCATGGAGCAACCATGGAGCACACACTAAATGGCTAGGACCGCACCATTGAGTGTGGAGCACACTGTGGTGCTGCGTGAACCAATAAGTGCTCATTCAACCCGAATCAACGCCAAGATGCAGCAACTCATGGTAGTGGCGGCTGCTCTGGCGTTGCTATTTCTTTAGGATACATTTACTCTTCATATGAACAGTCCCAAATCGAGGAAGACAATGACCCTCTTGGGCCATCTATGTTCAAAACGGATCATGGGCTGGTTTTAATAAAACAGCCAAGCCCATATTTATTTCTAAATTATTTTTCTCTTGTAACTTAGATTGACGCGGAAATTTTTTTAAGATGTGTGTAATATCTTATTTGTGCCTTTTTTTAGTGAAACAACATTCAAGAGTATTATTACCGACTTGAACTATGGGAAAAACTATAATATTTGGCATTGTAAGATCCAATATGTCTTGAATGAGTAGGAGGTCTTAAAGACCTTAACTCAATCTCTGATTGAACTTGAGAAAGGAAACTCAAAACAACACCGAAAGGAGCACTAGACTTTTGAGAATGGGCTGAAGAATGATTGATGTGCGCGCTTTACTATGTTAAGTAGTATGCATAACGATCTTATTGGTGAGTTCGAAGAGTACAACACTGCTTAGAGTATGTGACAAGCACTAAAGTGAATTTCAGGAGAACTTCTACCATGAGGTTGTGTGGGTCGATCATGAGGTTTGATTCCTACCAAGAGGCGCTTTGAACACACAATAAAGCAACATCTTAAAGTGATGTCATCCATGATCCGTGAACTCGAGGTGGCTGGAAACAATCTGATTGATGAGCAACAAGTCTAGGCGATGATATGCTCGCTACCTAACTCTTGGGCAACAATGAGTTAGAAATTGACGCACAATGAGAACATCTAAACAATTGATGATGTTTCGTGTCACTTGGAACTTGAGTGATATGAACTCGTAGAAATTAAATTTTTTGAACCCACGATCAATTTGAAAACTCACTCAAGAAAGGCCAAATCAAGTCAATGGATGGAGAATTTAGACCAATTGAGAACTCATTTCAAGAACCTAGATTATATTAAAATCTAGACCCGTTAAAAAACCCGTCTCAAGAACCTAAATTACAACGAGGAACGTTACAAAAGTTGTGATTTACCTTTGATAAGTTTAAAAGTTCACTTAAGAACAAGAGGAGATAAACTCAACTCACAATGAATAAATTCATCAAATTTTATAAACTGATAACAAAGAGTATTTAAAGCAAAACCTAATCAAACCTTAGCCAAAATAAATCCCTATCTTCCAAAAATACCCCTGCGTGAATAGTGTCTCTTCTACAGTGCGGCTACAATACTTACTACAGTAAAACCCTAACCCTAGTTCAATAAAATGTCCCTTGTGTGAATAGTATCGCATCTACAGTGCAGCTACAGTACTCACTACAGTAAACCCTAACCCTAGTTCAATAAAATAATAACTTTCCCAACATGCCCTTACATAGGCCCCTCCTTAAATCCTTCACATAATAAACTCAGTTATTCTAAACTAATAAAATAAGTCCTTTAAATGAATTAAACAAGTTGAAATCCTTCAAGAGCTCAAAACCTTTAAATCATGTTGTTGCCTTCTTCCATAGCTTATCAAATAAATCAAAACTGGATCTTTATCCTTCAAGCCCATCTTGAATGTTGGGCACTTGCTAAACTCGTCCCAAGTGGATTGCATCAATTTTTGTATTACCCCCTTGATCTTTTTGGCTCTTGACCTTGTAATTAACCCATCTGAAACTTGCAAAGGATCTTTAAGACTAGGTCCATGTTGGTGCCCATCATTCCCCCTCTCCTCAAAAGGATTCGACCGTGAATCTCCACCTGGATCAAAGGAAAAAAGGTTAGTAAAATTGAAAATAGCAGAAACATGATACTTACCTGCAAGATCCATTTGATATGCATTATCATTAATTTGTTCAAGAATTTGGAATAGTCCATCCAAGATACTCCTCTCATTAACTGGTAAATGCATTAAATCTAAAGAAGTAAGTGGATTAAGTCTATAAATAATTTCAAAATGTGAAAATTGAGTAGTAGCATAAATACTCCAATTATATGTAAACTCAATGAATGACAAACAATTCTCCCACAAATATTCATGAAACATATCTAAAATCTTCCTTACACCAAAATGACTACTCTAATTGTATGAAAAGTCAATGAAACGCAAATGATACTCCCGCAAACGTTCATGCAACAAGTCAATGTATGGCAAATGATATTCCCACAAACGTTCATGAAACACACCTAAAGTTTTCCTTACACCAAAATGACCACTACAATTATATGCAAACTCAATGAATGGCAAGCAATATTCCCACAAACATTCATGGAACACGTTAATGAATGACAAATGATACTTCCACAAACATTTATTCAACACGTCAGTGAATGGCAAATGATACTTCCACAAACTTTCATGCAACACATCAAAAGTCTTCCTTACACCAAAGTTACCCAACAAACCACCATGTCTATCACACACAAGCAACTTACGCATAAAACTAGTAGGCACACAAAATTTATTCTCTCTAAACAAGTACCAATCTAGTTTATGGAACTTATCAAATGAGGCTTTCACACGTACTCCACACACACTAGCCAAGCCATCATCATTAACATACAATTTCTTATCATATTCAAGTCTCAATAACTTTGCATCTAAAATGATGACAATAACATACATTCTTGCTAAAGCATCAACCACAAAATTTTTGTTACTTTGTATGTACTTGATTACGTGAGGAAATGTCTCAATGAATTGCACCCACTTGGCATGCATTCTATTCAACTTACCTTGTCCCTTCAAGTACATTAAGGACTCATGTTCTTCAACGAAAGGTCGAGTAGGAATTGTCGCACTAGGCACAAAATCAATGTAGTGCTCTATCTCCCTAATAGGTGGCAACCCACTAAACACACTGCTAGGAAACACGACCTCATATCCCTGCAACAGAGAGACAACAATACTAGACAAAGATACGTCAAGTTCGTTAGTATTAAGACTCGCCTTAGCATAAAAACTCACTTTTCTCTTTGTTTTTCTCTCACTTGCTTCACTCTCTCTTTTATTTTCACTCTTTTTTTTTTCACTCTCTTTTTTCATTTCACTCTCTTTTTTCTTTTCACTCTTTTTTTTTAAAATTTTTCTGTCACTCTCTTTTCCTTCATCTTTTTTTGAACTCTCAACCTGACAATTGTTTTTCAACTATTCTCTCTTTTTCTTGAGGTCTCAGCCTCAGCCTCATCTTTTTTCTTTCTCATTTTTCTCTCCCTCTCATTTTCGGACTCACTATTTCTTTTTTTTTCTCAATTTCACATTGACTCTTACTTTTTAGCTCAATCTCACTTTCACTCTTGCTTTTTAGCTCAATTTCTTTTTTACTTTTTCTTTTTTGATCACTCTCACTCTTTCTTTTTTGATCACTCTCATTTTCACTCTTTCTTTTTTAGCAACCTTACTTTTCAGTTTCAATTGGTCCCCATGGACTTGTGTTGGAGTTAAAGGAGTAAGTTTGATTATTTTTCCATCATTTTCAAAACTGTACATGTTTTTTAACCCATCATGGATCACCTTCCTATCATACTGCCACGGTTTTCCCAACAAAATATGGCCAGCATGCATAGATACTACATCACAAAGGACCATATCCTGGTATTTTCTAATTGAAAAAGAAACTAACATTTACTTATTTACCCTAACTTCCCCACAATCACTCAACCACTGCAACATGTATGGTCTAGAGTGTTTCAAGTTAGGTAAATTCATTTTCTCAACTAAAGTAGTGCTAGCAAAATTAATACAATTCCTCAAATCAATGTCATACTACATACCTTGTTGTTGATGTCGCATCTAGTATGAAAAATGTTCTCGCCCTGCTATTTTGTATCATCCATCTTAATTTGTGTATTGAGTACACGCCTAGTAACAAGAGAATCACTATACTCTTCTTTCTCATACCCTATTTCAACACTAGACTCACATTGCTCATATCTCTCTTGCATTGTAGATTTCTACTTACCGCTTCTTGATGATCCATTCTATCCCTCACTTCACCTAACACCAAGTTCAACCTCTTAAATGTTGTTGCATGGCTTGCAACACAAAAGATGAGTTATCTGCCATCCCCTTTGGTGATGAGTCGCTCCTATGAGACTTCACAATGTGCTGCACAAAAAGCATATTAGTGGAAAACCTCACACACTCCCTTACGTGTTTACACTCGAATAATGGCACTCCTCTCATGTTTCACTCTTTATTGACTTTTTCCTGATAATAGTCTCATACTTTCTTACTTTTTACCTCAAGAGTTTTCCCATTCAAGTTCTTTAAGAACTAGTTGAACTAAATCAAGACAATATAATCTTGTATTATTCCAACCAGCAAGAGGTTCAAAAAATAAGAACAAGAAACAAGGAATAAATAAAATGACACGTGATTCAAGAAATTTATGCAAGGGAAAGAGTAATTATAAAACAAGATATCAACTAGAAAGATGTATTCTACCCTTTTGATGATAAAGATCAATCAACAAATATATTTCTTTCTCTTTATTATATCTATGTAGCAACCTTTGAATATGCCACATTTTCCTTTCTTTTTCCATTTAAAAAAAGAATTTTCGATTTTTTTTTTTCAATTTTTTTTCTTTTCTCTAATTCAATCACAAACAACAATATTCAATTATGAAAATAAGCAATTGAATTTAAACACACAAGAATTGACAATGAAGTAGAAGAGAATCAATAAAACGACACTCCAAGCAATTGACAAACTTAGAGATGCAAGAAACCCTAGAATTTTGAAACCATAGGAGATGCAAATTTCAACCAAACCAAAAAACCCTAAGAATTTCGACAGCCTATTTTTTTTTTGCAACCCAAGAACAATGAAGTCATAGAATTAAATTTAAAGATGCAATAATTAAAAGATAGAATCAGACCTGATTGGAAACATTGCTCTGAATACCAAATGATATGAACTTGTAAGAATTAAATCCATTGAACCTACAACCAATTTAAAAACTCACCCAAGAAAGCCAAAATCAAGTCAATGGATGGAGAACTTAGACCCGTTGAGAACTCGTTTCAAGAACTTAGATTATATTAAAATTTAGACCCTTTGAAGAACTCATCTCAAGAATCCAGATTACAAAGAGGAATGCCACAAAGGTTGTAATTTACGTTTGATAAGTTCAAAAGTTCAATCAAGAACAAGAGGAGATAAACTCAACTCACAATGAATAAATTCATCAAATTTCATAAACTGATTAAAATAAGGCTACAAAAAGTATTTAAAGCAAAACCTAATCAAATTCTAGCCAAAATAAATCTCCATCTTCTAAAAATACCCCTGAGTGAATAATGTATCTTCTACAGTGCAGCTACAGTACTCGCTATAGTAAAACCCTAACCCTAGTTCAATAAAATGCCCCTTATGTGAATAGTGCCGCATCTATAATGCGGTTAAGGTACTTGCTACAATAAAATCTTAACCCTAGTTCAATAAAATAATAACTTTTTCAACATGCCCTTGCATAGGCCCCCTTAAATCCTTATCATAATAAACTCAATTATTCTAAACTAATAAAATAAGTCCTTTAAATGAATTAAACAAGTTGAAAGCCTTCAAGTGCCCAAAACCTTTAAGTCATATTGTTGCCTTCTTCCATAACTTATCAAATGAATCAAAACTAGATTTTCATCCTTCAAGCCCATCTTGAATGTTAGGCACTTGCTAAATTCGTCCCAAGTAGATTGCATCAATTCTTGCATTGTCTCATTGATCTTCTTGGCTCTTGACCTTGTAATTGGCTAATCTGGAACTTGCAAAGGATCTTTAAGACTAGATTCATGTTGGTGCCCATCATTGAGGCTAAGCGCCTAGAAACTACCAAGCCTAAACCTGCATCCTATGTAGTTGAATCTGGCTCCCGCAAGGGATTTAGGCCCAAGTGCAAGAACACCAAGATTGACGTAGATACTGGATGTGTTCAAAAGGAGTCAAGACCTTCTAAGTGCAACAAGATAAGCAAGCATGATAAGGGCAAGTCTAAGCTAGACTGCTTCAATTGTGGAAAAAAAAAAATGCCACTTTGCTTGTGCTTGCACTGACCCCAAGAAGGTACAATCTGACTATTCACTTTTTGTTTATATAATAAGTCATCTGATGGTTGCTCATTCTTATCCCATTTAAAGTATCATGGAATTCTAGTTGAGAGTTGCGATATCAAGGTGGAGAATGGAGCTAATTTTAAGGTGCTAGGAGTTAGTATCTACAAGCTAAACTTGTGAGGCGATCGCACTCTATTACTCCACAATTTGTTATACGCTCCCATTTTTTGGCACATTGCCACATTTTTTATGATTGTACTTTTCTTTTAGACAGTTTTATGATAATGAGTTTAGATTATTTAAATGTGAATGAATCCACTATTTTCTCACTGCATTTGGTAATTTAGATTCATATAAATGGAATACTAGGCTTGGCGATATCGAGCAAGATATGATGACTAGGTTAGCTAGAGAAGGCCTAATAGGCAATCTCGCTAAAGTCACATTTTTCACATGTGAACATTATTTGATGGGAAAATCAAAGAGAAAACCTTTTGAAAAAGCAACAAAGGCATATTTTCCATTGCAATTAGTCCACTCAAATATTTGGGGCACAATGAATGCGAGGGCAATACATGGGATTGTCTATTTCATCACAATTATAGATGATTTTTTGTGATATGGTCATTTTTATTTGATTTCCTACAAGTCTGAAGCATTGGACTGCTTCAGATAATATGTAAGCATAGTTGAAAATCAATTAGACAAGAGTGTAAAGGCTCTAAAAGTCAACCATGGACACGAATATATATCTGAGCAATTTAAAAATGTTTGTGATGAAAAAGGAATCAAAAGGCAATTGTTGATATCAGATACGCCACAACAAACGACATGGCAGAAAAGAGGAATCAAACACTACTTGACATGGTTAGGTCGATGATTGCGTAAGCAAATATACCAATATCATATTGGGGAGATGAAACTTTTGACAACAGCCTACATCCTTAACTGAGTGCCCTCCAAATTAGTACCTTCTATTTCGTATGAACTTTGGACCAACAAGAAACTCAACTTGAGTAACTTGCGGCCATGGGGTTCAGTGGGGCTCCATTCATGATTCTTCTCATAAATATGAGAAGTTGGGCCATAGAGGGAAGAAATGTATCTTTATAAGGTACCCTGACCACTCAACGAGATATATATTGATCAGTGAACAACCTGATAGAAGTGTGTTTGAAATTGAGTCGCTAGATGTGAATTTCATCGAGGAAGAATGAGGTGAGATATATAGGATTTTGCAACTACAAGAAGTTGTGGATCAAATGAAGCCACTCCAAGCATCCTAGTTGACGAGGAATTTCTTAAGCTCGTAAGAACAATGAGAGTGACTTGGCTCCAAATGGCAACATACCACATGTTGGTCATCCACAACAACCTTTAACCACAGGCTCAAGTGGAAATGTTCCCCACTGTCAATTTAAAATTGAAGGAAAAACTTTTATGGTGGCTCCTAAAGATGACGACGAGCTTAAGACCATCTAAGTGACTCTCTCACTTCTACTAAAGATGATTGGTTGAAAGCACTAAATAATGAAATTGGATCTATGATGACTAATTAGGTCTAGGATTTGGTAGACCTACTGCCATGGTGGAAGGCTATTGGGAACAAATGGGTTCTAAAGGTCAAACGCAAAGTGGAATGGTCAATAGAAAGGTAAAAAGCTCACCTCGTGGTGAAAGGATACACCCAACCAGAGGGTTGAGTATGAAGAAACATTTTCTCCAGTTGTAAAGTTTGCCTCAATCCGCCTAATTCTAGCTATAGTAGTATAGTTGAATTTGAAACTCTATCAGATGGATGTTAAGATGATTTTTCTCACTGAAGAACTAGATGAAGAGATCTATATGAGTCAATGCACAAGCTTTGTGAAAGTGCAAAGTGTGCAAGCTCAATATATATATATATATATGGCCTAAAGCAATCATCTATACAGAGGTATCTCATTGAGCCATTCTCTCGAATAAGTTTATAATGATGGCAGAAGATCATTGCATCTATGTAAAATGGTCCAAAACGAGTTTCATATTGTTGTCATTGTACGTTGACGACATTCTATTGGTTGAAAATGACTAGGAAATGATTGTTGCCACTAAAGAGTTGTCGTCCCTCAACTTTGAGATGAAGAACATGGGTAAAACATAATATATTTTAGGGGTTAAGATCTATAAAGATCGTTCAAAGATACTTCTGTTTTTGTCTCAACAAGCCAGACTTACATAAAGAAGGTTCTGGAGCACTTCCAGATGAGTGATTGTAAACTCATTAACACCCCCATTACCAATGGCGAGAGTTTATTCCAATCAATGTGTCCCAATACTCCAAGAGAAGTAGAGAAGATGACCCGTGTTCTCTATGCTAGTAATATTGGAAGCATGATGTATGCAATGATATGCACTTGGACAGACATATGCTATGCAATTCACTTGGTTAATAGATTCCAATCTAAACTCGAGTTGGCCCATTGGAAAGTAATCAAGAGGGTTTTGAGATATCTCAAGAGAACTTAGACTATGTATTATGCTATTAGGTTTCAGATTTGCATCTGAAAGATTATAGCGATGCTGATTGAGGCAATGATCTAGACAAATGCAAATTGATAACTAGGTATGTATTCTTACTAAACAATGGTGCCATTACATGGAATAGCAATAAACGACCCCACATAGCCTTATCCACCATGGAGGCAGAGTATATAGCATGTTTAGCAACAATTTAGGAGGTTGTTTGGTTGAGCAGGTTCCTTTAGCACCTAAACATCGGCGTGGATATTTTTGATCCAATGACAAATTTTTGTGATAGCATAGTTGCTCTCGCATATGCTAAGGACTAAAAGTATCACGTGAGAACCAAACACATTGATATCTTACACAACTACATTAGAGATATGGTGGCATAAATGGAAGCGGTCCTGAAACATGTTTCTACGAGTCGCGTAGTGGCTAATCCCTCGACAAAGCCGATAGTGAAATACTCTTTTATGGCTCATGTTAGGAGTTTAGGACTTCATAGACTGTAATTATAATTTATTTTTAGTTGACAAGGTAATATAAACTTTCGTTGGAGATATTAATTCAATATGATATTTTTTTAATTTGCCTTTATCGCATGACATGACTTGTGCACAAACACACAAGGTATGTCAACAAGGTTAGATCAGCTCATTCACATGATTTTGGAGCTACAAAGATATAACAAGTAAAGATGAGACATTAAGTCACTCGGTACTTGTACAGAGTATTGAAACCCCTAACATAATTAAAGGTTTCATATTGGAACTCTAAACTAATTTAGCCTTCCAACCCAAAACCCTATATTAATTTTTTAGGATTTGGATATGAACCCTAAATTAATTTAGGGGTTTCAATTCAAAACCCTTAATTAATTTAGGGGTTACAATTAAGGGTTTCCGATGGAAACCATCCGAAACCCTAAATTAATTTAGGGGTTTCAATTTAACTTAGGGTTTCAGATTGGAACCCTAAACTAATTAGGGAACCCTTAATTAATTTAGGGGTTTCAATCTTAATTAAGGGTTTCAGATTGAAACTCTTAAATTAATTTAGAGTTCCAATCCGAAACTCTTAATTATAATTAATTTAGGATTTTGGATTGAAACCTTTAAATTAAATTTGGGGTTTCCCAGATCTGTTTTGGAGTTTTGATATGGAAACCCCGATCTGTTTTAGGCTTCGATATGAAACCCCAATATGTTTTTGGTCATTGTTGCATGGTTTTAATTGTTAGTGTGATGTTTGCTTCATTTCAATTTTTTGTCAATTTTGGGGAATAGCTAGTCCATCAAATTTTAGTGCTAGCTTTTCTACCCCTACCCGAACACCTAACCCTACCGGATCTATGAACGCTACCACTACCCCTACGAACGCTACCCTATGGAACCTTGCCCTGCCCCCACAAAGCAAGAAACATGTTTCAATAGCTTTGACTCACTTTGCAAAACTAGAGGGTGATGACCCTAATAATCCCAAATTAAGTGTAACCATTATGGTAAAGTATATGGATGTCACTATAGGAGACATAGTACATCCCAATTAGAGGTACACTTGGAAGAACAATACAAAAAAAGTCCAATATTAAAATCTTTACAGGAGAAGAGTCAATCTAGACTAAAGATTGGACTTAAGAAAATGGCGGATGAGAATAATGGGGGTGCAACGTTGAGAGGGTATACTAAGTATGATCCCAAGGAGTGTAGGAGACACCTAGCTCGTATGATTATCATAGACGAGCTACCTTGGAAGGGGAAAGGGTTCCAAGCATTCGAAGTACTTGGAAGTTAGGTTTAATCTCACTTTTCACCACACGGTGGCAAATGATATAAAAAAACAATATATGTCAGAAAAGGAATTGTTAAGGCGCCAAAAGGTGGGTCAAATAGTTTGCCTCATCATCGATACTTGGACATCCATCCAAAATTTTAATTATATGTCTTAGACTGTGCATTTTGTTGTTTTGATCGGACATTACACAAAATGTTTTTAAAATTTTTTCAAATTTTCGATCACAAGGGTGAGACAATTAGAAAGGCCTTGGAGGTCGCAATAGAGGAGTGGGGGTTGGCACAAGTTCTGACAGTTACAGTTGATAATGCATAGTCTTATGATGTCGCATTGGGATATCTTAAGACCTATCTTAGAGGAGCAAATAAGACAATCTTGGGTGGTGAGTGTTTGCATGTGAGATGTAATGTACATATTCGAAATCTAATTGTCACTGATAGTTTGAAAGATCTTGATGACTCGATTGCCCGGGTCAAAACTGCTGTGAGATTTGTGAGATCTTCTTGATGTTGCTAAATTGGAGAAATTCAAGGTTGTTGTGAGGTCTACAATCATAACATCCAAGAAAGGCCTCTGAATTGATGTCCATACAAGATGGAACTCAATCTTCTTGATGTTGGAGGCGGCCCAAGAATATAAGTCGGCCTTTGCATTATTGGGTGATGAAGACATTCATTATGTTAGATATTTTGATGAGCATGAGGGATTGGAGAAGCCTATTGATGATGATTAGGAGGTTGTTGCTACTTTTGTAGATTTTTTTAGACTTTTATATGAGGTCACAATGATGCTATCTGGTTCTTTGTACTTTACATCCCTCATTTCTGTCAGTAAATATGTAGGGTAAAAGAAGAATTGGATAACATGTGCACGAATGACCATAATAGGATGCGAGGGATGACATTGATGATGAGGGTGAAGTATGACAAGTACTGGAGAGAGTTTAGTAGGTCTATTATTTTGTTATACGTGATTGTTGCTCTTGACCTCCAATTTAAGATAAGTGGCATGGTATATGGATTAGGAATTGTGCACGGGGAATGCATGGGTGGAGCTTATTGCAACAAGGTTAGGAACATCCTTGCTAGATTGTTTGATGAGTTTACCATGTTCAGGGTAGTAATATTCTGGCACCCCCACCTCCTCCAGAAGTCGAGGTTGTCAAAAGGAGTAGGTTGGACTGGGGTGAGAGGTTAGAGCACAACCCCATAGTCCGTCATTCTACAGAGGCTCAGTTAGAGGTAGGCAGACATTTGGTAGTGGATCTTCAACCATTTGCACGAGATTTTGATATATTAGTTTGGTAGAAGACCAATGTCGCAAAGTATCCCATCCTTGGAGAGATTGCCTCCAGTATTTTGATCATCTCTATTAGCACCGTAGCCTCAAAGTCGGTCTTTAGCACCAGAGGGCGCATATATTCCAGGGTTAATTATCTACTACCACGGTGGAGGCATTAATTTGCAAGCAAAATTGGATCAAGGGACCCCAATTTATGTTGGGATGTTCATGACTTTAAGGAGGCCAATGAGGAAGAGGGTGGTAATCAGCCTGGATCCGATAATCGTGGATTTTATTTTATTATTTTAATTTATTTATATTCTTTTAGTCGGTATTAATTTCAAATTTAATTGTTTTAGTGATAATGAGACGTGTGTATTGGACCCACCATTGCCATTTGCCTTTGGTTTGTACAATTTGTCCCCTAATTATTTTTTGTATTTATATAATTTTTGGTATCTAATTATTTTGTTTGTATTTTTTTTAACTTCTATAATCTCGAGGTCATATGCTGAATCCTAATCTCAAGGACCCAATGATCTATTCTCATCTTGATCCCAATAACCCAATTTAATCTTGGTTAGAAATTTTAATATTTGTGAGTTTTAAATTTCTAATATATATTTTTATTTTTTATTTTTTCTTGTTTATAATTCTAATTTGTTTTCCTTTTAAATTATTAATGTTTTAGGTTTTATGATATCGATTTTCAGTCTCACAACAGTTAGCACCAAAGTTTTAAATACTGTTTTGGTGGTTGTTTGTGCTACGGCACTGGAACGAAATATTTCGATACCGGTACCATTCCGAGTATTGTTTTGGGATGGTCTATATAAAATAAATAAATTATATATATATTATATTTCAAAATAATATTAATGCAAGTCATAAAAAGTTAAAACACATATTTATAATGTTTAATAATACTTCTAAGTTCTCAATTCAACTATTTAAAAAAATAATCACTCATCTTCATCACAAAAAGGGGAGTAGAGATTTGATTTTCAGTCCTCGAGAAAAGGGGATTAAAAAAAGTTAAGAAAATAGTCTTCATATGTGAGAATTAGAGTGAAAATTATGAAAAAGTCAAAATTTTTATATTAATTACAAAAATCCACTAATTTCGGTCGGTACACCGAAAACTAGCCGGTATGGACCGAAACGCACTGGTATGATCAGTATTTGATCCTGTATGAAACACATACCTTTCCTATACCGGTCACTACCCTAGCATAGTAAATACCGGCCATACTGGCCAGTATGGCACGGTATTTAAACCTCTAGTCAACACAGCTCATTGACTTTTCTATCACCATGGCCACCCCAAATTTCGATGAAATGTTATTTTTTTGTTAATTTACTTAATTAGTTTATTGTAATGTTTTTATGTTTCCGACTTAATGTCGGTGTGTTTTTTGTTGGTATTTGTTTGTTGGGTTTTGTTTGTAGGAAAAATAAAATGAAATAGGCTATTGGACTTATGTCATAGCTATGTGGGTTCCTCCCTCCTCCGGTTAGGAGGATGGGTGTGTTGTTCACTTCTCCTCTTTTGGAGGATGGAGTTTGGATGCAGGGTTTTTTTATCTCTGTTTTATACAGAGACTGATACTTTCTTTTGAGAGTGTTACGAAGTTCAGACAATGTTCGTCGCATAATATTTGTGTATGGAGATGCTTACAACAAGAGTTAGTTTGGCTTGTAACTTGAGTCACAGATGTAAATGAGATGAGGTCTATTTCCTATAAAAAAAAAAAAAAATTGTAATGTTGCTACAATAGTACAATTTATAATATTTTTAGATGAATTTGTAATTTTGTAATAGTTTTCTCTTAATTTGTATCATTGTAATAGCTTAGTTATGATTATTAGTTAATAAACTTAGTAGTATATAATTTCTATCATTATAAATTATATTTTGTTATCTTGTTATTTTATATTTTTTTTAGTTAATTTATGGGCCCAAAATGGCCTAGAAACATGTTCTTGACCATTTTTGGCCGAGAAACATGCTCTAGGCCAATAGCCCATTTACACGGGTGGGGGGGCAGATGGATGGGGTGTCCACCCCCGCACCCTGGGGGTGGGTTTCGGGGGTGAACCACCACCCCCCACCCATGCAGGGGTGAGGAGAGGGCTACCCTGGCCGTAGGGTGCGGGTAGCACCTTTAATGTTCTGAAGTATGTTTGAATATTTGAATCTTAACATTTGAACGTAAAACGAAAACATTCAAATGAGAAGGTAATCACGTTCAAACTAATGCAATTTTATGTTTGAACGTTAGGCGTCAAACGTTCCACAAAACGTTACATTTGAACATTTGATGTATATACGTTCAAACGTGAAAGTACATTCGAATGTAAATTAACATACGTTCGAAGTACAACTGACACTATTGTTGATGTGCGAAGCAAAAATATATGTTCGCATGTCAATTTAACGTTCATACATCCACGATTTGTTCGAATGGTTGTATAAAGTTCGAATTAAACATTGTACGTTTGAACGTTATTCTTGAGCATAACGTTTGAACATTGAAATTGATACGTTCGACTCAGCCATTTTTTTATTTTCACAAATAGGACGTTACTCTTGCAATGGCCACCGTAGAAATGAAGTATACACTGAGTGTAGAATATCTATAGTGGCCATTGGCCACTCATTGTGGCCTAAAAATGAAGTTACGCATCCGACCCCAAATGGGTTCGAATGTAATACTATATAATATCTACTAATAATACTATATATTATCTACTATATAGTAATATATTATATAACTCGCCATATTATGATTATTACGATTATCAACAGGCATGGACAAAAATATTTTTAAAACAAAACAAACATTTGCATCATTTCTGGTTTTTACTTTGACAAATTACAGAACATCAGAACTCTTCAAGACTATATAACTATATAATATATACTATATAGATTTCTATAGATAACTATATAACTTACTATACTATATAACTATATAATATATACTATATAGATTTAGATTACTATATTATATACTATACAGATTTAGGCTTCGTTTGGAATCTAAACTCATCTCAATTCATCATTACAATTTTTTCAAATTCCAACACAAAATATAATAAACAATTCAACTTTTTCAAATCCTAAAATAATAATAATATTAAAAAATAATATCCTAACAATATTTTATCATCCCAACTCAACTCAACTCAACATCCAAATGCTTAGATTACTATATTTGTTTTTAGATTACTAATAACTTATAGTATTATATAATATATATTATTATAGTATTAGAATCATAATTTATAAACCACATTCGAACATTAAATAAATGTTCGATCGTAATAGGAATTATGTCTGAACGTTATAGTAAACGTTCAACCGTTTGGAAAAAAATTGGCAAGAACTTTCCCGTGTTGATTCTATGTTATATACAGGAAACTTAATTTCATCTACGTTCCAACATTTCATAATTATGTTTGAATGTTTGGAAAAAAAATTGGCGGAAACTTTCTCACATTGATTCTATGCCATATACGGAAAACTTAATTTCATCTATGTTCACATGTCAATAGTATTATTTCGAACGTGACAATATGTAGCATAGATTTGGCGGGACACTTAGGCGGGATTGGGAAATTTTCGGTAACATTCAAACGTTTCGTGACACTTTCTACTAAACAGAACGTTTAACCTTTTGTGGCAACAAAAGTAGCCGCAATAGGTAAAAAAAAATTCAAAAAAAAATTATCACACCCTAGATAAGTCTGGGGCGTGTTTAAGAAGTAGGGAATATAATTCATTCTCCATTTTGGCGAGAGTGAGTGAAGGAAAGAATTTTTTTGAGTGATAGAAAGTGAGCATGAGAGAGAGAGAGAGAGAGCACGAGTTAGAGAAAGGGAGAGAGGTATTGGAGCATGTTGAAGGTTGAGATATTGTGTTTATTTTGTTTATTTGAAGGAATATTTATTGTGTTTATTTATTTATTGTGTTTATTTTGTAGGAATATTTGTTGGAGCTTGTTGAAAGTTGAGATAGAGAATATTTGATGTGATTTTAGCTAGGTATATTTCTAAACTTTATTGTGTTGATGATTTGCATTAGCTAGGTACTAATGCACATGCATGAGAACTCAAAATTAGTCAAACAAAATGCTATGATTTGTGGAATTTAAATATGCATGTGTTATGATTTGTGTTGTTTAAATATGCATTTGTTATGATTTGTGGAATTTAAATATGCATGTGTTATGATTTTTGGAATTTAAATATGCATGTGTTATGATTTTGCAATGTTAGAAACAATTAGCCAATTAACCAACTCATATCAAACTTAGAGAAAAGTAAATATAAGCTTAAATCAAATATTTAATTTTAATACGTAACCACACAAATAACTGTAACACCCTGTATTTTAGTGTATTTTCACTGAAGGATTATTTTTAATAATTCAAAAATTTATTCTCTTATTTTATAATTATCGGATATTTTAAATGGGTTATTTCATGATATTTAAATTGTGAAAATTAAATTGTTATGTTTTCTTAATATTTATTTATTGTTGTACATTTAAATTGTTCTTCTTTTTAAATTAATTGATTGTGAGATTTAATTATTTTATTTTCATTGTATCATTACGTTTAAATTATTTTAATTGAGATGCTGTTCTAAAATCATTTTCGTTGGATCATTTTTTGTGACCCCAGATGTGGGGATTGAACCTCATTTCTTTCCCTTCATTTTTCTTTTTTCTTTTTTCTTTTCTTTCCTTTCTTTTTTTTCTTTTTCTTTCCCCCAACTCCCCCCCCCCCCCCGCGCGACAGCCTTCCCCTTCCCCTCCCTTCACCGTGCGTCGGTGTTGCCTCACCCAACCCACCGCCGTCACGCCGTCGTGCGTGACACCTCCCCTCCCATCAGCTTCCCCACCGGCTGGCGACCACCTCCCTCTATTTCCAGCTCCTTCATCGCCGCCGATAGCCCCCACGCACCACACCAAGCCACGGCGCATCTTGAGCTCCAGCGCCACCGTCGCGCCACCTCTGGCCACCATTTCTTCACCACTTCATCATTGACCTCCTAGCAACCCAATGGACCCAACCCCAGTTCCGATCCGTCATCGGTGAAGCACATCCAACCTCATTTCCGATTTGGATATTTTTGGCCTAAAACCACCATTTGCGCCACCATCCACGACAAACCACCACCACCATTGGCTTCACCGACCTCTCTAGGCCCTACTTTATCAATTTCGGGTCTTAGTTTGTCCCCATTCAAAAGTGGGTATTTGAGACCCACGGCCATAGTGTATTTTACACTGTTACGTTGATGTGTCGCCACCTTTTGCAGCTCCATGATCCTTCGAAAATTATTATATAGCACTGTAAGTATTTTTCCAAATAACTATCGTGATTTAAATATATTTTTGCACTAACCCATATTATTGTGATCTGGTTGGACATACCAAACTGAGTCCGAGGAGTTCGAGGGTCGGATGGATTGTGGACGGAGTTGTGTGTTTGGTTGGTATTGTGAATTGTTGGTTGTTGGTTTTGGTATTGTTCATGTACATGGCATATTGCACTCATGATCATGTTTGTAAAGGAAACTGGATTTTCGTGTACATGCATTCATGTTCATGTGTTTCTTGAAAATTGGGTTTTCATGTGTTAAAGGATTTTGGGTGCGTGTGTATCACGACCCCAAGCCGAGATGGGGCATTATCTCAGTGGAGATCCTCTGGTCACTCGGGAGCGGAATATACTGAGTGACGTCCCCTGGGTTGTCGCTGGGCGACAACGGAATCGGACGAGATGGTCTCGTGCCGACTCCGTGGCCCCTCTGCTGGCGGGGGCTAGAGGATGCTTGGCCACGAACGCACTGGGCGCAGAACTGGGCATCGCTCGTTGGGTAGTGGGTGCCTGGCCACGAACGTGCTGGGCGCAAAACTGAGCATCGCTACGAAGCCAGGACGTGCGGATGATCCCTAGGGGAGATCATGGTGCATTGGTTACTAGAATAATGGGCTGTTTTCTGGGAAAATGGCGTGTGTTGATTAAAAGGATTTTTATGTGATTCATTTTCTGGGAAAATGAGGTTTTATTGATTTGGGTCATTTTCTGGGAAAATGACGGAGTATTCTTTTTTTTTTTGCCAAAATGGGATTTTGGCGTGTGTTAGAAAATATTTATTTTCAGGAAAAATAGTATTTTTGAGAATAATGCATATTTCATCATATGCATGCATGTTGGTCGCATTAATGTATTTTTATCTCGTAGTTGTTTAGTTTATACTTACCTGCGGTACCATTTTGTGGTAACGCAGATCTCGATGTAGATGAGGCTGAGGGTGAGCCTGAGGATTCGGCTCCGCCTGAGGAGTGATCTGGGATCACTTGTTTTGGTTTGAGACTTGTAAAATATTTATTTTGGATGACTGTATAATTTTTAAACATTTTTACTGACTGTTTAAATTGTATTAACAATTATGGTACTTAGTTGTATTAATTATCCGCTGCGTTGTTTTTATACATTGTTGCATGTACACACACTTGGCACTAACGTTGGGATGTGTGACCCTGTTGTCATCATCCCGGCGTCTCGATTCTCGTGTCTCCTTACATGGGGGTCGTGGGCGCCACAATAACTAACACATTTCCAACTTATAGAAAAATGGAAACAAATTAGCAAGTTTAAGTCTACATCTTAGATTGCTAAATAATGGCCACTTTAAAAGCTAGGAAATTAAAATAATAAGAAATAAAACAAATAACCAATTAAGAAAAATTAGTAAGATTAATTTCACACATTAGAATATAGTAATTAAAAATACCTAACCATCCATATCTAATTTAGTTTACAAAAAAAAAAAAAAAATGGTCACTTTAAAACGCTAGGAAATTAAAACAATAACAAATAAAACAAATAACCAATTAAGAAAACTTAGTAAGATTAAATCCACACATTAGCATATACTAAATTTAGAACAAAACATACTAAGCTTCTTCGAAATTCTTAGTAAAGACCCAATTATGGATTTTTACTAGGGTTTTAAAGAAGTTTAGTATGATGGTAAAAACTTAAATTACAACTAAATTACTTCGGAATCAAATAATATAAAGTGCAACTTAGCTTATATGTTATAGTTTGTGTTATAGCTTATGTTATATGTTATAGCTTATGTGTGACATTGCATGAATAAATTACAACTAAATTTCTTCGTAATCAAATAATATAAAGCACAACTTAGCTTATATGTTATAGCTTGAGTAGATGAAGTCAAGACAGTAGGAATTGGTGATTGTACGATTTAGAGACACATTTGCAAGAGCGGCAAAAAGACCAAGAGGAAAGAATATGTATTGAAGTTCAAGAACAAGTACAAATGGAGATGTTGGTCTAGAAGGAACGTGTTATGTCACTGGAGCAGGATCGCGGTGGGCCAGGAAAGAATAAGAAATAAATTCTATTATTGTTCAAAATATTTATTGTCTAATTTTGCAACTCTCTAAAACATTTTCATGAGATGACACTATTTGTGGTGTAATATGATAAAATTTGAATGATATTTAATTTTTTGAAATTATTAGTTCTTATTAATATGTTTGAATGTAAACAAAAAATGTTCAAACTTGTCTTTACATTTGAAACAATGTTCGAACATAACTACAAGGACGTGCGATACATACATTTCTAACGTAAGGTATTACGTTCGAACGTTTATGCTCCACAAACGTTTGAACTTATTCTATTACATTCGAACAAATATTTCTTAATGTTCGAATGATTAAAGAAGATGCGTTCGAATGTATTTACTAACAATCCGAACGTTTAATCTTTAACGTTCAAACAATTGCTCATTAACATGCGAATGCAAAATCCAAACGTCACATCATAAATGTTCAAATGTGCGTACGTGCGAATGAAAAAGATCGAACATTAATCCTTCGAATGCTACTCAGTTGGGTGAACGTTCAAATGTTATTATCGACGTTCGAACGTACTTTCTGTGATAAAATTTGACTGTCACAAAATATTTTCACGTTCGAACATTGCAACTCACGATAGACTTCCTACAATCAAAAACAAATTTTGGTGACGGTTGTACAGTAAACCATCACAAAATAATTTTTGTGATGCCTTTTTGGTGACAGTTTTGGGGATGGATTCAAATCATCACCAAAAAGTTTCTCTGACAATTTTCTTACTTTTTGTGACGGTTTCATCCGCCACAATAAATGAAATCCATTGTAGTGGCCGAACAATACTTTATTTTTTTTTCTTCTTTTTATCTTACTCTTATATGTTTTGTCTTTTTCTCTTTTTGCCTTATATGTTTATAGCACACTATCTACATAACTTAAATAGTAAGATTTAAATTTTAAAATTTATCTTCTAAATCAAATTATATTGTATAAACACTTTATTAAGTATTCTACACACCGGTCACTTGACTAGAATAGAATTTATATTTCTCTAATACCTAATGTTTTTAGTGATTATGTGGGGGAGAAGATGGCCGGTCACTTGTGATGATCAAGAGATGTAGTAATGTTTAATAATACATATATATATATATATATATATATATATATAATGGCCAGCAAAAGGGTTACTGGTTCAAAGGTTAAAAAATAGCTAGGAAGTTAATAGCTAGTGTCAAATGAGTCTTCTTTCTCTCGTCTCCAAAAGGCAACAAAGGAGAAGTTAGTTAGTCTTTTGTTATTCTCTAGGGAATAAGGGGAAGGTGGGATCAACCATTACGGTAGCTGGAGTGGTCGACGATGGACGAGATTGAGGTCGAGTGGGAGCGTTTGAGACTGAATGAAGAAGAAGTAAACCCAATTGAAGTGGATTTGGGAAACATGGATGAATTATAAAGGAAAGAGGAAAGAAGTTTGGTAGGAAGGATCAATTCTGATCGAGCCATTGGGAAAGAGGTGGTGAAGGGGATGATGGAGAAGATTTGGCGTGTAAACAAGAGCATGTAGTTTACATATATTGGAGTGAATTGCTTTGTGGTGACCTTCGTGAACTAATTAGGAGACAAAGATAGAGTTTTAGCCAGTTGCCCATGGCTATTTGACAGTTATCTTTTTGCTCTAAAGGTGTTCGATGGAAGTACATAGGCTCACTTGCTTGATTTCTCAAAGGAATGCTTCTGGATCTAGATGTATAACTTACCCTTAGGAGGGATGAGTTTTTGAATGGGAGAATTAATTGGCAAGTCGATCGGGAGAGTATTGGAAGTGGGGGACAAGAGGATGAGTTGGCTTGGGGTCGATTCCTGAGGGTGAAGATGGAATGTGACTTAACAAAAGATTTAGCTCGAGGAAGGACTATCAACTATGAAGGGAAATAGATCTGGATCCCCTCCAAATATGAAAAGTTACCAAAACTCTGTTTCCGTTGTGGTTGTATAGTGCACCCCAAACATGGTTGCTTAGGTGGAGATCTAATGGGCCTGCAAGGAGCATGAGGATCAAGGTAGTTTGGGTCTTGGCTGAGGGCTCTAGCAGGCAATCGCAATAGAATTGATAGGCAAACAAAATTCTCGGGGAAGGATTGGAAGTCCACTACTGTTGAATAGGAGGTAAATGAAGGAGATGATATAGAGGGATGCTTGGTGGTGGGGGTGAAAGGGAGCAAAGAAGGAGGAGTGTAATAGAAGTGGAAAACGGCATGACTCAGTGGCTCGAGAGAAGCAAGGAAAATGAAGATGGGGAAGGAATAAAGGAGAAAGAAGCAATTGGTATTCTAGTACCAATCAAAGCAAGTTTGTAGGAAGTTTCAAAGGATGCAGTCTCACCAATTAGCACTAGTGAGATTCCCTCGAGGAGTTTGCAGAAAGGTGATGAAGCTAAGAAAGGGAAAACCAATAGCTGGAAGAGGAGGGCACGTGGAACTAAAGCGTTTGGTGAGTCCTAAGTTTCTAATATGTCTCTAAAAAGAAATGCAATGAGTAGTATAGAGGAGGTGGGGAACATAGAGGGAATGGAAAAAAGAAATAAAAGAGTGGTTGTAGTGGAGGATGTGGTGGAAAATGTCATGGTGGAGGCTACTGAGCAGCCCTACCAACAACAATGATTTCCTTATGTTAGAACTATCGAGGATTTGAGAACCCTCGGACAGTTCAAGACCTTAGCCTTGTGGTTAAGGATAAGCCCATTTGGATTTTTCTGATGGAAACCATGGTGAAGGCTATAAAAAGGGTGGAGGGTTTAAAGAAAAAGTTGGAGATGGAGGGTTGTTTTGTGGTTGATCCACTTGGGAGAAGAGGTGGTCTGGCCTTATTTTGGGAGGGTAGCTAATTTATTACCACTTTCAATTTTTGAAGCTGGGTAAGTACGTACGTACACATGAGCTAAATTGGTAGATCCGGATCGATATTGCATAACTGTGAATCGGTGGAGTATATATATATATATAGCATGGTGAATGATTTTTTTTTTACCTTGAAGGTGGTGGGATCAGTGATGGTCCTTTAAATGCAGATACACAACAAAGTCAAATTAGACAGCTAGCTATTATGTCTGCTCTTTCACACAAAAAGCAAGAAAAACGCAGCAATTCATGCACGAGAAAAGGAAAATCTGGAGGAACATGCAGGTCGGTACAAATTTACTCCTTGATACACTAGATCAATATTAGCATTTCTTCTAATTATATATATATATATAAATATATATATATATATATATATATCATTTCATACTAGGCTAACACGGAGAACAGATCAAGTCAGTACTCATGCTGAATGGTACATCATATATATGGAGTACTACCTAAATGTGGGCGTATATATATATATGTATGTATATATATATATATATGTTTCATTATTTCATCATGTGTTTTTTACATCTAATCTGATTCGAAAAGTGTGTGTGTGTGTGTGTGTGTGTGTGTGTATATATATATATATATATATATAGAAACGTTAGTGTTTAATTCTACCCTTTACCTAAAACTATATAGCAGTGATGGGTTAACAGCAAATTCTACCATTGGCATGAGCTCATCCCAGTTTCCTTCTTTGAAAATTTCTTCTTCTTTTGGGTTCGAAAAGCTTGAGCATGAGGACAGATATGGAACTTGACCAGTACTACTTAAGCTGCGCTGTCGTGCAAAGAACTGCATGTTCCTTTCCTCGATCGAATCGCTGAAAGGCTTCCCATCATTTTCCATGGCAGCAGCCAAAGGCGGCGCTCCAAAGCTCAAATACTTGTGTTCGCTGTTGGACTGATCAGAACTGCATGTAATTGAGCTTGAATCAGTCAGAGTACTTCGCTTAGAAATTTCGTTCTTTCTCCACTCTGATCCATACTTTTTATTAGAAACATCTCGCTTAAAAATCCGGCAAAGTGTCCAAACTTCCTGCAACCCCTCAAAAGATTGAAATGTTTCTGTTAGGAAAGCAATATGATGGCAAAATAGATGCATAAATATGGCAAAGTCTAATTAAAATATCTTACAGCTTCTTGAGTTGTGTTCTTAGGGTTGGTGCTTTTGCTGTCTGGGAGACGGAACTCATGCATCATCCAATCAGTTTTGGTGCCTTTTCCAGCGCTCCCTCTGTAATAGACTAATGATTTTTTAAGGCCAATGCATTCATGATCATGAGGTTCTTGATCAACAGAATATATGGGCTTGTCGATGCCTGTGGCTTTCCAAAATCCAGATCCTGTGACCCTGTTGGGTCTTATGCTATTCTTATACTTCCTTCCTCTTCTGCAGAAGAAATAACACTCCTTTTCTCCAATCCTACCAACTTCTGTATTTTCTCCATCAAAAACAAAGGAAGGGGAACATATCAAAAGAAAGTTATACATATATAAATATTTACTGGGAAACAAACATCATGTGTTTAGAAGAACATTTTCCTGCTTCTAAGTAAAAAAACTCGATGTAGCAGAGAAAATCAAGAGGAAGAAATGAATCTAGATCATACTTGGAAGATCCCAGGGATCGTGATTGTATATGTTAATCTGTTTGATGAGGTGGTCAAGATTGATAATAAGCTTCTTCTCCACCTTTTTTCGAAGATAAAACCCAACAAGCTCTTCATCAGTAGGATGAAATCGAAACCCTGGGAGCAGAACTTCATCGTTCTTGCCATTAACTTGAGCAGTACTCATCGTTTCCTCCTCCATTTCCACGCGGCCTCTAGCTAGTCCCGAATTCCTCTCTTTTAAAACGACAGCAGAACATTCTTATAATGTGAAGAGACTTTTATGCGGTCAAAGTAATGTGGTTTGAACATATATATAACGAGGATTTTTATTGGCATATCAATGAAGACTTTGCCTGAAAAAAGAAATAAATAAAACCGATATATAAGAAAAAAGTTTATAAGAAAGTTTCTCGGTTGAGATATTTGGACCAAGAAAAAAAACAGACAAGCCATTAAATTGTGACGTGCGGGTGTTGAAAACAATTACTACAAAACGAATAAAAAGTCAATGGGGGAAAGAAGATATTTGGATTTATGCATGTATGGCATGGACTTTGGAACATATATAGCAATATGATTTGTATGCTCAGGTGAGAAACTGGCTTTACCTGGTCTATTTTTTCGTCGGCCTGCTGTCTCAATGGTTCAGTCAATTATTCGCTGTCATGATCTTGTGATCCACCAGCAAAATATAGGCTTAATCTCTTTAATTACCTAATAATTGCGGAGCCAAGAATCAATTTTTGAGGTGAACAACATTATAAAAATTAACCATTTGTATGTATGTACGTATAATTAATTGGTAAATGAGTTAAAAACAATAACTCATGGTTTTCACATGGGCTCTGATTATGGGTGGAAAACTTACCATTGGTTAAATAACTCTCTACTAGTTATTCAGCTGCGCCAATTAATTATCTCAGTAATTAGCTAGTCAATTAGAATGTAGGCCCTATGCTGAATCACGCAAATTTGTTTCTCAATTATTTGTAATTTCTATATTATTTTACTATTCACTGCTATAGATGAACGTACAAGCATTGTACCGATGCCCACAAGCCGCCATCGTGGACTTCAGACCGCTTCATCCAGACTTGGGTTACCCTCGTGGGCCTGGAATGACATTTTCTCCCATTCTGGCCTGTGAGGTGAGTTTTGTTATTAATAGTTGGAACCGTATGTAGGATCAACTAATTCTCTACACCGAAAGTGGGTGAATGATGATTTTTTGGCTTAGGAAATCATCTCCGAATGAATAGATAAGACTCCCTTCACCCTTTCATATGTCATATTATCTTTATCACTTTGGATAACACTGTTATCAAAAAATAAAAGAAAAAAAAAAGGGTCAAGAAAAACCTTCCTCGCCCGTACGATTAAGTGCATTGTGTACTTAAATGTAGTGTGCATGAGGCAGGGACCGACACATAGGCGTGCACTATGCACATATAGTTGTACATGGCAAGCACAATGCCATGCCTAGTGGCATGATGGGCGCACCCCCACCATGCACCCTAGACGATCACAACAACGGATGCTATTCGCCGCCCATCATGACTAGTTTTGTCTGTGTCCGTCTAGTCCTTCAGGCGGCCGGACAGAGCTGACAAAGGTCATCTCCGGGGTCAACACCCGCCAATCGTGAGCTTGGTGAGGGTGCCCGCGACCACCACGTGGACTGTCGGTGCTTTCTATCGCCGTCGAAGTGGCCCTTATCCATAGAGGCAATGCACTCAATATACACCGTGTGCAAGGAGTTTCCCGGCCACACAAAGTTCCTCGTCCACGGCTTCCTTGGCCATAGTGGGTTGCTCAGCCGACCACAAACCATTTCTCAACCACAAGCTCCTCGCCACACCCCGCAAGTAAGCCCATTGTCGTTCCTCACCCAAGGTCGAATAAGGTCAACAGCAACAACAAATTGCACCATCATCAGTTTTTGCTGCGGCCATGGCAATCCTTGACCCATACGTCGTTGGTGAACTCAACCCCACCAAACCTGCTCGAGCACCACACATACTGCCACCATACTCGAGCTGAATGTCTGCTAGTCGCAATTCACAACTTCCCATGCACCTAGCAACCAACATGGCGGGCAGGCTCCCTTGCCTGCCATCAATGGATGTTTCCCAAGAGACATGGCAGGCAATATTACTCGCCCATGGTATCTTGTCACCTATACAGTGGGCAAGCTCCCTTGCTCGACCACAACATTTTGTCAACTACAAGGTTGGCAAGTCTCGCCCATTGTATCTTGCCACCTCCATGGTGGGCACAAGATGGAAGACCCATGCACGTACCATCAGCAAGACAAACAACATAAGGCACTGGCCACTTTAACCCCGACACAATGTTGGTATGAAATATATAAGTTGTTGTTGATAGAAAATTATTATGTTCACCTACCATGATTCAGACTACTAAGCACTACTAGGGCCAACGAATCAATCGCCATTGCGACAAATTTACTCAAGGATGGGCAACCTCCACCATGCCAAAATCATTCAATAGCGACAAATTTACTCAAGGATGAACTAAAAGCAACAACTAAATTGCTCTAAAATAGGCCTCTTAATATCGCGAGCACCCTTGACCTTCATCATTGCCAAAGCATGGCTACCCATGGGCCTCACCTGTGCACCTCAAGCCTTCACGAAGCACTAGCGAAAAAGGCTCAGGTTTGTAAATCTCAAGCTTGCGATTTAGGTTATCTGCACTAATCAGTTTGGCTTTTGTAACGGAGTCGAGAATCCACCTCCCACAACAGCAACACGGTCGAGCTCTGTCTCCCACCAAAGCAGCACAACTAAGTACATCTCCCGCGGGGTTCAACCACACTCGAGCAATCAGGTTACCCTTCCTCAATGTGGTCGAGCATGTCTACTACCTGGTCTAACCCCACACGAGCACACAGGTTGCCCCCTCAACGTGGTTGGGCGTCTCTGCCAACCAAGTTGATGCTCAACGCTTGCACCAACAAAGAAATGAGGGAACACCTCTCCTAAGTGCCCTATCTCTCCTCGCCACCCAGTTCAGTCGAGTCCATCTCCCACTTGGTTATCTAAGTCAAAGCTCCACGCTCGCACCAACGAAGAAAGGAGAAAACATCTCTACGAAGTCTCTCATCTCTCCTCGCCACCCAATATGATCAAGTTCATCTCCCGCCTAGTTATCTAAGCCAAAGCTCAATGCTCACACCGGCAAACAAATGAGGGGACACCTCTCCAAAGTGCGCCATCTCTTCTCGCCACCAAGCACAATTGAGCACCTCTCCCATCCGACTATCTAATCTGAACCTCTACACTCGCACTGGCAAACAACAGAGGGAACACCTATCCTAAGTGTCTCATCTTTCCTCGCCCTAGCGCGGTCAAACCAGCTCTTGCCTAGCGTCTTCTCCAACAAACGTCGAGTGTTGATAGTCATGCCACAACCACTGCTAGCAGGTTACCTCTAGGAACGAGGCTATGAGATCCACAACCGCCTCACGTGGGTTACCTTCAAGAATAAGCCTCTGAACTCCACAAGCTCTACATGCAAGTTACCTTCCAGACGAGTCGATGAGTTCGATAACTGCCTGAGATGGGTCAACGGGCTCCCCGATCACTTTAGCACGGGTTACTAGAAGCAAACTCTAAACATCAATACCAAAATGGAAACAGCAACAAAAAATCACATCAAGGGGCAAAAAACCCACTGCCACCAACAACAGCAAAAATAATCAAGGAAATACACACTCTTTGATAACGATAAACGATCACATGCAAACATCTGAACATTTGGTTATTAGGCAAACGTTCATACAAACAAACAAACTTCGCAGAAGCACCATCCTCAAAGACTCTTCTACAAATTTCACTAGTCTTCCCGAGCTCTCTGCTCACACCTAGCGCAGTCGAGTCATCTCCTACCTACCTCTCAAAGCCGAGCCCCACACTCGCACCTAGCACGGTCGAGTCATCTCCTGCCTAGCTCTCTAAGTTGACCCACACCTACTGCGGTCGAGTCATCTTCCGCCAACCTCTCCAAGCTGAGCTTCGTGCTCGCACCTAGCGCGGTCAAACACATCTCCCGACTATCTTTCCAAGTTGAGCTCTGCACTTGAAGATCTTTATTGCTTAACACAAACAAACAGAAAACTAGAGACCAGTTCCCAAAATTTATTTTTCTACAATTTTCCATAGACTATCTCTATCACAGTTGACATGAAAATTCTCAAGACCTTCTTATTGAGCAAAGTGACCTCAAGAATCATGATCTGTTGGGGGTAAATATATCAAGCCCAGCCTAAGATGCACCAAGCCCAAGCCATGATAAGCTGACATCAGGAAGCTAAAGGAAAAAAGAGGGAAGGGATAAGGCCAAGAAAAACAACAGAGGGAGAAAGGTAGGTCAGACACGAAAAAGGGAAAGAACTCACATAAAGTTGAATTTCAAACCAACCACTGACTGAGCCTCAATAAAAGGGATCTAAGATTTGAGTGAATGGGACTTCCAGACTTCTAAGCAATTATTAAGAAGACAGAGAGAGATCTTCTTCGACCTCAGGACAGGAGACACTTTCTTTTTATCTTCTCTAGGCTAAAAGGGTCTCGATCCTCATTGTACAGTGATATACGAGAGACCATGAGAGTCTATAAAATACTCCCATCATAGTGGATTTGCCCTCCTAATAACTCGTGAATGTAGGTTGTGCCGAACTACGTAATTTGTGTATCTCCTTCTCTATTTACATTTTCTATATTATTTCTCTATTCATTGTTATGGATGAACACACAAGCATTGTATCAATGCCCAAGCCGCCATTGTGAGCTTTAGACCGATTCATCGAGACCCAGGTTGCCTCATGGGTAGGGAATGACCTTTCTCCCATTTCGACTTGTGGGATGATTTTTGTCATTAACATCACCAACAAACACTTAACTAACTTATAGAGAAGTTAATTAATCATCATCAGAAATTTTTTCAAATAAAAGTCTTACGTACATTAATTAAACAAGTGAGTGAATATGAAAAGATAGAAACGTGTAATCTCCAATCTTCTAGAACAACCATCTTAAGCTCTTGATCTTGAAGTATTAAATTATTTGTGAGACTCTAATATCCAGTTAATGGACATAGAGGAATAATCTCAACAATATGATGTGGGCTATGAAACAAGAAAGATCTGAAATTGCAGGGATTTCACTCCACTTGAAGTAATTTGAATTAATCTCATCTAACATTTTATATGTAATAGTTCAATAAAGAAAACTATATATATAATCCATAATTCAAGATATAAAAAAAAATATATATCAACATATTCATCAACATAAATATACTTAACACGTGTCATGGTTTTTGTTTTGATCATAATTTACACTACAACAAATTTGAGCTATTGGGACGAATTTTCTTTGAAATGAAATGAAGATCGTCCAAAAAAATAAGATCTAGGGACAAAATTTTGATTTTGTTCTAAAAAAGACTTAAAGCGCAAACCGTTCAAACGGTATGCGTAGGGACAATAAATTCCATCCCTAATAAAATAATTATTCTAGGATGAAAAAGAAATTGGCGGGTTAAGTGCAAAAAATTGATTTACCGTTCGAACATGTCAATCACCAATGTTCGAACGTGGGTAGGAGAGTTAAAACTATTAGTTAACGTTTGAATGGTAGTTTTGTGTTCGAACGGTGACATTAATTTTATAAAAAATTTAATCAATTAAAAAAATAATAATAGTAATTAACAATTAATTTATAAAAAAAAAAAGATAATTAATTAAACTTACAAAACATCAAATATTGTCCATACTAAAAACAAAACAAAATATAAATAAAAGATATAAAATACTATGTCCCCAACTGTTTTAGGATATCCTCGACTGCAGATACTTTTGCCTCTAGTTGTGTCAGTCGAGTACAGACTATCTCTAGAGTCTGTGCGTGGATCTCTGCACGCACTATATCAACAATCTGGTCAGGAGTGACAGTGCATGATGCCTCAGGATGCGTGGATGTCTAACTAGCCGATACTTCATGATCTGTTAGGTGTGCATCTCGGGTCTAAGTATTGACCAACTTTGTAGTAGGAGCACGAACACAAAGTCTCGAGTGCCTCGTGCTCCATAACAGGGTGGAAGAGTTGATTGGTCTCATTGGCTCCCGAACACACTCAGCAATACATGGTAAGATCCTGACCTTTAGTAGGAATCGTGTTTTGAGGAGACCAACAGGCAAAATATTTGTCATAACGTATGAAACCTCTGATCGCATCCTAGTGAATATATAACCCACTAGGTCGATACGCACCATACGAGCGACGTGTATCATAAACTACGCCCGATCCATGCCAACCTTCATCTTGTGCTGCCAAGGGTCAATATTGTTAGCGATGATTCAGTTCATGATCTTGAAGAAGGCCGATAAATGAACCTATTTGACGCTTTTCGTCCCATCATAAGGAGGAGTTGGACCAACAACCTACTTCCTCACCTTAGGATCTGGAAGGCCATCGAGTCCATCAGTATTAGTGCCCTCGTCCTCGGTCATCTCCCCATCGGCTATAGACCACCCTGGGCACCACGTTCGGATATATAGTTTGTAAATGTGCGATGTCGATAAATAGGCAAGTATGTCTGTCGAGAACAGGAATGAACAACCTAGTACTCTAACAATATATCTACCATCAGCATCCAGACTAGAGTCACCGAGCCCTCTATAAAAGTTGGTGACGAGATGGATGTATGGCACAAACAAGAACACCTCATCCCTATGGTCTAGAATCGGTGACCAACCGTACTCCAGAACACAGATGTCAAAGAGTGGCCCTCTCAGAGAAGATTCTAAAAATCGTCAATCTTCACCTGACGCTCTAATAACACTGTACGGCCTGAAAATGTATTGGTCGTACTACTAGAAGAGCAACCTTCCCATGGTCTAGCAATCTTTGATCTTCCCTTAGCAGACATTTCAACCTGAAATTTAAATAAAAAAAATTAAGAAGATTAATTACAAAATATAATATACAAAATAACCAACTTGAACGAGGTGCCTTACATTCGAACAGTTACACAACCGTTTGAACTTTGAAAACATAAACTAAGGTGTTCAAACGTCAACTTGAGTCATTCGAACGCGAAGAAGTTGTTTGAACACTTATAACCATCGTGTTCGAACAGTATAGTAACCGTCATCGAGAATGACCTTTGAGTTCCAACCGTTCGAACGAGTAGAAACACGTTCAAACGGTATCTAGGTCAAGCTTAGCAATGTCTGAGTCGACTCAATGGCCATTGAAAAGAAAAGGAATCCACCAATTCCTTTCGTTTCTTCAACAAAATAACATACACACACGGTCGAAATGTCTATAGAAGTATTTCGGCCTTGTGTTTTCCAGCCCTAGAGTACTAAATTGAAACTATATTATGAGTTTTATATATTTTCTAAATAGTAATTGAAAATAACAATAAAATGGCAAAAAAACTAAATAAAAAAGGTACCTCTTGAATAGTGTTATTGTTGGTCGACGTTGACGGTGATACGGCTATCGTTAGAAGGTTTTTGCCTTTTCTAGTGTTAGAATGGAAAATGGGTCATTCGCGGTGCTGGGGCCTCTTGTAGTCCATACCCGTTTGAACAGTGTATCATGTCGTTCGAGCAGTTGCCCGTTCGAATTCATGTTCGAACGCTCTATCTTATCGTTCGAACTTTAATGCACTATATTACATATTACTATATAGTTATGTTATACTATATAATATTACATAGTATTGTAGTATATAAGTATTATATACTATTAAATATATAGTATATAATATAACTATAGTATATATATAACTACAGTAATATATATTATATTATAGTAAAATAAGTATAATGTACACTTAAGATTAATGTATAATATAATATATAAGTATAATATATATCATTCTTCATTTTTGATAATAGTGTTAATTTGTGAAAACCGTTCGAACACCAAGTTTAACCGTTCGAACGTAATGTCCATGTTCGAACGGTTTTTACCATAAAGAACTATGTTCGCACTGTTTTAAAGGTTTTTGGCGCACACGAAATAGTAGCGGGAGGGACTCCCGTGAAACATTTACCCCCGGACAACCGTTCGAATGCTTATTCACACCGTTCGAATGCGTATACGAAAATTTTGTAAGCGGCAAAAGTTTGCTTGCTCAACGAAATTTTATGTTCGAACACCAAATATAACGTTCGAACGTAAAAGTTTTCAAATTGTGACAAATAATCTCGCCATAATAAGTGACTATGTAAATGGCACGACATAGTTTTATGCCAGGAAACTTATTACAACGAAAATAGTCGCCGTAATAAGTTTCAAAATCAATTCCTCCTTCAAAACGCCTCAGCTCACCACATTCTTTCATTTTCTCCCTTCTTCTCCTTCAAACCAGCACCGAACACAAAGTTCCTCTCCAAAATCCCTTCTTTTTTCTCTCCACAAGCCTTCATTTCATTCTCATTACAAAGAGCTGCACAAGAATTTGATTAAAAGTATGTTCTTTGTTAGATATCCATTCACAATCTCTTATTTTCTTCATTATATTGATTGTGGTGTTTATATACATGTTTTGTAGGTGTTTATTGTGTTGTTTGGACTTGCACAGCTCAAGGTATGTTTGTCTTTTATATTTTATAATTTCTAATATGTAGATGATTGCATTTGTGTGTTTACATTTGTTTTGAATCGATTTGTGAGGTTGTTGTTTGATTTCGCGATTGTGTTTTTATCTCTGGTTTGTGTCTATAATTTGGGTTCAAACTGTTCGAACACCATATTAAACCGTTCAAATAGTTTTTCATGTTTGAACACGTTTGAACGTTAAACCTAATGTGCGACTGAATAAAAAATTTAAAAAACATAAGAAATTGAATAAAAACTTAAATAATACACTTAATACATAAGAAATTGAATAAAAAACTTAAAAAAATATAACAATACTTAGAATAAAGCTAGCTGATTAAAAATAATGTAAAATTTATTTAAAAAGTACTTAAAATGAAAATAGCATATTAGTTAATATTTTATTTAAAAGTAGTTATAATATTAAAAAATACTAAATAGTTAATAGTTAGAATTATATAATTAAAAAATATTAAAAAATACTCAATACTCAATAGTTAGAATTATATAAATAATAAATATTAAAAAATGCTCAATAATTAATACTTATCATAACTTATAATTAGAATACTTACAATAATTAATAGTTAATATTTTGAATACATAATAGTTAGGATAATTAATAGGTAATAATTAAAATACACTTAGATTACTTAATAATTAGCATTAAATATTTAATATAATTATTTTATAAATAAAAATTTTAAAAAATACTTAATTAGGTTAATACTTAGAATACTTAGATGATTTAGAAATTTGGAGAACTATTGGGAGATGATGTCGAAATTTCATTAGACGTGACAGATAATAATTGGTAAGTTGGTAAGTTGGTGATTATGATTTTACAATTCCAAATGGGATAGGACCAACTACCTGGTGAAAGGAAGAAATTGCACAATATGAACGATAAATGATTACTTGTTTATGCACGTGACTGTTTGTAATAGGATATTACACATGGATAAGAGTTGGATAAAAGTTAGAGATTGGTTAGGTGATGATTACAATGTATATGCTAAACGTGTTAAGAAATTTTTGGAGTTTGCATCTTGTACAATTGATAATGACGGTCGTATTAGATGCCCATGCCGACAATACAAGAATTTGCATTATAAGATAAACTTGGTGGGAGAACATTTATTTGTGAAAGGTATTGACCAAGTTATACTGATTGGGTCTTACATGGAAAACTATATCCAGCGTCAATGGAGCTTTGACACAAAGAAGAAGACATCAATGAAGATGTATATGAAGAGGTTGTTGGTGATGAATACCAAGAGGATATGGAGCAAATGCTAAATGGCATTGGTACGGAAATGTTTATGGATGAAGATGATGCAGACGCATCAAATTCAAACGATGAAGGCTATAACACTTTTACACTCTTGTGGAATGATTCACAGTGTGAGTTATATCCATAATGTAGAAGGCACAGTATGCTGTCATTTATAGCTAGACTACTTCATATAAAATCCATATACCGAATATCTATTAAGGCTGTCAATATGTTGCTCAAGCTATTTAAGGAGGCACTTCCATCAGACAATATTTTACCTCACAACTTTTATGAAACAAAACAGTTCAAAAGAGGACTCCAGTTTGATTACAACGTAATACATGTATGTACGAATGACTGTGTGCTATTTTGGTAAGAGAATAAGTAGCTGAACAAGTGTCCCATTTGCCATGAATAAAGATGGATAAGTGAGAAGTAGAATGTGCCGCAGGAGGTTAATTGTATGCCACTTTCCATTGATACCTAGATTATAATGGTTATTTATGTCACGTTCAATGGTTACGGACATGACATGGCACTCATCATCTAGAATCAGGAATGATAACATTTTGTCACATCCTGCAGACTCTCAAGTTTGGAATGAGTTTGATTTGGAACACCCATGATCTGAGATCACTAGAAAATGATATAGACATACACTTACAGCCACTGATTGCATAATTGAAAAATTTATGGGTGAATGGGGTCTTAACATTTGATTCATCAATAGGCAACTCATTCAAGATGCATGATGTCGTGTTATAAATAATAAATGATTTTTTGCTTATAAAAACTTGTCAGGTTGAAGCACTAAGGGGAAAATGACATGTCCGACTTGTAACAAGCATACACAATCTGAATGGTTTACGTATGGGAGGAAACTTTGCTTCATGGGTCATTATCAATTTTTACCTTGTGACCATAGATGGCCTAAAAATGATATGATATTTGATGGCACTGTTGAATGGGGGCACCATCCACCATATTTGTTCGGTGAAGATGTGTTTGCATAATTTGTAGATGCCAGAACTAATGATTTTGGTAAAAATAATAGAAGAGAAAATGAAATGCAAATGGTTGAATTGGACAAAGAAGAGTATATTTTTTGAATTTCACTACTGGATTGCGGCATAATCTCGATATTATGCATACTGAGAAAAATATATGTGAGTTCATGTTGAGAACATTGATGTCAATTGAAGGTAAAAAGAATGATAATATAAACTCACGGAAAGATCTAAAGCGATTGGGAATCAGACCAGAAATGCACTTGCAACAAAGTGATTTGTCTGTCTACATGCTAATTGGGTGATATACATTGCCATGGAACAAAAGGGCTATATTTTGCAAGTGGCTGACAAAAATTAAATTACCAGATGGGTATGCATCGAATTTAACAAGGTGTGTGCGAACAAATAACTAAAAAATTACTGGATTAAAAAGTCATGATTGTTATGTATTTTTATAATGTATCTTGTCTGTTACTATCCGTGGGTTCTTAACAAGAGATGTGCGGGTTGCGTTAACTAATTTTGGTGCATTTTTTAAAGATTTAAGTGTTAGAACATTGAATGTAGAAGTTTTAGATCGTATGGAACGAGAAATTGCTATAATATTGTGTAAACTAGAGAGTATTTACCCACTGTTATTATTCGATGTCATGGTTCGCTTAACTGTTCATTTGCCAAGGGAGGCTCGACTTGCAGGATCAATCCAGTATAGATGGATATATCCTATTGAACGGTTTCTATGAAGTTGAAACGCACAATAGGTAACAAGGCTCACCCAGAAGAATAAAAAAGAAATATATATTGATAATGAGTGGCATACATTTTGTTCCAAATACTTCCACGGCGTTGACACGAGGTTTGATCAACTGAAAAGAAATTTTTATGTTGACCAATCAAGACAACGGAACGGGTTTTCTGTGTTTTCCCAACATCCACTTGGTGCAGGGTGTGGTTATGATTTGTGTGGAGGAGAGTTCGAGAAAGTTCAGTGGTACGTGCTAAACAATTGTCTTGAGATAGAAAGTCACTTGAAGTAAGTTCAAACTAATTGTTAATTAATATTGTAATTTACTTTAAAAAATTATACCAATATAAATTTTTTAGTAATGTTTAATTTCAATGATATTAACATGATCAAAAAACTGAGAGTAAATGATATAGACCAGAAACATGAAGAGGAGTCTCCAAAATGGTTCGAACAACGAGTAATAACATTAATACATATGCGAGTTTGCACTAAATTAAGAAATAGATTGGATTGTTTATTTTTGTATGTTTATGTTTTATTTAATATGTAGGTTGTACAAATGCATGCGAGTAATCCAAATAATATATCAGACAAACTATATGCACTAGCTCGTGGTCCCTCGAGACGCACTGCTCGATATTCTGCATGTATTTCTCGAAGAAATAGGTATCACATAATAGATCAAGAACGCTACAAGAAAACACAAAATAGTGGTATTCTCGCGAAGTCATGACGGAGACAACGTTGATTTCTATGAAGTTATCATCAATATAATTGAAATGAGATATTTGGGAGAGCTTGTGATGTATCTATTTAAGTGTGATTGGTGGGATTTAAGCAATCCTCAAAGGGAAAAAATCATGATGAATAATTTTTTAGTATTAATACATAAAAAAAATAGTATGAAAATGATCATTTTATTTTGGCTTCTCAAGCATCTCAAGTATTCTATTTAGATGATCCTGAGTTAGGAAATCAATAGCGAGTAGTACAAAAGTTTCCTCCAAGAAATATATATGACGTTATCCCTAAGGCGGAGGGAAAAGATGATGAAGAAGATGATCCATCTACTCAAGAAGCATATCAAGTGAGTCAACCCATCTTAACTTATTTGTGGATTTGATCCAGTATGAGATGATCTCATTACATAGGGAAGATATTGAGGCTAAAATAGTTGATGCGACAGTTAAGCAAAATTTTGAGTCATCTGAAGTATCTACAAATGATGAGAGCGAATTTACAAATGAAACTGATACAAATGATTAACCGGTTTTGTGTTCACATTACACAGTATCTCAAAATTATGCCACCGAAGAGGAAGAAAATTTGCATCTCATCTCCACATATTCCTAGCTCTCCATCTGACTCTATAGAATAAGATAAATATCTAATACTCATTTTTTCCAATTAAGATAATTGATAATTGATACAAGGTGAATAACTAAATATTTTATAGAGTTAACAGTATAATCTTGTCGAGGTCAAGGCACTACTAAAAGCTTGACATTGGAGAAATATCGTAAAGTGGGTAAGATTAAGATTAACATTCCTGACAAACATACCAGAGACGAGGGACAACAAACAGCTTGACTTGCATCGCATGTGAGTACTCTTACACGGACTTATGCACCTTTGGCTAAGAGTTCATGGCATAAAGTCCCGTAAGATGTAAAAAAACTTATAAAGAAGCGTTATTTGGTATGTAATATTTAAATAATGAATTTATATTGATATTATTTAATATTCTAAATGATAATATATTTGTGTGTATACTTTTTCAAGGATAACTTCGAACTAAATTTTGGTCGGAGAGACGAGCGTAAAACTGTCGATGAGCTTATGTGTAATGAATTCTGCCAGTTGAGGTATCATGAGTAATATAATGAGTACGAGAATAAGAAAGATGCACGCCAGCATCTTTTTCAGGATGTCCAACCTTCCAGTTGGAAAAAATTTTGTGACATATTTGAGGATCCATCATATAAGATAAATTAAATGAATTTTTTACATTTCTCATTTATAATTTTCGCTTACTAATATTTACAATTTCTATGCAGGAGCGAAATTCTATAAACAAAACAAGTAGATTGAAGTTAAAGATTCGTCATCATATAGACTCAAGATCTTTTCATTGCCTCTCTATGAAATTAGTAATGTACTTTTTTTATTCTATTTAGTTTATTTTTTGGAGGTACTAATTTTAATATTGATTTTATATCTTAACAATGTCTCTTGTAGCAAGATTCAGACACCAATTATGATCTAACAAAATTATATGATACATCACATACTGATCGTAATGAAGAGCAGACTCATCTCGATGCTCATGAAAATTATGTAAGTATTATAATTTGTTTTAATTAAACATATTTAAATTTTTGTGTCGATATTAATTATTTATATTGTGTGTAGGATAAAATGGTTACCCTCCGTGTTAAATCTGCATCAGATCAAAATTTTTCAACAAGTGATGTTGAAATTTTTACACAAGTTTTGGGTCAACTTTCAGGATATTTGAGGGGTTTGGGTTGCTGTGTAAAGCCTTCAAGCTCTTCATCAACATCAAGTAGGGGTGTAACCGGTCCAGTTCAGTCCAGTTTTGGACAAAATCTAGGACCGAACCGGTATGTACTAATTTTGTATTTTTCAAAACCGATTACACACCGGTTACCCACCTAAACCAGTACTTCCAGTTTTACCGGTTTTCAGTCCAAATCTGTTTTTCGGTTTTTTTAAAATGTAATTTCACAATTTTTCATTAAAAATTTGTTTATAAAAAAAATGATTTAAAAAAATATGTTTTATACTTTTATTAATATATTAGACTATATAATAGTGTATTAATATTAGACTATTGGTATAGTTATAAGTTATATATTAGTATTAGTTATAAGCTATATATTTAATATTAGTATTAGTTATAAACTTTTAGTAAAAATATGTAGTATTAATTATAAGTATAACTATAGTCATTAGTCTATATTAGTCTATTAGTATTAGTTATAAACTTTTAGTGATTTAGTATTAACATTTTATGTAATAATTTATAAATTATAATAAGAAATTATTTCATATATGAATATATATAATTATATATATTATATATAAAAATTTACATAAAAATTTATAATTATACATAATATATAAAACTTATATACATTAATATATATATATATAATATTTTGTATAAAACTTATATATATAATAATACAAATATTATTTTTTATATATATTTTTTATTAACCGGTCCGGTCCGAAAAATCCTAAAACCGGAACCGGCCGGTTTTCACATTCAAAGAACCGGTTCTGGACCGGACCGGTTCAAAACCGGTAAAACCGGTCCGGTCCAGACCGATTTTCTGGTTTTTCGGTTTGAATTTACACCCCTAACGTCAAGTACTACCCCCATAGCGTTAGAGAATGCAAATTCCAGAATCGAAGAATTGACTGCAAAACAGCATGAATTAGAGTTCAATTAACGAAACATGCAAACATGAAGATGCGCGTAAAATAGCACGAAGATTAACAAGAAGAGTTTAGGAGAGAGATGCAACTCCAAATGCAGACGATTATGCAACAGTTCAGGCCTCCAAGTAACTGATTTTTGTGTTTTGCGTAAATTTTGGGATTTATAAAGTTCTGTACGGATAACATTATTACTATTTTATTTATTTAGTTCGGACTTATTAGATTAATTTTATTTGTATTGAATAATTTGTAATGTATTTTTGAAATATAAATACCTATTTTGTTTTAAATTTTTTACTAAAATCAAATACTAACCGTTCGAACGATCATCAAATGTTTGAACATATATACATCGTATAAAACCGTTCAAACATCACACGGTGGCGTTCGAACGGTCATCAAACAACACGAACCGTTCGAACACGTTCGAACTAACAACTCGCTCTTTCCATTCATTACATGTTCGAACCTCTTACTCAATCCGTAAAATTAATATAATTTACGTTCGATTATCAATTTCTTTGTTCGAACGTTTCCTCATGTCTACTTGGTCGAACAGACTGGCATCGATTGACCACCCATGAAGGAGACATTCGAACATACATACCAGTCAAACGTCTTTTGTGGGCGTTCGAAAGCCATTCTAGGACAAAATTCAACTGTCCTAGAAAAAAAATGGGTGTTCGAACATGGTTGAACGGTCCAGCAAAATTTCATTCCAAAAGATATTTTTTGGGACGAAATTGATATTTTCGTCTAAAAATATCTTTTGGGACACTGATATTGGGACGACCTTGAGATGCTTTTTTTTTTGTCCCAAAATTTTTTAGACGAAAACCCAATCTTTTGGGATCAAAAAATTCGTCCCAAAAGACCCAATCTTTTGTAGTGTTATCACTCGAGTAATTAGTACTGATCTTTAGCCCTACCTCACCAAGATGATGTAGCCAGCGCAATTTTTACGTTCAACCTTTATCCAACTACAAAATGAAGACCCTAGATTCCAACACAGGAAAAAAAAATGTTCCACACGGTTACATAAAGGCTCTTTAGGTAGTGCTTTAATATAAAGTTCACCATTGACTCCACGAAAATCCTTCTTGGGTATGCCTCCAAATTCAGTATGCGTCTTTATTCAATGATCATGGTACGTAGCTTCCATAGCATGAAATTATTGAAATCTCTGCGTCTTCATGATAAACTGAAGTGGTTTAACGTTTTTTGTGGTCCAAGTTCTCATCAGTTATATTTATACTAGACATTTAAACCCAACATGCTTATGTGATAAACTCACAAAGAATTCATTACTCAAAATTGATGTCTATCTTCCTCATTTTGAGAAAAAATACACATTAATCTCGATGTAGAAACACTTGGGAACTGATCTAAGGTTATATTAAGGAAGCAGTACTTTGAAGTACATTTTGGTCAAAATACATTAAACCTACTTATGTATATCCTTGCGTGTGAGAAAACAGCTTGATGATCATTCCTAAGTTAGGATTCATGGTGCTCACATGGCTGTTAGAATATTACCATTCTTATTATAGAATTTTTTCGTAATATTCTATTATATATGATAATATAACTTGTTCTCTACCATATTTAGTTTATTGTGTAAATCAATCAATATCAATTAGTATCATTGATTTATTGTATTTTCACATTTCTTTCTCTAGCTTCATTCACCTATAAATAGGAACATATGTTATGTATTCAAAAACAATTGACAATAATAAATTAAATGGAGCCCTCAAAGTTTTCTCTCCCTCATTCTCCCTTCTACATCTCATTTTCTATTTTCTATTTTCTTTTTACATGGTTTCAGAGCCCATGGCTAACACCAAGCTCGATTGACTATTTCTTTTAAAGTTATTCTGCTAACTTTATATCTCACAAAATTTTCTCAGTTACGTCCCCTTTTCAATATGATTTTTCTAATATTAGACCAATAATCGACCATACGAGTTATCATTGGCATTTTTGCCACCAATTTCCTAGTGTCTCTTGCAGCATTTTTCTGTTCATGATAAGTCTCATATTCAACTCGTTATTTTATGTGCTATTATGTTCACCAAACATTCTCTAGAAGCTTCCTATACACTTAACAAATCGCCATTTGTGATAAGTCTCATATTCAAAGTGTTATTTGGTGCTCTTATCTGTTCACTACATGCTCTTCAAAAGCTTTATATGCACTTAACGGATCACTACCCTCATTTTCATCATCAATTTTGTACGTCAGTTTATTTCTAAATTTATGCCTGCCATCCACTTGCACCACGCGCCACAAAGATACCTTTTGTAGAGTTATCAATCAGATCCTCAAGTCTCATCCACCTAGCTAGCAATGTGATCTTATATACAAACTCAAGATGACGTCTTCATCATCATCATGAGTTTGAAATGATGTTAGAATATTATCATACTTATTATAAAATATATTCATAATATTATAATATGTATAGTAATATGATTTATTTTCTACCATATGTAGTTTAATTATTGTGTAAATCAATCAATATCAATCAATCTCATTGATTTATTGTATTTTTATTCTTTCTCTATCTTCATTCATTAACCTATAAATAAAAACATATGTTATGTATTCAATAACAATTAACAATAGCAAATATGTAGATTTTAAAGTCTCTTTCCCTCGTTCTCTCTTCGCCATCTTCTTTTCTATTTTATTTTTTTCTTTTCTTCAATGGCTATATATCTAACGTCAATCTTAGTTCTATCTCTACGTCACCTACCATATCTAGATCAAATAATTTAGTAAGAATAAAAAAAAAAATTAAAACATTATGATATGCAATGTAAGATGATATGTAGGAAAGCCCGAATATTATTTCTTCAGAATAAAAACTAAAACGGAGAAATTCACCTCGATGCATGTTTTGGGGCCCTGAATTGCGGCTTTCTTTGACCTTTGGATTACTCTTATATTAAGTTTTTTCACGGGGAAAATTCCAAGCTTTTATGGGAGGACAACCAGAGTGGTAGATAGTCGTACGTACGTACGTAAGACTTTATTCCTTTTTAGTATTCACTATTTGTTATGGTAAAAGAAGTTATGCCTGTATAACTCACTTTTCTTTGCCTTTTTTGTCCATTTTAGGACTTGGAGATCCTATATTCATTATTATTACCATTACACTCTAAAAATTCACCAAAGTCAATAAACATGGCACATATATACCGGGGAATCATGCGTATTGACCGTAGAGAAATTCTTCCTTCATGCCCTGTAAAATGGCAAGGGCAAGTATACAACATACTGTTTTGAAACTTGAAAGTCGCATATAGACATCAGTGGGTACTAGTAAAAGATTTCTAGAAGATGCTGAAATCAAAACTGTTCAACACGCTGCTGCTGTTTGTCGCATACAAGAAGAGTACTCTTTAAGACTGGTTGGTGTTTGGGCAGCAAATATGGAAGATTGAATCCCAAGTTCTGGAGAAGCAAATGTTGCTCTTCTAGCTGTTAACAGTAGGTGAGATCTACTAGTTGTCACAGATAGTAATTAAACATCCAAACCTTGTAACTGGTTTGGAAAATTTCACCATACATCAGAGACATCCATCAGGACCATCTCATGGCATTCCAGAATTGGAAAGTGCAAAAAAATCCATCAGTCTAATGGGTCACATCCACTCTTTCACTTGGATGCATCCGATAAAAGTCTTCCCCAACATATTCTCTATATAGACAGTGGCAAGGACTCCCCTTGGCCATGCTTGTGATTATTATATCACTAGCGGTATACTTCTTGATTAGAAAGGAAAAACTGTACAAGTTACTATTCAGAAGACGACAATGGGGTATGTCATCATGCTTGAGCAATCCCCTTTTGCACAAGCATATCATACACTACATCAACTTTGCTCGGTTCTACCTTGAACAAGCTATGGGCATCAGACTTCTTGGTGACATTGCCCTTCATAATTTCTAGTGAGATGATCTGCAGCATGTTGAGATAATGTGAAGGTAGTATTCTGATCTCACCACAAAGCCGTTTCTCCTGCATTCAAATATCATATCAAGAATATAATCAGAATCTTCAGTTAAGCTTGGTATATATAACTTTGCCACATGGTTTTTTATTTTTATTTTTTTATTGACTTGTTAATATATTTTATTATTATGAGTGAATTACAGAGATGATGACAACCCGATAGGTTTAAAGATTGTGCAGATGATGAAGTTATCTTTCCATGCTAAAGCATAAAAAATTGAGGACAGCCTTCTTACAGTTTCAGAGAGTAAATCCGCTCCTACAAATCCAGTGATGTCCCACTCTTGAAGAGAGTTTGAAGTAGCTTGCATTGCAGAAGACGTATCCTTGCCACTGGGATGTAGAAGAGGGGACTCCTTAGGAACTCCTTGAGGACTGGCATCAAATTCAACTTTGAGATGATTTTGTCTTTGCAAGACTTTACCACCTGCACCTTGAGCACTTTCATTAACTCCCTGCTCACTTTCTTCAACTCCCGTATTCCTCTTCTGTTCAAGAAACTTATTTGCCTCGGCAGCTGTTCGACAGCCTGCAGCTCGAGCTTTCTGCATAATTAGCCAATAACTAGCTGGTCAGCCGTCTTCTTCAGCCAAAGCTAGCAATGAACACAAGTACTAAGCAAAGCGACAGGAGCATGTGTGCTACAAACTAAAGAATCCAATAAATAGCATCTCAAATGTTCATGGCTCAGGTGGTAAAGTGGGGATAAGGTATATCCTAGATTCAAACTTTCCTAACGAAAAAAATAACTAAAAAAGAAAAGGAGAGAGAGAGGAGTGGCAGGGGGAAGCATCTTAATTGATCTTAGCTGGCTTGTTTGTGTTGCCAAACTAAAGCATATAGAGGGAGTTGTTGATAGGATCAAGTTACTAAAGCATATGGAGTGATTGTGAGAGCTTTCAGACCTGAAGATCTTGTATTCTTTTGACTATACGCTGTTCCTCAATAATATTCTTAAGCAACTCATCATGCTCTTCTTTTGAGTGGAATCGCATGAAGACCCTGTAACGTCGGCATATCTCCCTCTCTTCAGGTGAGAGGCTTTTCTCGAAAGGGTCAGGGTAAAGTAAATTTCTTTCCAGTATGAAATCTTTCCTGCGCTTTCTCTCATCAAGCCTGTCAAGAAGTCACAATATGTTTAAATAAGCTCTAGAAAAAATACCTCACATACAGCAGTAATGCAGAAGCAACAAGTCTACAGCCCATCTGGCAAAATGTGCTATGCGATGTCTTCCAGCCATAACATAGATTAATATTTCACTAGCACTGAAAAATTCAAATGTTATAACAATAATGAAAAACAGATATATGTTAATATGTACGGTTAGACCTCACATACAGCAGCAACACAGAAGCAACAAGTCTACAGCCCATTTGGCAAAATGTGCTAAGTGATGTGTTCCAGCCATAACATACCTTAATGTGAAAAAATCTAAAATTTAAAATGTTATAACAATAATGAAAAACAGATATATGTTAATATGTACGGTTACATTAACTGACTTAGGCTATGTTAGGAACCAGAGTCCCAGGTTCAACATTGCTGAGCTGCTACTGCATGTGATTTGGTGCTGATTACATAAATCATACAATATGAAAAAATGGATATGTGTAATTGCATAACATGTTTCTGCCACTAGACAATGAACTTGCTGCTGTAAACAGCAACATCCACCACAATATACAATCATTCTGAATTACCAGAGTATGTTGCACGACAAAGAATGGATCATCTATTAAGTGAATGATTAAGGAATAAGGACCTTTCTTCTATATTTAATCTAACAAGCTCAACCGTATATCTCAATTCGGTTCTAGGCTGCTCAACTCATACTCAATCTAAAATTAAAGAAATCAAACTAAAAAAAAAACAATTAATACTTGACTTAGGATGACTCATTGGCAACCCTATCCCCAAGTTGGTTGTATCATACTTAATTGGCATCTAGCCTCAAAAAAGACAAAATAAAAGAAACGGTATCCTATTGGGAGTCTGCAAGGTGCTCTCAACAACGTCAAAAGCAATTCCTTCATGAGCTAGATTACATAGATTTATTCAAAACTTAATGGAAAATGATCTATTTCCTTTTAGTACATATAGATTGATAGACTATCAGTCTTGTCTAGGAATAAGAATAGTTTCTTTCATGAAATCAGCACATTGAATTGAAAATAAGGTTACCTTTTCGAGTAGATACGCAGAACTCGTAATTTCAATTCGTGCTCAGCATCACCATCAGTATCCCTGAATTCCATATCTGCCAGTACCTGCTCTGCATCATTATCATATTCAATCTCAAACTCCTGCCTCTTGAAGTTATAGCCACTCAATTCTGTCATAGAAGGTTCCTCATCCCCCAGAACCCTAGGCTTTTTCTCTCCAATGCTCCTGTCTGCCTGAAATTCTGCACAATTATTAAGAAAAAAGAATGTATTAAGCACACTTGTAAAACGAGATTTTATATTTTCTTCACTAATTTTACTTAAAAAAAAATATCTTCTTCACCAACTCATTGCCATGGCAAAATCTACAATTGTAATTTTTTCCCATTGCATGGAAATGGTATACATATCAATCCAAGAAATCTTAGTTTTTTTTTGGGGGGAACTCAAGTTTCAACAAAACCCTGATTCCGAAGTAAAACTCCTACATTTTGCAGTCTACCTTTTTTCATGTAAAAAGGTAGAGTTTGACCTTTTCAAGTTTCTGGCGAAAAGTAGATGTGTACTCAAGAATTTGACCTTCCACGCATACTCAAGAAGGAGATGCATACTCGACCTTTATTTCAGGGACAGTCAAATTCTTAAGTATGCATCTACTTTTGGCCAAAAACTTGAAAATGTCTCTAGCATCCAAATTACTCGAATAAATATCAACAAGATTTTATTATCAGTTGAAGAAAGGTATCCAATAAGCTTATCTATTACAAGAATTGCCATTAAGCAAAGCAGTATACAGGGAAATGATTGGAACATATAATCAAATACAGAAAGCATACCTTCTGTGCTAGTCCCATCCTTAGTCTGAACTTTATTGGAGGCCTTCTTTATAACACCTGAGAAAGTGTTACCACTGCTTGAATCCAGACCTGTGCCTGTTCCTGATGCCAATATTAAAATATGTGTGAGATTTGGTCAATCATAAATCCTACTGCACAAAACAACATATAGAGGGAAAGTCGGTACACAAATTACGCAACTTTCTAAATGTCACATTTTAGATCAATTAATTGCAAATACAATTTTTACGTTAATGATTTCATTTTGCACAGTTTGGTAGGTCTTTACATCCATCAATATCAACAAATCCAAACTCAACACCATCCAGATCCATAAATCAAGCAAGACTAATCCTTTTTTTTATTGGCACCGGGTGTTTGGGAACAGTGCCCCAACTAATCCCGAGGGTGCACAAATCCTCATCAAGAAGTTTCCTGCAAGTGCACCTCAGGTAATTTAAGGGGAAAATCTCCGTCCAATGGCCCCTAGAGATTGTTTGCATCCAGAACAAGACTACCAATCCTTTTTCTTTTTATAAGTAAACTTTTATTAATCAAAGAATAGGCTTAGCCTAGTACAACTTAAAAACACAGCTCTATGCCTCTCTAAGAAGGCACTAGAGAGACAAGAAAATCATGTAGGTCCACGCCATTGAAGTCAACAGCAATGGCCCACACACATAGTGTGCTGTAAAATAAATCTATAAGTTCCTCCAACGATCTCTCCTTGTCTTCGAACGTCTGTCCATTCCGCTCCCGCCACAAACACCACATGATGCATATAGGGATCATCTTCCACAAGACTACCAATCCTATCAGCCACAATAACATAGAACACAATCCCTGCCCACCATTTCCTTTAACAAGGACAAATTTAACCACAGCATTTATGCCACCGCCGTAAACCAAGAAATTTTGTGCCACAGAGTGATGGACAGTCATGTATTGGAGCAGTATAGATCACAGAGTAGATAAATACAATAGCACTGAAGAGCACTAAAAGTATCTCTCTCCAAATTTTCAAAAGTTGCGTTTCAGAATTTCTCCTTTTTTTAAAAATTACTTAACTTCAGCTTTTAGTTTTATGGGAACACTGCTTGCTTTTTCAATTGAGATTAAGCAATAACATGACTAATTTACATAATTATGAATGAGATGAAGCAAATTGAATAAATTCAAATTTTCGGGACAATTAAACAGGGATAGAATATCCTCATCACTAGTGACCCTCAAGATATTGATGGGAGGAGTACCTGATGTTAAGCTAGATGAGGAATGCCAAGCCAGACCTTTTTTGGATTCATCACAACTGATGAAAAACATCAAAATAATTAGCACATGAGAACCACAGACCTAAATTGTAAATAACTAAAGAGCGATGAAGTTTCCAATACCTGAGTCTTCCTGAGAATGGAGACTCTTCTTTCAGCGTAAGCTCCCCAATCTTAGGAATTTCTGTGGGAAATAAAAGGTAAATCAAGCAGCCTTAACACACAATAATACTAATATCTTATAATAAACTTATGTGTGAGTTTTCTCTCCGTACAACTAAAACTCCGATGCTGGTAGGTGGAGTTTTACGGTGAGATTTTTTCAGAGCATTATAGTTTTAAGATGAGATTAGTGTGATAATGGGGAATCCGAAACACGAAACATGTAGATTGAAGCTAAACTCTTTGTGTTGAAGACAAATGGAAGTTTCAAGATTATTACTGAGAAGAGTTAAAAGGTTGTGAAAGAGGTGAGGTTGGGGGATGAACACGGTGAAGTGGTTTGCTAAATCATTGGAGGACTGCCTGAAGGGTGAAAAAAAGGACTTTTACGCTACAACATGAGAGGGAACCAGACGCTTCATAGCGCAGAGATGCTCCAATGCACATGGTCGTTACATGGCACTAGTGGAATATAGAAATGGTGGCAGACGAGATTTTACTTCAGATGGTATGGGATGGAGGAGGCTGGAAGGTGCATTAAGAGAGGATGGTAGCAATAGAGGGCAGCCATTTTTTAGGCCGATGGCGGTGGTGAATCACTCGAAATCGTATAAGGATGTCCTCAATCAGTCGTTGGTTGCAACACCGATACATACGCAAAGAAGGGGCCATGGGCATGGTGGGGTGGCAACATAGGGAGGAGATACAGTAAGCCATCATAACAGAAATGGCCTTGGGAAGGATTGTCGTACTGCTGGCACAACAGACAAATAGGGGCAAGGTGGTGGTGGTAGTCACGTCGGTATGCCAGAGGTTGACGTACATAGTACACTTTTGCACATGAGATCGCAGATGAGGCATTTGCAAGAGAAAATAGAATGTGTTATACACTGCATTAAGGAGAAGAGGGATGTGAGCTTGGGCCTTGGACTGGCAAGTGGACTGAGCAAGGAAATGGGCTACTCTAATGGGCCTCACGATGTGAGCCTGGATGAAGGCAAGGTTGGGCTGGATTCTACAACCCAACCCATAAGGAAGCCCAGAGGAGCTTGCGCAACGTCAGGGCCCTCTGGGCGGACACAGAAAGGATCGCCTAACGCCAACGACCCTATAGGTGGCTCTTCAATGACAGCCCCGATCGACCCCCGCAGACCAAGCCACTTCCCGAGTCTTCCTCAAACCCGAGAGTGGATCCCTCTCTGGATTCACCAGCGGCTAACTCGCCGATGCAGATCCCTATTCCAACGAGCAAGATTATCATGGAGGTTGCTAGAAGCGAGATTTCTCTGTGCTCTACCGTCGTAAATGGATTGTCGCAGGTCTTTGAAGGTTCCATCTAGCTAGTCACAAGTCATGGTAGCCCCTTAGTTGGTGTTCCTAACCAGGATGGATCCAACGAAGGAGCTATGAGAATATCCTGGAGGCTAGCCGAGGAAGGTGTCCCTACCCCTTTTGAGAATATCTTGGAGGCTGCGAATAAGGGGTCTATGCAAGAGTATGAACTGCAATTGGTTTGTAGGGAGCCAGAGGAAGGTGTTGCCTGCTTTGAGGAAGGGAGAAGGGATGACCCAAGCCCATTATGTTCTATGTTGCAAGGTCCACATGCCGATTCACAGTCGGATTGGGTCCTCCAAAAGGTGGATGAAATACGGGAATGCGTAGGGATTTCGTGTAAGGGATTTGAAGATCAATTCAAAGCCCTCCTCATCGATATCGAATCGGGTCAGCCTCACTTGGCTAGATCCTATGCCAAAAATGAAAGGGAATTAATAAGACTAGCTTGCCCTATTAATTATGAAGCTCGGGAAGGTAGTGCAAGTAGAGGAAGGAGTAAGGGTAGGATGAATACCTGCAATTAATTAAACCAAAGATTTTATCTTAGAATGTAAAGGGGCTGAATGATCCAGGTAAGCGCCTCTATGTTAAAAACTTACTAAGAAATTGGAAGGCTAATATAATGTCTTCAAGAGACCAAGCTGAAGTTCATATATAGAAGTATATTTAGAAGATTGTGGGGATGCCTTCACAAGGTCTGGGTTTATCTTAATTCCAAAGGGCCATCGGGAGGTTTTCTTCTGCTGTGGGATATGAGAATCGTTAATCTAGTTGACGAGTATATCGGGGAAAATTTGGTGGCTTGCTCCTTTAAAAATGTGGATGATGATTACAAGTGGTCTTTTGCTGGTGTATACGGTCCTAATCTAGACAGTAATAAAAGGTTCCTTTGGGAGGAGATTGCTGGGTTATGTAGCTGGTGGGATGGGCCATAGTGTATTGGGGGGGATTTTAATATCGCCCATTTTCCGAGTGAGAGGTTGGGGGAATCCTGTATCAGTCCAGCAATGGCAGAATTTTCTGATCTTATTTTCCAACTTAACTACATCGATTTACTTATGGCCAGGGGGGTTTTGGGGGGGGGGGGGGGGGGGGGGAGATTTACATGGTCCAATGGGAGGGTCTGGTCAAGACTAGACAGATCATCGTATCCTCGTCTTGGGAGGCCCATTTTCCAGATTTATATGCCAAAAGACACTCCTGAGACTTTGTTTGGACCATTTCCCTATTTTGCTTGATTGTGGGGGCCTTCATGAGGGACATAGATATTTTAAATCTGAAAACATGTGGTTGAAAGCTGACGGTCTTGTGGAGAAAGTGAGAATGTGGTGGTCCTCTTATGATTTTTCTGGTACACCCAGTTTTGTGTTGGCTGGAAAACTTATAGCCTTGAAGAAAGACCTGAAAATGTGGAATGATGAAGAATTTGGGAAGATCAACGATCAAAGGAAGATCCTTTTTGAGGAACTTGCATGTTTGGATGAAAAGGAGATTGCCAGGGTTCTCGCAGACGAGGAGAAGACAAGAAAGATTGTTGTTGTGACTAATATGGAAAAACTTACTCTCATGGAAGAGACCTCCTGGCGAAAAATTCCCAGGCCCTTTGGCTGAAGGAAGGAGATAATTGCACCAGCTTTTTTCATAAAGTAGCCAACTCTCATAGAAGGTTTAATGCTATTGAGGTACTGCATTCAGATGGAAATGTCCTTTTAGACAGATCCGATAATAAGAATCACAGTGCAGTTTTTCGACAATCTACTAACAGAAATATTTCCATGGAGCCTAAGGTTGATAGGTTGACATTTCACACGATCGATCAATCATGTGCTGACTGGTTAGAAAGGATGTTTGAAGAGGAAGAGGTAATTAAAGTGCTAAAAGGAATGGACAGCAATAAAGCATCGGGACCAGATGGATTTTCCATAGCATTTTTCCAAGTATGTTGAGACATTCTCAAGGAGGATGTTATGAAGGTTTTTGTCAAATTTCACTCACATATGAAATTCGAGAAACACCTTAATGCATCATAGCCCTCATTCCGAAGAAGGCAGAGTCGGTGGAGGTGAAAGACTTTCATCCTATAAGTCTTGTGAGTGGAGTGTATAAGATCATAACTAAGGTTCTCGCCAACTGTATGGGCACAGTCATGGACAAGATCATTTCAAAGCCTCAAAATGCTTTTATTAAGGGGGGCAGATTCTGGATTTGGTACTAATAGGAAATGAATGTTTGGACAATAGAATTAAATCCAACACGCCAGGTATCCTTTGCAAACTAGATATGGAAAAGGAATTTGATCATGTTAACTGGGACTTCTTGGTTTATATTCTTGGTAAATTTGGCTTTGGGGAGAGGTGGCGCAATTGGATGAAGTACTGCATCACTACCGCTAGATTCTCAGTGTTGGTTAATGGCCCTCTCAAGGGTTTTTTCAACAGCTCTCGTGGATTGAGACAAGGAGATCATTTATCTCCTGTTCTCTGTCTTGGTCATGGATGTATTGAGTAGAATAGTAAAGGTAGCCGTGGATGGGTCTTTTTTGTCTGGATTTTCAGTGGGTGGTATTTCTTTTGGGAGCACCAATGAATCTCATCTTCTTTTCGCTAACAATACTTTAATTCTTTGTGAGCCGGATGCTAATCAAATTTGTTCATTGAGAGCTCTCGTGCTTTGTTTTGAAGCTACTTCCAGCCTCAAGGTGAATTTTTCTAAATCGGAACTGGTTTTGGTTGGCTTGGTAAACCATATTGGAAACTTGGCTGAAGTCTTGGTTTGTAAGGTTTCTTCTTTGCCTATGAAGTACCTCGGTCTCCCTTTGGGGGTTCCTCATAAATCCAAAGTAATATAGGACGGCGTGATTGAAAAAATTGAGAATATATTTGTGGGTGTGGGTGTATAAAAATTTATTAGGAAGGGCTAGGAGGATTTCATTCGTAACTTTAGATTTGTGGCAGGGAGTGAAAATAGAGTTAGATTCTGGGTTGATGTTTGGTGTGGTGATGCTGCTTTAAAGGAGGTTTTTCCTTCTCTTTTCAGAATTGAATTGCATAAGGAAGCCTCTCTTGCTAATTACATGGACTCTTCGAATGGCCTGCAACAGTTGAATGTGTCATTTACCAGAGTAGTTCAAGATTGGGAAGTAGGAGACATTTCCGATTTATAAAGCACCTTTTTTTTTTTTTATTGGCACCAGGCGTCCGGAACAGCATCCCTACTAATCCCGGGAGAGCATAGGCTCTCGATAAGGAGTTTTCCGTAAGTGCACCTTGGGTAATCCCCCAGTTCGATTGCCCTAAGAGATTGTTTGCATCCAAGATGATTTGAACCTTAGACCTAGGGGGAGCATACCCCCAAGCCCAAGGCCTTTACCATTTGAGCCAACCGCTAGGGGTTAATTTCTACTGGTATGCACTGAATTTGGAACATGGTGTGGAGGACAAACTGCTGTGGACACACCCCGGGATCAAGAAATTCTCGGTTAGGTTTTTATATAAGGCTATGTCTACCCACTCTTCTCAGAATTTCCCTTGGAAGAGCAAAGTGCCCCTAAAAGTTGCTTTCTTCGGTTGGCTGGCCTCTCATGGTAAAATCCTGACCATAGACAAGTTGAGGAAGCGTGGTTTCTTCATAATGGATTGGTGCTTCATGTGCAAAAGGATTGGCGAATCGACGGATCATCTTCTTCTCCATTGCGATGTGGCAAAGGTTCTATGGGATGAAGTCTTCTTAAGGCTGGACATTGCTTGGGTGACGCCCAAAAAGGTGGCGGACTTATTGGCTTGTTGGAGCGGAACATGGGGAATCGTCAAGTAGTGGATGTTTGGAAGATGCTGCCCTTATGTCTTATATAGTGTATATGGAATGAGAGGAATGAGAGATGTTTTGAAAATAGTGAACATTCATTGGAGGGGATTAGAGACTCATTTTTCCAAACTGTGTTACTTTGGGCTAAGACTATTGTATTAGAAGGGGGTAATTTTAGTGACTTGTATTTGTATACATCTTGTGTACATGGGCTTCGCCTAGTTTCATTCGATGAATAAAGTTTGTTACTTATCCAAAAAAAAAATAGTGACTTGGATGCGTCTTTTTTTGTTCGTAGGCTGTAATTAGGCATCTCTCTTGTATAACACCTGTGTATTCGGGCTATGCCTAATTTTGAAGATCAATAAACTTTATTAATTATCAAAAATATATTATATCTTATAACTGACAAGAAAATGAGTTATAGGCAATGAATGAATGCACACAAAATATACACATCACCAAGAAGAAGAGTGAATTGGTTATATTACCAGCTCAATGCTCTAGAAGTAACATTTACATAGAGCAACAGAAATATATATACTATATAATTTTCAAAGCAAAAGCATTGCTCTCATGAAGCCACATCAACCACTATCTCATTTTATCCCATGAAGCCACTTATAAAAAAAATTATTATCAAATGGAAATTATTTCTATAAAGCCGCATCATCCCTCCAATTGTATTTATTGTCAAATAACGGATCAAAAAAATTATAGTATTTCTAAATAAAATATATATAGATATGAATTAAGTTAAACTTATTAAATGAAAAATAATTAAATAAATAATTTTTATCCAAAAATAAAATTAATAAATGGAAAATTATATATTTAATCAATTTTTGAAACTCACTCCTTTTAAAGAAAAAATGAACCTGAGAAAAATATAGCGACAAGGTTAACTTCATTATCTAATGACATAACACATTACCCAAAAAGGGTTCACAAAGATGGATTCCACAACTTTTTTCTTTATTTTTTGTGGTATATGGTAAAAAATGAATCTAAAAAATTTTACACATCTTTAGGACATTTAACATATTTAAATTATTTAAAAAATTATATTATCTTTAGTTAAATATCTTATAGAAGTAATATTTAACTAATAGCCAAACACATCCCACATAAGCATGCACAATGACAACAATTAATCAGTATGGATTGTCCAAACTATAAGGTATTTGGTCTCCTAAATGAAAAACCAGTTTAAACCAATCAAATCTGTTGAAAATAACTAAAACTAAGAGCTACAAGCCAGCAAGTGACGAAGAAATAATACACAGACTGACCTTTTTTCACTTCACCGGGCCCTTTGGCCATAGCAAGGAGCTCCGCCCGACTCTTACCCATAACATGCGACATGTCCTGGGTAAAGAAATTACAACATTACAAGCATTTTAATTTTCAAGTGCATAATATACCTACATTGTGTAACTGTATAAACATAAATATATATATGTAAGTATTTATGTGTATAATCACGTATTTATGTATCCATGTGTTAACACTTACAGGGAGAGGAAAGCATGGAGAGTTCATGTATACGCCATTATAGTGGTCAATACATTGTGATTTGGTTTTTGTTCCAACATGTTCAGCAACTTCAGTCCAGTTACCAAATCCATACATTTCAATGCCCTGAAAAACAAGAAATTCATCACCCAAACATCAAGGGAAAAGACCTGGATTCATGAAAGATAAGGAGTAGCATTTACAAAATAAATACATCAAAACTATAATTCTTCTAATGAAAAATGAACTTTTCAGTAAGTTACCTCCAAAAGTAATATCTCTTCATCTGTATTCCAGTCTGGACATATAAGTGGGAAAGAGAGATTGTCCTGTCAGGAAAAAAAAAATGTCTCCTAATCAGCATATACATGCATAGTAACTGAGGCAAGAAGGCAAACAAATAAAGTAGTCCATATTTCCAATTTCCAGCTTCATTTCATAGAGAACCACAATATAAAATAAGTTCCATCATCTATCTAGTAATTAATCAATTTGTATGAAATAGCCCCCATTCCTAATAGAATTGTTTTTTGTTCTTTTTTTTTTTTTTTATAAGAGAATTGCTGTTAATAAATAAAGAAAGACATACATGTTTTGATTAAACAAGAAATGTTATTCTTTTGACAGAAATGTAAGTACTTCAGGGAATCAAGAGGGCAAAATATTTCTTCACATGCAGAATGAATGCCGATGAAGGGAAAAATTGAAAAACAAGTCTTATCCAAACTAGTTAGGATTGAAGCACAATCCTTTTCAACACTATTGCTCCATCCGGGGAAAAATTCACCGATAAATCAAAAGCCACGAGGAATTTTATTAAAACACGGAATGCATTTCAGCTTCAATTAATGTTGTCATTAACTTCTCACAATTGCATTCCAACATTTTTATAATGACTACTAATGAGCAAAAAAGGCAAGGGGGAGCAGAGGAAGGAAATTCAGAGATTACAACTCTCTATCTAATTGTGGCCATAGTAACATCCTTACATGCTGAGGCACCAACAAGAGGGGCCTAGATGGTTCCCCCAATGAATCCTGAAGTCTGCTACCATGGTTGAACGCAAGGTTCCATAGCCCCTTTCTTAAGACAGACCAAATCATAGCTTGACTAAGGCTCCACCAAAGACAGAAGTCGAAGGGTAAGAATATAATGAGCATGAGTCTTGTCGTCTTAACACCACACTATGGAAACTCAAACTCATGCCTCTCATTCAAAAATCTAATGTGAGTGAGCCATTCACACTAAACTAACCCTTCTGATGGCACTTGCATTCCACCTATAGCATCGTTATTTTGCTACTCATCCATCTAAACCTTTTCTCATTTTAGCCATGGTTATGACTATGAAGAAACAAAACAAACAATAAAGTTCATAATTTAAAGAGAGAAAAAAAATTATCCAAACTTTAGGATATTCTGGCAGTGAATGATGACAAAGGAATCATAATAATTAGATTTATGCGCTGCATGTCTAACTAGAAACCTGCTTTCAGAAACCTATATCATACATACCAAACAATAATTTGAAATTAGAAATGTGTTTTGAATAAAAAAAAGGTTTGAACGCAAACATCCACAAGTATTCTAAAGTTATATGTGCTTTCCCAAAGATTACTAAGAGGAGAACAAAGAACATTAACGTAGATATTGTATAACAACCAATATGAGTACTTACAAACATCTGATATCATACTACACAGTTGGAATGTAATGGTACTAATTAAATGAATTAATGCCGAATAAATGTACTAACCATAACCCTATAAGGATGATTGCTCTTGTGCGGTGTAACTTCAGCTCCAACAGAAAAACATTCTACACAAAGGTCAAAATCTGGGCACATGACGCACTTCATTCGAATCCTCCCCGAAATATCTTTGTTGCAATAATTACAGTGGTACAAAGCCACTTTCCCTTCAGAAATTCCTTCAACTACCACATTGTCAGAGATTAAGTTAGTAGCCGACTAGGCCTAAATCTACAAACTGAAAATAGCACAGAAAGGACCAGCATACAAATGAAAAATAAGAGGCATCAGAATTCATGCAGACCAGAGTTATTCAGTAACTTTTTTTTTTTTTTTTTTTTTGATCGGCAAACAAAATTTTATTAATCATAGGAATAGGCAAGTACAGATATAGTGGCCCATAAAGTACCCCTAGCACATTAAGGACCAACAATCAACACTCCCTTCCTTCGTGCGAAAAAGAAAGTTAAAAAGAATTATCGTAAAAATAAAAAAGAAACAACAAGAAGAAACACCCACATCCCAAGTCCTGCTAGCAGCCTTTTCTTCATTTTTTGCATTTTCCTCTAATTGGTGGCTTGATGCTAGTAGAAGAAATACCTGAAGGAGTAATCCCCATAGTTTCTACATTGGAAACAGTCCTCTTCCTCTTGGACCTATTAAAAGTGAAGAAAAAACAGTTTCAAGTGAGACCGCTATGAAGAAAAATGAATATAATTACAGAAAGAAGTAGAGGCTAAGTATAGTTCTTTCACCGTTTATCACTACTGATATGTACAAAGATTATTTTCTTTTAATCAAATAGTTGGCCTCCTTCTGGTTTCTAACAAATAATAATTAACACGCTTTCGCAAGAAAATTAAAAAGAAAAAATTTAACATAAGGGCTCATGTTATTAGGTTATTGACATTGAAAAGTTAAGATCTATAACAACCGACGGAAGTTAATGAGCTTAAATTTGCAGGAAATGGACAAAATTATACGGACCTTTGATTTGGATCATCCTCCGCAGGATGCAACACCGCCCGAGACCGACCCATCGCTTCGATTCACCTAATTTGAGAGAGAAGAAAACGCCCTAAAATTACATTTCGAAAACACAGAAATCCCCCCACCCAATCCCCCAGAATTTTTCACGTTAATTCAAATTAAAATATGAGGTTCTATTTGTTGAACCGACCAAACTTGAAGACATGTCAATGGGGTTTCAGCCTCGCCCAGAGCCATGGCCGCACACCGGCCCCCGCCCCCAAATGGCACAAACCACTTCCCATATTCCCAAGGGTTTGAGGACATAACAGTAACACCTTATGAACTGAAAACCCCCATAATCGAGAACTGAGGCCCCAAGTCCGGCCCTTCCAGCACTTCGGTTGGGCATTACCAGATTTCAGTTAGAGAAATATGGAGATTACCTTAATTCTTTTAAGGGCGCCTTGCCTAGAGGGGCCTAGCTCCTATTTGTCAGCTGAGCTCGCCGGAAACTAGTCGCCGTATTTTTTATGCGCTTGCCGGGGGCGGTGAGTTAGTGTTGGTATGTGAGTGAAGGGTGCGGTGACGGAAGGAAGAAGCTACTCTTCGTTCCGAGCGTGGCTGAATCCACGTTCCGCGGTTTGTTTTCGTATAGAGAACTGCAAGATATTTGTGATAAAAGAAAGAAAAAGAATTAATCGGATAGAAGTGCTTTTGGGAGCATTTTGCACCAAAGTTTTAAATATCGGATCAGAAGCTGTACTGGTTACGGTACTGAAACAAAATATTTTGATGTTAATATTATTTTATATATTATTTCAGGATAATATGGTATTAGATACGGTACTATTTTGTATACTAATTTGAAATAATTTATATCTAAATAAATTATATATATACAAGTATTAACTATATTCCAAAATAACAATAAAATAAGTCATAAACTCAATACTTCTCAATACAAGTCTTAAGTTTTAAGTTACAACTAATATAAAGTTATAAACACCAACATTATCATGATAAAATCATTAACGTCACCACGTCATGAAAGATACTCATCCTCATAAAAAAGACAATAAGAATCAGAATTTGACATATTAATCAAAATATTTTCATCAACGTCATCACCGTCATCAACATCAATACCAACATTATCATTGTCTTCCTCATTTAGTGAGGCTAAAGGCTCCTCAATACTTGTCCAATCCAAATCTTCTCCATCAAGAAGCTTAGATTCTTCACCCACCCATTCTTCCATCAAATCAATGTTTTCAAGATTGATTGAATTTAAAGCATCTCTTCCCTTTTTTATACTCCTGTCAAAATAAAATCAAATATAAGTGAAAATATTATATATTTTTCAACAGTGAAAACATTAGTATTAAAAAAATTTACCTCTCAGCTTCAAGTTATAACGAACAAATATTAAGTCATTCAAACGTTTATACACTAATCTATTTCTCTTCTTCAAATGAATAAAATCAAATGTGCTCCAGTTTCTCTCACATCCAGTTGCACTACAACATTGACTTAGTACTCGAACAGCAAACCTTTGAAGCGTTGGAACCTCGCAACCAAATTGGGTCCACCATGCAACTATAACAATAATACAATTATAAATTATTATTTAAATATAAGTAAAAATAAAATAAGATAAAATTTAAAGTACAAAGTTACACTATTTAACAAATGATATTGATAAATGATAATACCTAGATTAATCTTATCATGCTGGCGGATTGTTAAAGAATGTTCAAACTCACCTACTGCATTATTATACAAGTCAAGTTCTGCAATGATCTTGTTTTGATTATTGGGATCAAGTTTCATCTTCATAACACAGTTGTTGAAGCTTCTTACAACATCATTTTTATTTTTAAAGTTGGGGCTATAATAAGTTCCAGGGTTAAGAAAACAACCCGCCGCATGTAATGGACTGTGAAGCTGCCTATCCCATCTAGAATCAATAATTCTGGTGAATGGACTGAATAAACTAACTTTGTTATTGCATCTTGCTTTTATGTTCTCTTTGGCTCTTTCCATTGCATCATACAAGTATCTCATTGCAAGCTTTTCATCCCCGTCAACAAGTCGTAGAACACGAACCAAAGGCTCACTAACTTTAACAATAAATTGACATTAAGTCCAAAACTCTTTATCGTCTAAAACGATCTCAGCTATCTCATTCCCTATGCTGCTCTTAGAATGACTTGATGCAATCCATTTATCACAAGTAAACATTTGTCTGAGTTCTTTCTTAAACAAGAGCAAGCATTGGATACTTAAAAAATTTGTTGCAAACCTTGTAATTGCAGGACGACACAAATCATGACATTTGGTAAAGTCTTTTCTCATCAATGCCAAAACCCAACCATGGTTATAGATGAACTTTGTTATCCTTTTTGCCTTTTTTATAGTATCATCAATAAGGAAAAAATATCTTGAATCAGAAAAATTCTTCAACATTAAGTCTATGAAATGAGCTGCATATGGGGATCAGTAGAAAGAGCCATACTTCTGTTGTAACTTTTTTCCTGCAGCTTTATAACTTGCATCATTGTCCGTTATGAACTGAACAAGATTCTCAGCTCCAATTTCTTGAACAACCTCATCAAAGATATTAAACAATGTTTCAACATCTTTTCTAAGACCAGATGTATCAACAGACTTCAAGAACATTGTACCTTTCGGACAATAAACTAGAAAGTTGATTATTGATTGTTACTTCTGATTTGTCCAACCATCTGCCATTAGTGAACAACCGATCTCATTCCAAACCTTCTTAATTTGTTACAAATAATCTTGAACCTCATCCACAGCCATCTTTAACAAATTTCCTCTCAACTCATATAAAGATGGGCCCTTGAATCCTAGCCCGATGGCAGTCATGGCATCGATAGCTGGTTAATAAAACTTGGATTGAGTCATATTAAAAGGCAGATTAGCATCATACCACCAGCATGCTACAACCATCTTTGCTTTTACAATCATCTCATTTGAACACATAGAACTATTAATTGAAGGTTGGGCCCCATGAGTTGTTCTTGGAACAAAAAATCTACTCAATTCCCCCACTGACTTTCCAGTTCCAGATTCTTTCGACTTCCCCTTACCTTTTGAAAGCTGAGACTGTCCCTTCATACTATTACTAGCATCAATATCATCAAATGTTAAATCTATATCGCCTCCAATCTCTAACCTTATCTTTCTTTTCTTCTCTTTGCTTTTTTTCATTTCATTAGCAACTCATTCATTTGCCATTTTACATCTTCAGAGACTTTTTTATATGATTCTATATCGCCTGGAATCCCAGCTAGATGATACTTCAACCGAGTGATCCCGCCACCTCTAATTACTTTATTACAATATAAACATTTAGTATTATTTCTTGTCCCAGGCACTGCACGTGCATGGGCCCATGCTGGATCATCTGATCTTACAGGAACAAGTGTTAGAGTTGAAGTCATACCACCGATTGATTGACAACTAGACATTTTTAACTATTAAAGTATAAAAAAGTAACACTTGTAAGTAAGCAAAATTAAAAAAAGAAGAAATTCAATAGTTATTAAAATTAACACTTATATATATTTTAGAAGAAATTCATCAAAATATCAAATCCAAACATGATTAACTTTAAAAAAACACCAGGTTCATCAGAAACCAAAGTACCAAACATCCACTGAATTTTAGCTAATACTTGAATAAGGATATATATATATATATTTTTATCACTGATTTTGCTTATAAGTCACAAAAATCAAAATGTCTCATATATATATAATAAAGCATCTGCGTAGGCCATAGACAATCACCAAGTTAATACCAAATTGCAACTGGAGATAATAAGTTAATAACACCAAAGCTAATATCGAATATTTTAGCTAATACCGAATTGCAACTGGAGATAATAAAAGTATAAAACACCAAGTTTCGAGTAGAATAGAGTGCGACTGCGATGGCTATAGATAAAATATTTTAGCTAATATTTTATCAAAATACCAACTGCGGAGGCCATAGACAATCACCCAAAGTTATAGAATCATAGATAAAATGTAGAATCTAAAAACAAACAAACACTATAAAAATATAATCTAAAACATTTATAAAATTTAAAAATACAATTCTGATTTATTTATATAAAAAAAAAACTAGCAAAAAAATTAAATTAATTTCGAAAATGACTAGGGGCAGAGATGACGGTGGATGGCGACTTGCGGCTGACGAACGGTGCGACTGCGAGCTGCACTGTTGTTGCTGCTGCTGCTGCTGCCAGCTGAAGGAAAATGAAGAATTAAAATTTGAGAGCTTGAGAGTTGAGGCTGGTCGACTGAGGCTGAGGAGTGAAGAGTGAAAAGAAAACAGATTGGCCTTTGCGTGAAACCGAAAAAGAGGAGAAAAGTTAGAAAACCCTAATACGTGAAAGTCCAAAATTGCCCCCGAAAGTTTATTGGAATTTCAAAAATGCCATTCCACTGGGTGCAGAATTTCGTACCGGCCGAAACATCAAATACCGGCCGATACCGGCCAATACATCCAATATTTTGAACTAAACGGAACATATATATTTCTGGTACCGGCCGAGAGGCTAGTACGGCATACGGCCGGTACGGTTTGGTACCAAAAATACTGTTTTGCACACCCTACATGGCATCATCCAAATTACACATCATCCAAACCTGGCTGAGAGAGAGATGATGGATGAGAGGTGGACAGCGAGACACAGAGATTGAGAGAGAGGTGGAGGGCTTGGTTGGCTCGGAGGTGCTTGGGGAGCAGTCGAGGTGGTCAAGGGAGGTGCTCGGTGGGGCTAGAACCGACGCACAGCGGCGATAGGGCCGTCGGTGGCCCCGAGCCTAAGTTTGTGTGAAACCCATTTTATGGATAGTTTGCGTGTGTGCGACAGAGAATGAGAGAGAGGTTCGTGGTGGCTGGGTCTACGAGAGGTAGTTGCCGGTGTGAGGTGGTGGAGGTGCAGTGGTCTGGGTGGCCGCGTACGGCGGTGCAAGTGGAGAGAAATGGTTGAAACCCATTTCAGTTGGGTTACCGCAAGGGAGAGAGAGGGTTGCGCGGGAGGGAGATCGGTGGTGGCTGGCTTGGTCACCGGCATGAGGGGGACTCGCTAGTGATGGCGGTGAGGCTGGGCGGCGCAGGGTTGGACTGAAGGGAGAATCGAACCAGAGGAGAGAGAGAGAGAGAGAGAGAGAGAAAGTGAGGAACGGGAAAGAAAAAAAAGTAAGGACCAGAAGCAACCACGTAGTGTGTGCATTGTGTGCACAGTTACAGTGGCTACTCTGTACACTTTTCAAGAAAAAAATTACTTTGCCTCCCAAGCTATAACACTCTCCTTGATCGCTCGATAATTTTTTTTATTATTATTTAGTGATAAGAGAAGTGATTTTAAGTGTATTGATATATTTTTTTATTTTTTAAAAATATTTAATATTAAAAAAATGTGAATAAAAAAATTTAAAAAAAAGTTGAAAATCAACTAGCGGTCAAATAGAGCGGGCTACTCTGGGCGGCAAAGTAGCCAGACTCTAAAGGAAAACGCTAGAGCTTACAAGAAAGGGAAAGGTAAAATTCAATACTACTATATACCACCGGCTCTTAACCCTGCCGCAGCCTCGCGACTGAACTGCCACGTTAGCTGATAATAATAAAAATAAAAAATAAAAACTAGAAACATAACGTGGGAGTGAGGGAATTATTTTCATTTTGAAGAAACTGAGCAGATCCCAAACCAAAGCAGAGATGCGATCTTCAATCTGTTGTATGGTCTTCTCTTGCGGTCTTCGATCCGTTGTGCGGTCTTCTCTTCTAGTTTTTAAGCCTATTCTTTCATCTGCATTTCTAGGTAAGATAACGACTTGTTGTTGGGTTTTAGCTGAGTTTTTCTTTCATCGACATTTTTCTAGGTTATTGCTCTGGGTTACTCTTTTCTTTTTTGTTTGTATGTGAAAAATGGTTATGTTTATTAGTTTTATACAGAGACAATTTACAAGGAAATTAGATATGTTTGCTTGGGGTGTATTTTTTAAGCTTGATTTTAGTTGTAAACGTATCACGTCCATCGGTGGATGAAAAATAAAAAGAAAAAGAAAGTGGATCCCATCTGTTTGTTCATTTGCTGCTATAAATTTGGTAGGTTAAGATCTGGTTCACATGTGGTACCGTTTCAAGATGATGATAACGATGACTTGAATGCTGTAGTCAGGGACATAGTTGAAGAGGTTCATGAGAATAATAAAGATTTGGCTAAACCTTTCTTTGAGGATAAGAATCAAAGATGAAGAAATGCGAGATGACTCGTTACTCCCAGCTAGGATGTCCTTATAATGATCTTATACCCTACCAATCAATAGGTAGGTGAAATGTTGATTGATGTTGAACCAACCCACTTCATCAAGTACTTGAAAGCTTTAAACTTGTACCCTTTTCTTTTTTCCTAAGAACTTTAAATTAAAATTGTACCTACTAGGAGAGTCCTTATAATTATATATTGTAATGGAAATTTGGTATATTTTGTCTGGTATCAATCTGTGAGGTGCAATTTTCACGGTTTTATGCTTAACTTGATTAACTTTCTATTGCAAAATGAAAATCCTTCATTCCAGTTCTATTATATTTCATTGAGCTTTCTATTACAAAAATGAAAGGCTACAAAATTGAATATATATAATTGTAAATGCTGATTTCGGTGAAGTTATGGTTTTGAGTTCTTTTCTGTTCCTAGGCCGGTTTGGCTTTCAAATCGAACACCAACTTTCTATCCTCTGGTTTTAAAAACCCCCATGTCCTTTCACTCGGCATTTTAATTGCTTGAATGTCATTTTAATTGCTTTTGCATTATAGTTTTTTTTTTCTGCTATAAAAACCCACCTACTGAATGTCAATTGGGTGTCTTCATAGTTTGTACTAATTTTCAGCATGAGAAACAGGAAAAAACAGCCAACTACTCAGATATTATCTAGCTCAAATCCCCCATTCGAGATATGTATGTTATACGATTTAATATATCAATAACATTGGTATTGTTGAGTCGATATTTATTTACAAAATATATTAATAACTTTATCTAATAACATGTTAGGCCATATCATGGACTAGTCCAAACATCCCAAATTACATGCCTGGTTACTTTGGACTAGTGCCTACATGGTCACTGAATTTTCTACTATATCCGATTGGCAACCAATATCCAATCAATATACAGGTGGTGATAATTGATCAAGATTTATTCTTAATAAGTTGGCTTCTTTGCACCTATAAAAAAAATAAGTTGGCTTCTTTGTAGGAGTTTAATTGCAGACTTTTTGTATTTATTGCAAAATACTGATTACCCATTTCAACATATTATGGAACCTCCGACTCCTATCAGCAATACAAGTTCTGCCACAAGCAAAATAGTTGGTTTAGAGGATAATAGATCTGATGGTGGGGAAACTGAAGTGCCATGTGGATCTCCTAGAGTTGATGATGGGAACCAAGGTGGGTCTAGTCTTAAAGATACTTTGCAACTTTCAGATAGGCCAATTACAAGATCAAGAGCCAAGAAAATCAATGAGGCAAAGTAAATATTGATGCAATCCACTTGGGACAAGTTTAGCAACAGCCCAACATTCAAGATGGGCTTGAAGGATGAAGATCAAGTTTTGATTCATTTGATAAGCTATAGAAGAGGGCAACAACATGACTTAAAGGCTTTGGGCACTTGAAGGCTTTCAACTTGTTTGATTCATTTAAATGACTTATTTTATTAGTTTAGAATAACTGAATTTATTATGGGAATGACTTAAGGGGGGTCTATTCAAAGGCATGTTGGAAAATTTATTATTTTTGTTGAACTAGGGTTTTAAGAAGTACTATAGCGAACTAGGGTTTTAAAAGTACTGTAGCCGAGTTACTGTAGCGTCGTACTGTAGCCGAGGCACTATTCACTCAGGGTTATTTTTGAAAGTTGGGGCTTTATTTTGGCTAGGGTTTTAATTAGGTTTTTGGTTTAAATACTCTTCGTTGCCTCATTTTAAAAAGTTTTATGAAATTTGATGAATTTATTCATTGTGAGTTGAGTTTATCTCCTCTTGTTCTTGATTGAACTTTTGAACTTATCAAGGGTAAATCACAACCTTTGTGGCGTTCCTCCTTTGTAATCTGGATTCTTGAGATGAGTTTTTCAACGGGTCTAGATTTTAATATAATCTAGGTTCTTGAAACGAGTTCTCATCGGGTTTAGATTCTTCATCTATTGACTTGATTTTGACTTTCTTGGGGAGTTTTCAAATTGATTGTGGATTCAAGGGATTTCATTCACGCGAGTTCATATCATTTGGTATTCAGAGCAAGGTTTCCAATCAGGTCCGATTCTATCTTTTAATTTCTTACATCCTTTAATTTAATTCTAGGACTACATTGTTCTAGGGTTGCAAAAAAAAAATGCAGAAACAAAATGTAGGCTGCCGAAATTCTTATGGTTTTTTGGTTTGGCTGAAATTTGCATCTCTTAGGGTTTCAAAATTCTTAGGTTTCTTACGTCTCTAAGTTTGTCCATTGCTTCGAGTGCCGTTCCATTGATTCTCTTCTATTTCATTGTCAATTCTTGTGTGCTTGAATTCAATTGCTTCATTTTTACAATTGAGTATTGCTGTTTGTGATTAAATTAGAGAAAAGAAAAGAAAAGAAAGAAAAAGAAAGGAAAAGAAAAGAAAATTCAAAAAAAAAAAAAAAAAAAAGAGGAGGAGAAGAAGATAAGAAAATGTAGCATATTCAAAAGTTGCTACATAGTTACAACAAAGAGAAAGAAATACTTTTATTGATTGAATTTTATCATTAAATGGGCTGAATACATCTCTAGTTGATATCTTGTCTTATAATTACTATTTCCCTCGTATAAATTCCTTGAGTCTCGTGTCATTTTATTCCTTCCTTGTTTCTTGTTCTTGTTTCTTGGATCTATATTACTGGATGGAATAATACAAGATTGTATTATCTTGATTTTAGTTCAACTAGTTCTTAAAGAACTTAAGCGGAAAAAACTATTGAGGTAAAATGCAAGAGATTGTGAGACTATTATCGGAAAAAAAGCCAATTAAGAGTGAAACACAAATAGAGTGCCATTATTCGAGTGTAAACACGTAAGGGAGTGTGTGAGGTTTTTCACTAACATTCTTTTGTGTAGTACTTTACAATGTCTCACCGGAGTAGCTCTTCACCAAAGGGGATGGTAGATAACTCATCTTTTGTGTTGCAATCCATGCAACAACAGTTTGAGTGGTTGAACTTGGTGCTGGGTGAAGTGAGAGATATGATAGATTATCAAGATGTGATAATTAGAAATCTATAGAGCAAGAGAGATAGGAGGCGAAGTGAGTCTAGTGTTGAAAATGGGTATGACAAAGAAGAGTATGATGATTCTCTTGTTACTAGGCGTGCACTCAATACACAAATTAAGATGGATGATATATAACAGTAGAGCGAGAACATTTTTCATACTAGATGCCACATCAACAATAAGGTATGTAGTATGATCATTGATATGAGGAGTTGTATTAATTTGATTAGCACTACTTTAGTTGAGAAATTGAATTTACCTACCTTGAAACACCCTAGACCATACAAGTTGCAGTGGTTGAGTGATTGTGGGGAAGTTAGGGTAAATAAGCAAGTGCTAGTTTCCTTTTCAATTGGGAAATACCAGGATATGATCCTTTGTGATGCAGTGCCTATGTATGCTGGCCATATTTTGTTGGAGAAACCGTGGTAGTATGATAGGAAGGTGATCCATGCTGGGTTAAGGAACATGTACAATTTTGAAAATAATAGAAAAACAATCAAACTTACTCCTTTAACTCCAACACAAGTCCATGGAGACTAATTGAAACTCAAAAGTGAGGTTGCTCAAAAAAGAAAGAGTGACAATGAGAGTGATAAAAAAAGAAAGAGTGAGAGTGTGAGTGATCAAAAAAGAAAAAGTGAAAATGAGATTGATCGAAAAAGAAAGAGTGAAAGTGAGAGTGATCAAAATAGAAAAAGTGAAAAAGAGATTGAACTAAAAAGTAAGAGTGAATGTGAGATTGAGAAAAAAAGAAATAGTGAGGCTGAAAAGGAGAGAGAGAAAAAAAATGAGAGAGAAAAAAATGAGGGTGATGCTGAAACCTTAAGAAAAAGAGAGAATGAGTTGAAAAACAATTGTGAGGCCGAGAGTTAAAAAAAAAGAGAGTAAAAGAAAAAAAAAGAGTAGAAAGGAAAAAGAGAGTGAAAGGAAAAAAGAGAATGAGACCGAAACATCAAGAGAGAGTGCAAAAGAAAATAGAGAGGTGGCTGAGATTCAAGAAAAAAGAGTGGAGCCACGAGAGGAAAAAGAAAGAAAGATTGCAGAGAGAAACAGAAAGACAAAAGTGAGTTTTTATGCTAAGGCAAGCTTTTATACTAACGAATTTAATGACTCTTTGCCAAGTGTTGTTGTTTCTTTGTTACGGGGATTTGAGGTCATGATTCCTAGTGGTGTGTTTAGTGGATTGTCACCTATTAGAGAGATAGAGCACTATATTGATTTTGTGCCTAGTGCGATAATTCCTACCCGACCTTTCATTGAAGAACATGAGTCCTTAACGCACTTGAAGGGATAAGGTAACTTGAATAGAGTGCATGCCAAGTGGGTGCAATTTATTGAGACATTTCCTCATGTATTCAAATACACACAAGATATGGAAAATTTTGTGGTTGATGCTTTAGCAAGAAGGTATGTCCTTGTCTTCATTTTAGATGCAAAATTGTTGAGACTTGATTATGATAAGGAATTGCATGCTAATGATGATGACTTTGCTAGTGAGAATGGAACATGTGAGAAAGTATCGTTTGGTAAGTTTTATAAACTAGATTGGTACTTATTTAGAGAGAATAAATTTTGTGTGCCTACTAGTTTTATGTGTAAGTTGCTTGTGTGTGATAGACATGATGGTTTGTTGGGTAACCTTGGTGTAAGGAAGACTTTTGTTGTGTTGATTGAACGTTTGTGAGAATATCATTTATCATTCAAGGACGTGTTGTATGAATGTTTGTGGAACTATCATTTGTTATTCATTGATGTATTGCATGAACGTTTGTGGGAGTATCATTTACTATTCATTGAAGTGTTGCATGAACGTTTGTGAAAGTATCATTTGTCATTGATTAACGTGTTGCATGAACATTTGTGAGAGTATTACTTGCCATTCATTGAGTTTGCATATAATTAGAGTGGTAATTTTGATGTAAGAAAAGCTTTAGGTGTGTTTCATGAACGTTTGTGTAAGTATCATTTGCCATACATTGACTTGTTGCATGAACATTTGTGGGAGTATCATTTGTGTTTCATTGAGTTTGCATATAATTGGAGTGATCATTTCGGTGTGAGGAAAGTTTTAAATATGTTTCATGAACATTTGTGGGAGTATTGTTTGTCATTCATTGAGTTTATATATAATTGGAGTGTCCATGCTACTACTCAATTTTCACCTTTTGAAATTGTTTATAGACTTAATTCATTTACTCCTTTATATTTAACACCTTTACTTGTTGATGACAGTAGTAGTTTGGATGGACTTTTCCAAATTCTTAAACAATTTAATGATAATGCATGTTTAATGGATCTTCCAGGTAAGTATCCTGTTTCTGCTATTTTCAATGTTATTAACCATTTTCCCTTTGATCCAGGTGGAGATTCGAGGTCGAAGCTTTTTTAGGAGAGGGGGAATGATGGGAACCAAGGTGAGTCTAGTCTTAAAGATACTTTGCAATTTTCAGATGGGCCAATTACAAGGTCAAGAACCAAGAAGATCAATGAAGCAAAGTAAAGATTGATGCAATTCACTTGGGATAAGTTTAGCAACAACCCAACATTCAAGATGGGCTTAAAGGATGAAGATCAAGTTTTGATTCATTTGATAAGTTATAGAAGAGGGCAACAACATGACTTAAAGGCTTTGGGCACTTGAAGGCTTTCAACTTGTTTGATTCATTTAAAGGACTTATTTTGTTAGTTTAGAATAATTGAGTTTATTATGGGAATGACTTAAGGGGGTCTATTCAAGGGCATGTTGAGAAATTTATTATTTTTGTTGAACTAGAGTTTTAAGAAGTACTATAGCGAACTAGGGTTTCAAAAGTACTGTAGCCGAGTTACTGTAGCGCCGTACTGTAGCTGCGGCACTATTCACTCAGGGTTATTTTTGAAAGTTGGGGTTTTATTTTGACTAGGATTTTAATTAGGTTTTGGTTTAAATACTATTTGTTGCCTCATTTTAAGAAGTTTTATGAAAGTTAATGAATTTATTCATTGTGAGTTGAGTTTATCTCCTCTTGTTCTTATTGAACTTTTGAACTTATCAAAGGTAAATCACAACCTTTGTAGCGTTCCTCCTTTGTAATCTGAGTTCTTGATACGGGTTCTTCAACGGGTTTAGATTTTAATATAATCTTGGTTCTTGAAACGAGTTCTCATCGAGTCTAGATTCTCCATCCATTGACTTGATTTTGACTTTCTTGGGAAGTTTTCAAATTGATTGTGGGTTTAAGGGATTTCATTCCCGCGGGTTCATATCAGATGAAGAATGTCCTGAGGATAGACTAAATCCTACGAAACCTGATGATGGCAATGCTGAGAAATCTCAGAATGTCCAAGTAGATGATGATGATACGATTGAGGAGCCAAAGTTAGGAATGAAGTTTAATTCCCTTAAAGATTTATTAAGTTATTATAAGGAATATAGTAAGAAATACGGGTTTTGGGTGATGACAAAATGGAATGAGAGGGGAGAAGATGAGTCTGTTAGATATGTCACTTTTGCTTGTGCCCAAGGTGGGAATGTCCAGAATAGGAAGTTGAATGTTGACAACTTACGTCCGACAAGAAAGACGGAATGTAAGGCAAAAATTAATGCCTTAAGTTAAGATGGAGTGCTTTGGTTGACGACAATACATAATATCCATAACCACGGCCTTAATCCAATAAAATCCCGCTTCTTCCGATGTATTAGAGAAGTTAGTGATGCCGTAAAAAGGATCCTAGATACAAATGACTTAGCGCAGGTGATGCTGGAGCGCTACGAGAGTACTTTTTACGGATGCAATACAAAAATCCTAGATTCTTTTATATGATGGATATAGATGAAGACGGGAGGTTAAAAAACGTCTTTTGGGCAGACTCCCGTAGTAGAGCAGCGTACCAATATTTCGGTGATGTGGTCACATTCGACACCAATACCTAATGAATCGATATGGGATGCCCTTTGTACCATTTGTTGGTGTAACCCACCATGGGTAGTCAATTCTGTTGGGAGCAGACTTGATTTCTAGTGAGGATACCGAGACCTTTGTGTGGTTATTCGAGACATGGTTGCAATGAATGGATGATATCGCTCCGAAAGCTATTATCACTGATCAAAATAGAGCGATGAAAAATGCAAGTACAATTGTTTTCCCAAAAATCCGACATAGATTTTGTCTTTGGCATATACTGAAGAAAGTTCCTGATAAGCTTGACTCATATGGTTCCTACAAAACTAGGATGAAAAAGGCATTAATGAAATGTGCATATGACACCCAACGTGTTGATGAGTTTGAGAAATGTTGGGATCAGTTGCTTACCACTTACAACTTGCATGAGAATGCGTGGTTGCAAAGCCTATACGTTGAGCATGAACATTGGGTACCGGCATTTTTGAATGAGTGTTTTTGGGCTTGAATGAGTACAACGCAACGAAGCGAGAGCATGAATGCATTTTTTAACGATTATGTTCATTCCAGGACAAACTTGAAGGAGTTTGTAGACCAATTTGATAAAACATTGAAAAAAAAAAGATTGAGAATGAAAATCTCGCAGACTTCCAGTCATTTAATGTCACAATCCCCTGCATATCTAGATCTTTAATTGAAAAGAGGTTCAAAGAGTTATACATGAATGCTAAATTCAAGGAAGTTCAGCAACAAGTCAACAACATTATTGACTTGAATCCAAAATTATATAAAAGTGATGGTGCAGTAAAGACATATATGGTAGAGGATGGAGTTTGTTTGGAAGAGTTCACTAAACTGGTTACACATTTTATGGACTTCAGTGAGGAAGATGCAGTTGCAAAGTGCTATTGTAGATTATTTGAGATGAGAGGGATATTGTATCGGCGCATTTTGGCCGTATTCAAGTGTAACGATATTAAATTTTTGCCAGAAATGTACATTTTGAATCGATAGAAGAAGGATATTAAAATGCGATACACATTAATCCACAGTAGCTATAATGTAGGGGAATAATGGGCAGATTCTAATAGATATTCAAGTCTTTTAAATATCTCTTATCAAATGATTACTCATGCAATGAGTTTGAGAGCGCATACTGAGGATGCGAGAACTAAGTTATATGCAATGATTGATTTATATCATGCCAATAAAAAACCTCCAATGATGACTCAAATTAGTTCCAATGTTGATAATACGGCAAAGGACACTACGGTCAGTGGTTCTGGGTAAGTACGCAGTCCACGTGTTGTGCAAGGCAAAAGCAGAACTCCATCTCTGAGGAGAGTATCTAGGATGGAGATAGACATGCAAAAAACTAAAACAAAGACAAAGAAAGCACCAGCAAAGGGGAAGTATAAAGAGGTGCAGATATTTTAATATCCGCTTTTTATTTATATTTTATTAACGAAGAAATGATTTAATGTATTTTTGTTTGTTAAATAATTATTAGTGGGATGGAGGAGATACGCAAGTCATGGATAGAAGAGATACACCTGTTGTGGAAGTATGCAGGAATTTATTTGGCCCTTTTAAGATGGATCTCTCCAATGTTGGACACATGCAGTTATATTAATAAGTTTATATTTATTACTAATTTTCATTATTTGGTTATATATTTGCGTTTGATTTCTAACAGGCTGTTCTAGAAAGAGAAAGCGAGCCTATAGACATTACTGGAACGTAGCCCTGAGAAATAGAGATGCAGAGTCAAGAAAGCATAAGTGGTTCATAACTTTTTTTTCGAGTTTAATACTAATATCTATTACCTGAATAATATATTTGTTGTTTATTATTTACAGATACAATTTGGGTTAGTTGGATCATAACCGTTGCAATGATAGGTTCTCAGTTAAACCTTTTTGTGCATTGAATGTATTGTGCAGGTTCTTTTGTTTATTGAATGTATTTGAGGGAGGGACTTTATTGTGAAGTTGGATTGCATAAATTTGTTGTGGATGAGACATATTTTGTGTATTTGTGAGATTTTGTTGTGAAGTTGGAATGGGAACAATTTGTTGTGGATTGAATATATTTTGTGTATTTGAGTGACTTCGTTAAAATGATTGAGTTGGATAAATTTGTTGTAAATTGAATATACTTTGTGTATTTGAGGAACTTTGTTGTGAAGTTGGATTGGAAAAATTTGTGACAGGAATGAATATATTTTGTGATTTGAGGGACTGAATGGTTGTGAATTTGATTGGATAAATATTTGTGACAGGATTGGATTGAAAAAATTTATTGTGGATTGAAAACATTTTTGTGTATTTGAGGGACTTTGTTCCGGATTGGTATTTGTTGTGGATTGAATACATCTTTATGTATTTGAGGGACTTTGTTGTGGATTGAATTGGTTATATTTGTTGTGGATTGAAGAGGTGCATACAACATAAGCATAAGGTATCCAATAATTACCCCCTTTAAAACATGCTTCAAACACAAGTTGCCTCTAGGGCTTGTGTTGTTTATATGTGTTTTTTTACTTCTTGGTATTAAGGATTGGAAGAATAGAGAGAGAGAGAGCAATTGCTGAAGCCAAATTACTTAACAAATGTACAAGTCCAATAGCTAAACATAGAACTACTAACAACATTCACAAATTACTTATATAACACTAGGTAAAATACATATACAAATGTAAAACATCAATAAATCCGAAGTAGAGTGTCTAAACGCCTTATTTTAGCTTCTTGTGCATTAAGTACCAACTCCTTTTGCATAACCTCATTGCTTTTATTGGATAGTACCATCTACACCCTCTTGAAACGATCTTACGTAGCTCTTTTCGAGAAGCTCGAGTATCTTCTCGACCTTTTTCTCTTTCTTTAACAGTTCATTCATTCTTTTTTGAACTTGTAGCTTAGTCACTTCATTACCATCCAACCATTTGAAAAACTTACAGTATGGTAAGTCCTACTCATTTCATGCATATATTAAAAATGTATGAACTGTACATCATATTAAATGATTATATGTAAAAAATGTTTTAGGCAACAAATAATGTAGTTACTTAGGTATTGTACTTTGAACACCCTAAGAAGAGTCGTCTAGGATTTTTTACAGTAGTTGACCATTTCAATGTGGTTTCAAACTCGCAGAAGCACAATGGTTTCCTAAAATACGTTTGGGAAAAGATGAAGAAGATATTGATAAAGATGATGATGACATTCTAAGATGAACCCCCATAAAACAATTGAATAACAGTTGAATAATGATATGATAAAATTGAATAGCAGCAAGTTTTAATTAAGTACTTTAACTGCCCCTGCCCTAACAGGAAAATATCATGCAACATGCAAGGTGTCTACTGAAAAAGTTGAAACATATTTTAAATAAAGTAGTACGTATATTTTCCAAAGATTTAATCTAATAGTAATGATGATAAAGTGATACATTTGAAAGAGTAATTCTTATTGCAAGGCGGGACTGCTTTGCAGGCATAAATGAAACGCTCTCGTTTCATTTATTGATGAAACAGAGCATTTCACAAGATATAGCAGAACCAAGGAAGTCATGAGAAACAAAAAAAACACAGACCAAGCTCAAGAATAATGAGGAATTGTGTGTTTTAAGGGAGAGTTGGTTGCGTCTATGGATATAATTAATGGCGATTTTGCAATTCAAAACTATTTAATACGACACTAATTTATGTGAATCTCCTGAAGTGGTAAAGGTTCTTTTTCAATCTCCTTTCAAAAAGGCCAATAAAACAAAAGATAGAGCTATAAGGAAAATAACAACAAATGGGGACAAGACTGATATCCCCTCAAGTTTGTATCCCTGCAATTCAATAATTTAAGAAATAGCAACAAGTGTGGACAATTATAATATGGTTGATAACTAGAAGAATATCCATTTTATTATATTTGTACAACTTTTCTCTGTCTTTTGGTTAAAAAATGAAAGAAATTTGGAAAAAAAATACATACCCAATTTTAGTCCAATCTACAATTTCAGATGCAAAAGGTACAAATTATATTTTTTAATCGAGTCTACCAAACACAATCAACTCTCAGCAATATTTAAATAAGGAATAGAATTCATGTGTAACTATGTACATCATCAGAAGATTAGATAAAGTAAACAGATAAAGAAATCACTGATGGCTATGGATAAAGAGTTATAAAACAACGATGAGACTATTTTACAATGGAATATCCCAAAAAGTATAGGCATTATACAAATGGCATGACCAGAAGACACTTTTATCTTGTAGCCTATTGTTCATTGGAATATCAGTGAGCTCTCCATGTTTCTTAGAAAGAACAAAACATCCATTAATGGTTGAACTTTTATATTCAATATCTTGTCATGATCACCACCACTTCTACCATTGTAAATCATTTAGCTCAAGCTCAGTTGGGTTGATCAAGCTCTCAAAAACCCCAATTTAATGGCCAAAATGATCATGAATAAGGCCGAAGATAGAAATCTGCGTGAAGAAAATAAAAAAAGAAATGTTGGGTATGGTACTGTTGTTCATTCATCCCAGTGGAGGATTTTAACAACTTTGGTGGGGGCGGTAGTAATGGTGGTGTGAATTAATGGAAGTACTAGGTAAAAATTTGTCGTAGTCTTTAAATATTTGGCAAATGCATTACAAGTTATATGCACGTTATATACATATCTATATATATACATACATACAAATGCAAGGTACAAAGGTGAATAAAAAAGCAAAAAATTCAAATTGCAAAATATATAAATAAATCGAATCAAAATCAAACAAAATCTCCAAATCAAGTAATCAACACTTAAAATCATAAATACAAATTTGATTCATAAAACTAAAAACAACAATCTAAGTCTCACAAATCAATTTTTCTACGGATAGTCAACTATGCACAATTGTGGTGCAACTTGCATGCCACATCAGCCCCTTTTTTTAAAACAAATATTGAAAAGAGAAAACAGGAAAAGACGAAAAAAAAAAAAAGGCAGGCATAGCTTCTCTTCGTCTTCATGGAGCTTCTCTTCATGCTGAGCTTCTCTTCGTGCCTAACTTCTCTTTCTGTGAAACCGAGCTTCTCTTTGTAGGTTGGCAAAAATCGATTTGTTTACTGTGGGTTCTCTTCATGGGTTCTTCCACAGATCAACAAAGAGTTTTTGTATTTGGGTTTATTAAAAAAAAAAATTAGGATTTGCAAATCCCTCTTTTCATTGTGGGTTCTCTTCGTGGGCTCTTCCACATTTCTACATTTGAAATGTTTTTGAAGGATTTGCATTTTTCTTGTGAACAATCTAGTTGTTCACTTCCTTTATCTTGGTTGTCGGCACTGTTGTAAAAAGTTTATTTTGCACTTCTTTATGTGTTTTCTTTATTATGTTCATTAATTTTGGTAGGTTCTTAGGAATGAAAAGAGAAAATATATAATTTTTTTCAATGAGCAAAAAATTGAGTTAGATCTGCAGGAGAATCATCATCAAAATTCAATAATAGAGGCCAAAGCTTTGTATCTCACATGGCAAGTGCTTGAATTAGTAAGCATAGAACCATTTAGATGTTATCAAGAAATGGTAGGATTAACATCTAAATAGTTGGATTAGATCTCATGTGGGCTTTCTTTGGCTTGGCGATAGGATAAGAACTTGCATGAGTGTGGTCAGGAATTGGCCTTTTTCATAAAATTAAATTGAAAATAAGTAGTTAGGTGTATAGGATGGACTTGTGATCAGGGTTCACAACCTTTGCTTTCGAGGATTATTGCTTGGCCCTACCACTAGAATTGTATTCGAGAGCAAGGCGTTGAGGGAGCAAGGTAAATTTGAATTAAATGAAGAAGAATGGAGGAGGACGGAAACACAGGGGGTGGATGGAAACATGAAGGGGCACAATTGGGAGTGAGAAAGAGAAGATTCTAAAAGAAAAAAACAAAGGGGAGAAGAGGATTCAGAGAAGGTGAAAACGAAGGGAGGATGGAGAAGAAGAAACAAAGTCGATATTTGAAAAAGTGAAAATGAATGAAACGAACCGTTTTATTTTTCTACATGGACACGGGTTGCGCGCGCTTCTCCAGTTCGACGGCAACAAGTATTTTTCCTCACCAATTATTTGAAAAACCTATCATCCTTATTTTTTAATTTAAAATATGTAAGAAATACATGATGTGTGATTACTTAGGTTGTGTTTGGGTGTTGAGATGGTTTCAGAAGATTTGAATTGATATATGAATAGTAGTATTTTTTGAATCTCGTTGAGATGTATATAAATGTATGATGTAGACTGAGATCTGTATTTGAATGTACGAAATAGGTTGAGATATATTTAACTTTTTATTGAAAATTGAAAAATTAATGAATCATCCATCAATAATTAGTTTGAGATATGTTAAAATGAGTTTGACACCCTAATATAGCCTTATAATAGCCTACAAGGATGGATAGACCACACACCCTCAATTAGCTTTTTTACGGGTGGTCTGACCACTCTGTGGCCATAGGGGTGGCACAATCAGTTTTGAGAATTGCTTGTAAAAACTTGCGGTCATTGGCGATGGCTCGGGCCACCCCATGATAACCATCAATATGACTTAGGCCTTGTGACTACAAGGGTGGTTGCACCATTGCAAAAACTCTTTATAGCGGTGTAACGACCACCCCATGCCATTGTTTCATGAAAAAATACCAATTGAAGTGGAGGGTTTCTTCAAACAACAAGTAGTTGGGTCAACTATTCAATCAAATGATATTGAGCATGTTTCCCATCTTGTTAGGGACTAAATTGACTGGGTCAAACCCTTTGAAAGTCTATCACTAAAGGAAGAGATAAAACCAAGAGATAAAGCAGGAAAGAGATAAGGCAAAGAAGTTGGCTCAAATTCCTAAAAGGAAAAAGTATCACAAGTAAAGTTGGACTCTATCATTCCAAGGAAATAACCTCTATATAAGAAGCAGCTCCCCCACAAATCTGGGAGGCTCTCTCTATGCACTCTCCGCCAATTCTATAGACACAAGCTCCCACCACAACTTCTCTACACTTAGACTAAATTTCTCTATTGTATTGAGCGATATGTGAGAATATGAGACATTATAAAATCATCACCTGTTATAGTAAATTTTGCCCCCAAACAATCCCTAAACGTAAGCTTTTATGCTGAACCACGAAAATCTATGTGTCTCTCTTTTATTTATTTTTATTTGCTTATTTATTATTTATTTCATGGATGAACGCGAAGAGTAATCTGTTGTGCAATTTTTGGCATCAACACATCTCTTCTTGAAAAACAAGTGGGCTATTTCTTTGCAAAATTATGCTCAATTTCATATGTGGCAATTCTGCCAAGATCTCTTCTTTAGTTGGGGAAGAATCTGCACGAATCGGATTTTTTAAGGGTGGCCTAAGCCACCATGTTGCCAACCACAAGGTAGGTTTGACAACCAATGCGAGTTTTTTTTTTCATGAAATAGCTATTTTCAATACTTTAACTTAGTTAATCTATGAAATTGAGATAAATTGCACTCTAGAATCAAGAAAATTATAAACAAGTTCATAATGAATTGTAATCATGTCCAAACACATACTGTTCTTGGATTTTTGAAACTACAAATTGCATACATTACCAAAAATAAGGTAATGTGAATTTCATCCGCTTCAAGGTTACAAAATTACTTGTTTTCATGATAGCATTGGTTGACATTTATTTTGATTCCATCTAAAATGATGCATAATTTAAAAAAGAAAAAATCACCGACATTCGAAAGTGCGATCCTATAGGTATCAATTAAGAGTAGTGCCACATATAGTCGTAAAATATGCAAACATCCTGTAATTGTTTTAAAAAATACTGGGGTTCACTATTAAAATATTAATTTTTTTTTTCATGTGGATCCTATATTTAATTATTTTTTAAAGTAATTGTGCAACTCTTGCGCACTACACAACTGCAAATATAATTTCTCATTAATTAATTTGTGCATTTCGTTTGTAATGTATACATGAGATTTTATTATTGCCCTGTGCCTAAATACCTATTGCTTGACTATTAAAGAACTATAAGCAGCTTCATGTTTGTTTAACTCATGCAGCTATTCTAGATTGTAAAAGGGTCTTCCTACCAATACCGATAAAAGTTACTGATAGCTGGATTGATAAGAGTAAATTTTTTTTCACATATTTTTTAAACATCTTCAAATATATATATATATATTTTTTTAAAAAATCAATTCACTAATAAACACTTTCTTAACCATTAATTTTTTTCCTTTTAAAAAACTAAGTACCGGTCGATTTGGGTCCAATTTATTGGTCCTCCAACATTTTCGTTGTAAAAGTGTTGGAGGCAAGGGTAAAAGTGTAAAAGCGTTCGAGTAAGTAGCAAGTCAAACTCTGTCCGTTTAACTTTTACTCAAGTACTAGTTGAGTTCAAATTTAACACCAAGTTACAAAATAGTCGTAAAAAAATTGTAAGCTAATATTTTTTAGGGTTTGTAAGTCTTGCATATTCTTTTTTAAAAAAATAATTTTTCATGTCAATATCATATTCATCCACATTTTTCAAAGAAAATGTGTATGACTTATACATTCTAAGATTGTAAATATTAGTTATACAAAATAAATTATTTATCTTATAACTTTATCTACAAATGATATGTTTTTGTACATATCTATTTGGCAATAAAAGAGGCAATAACCTCATGAGTCATGAATAGTGGATTTTATTTGTGTTCAAACTATCCTATTTGCATAATTACATTTTTATCCTCATTTACACAATTATGTTTTTATAATCTAATTCATCATTAAAAATACAATTAAGTCTTCTATTATTCTAATATTAATTAAAATATAATAATAATTGTAAAGAGATTTTCTCCCATTGACCCACATAGTAAGCCCGCGAGGAGTTACTAGAAAATAAGGCAGAAAAGCCCAATCCTGCAAGATCAAGCCCATATGACCTTGTTTTGAAAGGAGTCGGTGGGGCCTTGAAGGGTTTACGGCCCGTGAGCAAAGCATTCCCATGGAGTAACCCCTGCGTGAGAGAGTAGACGGTATGGAAGAGATGAGACTCGCTATCCTGACACTTCCTCGATGGTACCATGCTCTCGAGTACCTGCTCAGGCAGACGAGCAGGAAATAAGGAGAGCCTTTGATAGCAAACGTGGACGAGCTACTAAGGACGTTTGCAGGGTAAAACAAGTAAGGGAACTATGTTGCATTAATGACGTCACTCTCTGGGCTGCACGCTACATTACTGATGTCGTCCCAGAAGTCACGTCGTATTAAAAGATCTTGACTAAAGTAAACAGCTGAAAGAACATAGACCCCACAGGGGCAGACACAAATTGTCTCGACCTGCATCCTAGTATAAAAATCGATTCTCATGCATGAAGAACTCTCACTGAACTCTCTAAGCTTATATGCAAACTCTTAAGGTGAAATACTAATTTTGGTATTGGAGACTCCCTAGCTTATACCAAGGCCCCTATTCCTCTGAGTTTTCTTTGTGTGTGTAGGTGAAAACCTAAAAATCCGACTTACTGGATCCCAATCCAAAAGTATACAAAACACAATGTTAACAACAACAACAATAATAATGATGATGAAGATAATAATGAACTTACAAATAATCTAAATTGAAGATTTTGGTTCATTGAACTTTTGTAGAGCAAATTAACAATGTAGGGCTTTTTTATATTTCTTTTTAGATTTAAAATTAAGCATCTTTTGTATATAATATTATTTGAAAAAAATAACAATTATCTTCATATTATTTTTCATTGTAATTCATAAAAATAAATCATAGTCATTAGATTAATAATATTTTCATTTTACAAAATGCAAATATTACTTTTAGGTTTTTATTTATGTATCAATTTATAATTGGTCTTTAATTTATCATATTTACTATTTTATTTTTTGTGGTAACACATTTCATATTAATCTATTTGTAATGCATTTTTTAAAGAATTAATAATACTTTTTATCATTTAAAAAATTATTTTGATAAGAACATGCTTTTATTTTCTAATCTCAATATTGCCATTCCAAGTTTCAAAAGATTAATAATATTATGTTTAAGTTAAAAAATTGTCTTTAAATCTAAAGAATAATATTTTATTATTATAGGATATCGTTTAAAATAATAATAGTTATCTTTATATTATTTCTCATAATAATTAATCATAATGAATAACACTTTTTAAACTAATATTATTTTCATTTGAAAAGAATATTATACTTTGAAATTTAAAATGAATAGTCTATTTTTACATTTGATCCTTCTAACAACATTTATATCCAGTAGTTTTTCTAAAACAATTAAAGATAATATTATTTTATTTTCTTCATTTACAAGAACAATATTATTATTATTATTATTATTGTTATTATTATTATTATTATTATTATATACATGTCTAATTGGTTTTGTAACAAGTGGAACAATGCATGTATTATTATAATTCTAATATAATGAATTCTAAACATTTGATTTGTTATGTGTTCAATAATTTTAGATTTTTTATTTCTTTAAATTTTCTAAGTATAATTATAATCATTTTAAAATTTGCTGGATAGATTTATGATTATCTTTACATTTATCATACTTGTTGTTCTAATCTATATACATCTTAAAATTCATATTTACCACATAAAAAATACAGTAGCATTTTCGACAAAAAATGCGTTCCTTGCACGTAAGCTCTTACCTAGTCTCTTCATATTATAAAAAATGCTAGAGTCATCGAATGTTGGGTCCGATATTTTTTTGTGATTAAAGAAGTGTTTTTTAGTGATGTTGTGATTTTTTTAAAAAATGTTTAAGAATATAAAAAAATGAATAAAAAAATACAAAAAAATATTTTTGTTCTTATCGGGACTGGTCTTATACTATTGCTCTTATATTATATAGGAATGCTATTCAGTCTCCTACGTCACACAACACACCTATTTTAATTTTTTTTATTTTTATTTCTACTAAATTAATTTTATTCTTATATTCATTATCCATATACCATATACTTGCTAAGAAAAAAATAAAAAAAGATAAAAAAATAAAGTAAATGTATCGTGTAAGAATGATGAATAAAATTATTCATATATTTATATATATTAATGATAATATATTCAAACAATATCTATAAGGAAAATACTATTTCCACATAAAATTGTTACCGAAATCTTCTAACGAATTGTATTTTATTTTTTTAATTTTTTTTAACTTAATGATTAATGAAGTATTTTTAAATGAATTTGTGATTTTTTTATATTTTTTTAAAAGTATTTAAAAAAAATGATTGAAAAAAAGCAAAAAAATAAGAAAAAAAAAACATTTGCCTTTCTGTAGAAGATTTCGATAGCAATGGCAGTTTCCTATCTATAATATTGAATTATGAGATTTCTTCTTATTCAAAAAATAGAATTATTAAAATAATAAATTACGAAATTATTTGAATTATATAATAACGGAATTTAGGGAGTCAACTTTCTTTACTTACCCGTATCGTTACTCTTGCCTCTTCTATGAGCCAGTCCTTCGGAAAAAAAAGTAAAAATGTCTTCCTCGTACCAGTCATCACGGTCATCTGCAACTCATAGAAGAGCGGCTACGCCACCAATTGCAAACAACACGGCCTCTTCCGGATCCATCCAGCAATATGTTGACCCGGCTCCGACCCCACGGCCCATATTCCAGTTTCTCGGGTTCGGCTTCATCCTATTCCTCGTCTTTCTTCAGTTCCTCCCCGCTACTCATTTCCGACACCCCTCTGATCCTCTGAGAAGCTGGACCCCTTTTGATGATTCTACCGCCGTAAGTCACCTTTTTCTGTTTTGAATTTGTAATAACTTACGTTTCTCATCATGAATATGTTTCCATTCCTCTTTCTCATTATTGAGAAATAATAGTTCAGATGTGAGTGTGTAAGTGCTATGTAATTATTTTGAAAAGTGAATAAATATGAAATTTATATTAAAAAAATTAATTTTTAACACTACAGCTCACTTTTTTTTAAGGGGGTTTATGGTGTTTGCCCACTCTACGATTATAGGTATGATTATGAATATTTTTTTCATTTCTTTCGTTCCAAAATTGCATTAGAGCCACGTGAAAAAAAAAATCGTTCTTTTACTCTGTTACAAAAGGAAGAAGAAGACTCTAGAAGAAATGAGAACCTTTTCTGAATTATTTTCCGTAAGTCATACAAAGCCCCAAAACTCTGCTTTTATACTAGTTTCAGATTTTGGGGTAAATCACAAAGGTTCTTTACAAGAAAAAACTACAAGCTAACTATCTGCCACCTCATTTGCTTACGTGTACAAATGTTAAGTAAAATGAAATACATTCTGTAATATACTCAAAGCCAAACAAGGTAAGTAGATTGACAAGCAGCGTAACTTTTTTCTTGGGGGTTGCTTAGCAGCACGACTTGGTTATTTTAGCTTAGCGGGTAGTTGAATGTAATGCTGGTGGTTTTGAAGGTAATTGGAGCAGTTAATGTGGAATGAGGCTTTAGTGGGCAGTCCTATATTGTCCGCTTGTTGATCGTTAATCTTGGTCAAGACTTGTGAAGTGAAAAAAGGGAATATGCCTTGTTTTTATTAGTAGTAAAATAAATAAATATCATTCTATGTGCAAGAAAAGTGAGGAGTCTATGGATCACCGATTATTGCATTGTGATGTGACTATGAGTTTGTGGAATGATATCTTTGCTAGAGCGGGGCTCCATTGGGTGATGCCACGAAGAGTTGTTGAATTTTTGGCCTCCGGGGTAGCTCTCAAATTGTAGTGATGTGGAAGATGATACCAATATGGCTATGGCGATGCATATGAATGGAGAGGAATGGTCGCAGCTTTGAGAATCGTGAATGGATGATGGACGAGCTTAGAACTTTTTTTCTTCAAACTTTATTCCATTGGTCGATTGTAATAGACTTTAATGGCCTAAATGTACATGATTTTCTTGTATCATTAGACACCCATGCATAGGTGTTGCTCTTGTATATGTCCCATGTACTTGGCTTCGCCTTTTTTAATAAAATTCGTATTTACCGATAAATAAAATAAATATAGGCCCTAGGAAATGAAAAGCACACAAGAAACACAAGAACTCCCCCTTTGATTCTGAGAAACATAAAAGAAACAAGACTTGCCTTTTCACCAAGCATGGGATGAAAGAGGTTAGAATTTGGTCATTTTCTTCTTTTCTACTTTTGTCGACATATTAATGTTAGCAAGTATCTCTAGTCGCTCTCTTGGGATGTAAGGTATCTTCTCTACCCCGAAGTATCTTGGCTTACCTTTGGGTGCTCTCTTTAAATCAGAGCAGATTTGGAACGTAGTGATTGAGAAAGTGGAACGCAAACTGGTATCTTGGAAGAGGTTGTATTTGTCTAAAGGTGGTAGGCTCACCTTGATTAAAAGTACTCTTTCCAACTTACCCACCTATTTTTTGTCCTTGCTCCGCTACCAACATAGGTTGCCAACTGTATTGAGAAACTACAACGTGACTTTTCGTGGAGTGGTTTGGGGGACAAGTTCAAGTTCCATTTGGTTAATTGGTCAATGGTTTGTACTCCAATTTCTCGGGGTGGACTGGGATTCATAACTTGATGAGTTCAACCAAGCTCTAATGGGAAAATGGTTGTGGCGGTATCAACATGAAAGCGGGGCTTGTGGAAGGCTGTTATAGATGCACATGTTGGGGAGGTATGGGGTGGGTCTATGGAAATACATTAGGAAGGGTTGTGAGTTCTTCCGTAGACATACACATATTGTAGTGGGTGACGACTCTTGTATCAGAATTTGGTATGATAACTAGTGTGGTAAACGAAGTCTCCAAGACACTTTCCCTACCATATTTGGGCTTGCACAAGTGAAGGATGCAGTGATAGCGGACCACTTGATTTGTTCTAGTGGCTCCCCTCAATGGAATGTTGATTTCATTAGGGCAGCTCAAGACTGAGAGTTGGAGGTGATCACAAAGTTCTATGCAGCACTGTATTCCGTACGTATGATCGAGGGTACCATGGATAGGATGATTTGGAGGCCTTCCATGAAAGCTTAATTCACTATTAGATCACTCCACAAAGTTTTAACGAGTCCAGGCATGCACACATTTCCATGGAAAAGCATTTGACAGACAAAAGCTCCTTCCAAAGCTGCATTTTCCGTTTGGACAACAACATTGGGCAAGATTCTCACCATAGATAACTTAAGGAAACGTTGGATAATGGTGTTGGATTGGTGTTGCATGTATAAGAAAGATGGTGAATCAGTAGACAATCTGTTTCTACACTGCAAGGTGGCGAGGACTTTGTGAGATTATTTGTTTACAGGACTTGGCATATCGTTGGTCATGCCTTTTAGATTAGTGGATTTTCTAGCTAGCTGGAGAGGTCTCTGAGGTAATTTACAAGTCACAGCAATCTGAGAAATGATCCCTATTTGCATTTGTTGGTGTATATGGCAGGAACAAAATGATAGAAGCTTCGAAAACCGCGAGAAGACAATGGAGGAGCTGAAAGTCTTTTTCTTTAAAACATTGTTCTCATGCGTAGGGGCCATTGTTTGTAATGGACTAAATGTCCATGACTTTTTACTATTAGTTGTAAACTCTAGTTAGGTATTTCTCATGTATACTCCTTGTGTATTTGGGCTTTGCCTACTTTTATGAATAAAATACCTTGATTACCGATAAAAAAAAATGTTAGCAAGTGCTCAAAATTCAGTTTCTATGAGAATAGCTGTTGCTGATTGCTAAGATGAATGATCATATTTTTACACCTTGGTGAAGCTTTGCATGATGCATTTGAGTAAACTTCATTACCGATGGTTTGAATGAATCAATATGTCATATTTCTGATCTCTCATGTTTGATGTCAGTTGACATTAAAACATTTATATATTCTTTTTTTTTAAAGTAAGAAATCTTAATTAGAAGGTTAATATATTCTTGGCTATCGCAATATTTTCCTGGGAATTTTGTTTCTATTTTTCCTGTTTAGTCAAGCCGAATACTCTCGTCTTAAATTATTACAGTTTGGGGCTACAAGTGATGGGAATTCCAGTTCTGCTGCAAAGAACAACAGGGAGGATGGAATGGTACATGTTGTGTCATGGATGGACTGTCTCGATCTTCGCTTGCTTGCTGTTCTTGCTAACTCAACTCTATTAAGCTCGAGGTTGGTTTCGCCTGATGAAATCTAGTTGTTACAGCTTTTAGTTCTTATTATATATTGATTCGAAAGATCTGATAATAGGCGTGGGCATGATTTATAGTAAGTGTAAAGACCCAGTCTGAGATTCAAGCTTAGCCTGTCTTCTATAGGTATGAAAAGAGAGGGAAGAAGAATCAAAACTTTTACCCTTTTTATTCTTACCTAGAGAAGATGGGCTGGGCCTTTACATTAAGAATAGTAATTTTCTTCCATTATGACCTAAAACATATGATCTCTTGTGGAGGATGATCCCCTCTTGCATATTGTGGAGTAGTTGGCGCGAAAGAAATGATCGTAATTTTGAAGAATGTGAAAAGTAGGTGCCGGAGCGCTAGTTTGGATAACCAAGTATTTTGAGGTATTCTTAGATATTTCCTTCCCAAATATTACTCAAACATAGAACACTTTTCAATTTCAAATCTTCAACCTTTTCATCTAATCATTACAACTATCCCAAACTTCCAAACAAAACACAAAAAACAATACAACTTTTTCAAATTTCAAAACAAAAAATAATATTAAAAAATAATATTCAAACAATTTTTAACTTTATAATATTTTTATTCAACTTTTTCTCTCTCCCTTCCCAAAACCCAATAAAACATCTTAACTCAAATCATTTCACTACTATTCACAGATATTCTGAGATATTCTAAGTGCCCAAACGAGCCCTAATCATCTTTCCTTAGCATCCTCTTTCATTGGATGGGGTCCAAAACAGTGAAGTTTTTTTTGTTTCTTTTTTTCAATATCTGGTGGCACTTTTCCCATTTCCTAGTTATGTAGATATTTGGTATACTTCCTGTGTATTGGGGTAACACCCTTTTATCGTTTTAATAAAATCTTTACATTAAAAACATGCAGTTCATTTTTTATGCTAGCATAGAAACAATAATTTGTGGTCCTACATTTAATACTTCTCCCCGTCATGACAAAGTTCTCTTGGCAATGGCCATAATTAACAAGAAAAGATTTTGTAAAATGAAAGAAGACCAATTCCTGACTTGTTAATATGAATGAGACAGCTCCTCAAATTATTGGTGAATCTATGAATGATATGTATGAATTGCACAGAAAAAAATTCAAATATAAGTCATTCCAGAGAAACATTCCCATCTTGATCAATAATTCTACAATATCTAAGTCAACTAAACTGAACAACAATATAATGCACAGCTTGATAAATTCATTCTATGAATGTTATGTATGAATTGCATTGAAAAAAATCAAATAAAAGTCATTCCGGATGAACATTCCCATCTTGATTAATAATTCTACAATATCTAAGTCAACTAAACTGAACAACAGTATAATGCGCAGCTTGATAAATCAATTCTGATTGCTCTTGGTTACAAATGATTCTGTTTTTTGCTTCCATAAAATTTTTCTCACATCCCCAAATTGTCTTGTTTCTTCAAAGTCTTCTAATATGCTTTCAAGTCAGTAATTATTAATAGGACAGGGGTGGCTTGGGTCATGCCCAGAAGAGTTAGGGATATTCTGGGGTGTTGGACAGGAATTAGGGGGAATGCACAAAGAGCTGCTGTGTGGAGAATGATCCCTCACTGCATTATGTGGTGCTTGTGGCTAGAAAGAAATAGGATGTGCTTTGAAGACATGGAGCGTTCTTTGGATGAGCTAAAGCGATTCTTCTACAATACTTTACTTCTTGGGCTTTGGCCATTATTTGTAATACTTTTCATGACCTGCTTGTATCTCTCACTAGTACCTAGATGTAATTAGGCATGCTCCTTGTATACTTCCGCTGTACTTTGACAATGTCTTTATTTCAATAAAATTTTACTTTTACCTATAAAAAAAAAAGTTATTTCCAGAATTTTTTATTGTGGCTTTTGTAATGATCTAGGTGGACTGGCTAATTTATTTGAAATTGCATGACACAAATGATGTTACAATAGATTATGCTTTTCCAATTTAATTTTTTTGGTCATTTACCTCCTGATTGATTCCTCTTGCTCTTTCATTGTCCAGATATCCACATCTGGTTTTCTTTCATTTCTTTATCCCTAAAGGGAATGAAGACAAAGTTTCCTTTTTCAAATTAAAAGTTCTATTTCCACATTCAAACCTCGAAATTCATGGGTAAGTTGTTGCTTATTATAAAAGTTTGTTGTTAAGTCCATTATTTTTTCTTGTGCATTAACATTTTTACAATAGGCAGGAGGAAGTGAAAGAAATAATTGCAGCTGCCATTTCTGGAACACAATTTGCTGGATCCAGCTTTGTGGAAGTAGCACCTTTTATCATTCCAAGTGTGCACCAGTCCTTAACCAAGTTCATTTATATCTCACCAAACATACTAATGAAGGTTTGTTTTCTCCCTAGATGCTAAATTTATTTCTGAGATTTGTTTTTTTTTTTTTTTCCTGTTGGATGTTATCATTTCAGAAAATTAAGCTTTTATAAATGAAATTGTAAGTTTTGGAAAATGAAGAAATATATGAAAGAAATTAATTACACGTATATCTGTATGTGCGTTTATATATTTTATCCCTGGGCTTTTAGGCATCTGAACTAACCTGTCTCAATAAGATATGAAGGAGCTGAGTGGATTACTACTGGTGATTTACAAAAGTGAAGGAATTTTAATAAATGGCAAATGGGGGCACTCTTATGCAAATCTAAATTGTAAAGCCCATGAGATAGGTAAGATAATCAAAGATACCGATAATGCAGAACAACGTCTTTCAATGACCACAGTGCTGCAGAATTTTCTGCAGTGGCCAAGTCTCACCTTTACACGACATGTATGACAGATTCTACCATATATAAAATGCATCAAACTTGAATTTTATCATCTGCATATAATGTGATTATGCCAATGCTTGAGTTCTTGGACAACATTTTACGAATTCTCAAACAAGTGGCCCTGCTTTTTAGTCTTATTCTAATCAACCTGTTGACATGTATATGCTATAAGGACAAGATATATCGTTTTAGACCTAAAGGGAGTCATTACCTAGAAAACTTTCAGCTGTGTGCTACAGGGAAAATCAAGAGGCAGAATCTGTCCACTTGAGTTTCTTTGATTAAGATAAATTCTTTGCACTTTCTAGCCTTAGGGTTCAATTTTTTGAATATTAGAAACAATGAAGAACAAGTTAGACTAAAGAAATATTTGGAATTTCAAATAGATGCTCACAGAAACTTACTTTGAATTCAGCTTAAAGGCTGCCAAAGAATTGCAGCCTCTAGGATCCTTCAGGACTTGAAAGATAGTGCGGTTGGAGTGTGAAAGGAGGGTTATCATGCTGATATAGTTGCTAGAAGAAAAGCAGTGATTTTCGCTCGGAATTGGAGAAGAAAATTTACTTTTACTTACCAAACAATGAAGGAAACAAGAGGAAAAGGGAGTTGTAGAATAGGGTTTTGAAATTAGGAATCCCGTCTAATCACCTGCATTGAAGGGGCTATCAGTGACTGTTTTCTGAAATTTTCTCGAAGAAAAGTGTTGAATACTCGAGGGTTTTCTCAGCTATGGGCTGTGGAATACCTGGAGGAGCCTTCCAATATTTTCTTGCTTGAACTCTTGATGAAGAAATTGAGGGAAAACAGACTGAGAGTGATGGCCGGCAGAGGAGAGAAGAATGTTTGCTTTTATAGCAAGACTTAAGGTTTATACAGGAGAAGACTCACATGAAAACCGACCCCCAATTGACACCAGGGCTGTGCCAGAGTAGGGTTCCTAGAAGCTTCCTATTCTAACTTTTAACTAACCGGGTAAAAGACATGATGCGCTTGTGCGGTCCTTGCGTTCCTCATTATTTGTGCTCCTAGAGTCCTAGAATTCTGGCACAATATCGGTTGTATTTAAGGCAGTGTTTTTATTACCATACATATCCTAATAGAAGTCAATTTCTTTTATGAGAGAAATATACTTTCCATACATAACAAATTAGCATTTAACACAATCAATCTACACTTTAAAAAAGCAAATAGCCGCTGGATTTCTAAAACATACAAAATTACACCAATAAAAAAAGAACTCTAATTTCTAAAACATAAAAAAACTTCAGGAACTTGGGTATGACAGTCTCCTCATAGTCTATCCCATGAGTTTGGGTAAAGCCGTTTGCAGTAAATCTAGCCATATATCTTTCCCCCATTTCATCAGCCTCTGCTACACTGTGGGCACCCATTTACATCCTACCGCGTTTTTTCATTCAGATAATTAAACAAGGTCCATGTGTTATTCTTGTGAAGAGCTTTCATCTCTTCCCTCCACTTTGGATCCCCAAGAGCCTCTTGTAAACATCAAGGAAGAGACACGGACGACAACTTGGAGATAAATGCGTGATAGGATGGTGAAGGATTTTGGTGAGAACCTAAATTAGAAAGAGGATGTTGAGTAGAAGTCCGGACTCCTTTACTTGTGCAATAGGAAGATCTTTGTCATCAACAATTAGTAATGAGTCTAGACTTGAGTAGCACTAGGATTACCTAAATCAGGATAGGATGGTGAAGGATTTTGGTGAGAAACTAAATTAGAAAGAGGATGTTGAATAGAAGATCGGACTCCTTTACTTGTGCAATAGGAAGATCTTTGCCATCAACAACTGGTAATAATGAGTCTAGACTTGAGTAGCACTAGGATTACCCAAATCAGGAGACGATGCGTGGCAGGGTGTAGAGGGAATAGTTGTATCCTTCTAATTTATGGACTAAATTGTTTCACTTGTGGCAGAAAAAGTTTGGGCTGGTGCATTGTTAGAGCGAACCACTTCAAATGAGGTGTTAAGGTCTCGTTTGAATAGTGAGATGAGATGAGATGATCTATGAATAGTAGTAAAATGATTTGTGAATAGTAGTTAAATGGTTTGAATTAAGATGTTTATGGGGTTTTGGGAAAGGAGAGAGAAAAGTTGAATGAAAATATTATAAAATTAAAATATTGTTAGAATATATATAATGTTTTAATATAATTTTTGTTTTGGGTGAAAAAATTAAATTATTTTTTGTGTTTTATTTAGAAGTTTGGAAAAGTTGTAATGATTAGGTAATGACTAGATGAAAAAGTTTTTTTTTGATAGGTAATAAAAAATTTTGTATTCATAGAATAGGCAAAGCCCAGGTACACAGGAAATATACATGAAAAATGCCTAGTTAGAGGTTACAAAAGAAAGAAGAAAATCATGAACACTAAGTCCATTACAAACTATAGCTCCCGCCCAAAAGAACAATGACTTAAAAAAGAAAACTTTAAGCTCCTCCAATGTTCTCTCTTGATCATCGAAACATCGAGCATTTCTCTCCATCCAAATACACCAACACAAGCATATTGGGACCAATCTCCAAATTGCCGCTACCTGAGAATCACCGTATAGACCTCTCCAGCTTGCGAGGAAATCCACCAATCTGCAAGGCATAACCCAGGACAATCCGACTCTTGAGAAAAAATATCCCATATAACCTTGGCCACCTTGCAATGTAAAAGCAGATGATCAACTGACTCCCCATGCTTCTTACACATACAACACCAATCTAGGACAATAACCTGTTGTTTCCTCAAATTATCAGTAGTGAGAATCTTGTCCAAAGATGTTGTCCAGGCAAAGAAAGTTGCTTTTGAGGGAGCTTTCGTCTTCCATATACTCTTCCACGGGAACATAGACAATCCGGAGTTCGTAAGCTTTTGATAAAAAGAACTGACGGAGAAAATATCTTTCTTTGAATGATTCCAAAGCAACTGGTCTCTGGTGCCCCCTGGAATACTTGCAGAATATAATGTCGGAAAGAATTCCGTAATAGACTCCACCTCCTAATCATGAACTGCCCTAATGAAGTCAATATTCCATAGAGGGGGTTTGGTGGAATGAGACAGATTCTTTTCAGCTAGAATTTGTTGTAGTTTGAGATCTCCGGGCATGGTAAGTTTCGGAATATGTCACAGATATCCATCTTACCGACCGTACTCTATTGCACAATCATCTAGGTGCATTAGGTGAACTCAGATTCAACTGTATTCGTTGCTTTTCTTGTGCTTTCACATTGTCACCTGAAAACTTGTCAACATATCTTTGGGAGCCTATTTCAACTTTACCTGGTAAAAGTTTGCCGCAACTTTGCCGCTACCCCTCCCCCACCCTAGCCGGCATGTGGCATTTCACCACCGCAATAGACTTGATCGACGGGCCCCGGAGCTGCCGCTGAGGGCCGACCGGTGTCGGTCCTCCCTCTGGCGATCGGATTTCGCAGCTTCTGTCTCGGTTTTCGTCGTCTGTGTAGTCCTTCTGTGCCATCTGTTGCTATTGTTTGTCCCTGTCTCTGCCTCTATCTCCTGCGTCCGTCTCTGTCTCCGTCTCTCGGTCGTTTGCCTCTGTCGCTGAAACCAGATTTGTCTCTGTCTCCCTACATAAATGCCGCCACCCTCCCCACTCTAGAACGGCGTGTGACCCCTCACCACTGGCACAGATAAGGTCGACGGGCCCCGGCGACTCCGCCGGGGGCCATCCGGCGTTAAGCCCCTCTTCGGCAAATGGGTTTTTTTCGCAAAAACCGACCTGGATGAAACTCTGTTCTTTTACTTTAAGAAGATGAAGTTGGAGTAGTAGGGAGCAGTGGACACAGAGGGATTTGACGATGATGATGCGCGATGTGGACTCGTCTCAGTTGGAAGGCGAGAGGTGGTTGAAAGTGGAATAAAAAACTTTTTTTACGAAAGAGAGAAAAAATAATTTTCGTATTTCTGAACGTAGCAAAAGGATAGCTAAGTTTATGTGTCTAGGGGGGATGACAACTTCGTGGGTGGCTAAGGGGATTGAGGATTGTTTAGAACTTATTTGTCATGAAGGTTTCTTCAGAGAGTTAAAGATGGGTAATGGAGTTTTTATCATTCAACATCATGCTAATGCAAGGGGCAGCTTTCTACAACTCTCAGAATTCTGGAATGGGAGGAGGAAATGATTGTTGGTAATTCCGGAGGGTGCTAATGGCATTGGATTGAAAGGCTTTCTGCAGTCCATTCGAAGTGTTACTAGGGAGTTTGGAAAAACAGTGGGAAGGCCGTCCTCAGTCAAAGATGCTTCGTACGCTGCAGTGTTGAGGTCATTGGCGGGTAGTCCGGTCGAGAATAGCTTAGCGGCAGAAGGAAAGAGTAAGGCACTTGTAGGAGACAAAGGCTGTCAGGTAACATTGGGAGAGGTGGATGGGGTCTTGTGGGATGTCAAAGCTCAATTGAAGGGAGTTATGGAGTATGCTGATGATTAAAGTGGATAAAGGGCTGGACTTAGTCGTGGGTTTTGGCGGTGGGCCGAGCATGGATGAGGGAGGGCGAGGGGTAGATCCTTCGGGTTTGAAGGCCACAAGTGTGTTAGCAAAGGGCGTTTCAACGCTGTCATAGATTGGGTTGTTGGACTTGGCATCTTTATCCATGCCAGTGTCAATATGCCTCCTGAGGGAGCTGTAGGACCTCAATTATCATATGCAAACGGGGTTTGGTACTTTTGTCTAGGGTTCATCCTTAGTTGAAGACGGGGGGACCCTCTAGGGTCTCGAATATTTTGGAAGAAACAGTCAAACCTCCTTTGGAAGATGCAAACGGGGTTACAAAAGGTAGTGCTTCCCCTTCCTGTGTTACGGAGGGTACAATAGGGCTAGACAAAGCGACACAACAATGATCGTTGGGGGGTGGTGCAGAGTCAAGCAATGTTGGTGGAGGGGAGGAACCTGTAATGGTGGCAGAAATAATGGACACTAGCGGTTTGTCGTTGGTGTCTCATGTGGGGGAATGTTTGGAATCGGGAGTGCAGTTGGGTATGGTGGCTGGAGATAATGTCGTTCCCTTGGTTTCTATCCCTCCGAAATATAGCGGGTTCATCATCAGATTGGGTTCTGAATAAAGTTAATGGACTTCAACAAATCCTGGGGCTTTCATATGGAGAACAGGGAGAATATGAAGATCAATTTAAAGCTCTACTCACTGTGATTGAGGCGAGTCACGCGCTTGAAACCAAATCACATTTTAAGAAAAGCAGGGAGTTAAAGCGTCTTCTATGTTCAATCAACTACAATGCTAAGGGAGGTAACTCAAGTCGAGGGAAGAATAAAGGGAGGGCATTGTGAAGACGATCTCGTTGTGGGATGTTCGGATAGAGGATTAGTTTTATGGAAACAAGGGGTTGGGGTTGGGGAGGTGTGTCCAATTCGGGCTTAGTGTATTTTGGGTAGGTTTCATGGGATTTTTGGGTCATTAGGTGTTTTCTTGTATACGTCCAGTGTACTTGGTCACTCCTATTGATTTATATATATAATATTTTTACTTATAAAAAAAAAAAAAAAATTCCATAGAGGGGTGCCGTTTGAAACGACCAGGAGATCAGCAACCGATGCCTCCTTTACCCTAGCAAGTGCAAAGATGGCAGGGAAGGTATCTCTTAAACAAAGGTTACCACACCACATATCAAACCAAAAAGGGACATGCGAACCATCGCCTACAATAAAATGTTCATGTCCATGGAAGGACCCCCAAAGGCTCCTAATATTTTTCCACACACCCACTCCATGAGTGCCACGTACCTCATTCGAGCACCATCCTCCCCAAGCTTCCCCAAACTGTGAGTCAAGAACAGACTTCCATAAGGCCTCCCTTTCATTTTGGTATCTCCACAACCACTTAGCCAACAGAGCTTGATTGAATTTCATCAAGTGGCAAATCCCTAACCCTCCCCCAGAAATTGGGGTACAAATTGTTGACCAATTAACCAGGTGGAATTTGAACTCATCTCCCAATTCACCCCATAAGAAATCCCTTTGTAGCTTCTCAATGCAGTTAGCCACCTTAGTGGGAAGTGGGAACAAAGATAGAAAATAAGTGGGTAAGTTTGAAAGAGTGCTTTTAATCAAAGTCAACCTACCGCCCTTTGACAAGTAAAGCCTCTTCCAAGCCGCCAATTTGTGCTCCACCCTTTCAACTACATAATTCCAGATCCTTACAGATTTAAAGGAAGCACCCAACGGTAAGTTAAGGTACTTCATAGGAAGCGAATATATCTTGCATCCCAAGGTAGTAGCTAAAATCTCCACATCGGGGACAACCCCCACTGGCACTATTTCCTACTTTGCAAGGTTGATACTCAAACTTGACACAATAGCAAAACAAAGGAGTACTGCCCTCAAGGCTTGGACTTGTCCAAGGTGTGCACCACAAAAGATAAGTGTGTCATCAACAAATAACAAGTGAGAAATGTTGAGATCGCCATTCCCCACTAAGAAACCATGCAGTAACCCACCGCCCACCAGACCCTCAATCATGTTGCTGAGAGCTTCTATGACAAATAAGAAAAGAAGAAGAGAAAGCAGATCTCGTTGTCTTAGGCCACAAGAGGATTTGAAGAAATCCACCGGTGATCCATTTACCAAGATAGAGAAACGAGCTGAGATATAAAATTCTACCAATTTCTGCCATTTCCCCCCAAAATCACATCTTCCAAGTAAGTAAAGAAGGAAACTCTAGTTGACATGATCATATACTTTCTCCATGTCTTACTTGCAAAGTAGCCCGGGTTCTCTAGACTTCAATCTACCATCCAAGACTTCATTTGCAATAAGTACCGAGTCAAGAATTTGTCTACCTTTGACAAAAGCATTTTGTGGCTTCGAGATTAGTTTTTCCACCACTGAGCTTAATCTATTTGCTAACACTTTGGAAAGAATCTTGTACATCCCATTCACAAGACTAATGGGGCGATAGTCTTTCACATCCCGAGACCCCACATTTTTAGGAATGAGGGCTAAAAAGGTAGGATTGAGACTCTTTTCAAATCTAACATTAGAATGAAATTCAAGAAAGACTTGCATAATATCTTCCTTGACCACCTCCCAACAAGCTTGAAAGAAACCCAAAGTAAACCCATCCGGACCAGGAGCCGTATCACTTGCCATACCTCTAATAACATTGCCCAATTCCTCTTCTATAAATGGCCTTTCTAACCACCCTGCACTCTGTTGGTTTAGATGAAAAAATTGAAAAATTGAAAATTTGAAATTGAAAAGTATTTGTGTTTGTGGTGTTTGGATGTTGAGATAGGATGGGATGTGTAGATACATATGGTAAAGATCTTACTCATTTTTTTCTCTCCATACACATGCACACTTTTTTCTCCTCGTTGCTTCCTATACCGCTTTTCACCATTGGCAATGTTAGGTTAATATTTTCTGAAGTTTAGATGATTATGATGGGCCGTTCTATAGAAGTGGGGATTGAATCCAAATGCTTTATTTTGTCAAAATTTGGTACTGATGGTTTGTGAGTTACTGAGAGAAGCTGGAAAACAGAGCAAATGGTGACGTTGGGTCACTCTTCAATCCAGTGGCTGGGGAAGGTATTAGAGGTGAGTCTAAGCAGGGGGAAAAAGGAGGTATATTCAGTAACGCGAGACGGTTACTGTAGTTTGATTGCTCAACGATGTGCAAATAGGAGAGGGAGGTATCTTGAAATTTCAGAGTACAACCAGGGGGGAAGGAGGAATGTTTTATGTATTCCTGAAGGAGAAAATGGATGGGGATGGAGGAAGATGAGGGAGGTGTTGATGGAGCAAGGGAAGGAGGTCACTAAAGTGGGTGGTTTGTCTGGTGGAGGTTTTCAGAATCACGGTCAAGGGGCACTGAGACACCATGCTTGGTCGTATAAGGAGGCCCTGTCTGCGTCGATGTTGAAAGCACACATGCGTGATGGTGGCACAAGAGTCTCTGACAGAAGGCAAGGGCAACGGCGTTGGGAGGGCAAGACAAATGGAGTGTTGAACCATTTCCATGGCAGGGGCACTGTGGTGTGTCAGGAGACGTGGGATGTCAGGAAGAGGTTGTTGGAAATGCAGGGGCAGCTACGTACACTGCAGAGAGACATGGCTGCAATAGTGGAATTTGTTGGTTCATTTAAGGCTAAGGAAGACACCGGGGATTTAAAAGGGAAGACACAAGTTATGGGCCATGGGCCATGGGCCTACCAATGCCCAAAATGAGGCCCATCAGAAATTAAAGGGAAAAGGATGGGTTGTGTGGCAACAGAGGGCTGGGCCATCTCAGCCCAATAGTCAAAATGTAACCCTGGTTGGTGATGGATCGTCTAGGCCCAACACGCAAAACTTGAATGGGGCTGGGCCGTCTCAGCCTAGGGCCCATAGTGGCAGTAAGCCGAAAGGGGAAGCCCAACCCGCATCGTCTGTCGAGAGCCCTAGCCCATGCCTTCCACCCGAGTTGCACAGTCTCGGGTTTGTGTCGGACAGTCAGCCGATGGCGAATGGTACGCCGACGGTAGCACAGACGACGCCGACGGTAGTAGAGGAGGCCGCCGATGAGGTGTCGTTGGCGTTCTATGCGAATCAGGCTCTGGTGGGGTTCGATATGCGTTTTTCTCAGCCTAAAGAGGTGCAGAACTCGCCGACGAAGGGTGGTGGGATGTTCCTGGCTCTGTCGGACTTGTTTGTGAAACATTTTGAGAATTTTGAGGTGGTTGAGGAAGAGGAGGACTTGGATGATCTGAGGCACTCTGTGGAGGATGAAATGTTCATCCTTGAGGCTTGCGGGTTGGAGGAGATTTCGGTGGGGAGGTTTTCAGAACTTGAATAACAAGATGGGGGATCCTATCCCATTGAATTACTATTTCCCTGATCAAGCCTCAGATTGGGTAATACATAAAGCAAAAGAAATTCAACATGTGGTGGGGATTGAATGTGATGGGTATGAGGAGCAGTTCATAGCTTTGTTAACTGCTATGGAAGCTGAACATTGCCAAAAAAAGAAGGGGGACTCAAAGAAAAGTCGGGAACTAAAAAGATTGATGTGGTCGATGAACTCGGAGGGTAGCTCTAGTAGGAATAAGGCAAAAGGGAAGGGGCTGACTTTTTTCCAATGAAACCAAAGATTGTATCTTGGAATGTCCGGGGTCTAAACGAATTAGAAAAGCGCATTCAGATTCGGTATTTAATTCGTGAGTGGAAAGCGGACATTGTTTATTTACAAGAGACGAAGCTGAAGATGATCAGTAGGAAGACTGTGCGGAGTTTATGGAGCAGTATTTATGTTGATTGGGTTTACTTGGCCTCTTCAGGGGCATCAGGAGGAATTGTGGTGATGTGGGATAGGCGGGTGGTGGAGAAAGTAGAGGAATACATAGGGAGATATACGATAACATGTTCTTTTAAATGTGTATCAGATGGTTTTTTGTGGGCATTTGCAGGTGTGTATGGACCGAATCAAGATGTAGACATAAGATTGATGTGGGATGAGCTTGTAGGGGTAAATAGTTGGTGGAAGCTTCCTTGGTGTATTGGGGGGGACTTCAATGTGGTTTGTTTCCAAAGTGAATGTTTTGGAAACAGAAGATTGACACCAGCAAGTTTGGAGTTCTCAGAATATATTTTTGACTTGAATTTGATTGACCTTCCACTTGCAGGGGGTTTAGCCACATGGTCGAATAATCAGACGTGGTCTCGCTTGGATCGTTTCTTAATTTTATCTGAATTGGAAAGTCATTTCCCAGACGTCTGGCAAACGCGTTTGGTACGCCTAGCCTCGGATCATTGGCCTATTATGCTTGATTGTGGAGGTATTCGTAGCGGTAGAAGGTATTTCAAGTTTGAGAATATGTGGTTGAAGTCTGAAGGCTTTGTGGAAAGGGTCAAACATTGGTGGATTTCATATCATTTTGAGGGTACCCCCAGTTTCATTTTTGCAAATAAACTGAAAGCATTAAAAAGAGACTTAAAGGAATGGAATTAGCAGTCTTTCGGCAATGTAGAGGAAAACAAAATTACTAAGTGGAGGGAAATACATGATTTAGAAAGAATACAAGAAGGGAGACCACTTACTGAGGAGGAGCAAGCATAGAAAACTTTGTTGGTTGCAGATCTTGAGAGGATAATCCGACAAGAAGAAATGTCATGGCGCCAGAAATCAAGAGCTCTTTGGTTAAAGGAAGGGGACCGAAGTATGAAGTTTTTCCATAAAATTGCAAACTCTCATAGAAGAAATAATACCATTGAGGTGCTGAAAATTGAAGGGGTTGAGTGCAGAGAAGAAGAGGTAATACAAAATCACGTGGTCGATTTCTTTGGAAAGCTCCTCACTCAGCAGGTGGGGTGGAGGCCTACTTTGAATGTATTGGTTTTTGACACTATTGAGCCGGGGGATGCTGCTAGTATGGAGAGGGCTTTCGAAGAGGAAGATGTTTATGATGTAGTAAGGAAAATGGCAAAAGATAAGGCTTCCGTCCCTGATGGTTTCTCTATGGGTTTTTTCCAAGAATGTTGGGAGGTGATTAAAGAACTTCTGAAGGTGTTTCAGGAGCTTTTCTCATTTGGAAAATTTGAGAAAAGCCTCAATACCACTTTTCTTGCTTTAATTCCAAAAAATGTAGGGGCCATTGAGATTACAGATTTTCGACCTATTAGCCTAGTGAATGGTACATACAAGATTATTGCAAAAGTGCTTGCTAATCGTTTAAGCGGGATCTTGGGGAAGATTGTTACTAAGCCTCAAAATGCATTTATGAAGGGTAGACAGATTCTTAATGCGGCCTTAATTGCTAATGAATGTCTAGACAGTAGATTGAAGGCTGGTAGCTCAGGGCTTATGTGTAAGTTAGATATGGAAAAGACGTATGATCATGTTAACTGGGATTTTCTTCTACATCTATTGGGTAGGTGCGGTTTTGGAGAAAGGTGGAGGTCTTGGATCAGCTGGTGTATATCCACGTTAAGATTCTTTGTGTTAATCAACGGCAGCCCAGAGGGTTTCTTTCCGAGTTCTCGTGGCTTGAGACAAGGGGATCCGTTATCTCCTTTACTTTTTGTTATTGTTATGGAGGCACTAAGCAGGATGATCTCGGCTTTAGTGACTAATGGTCTTATTAGTGGTTTCCAGGTTGGATCGCCTAGTAGGGGTATCACTACTATTTCACATTTATTGTTTGCAGATGATACGCTTATTATGTGCGAAGCAGATCAAGATCAATTGAAGGCTGTGAAGGCACTGCTGCTTTGTTTTGAAGCAGTGTCTGGTTTAAAAGTGAATTATGATAAATCCAAGTTGGTGCCTATTGGAGAAGTTCAGAATATAAGGGAGTTGGCTGACACACTAGGTTGTAAGATAGCGTCTCTCCCTATGAGTTATTTGGGATTACCACTGGGTATAGCCTCGAGGGCACGCTCTATCTGGGATAAGGTGATTGAAAAAGTAGAGAGGAGACTGGCAGATTGGAAGATGATGTATTTGTCAAAGGGGGCCGGATTATGCTAATTAAAAGTACACTTTCTAATCTACCCACATACTTCTTGTCCTTATTCCCTATACCGGCAAGTGTGGCGGGTCGACTTGAGAAGTTACAAAGAGATTTTCTGTGGGGGGCTTAGGAGAAGAGTTTAAATTCCATCTACTCAAGTGGGAGACGGTGTGCTGTCCTATCTCTAATGGCGGTTTGGGTATCAGAAATTTGAGGTTGTTCAATCATGCATTACTTGGCAAATGGTTGTGGCGATATATCAAGGAACCAAAAGCCTTATGGAAGAATGTGATCGAGAACAAATATGGTGATTTAGGGGAGGGATGGTGTACGAGAGAAGTTAGAGGGGCCTCTGGAATGGGGCTATGGAAACACATTAGAAGATGGTGGCAGGTATTCTATCAACACACTAGACTGCAATTGGGTACAGGTTCCAAGATCAGATTTTGGAAGGATGTATGGTGTACTGGTAGTGCTCTACAAGATTTGTTTCCTACACTATTTTTGATTGCAAATGCTCAAGATGCCATGGTGGCGGAGGTTATGGAAGTCGCAGGAAGGAACATTCACTAGAATATCAACTTCAACCGAGCGGCACAGGATTGGGAGATGGAGAGTTTTGTAGATTTTTATAGTCTCTTGTATTCTTGTCGTCCAAATTTCCAGCATGATGATGATCTGTGGTGGAGTCCAGCAAGGAAGGGAGTGTTCACTGTTTGTTCCTTTTACAAGGTACTTACACAAGTTCCTGAGATATAATTTCCATGGAAAAAGCTTTGGCGCAATAAGGCTCCTCCCAAAGCTTCTTTCTTTGTGTGGACAGCGTCGTTAGGTAAGATTCTCACTACGGATAATTTGAGAGAGGATAATTATTGCAGACTGGTGTTGCATGTGTAAAAAAGGGGGTGAGTCGGTGAATCATTTACTCTTACATTATGAGGTAGCCAGGACTATATGGGATGAGATGTTTAACAGATTGGACATAGCGTGGGTCATATAAACCTAGCTTGAAACAAATAAGTTTTAACCGACTCCAACACAAAGATTTAGTAAACACATCTGCGAGTTGATCGGTAGACTTCACAAAAGGTGTAGCAATGTCATCACTTAGTATCTTATCTCGAATGAAGTGACAATCAATCTCTATATGTTTAGTCCTCTCATGGAACACAGGATTAGAGGCAATATGCATTGGGGCTTGATTATCACAAAATAATTGAAGAGGGGTAGGAGTTGGAAACCCAATCTCTTGAAGGAAGTGTTGCAACCATGCCAGCTCACTAGTAGTGTGAACCATTGCCCTATATTCAGCTTCTGCACTAGACCGAGCTACTACTGCTTGTTTCTTACTCTTCCATGTAGCCAAGTTACCTCCTACAAAGGTACAATATCCAGTAGTAGATCTTCTATCTGAAGGGGATCCTGCCCAATCAGCATCTGAAAAGGCTTCAACCCTAAGATGTCCATTTGGTCGATACATTAATTCAAGGCCAGGTGCTCACTTAAGATAACGAAGAATATGAATTACAGTATCCTAATGTGAGACCCTAGGTGTTTGTAAAAATTGACTAAGTACACTCACTGCATAAGAGATGTTTGGTCTAGTGATAGTGAGATAATTTAATTTCCCAACAAGTCTTTGATACCTACCTAGATTTCCAAACATGCCTTCACCAACTGTTTCCATTTTCGAATCCTGAGTTACCTAGTACTTTATACTCTCCACCTATTGCTCTTTGCAAAGGTACTCGATCTTGTGTTACTCAACATCCGATTAGTCAATTTGTCTCATATCATGCCTTATCTCCTTCATTCTCATGTTTTACCTCTCAACTTTCAAAACATTCTGTTCCTAAGACAGTTCAGGATGCTTTATCTGATCCGGGATGGAGGACAGCTATGAAAGATGAAATGGATGCCCTTCACCATAATGAGACATGCGATCTTGTTCCACTACCACCTGGTAAGCATCCTGTTGGCTGTAAATGGGTATATACAATCAAATTTCATCCTGATGGTTCTGTGGAACGTCTGCAAGCCTGCCTGGTTGCTAAGTGTTACACTCAAACATATGGCATTGATTACGAGGAGACTTTCTCCCCGATTGCCAAAATCTCCTCTATTCGAGTGTTGATCTCTCTTGTTGCTAATTTAGACTGGCCCTTATTTCAGTTGGATGTTAAGAATGCATTTCTGCATGACGACTTGCATGAAGAAATTTATATGGAGCAACCGCCTGGGTTTGTTGCTAAGGGAGAGTGTTAGAGTAGGTAATGGTAGAGGATCACACTCAACACTTGAAGCTGCGTCAGAGAAATAGGGTATGGACTCAAAAAAGGTAACATCAACACTCGTGAAGTAACGTCTAAGAACAGGACTATAACAACGATATCCTTTTTGAGTCCGAGAATAACCAACAAAAAAACACTTGGTAGAACGTGGATCAAGCTTATCAAAACCTAGGCCAAAGTTATGAACATAGTAAACATACCCAAAAATTTTTGGAGGAAGGGTAAATGGTGGAGATGAAGGAAACAAGATGGAGAAAGGAGAGGAACCATCGAGAACTGATGAAGGCATACGGTTAATAAGGTGACAAGCAGTAAGAACACCATCACTCCAAAACCGTTTAGGAACATGCATGTGCAGTAAAAGTGCTCGGGTTACATCTAATAAATAACGATTTTTACGTTCAGCCACCCTATTCTATTGGGGTGTATAAGAACATGAAGTTTGATGAACAATTCCTTTGCTACTTAAGAATACTACGGCACTAGATAGATATTCTCTAGCATTACCAGAACGCAAAATCTGAACCCTTTTGTGAAATTGAGTTTTAATTTCTTTCCAAAACACTTTGAATATAGAAAGGAGTTCAGATCTTGCCTTCATTAGAAACACCCATGTCACACGAGAGTAGTCATCAATAAATGTGACAAAATATTGAAATGTGTTTGATTCAATGTTGATTGGTCCCCATATATCAGAGTGAACCAATTCAAAAGGACTCAAGGCTCGTTTATCAACTCGAGGTATAAACGACACACGATGATGTTTAGTAATTTGACATGCTTCACAAGGAAAGGGAGACACATTTCCTAGATTCCTGACCTGACACTTTAAAAGGGAAAGAGAAGGATGACCAAGATGACAATGCCATTCATAAGCAGATGATGTGGATGTAAGGGCTCGAGTGGGTGACTGTTTAACATCAAGATAATACAAGCCACCAGCTTCATGCCCCGTACCAATATTGTTTCCCGTCTTGAGATCCTGAAAGACACATGAAGAGGGATAAAAGGTTACTGAACATTGAAGACTTTGAGTAATTTTACTAATGGACAACAAACTAAAGGGACAACTAGGAGCATATAGAATAGATGATAAGGATATAGAGTCAGTGAGCTCAGTGGATCCAATGCCTGTAACTTTAGCAAGAGAACCATTAGCGAAAGTGACACTTTTTGGAAATGTCACAGTATCAAGACAAAGGACGGACTAGTCAAATGTTTATTAGCTCCTGAATCAATGATCCACGGATTTTGAATGGATGAGACAAGACATGAAGATGCATACCTGAGTGGGTAAGAGTAGCTGTGGAGGATGAAGCTCGTGTGTGACCCAAAAACCGCTCATACTCATCTTTCGATGTACTAATCATACCTAAGTTGGAGTTAGTTGACTGTGATGTAGTATCTTGGCAAATGGCCAGATTAGCAGACCCAGATGGTCTACCATGTAGATCCCAACAATAGTCCACCGAATGGTTAGTGCGACCACAACGGGTGCACTTATGAGGCTCTCAACCTCGAGTGCGATTACCTTTGGCATCACGTCCCCCACATACACCTCTACCACCTTGGCCTCCATGCCCACTAGGAGCAACATAAGAGGTAACCGCATCATATAACTGTGACTTAAATTTAGTTGTCATATCTGAGAAACTCCACACAATATCACAACTGAACTTGGGGATTGAAACTCCGCACAATATCTGAGAAAAATCACAATTCAACTTAAAAAATTAGAGAAATACTTATAAAAAAAAAAAGAATTCCAGAAACGCAATCTGGAAATGTAGATACTTAGCCCAAGTACCCAAAAAACAACTTGAATACCACAATTTCGGTCTTGTATAGGCTTGAACCGGCGGTTTCGGGCCTGTATCGGCCTGTTTCGGGACGTATCGGCTGTGTTTCGGGTCTGAACCGATACCGGTTTAAAAACTGAGTTGAAACAAGAATAAGCTATCCTAAACGAGGATAAGAATACCGTATCGGTGTTAACAAACAGTTGTTATTCCGGATAGGAATACACTTACTTTAGGTTTTGGCTATTCAAACTCAAGGATTGGATAGCTTATCCCTGCAACCAAACACTCCGGGCTTCAACTTTTTGCCGGCGACGAAGGCCCTTTCTGGTGTGGACGACGATGCCGGTACCCACAAACAAGGCCGACGAGTCCACCCCTGGTGCCCAGTACTGGAGAAGACGTCGGAGAGTGGCCGGAAACCACTTCAAACACTTTCGCCGACGACAAATGGAACCATCGTATTGATTCCGGCGGCGACGACGATGCCGGTAACTACAGACAAGGCCGACGAGTCCACCCCTCATGCCCAGTACCAGAGAAGACGTCGGAGAGTGGCCGGAAACTACCGTACACTACTAAGATCAATCCAACGTACATACGCTTTGATACCATGTAGTTACATATGGTAAAGATCTTACTCACTTCATTGATGGACAAAAATATATATACACTACATACAATTGACACTTATACCCTCACACACTTATACTAATCACAAGCATGTCTTTTACTTATTAAAAAAAAAAAAATTACAAACATGTCTTCTAACAGGATGAAATGAGAGTATCTTGCTATCCAAACCAGGACTAAATTGAGTGCGGATCAAACCATGAGACATTTCAAAGCACAAAAAAACATCAATTTTATTCCTAAACAAATAAATGTAGTCCGAGAACAAGGAGGGTGGCAGAGGAGGTGTTCTTAGTTGCTAGGATTTTGTTTTCTTGAAGTCTTGGGATTCCTAGAGTGTTTACGAGCCTCGACCAGGGTGTAGTTTCATGGACTAGACATGATTTCCTAGCTAAATTATAACTCCTAGGACACTTGGGAATATCAGCCAGTAGCTTCTAGGGCTCCAAGTATCTCCTGTTAATTGCTTGGGCTGCAGCCCAGGTCCAACATTAGGCCAAGAATTCAGCCCACCCATGAAAACAGTAAATAAATCATAAGGAAACCATGGGCCTGTGGGCCCAAAGCACAAATTTTAATCCAAACCCTAGAACGCTAGGGCTCGGGTCTTACAAACAACCAAGACATAATAGTGGTGTTTTCTGCTTGTCGTTTTCGTTTGTTCAATCATTGAATGTAGGTTATTGACTCTTCCCATTTAGCTATATCATTTTACCGCTACTTTTAATAAATTAGATAGCTGACTGAGACCAAACAAAGTAGTTGAGTCCATCTAATTTTACTATTGTGTTTGGAATTTTCATTGAGTGTGGTGAACTGACCCTCTACCCCCACTTTCTTTTATTTTTCGTGTTCCAATAATATATTACTTCTGGAAATCACTTATCCAACCAAATAGTTCAATCCAAATGAGATCTGTCAGCTAACAAGATTTCAAATAGAAAAAGCTACCGTATCGCCCATAAAGCAAAGGAAACAACACCAACAGAGATTCTAGATAGAATGGTATATCATATGGAATAATCCAAGATAAAACAATACTGGTTGTTTAATTTTGGTACCTCACTAAAAGACCTGTCGTTTACACGGGGATTGTTGCTACTGTCGACTAGGTTAGATGACTTGTTATTTCGGGCTGCACTGAATGACACATTGTTGTTGCATCTGAATGATCTGCCATTTGATAAACATATTAAACTCCATGTCATTTTAGAATCTACAGTATTGCTGTGAGTACTTGTTGGAAAAATTTGCTGCCATTGCCAGAAAACGCCGATATCACCATAGTACAACCCCCAAAACAACTGATGTAACACCCCCTTCCCGTAGGCTAGGAGTGCCACGTATTTTCCATAAAAATAATCCGGTAATAGATCCCATAATTTCATAATTAAAAAAAAAAAAAACTGAACTTTTATTATGCGGAAAAATGTCTAATAAAACTGTCTTCCAAAACATTAAATGAAATAAACTGAAATAAATTCATGTCATAAAAACATGTTTATTTTAGAAAGTCTGAACTAAAAAAAAATAAATGCTCCTTCTACTCCTGGCCTGCCTGCTCGTAATCATCATCTTCACCTGGGTGGTTAAAAACATGAAAACAAACTAAAATGAGTCGATGACTCAGTAAGAAATTTATCACAACGTAAACGTAATAAACATAAGATTTTCATAATAACTTTCATGCTGAGCTTAAAAAATTCATGACTGTTCATGCTGATGCTTATCCTATGTATGACTGTCTTAACTGAATTAACAAACTGATCTGACTGATTTAACTGATTTATCTGACTGGCTAACACACTTAACCCTGTGTGCAAGGTTGTGCACCAGCCCCACATCCCGCTACAGCAAGGGGAACTGCTGATAGTATTCTAGCATACTATGGTGGACCACGACTGAGTTCATGGCTTGCACACCACCCTAAACTGAACTGAACTGCATTGGTACCATGCATCTGAATGGCCATCTTATTAACTGATCTGATATTATCTTACACTTGAATTTAAGATGGCTTACGTGTCTTATACACATGAGATGCATGACATACTATATACATAATCATAAATTCTGAATTTAAACATGATGCGGAATGACATGGTCGTATGCTATGCTAGATGACATGCTTGCATATGACATGAGCGGTTCATAAATAGTGGCTATCACTGAACTGGCTTGGATAATACATACATATAAGCTAACTGTGATGATCCTAATTTATGATCAAATTTACTTACCTCGCTGCGTGTCTTCTTGAATAATACTTCGTAACTTGAGACCCATATTCAATAAATAACTATCACTAAATTGTTTGGAAATAAATAAATACTAATATCTTACTTAACTAAATTCGAAATTCTAAAATATAGTCAAACCAATATTTGTTTAACACTAAAATCAATAATTCATAGTATTTATATTACTTAAAATACTAATTTATAATTTAGTAGAAATACTCGAGCTATTTTAAAATAATTCACAAAAACTTAAATTCTTAAACTAAGTTTCATTTCTCAACATAATTATTAAATCTTATAAGAAACTTAACCAATTCCACTAAATTCTTAACATAGAAATTTTATTAAAATCTTACTAAATTGACAAAGGAAATTTAACTCAAACATTAGACTTAACATTATACTTTAAAACATATTTCTAATTCTTTAAACATTTTTTTATTAAAAAAAATGAACCTTTAATTAACTACATTTATTTAATAACTCAACTAGTAATATTAAACTCAATAAATTTCACTAAAATAATTATTGAAATAAAATAAGATCAAATTCAATTAAACATTATTATAATCTGCAAAAAGTCAAAACTCTGGCCCATAAATATAATACTGCAACAAGAGCCCAATCAAAAGAACAGGCTCAACACACGCACGCACAAGGGCTTAGGGCCCAACGGCCCAATAAGACCCACGGATTCTTGAAAGAATCCGAAAACCTGGCTAACAAACAAAGGAAAACAGAGAGTTGAGAGCGAGGGAGAGGGTCTGCGATGGAGGAGCTCACCGAGGGAGAGGGGCTAACTCGACGGCAGTTCTGGTGGCTGGGAGTGGTCGGCGGCGCGACTGGGGGTTCCTACGATGGTGCGGCACCGAGTGAGAGAAAGAGAGAGAGAGTTTAGAGAGAGAGAGAGACTGAGCCGAGAACTACCGAAAACAAAAACAAGGCTGCGGCGGTCGAGATCTTACCGGAAGGGAGTGGGTGTGCTGGGGCTGAGCTGGTCGGCAGTTTCTGGTTCCACGGGTGGTGCTCTGATGTCCTATGGTGGTCGGCGGCGGTTGGAAGAATCTAAGGCTTAAACGGCAGTATTTTGGTACTCTGGGTGTTTCAGTAGCAGATGCTTTGGAGTGGCTCATGAGATACTCCTCTCGTACGAGGTAAGCGATATTTATAATGGTAGGTGATAGAGAATTAGAGAAACCCTAGAAGAGCATAGACGTGCATGAGTAGAGGAATACACGGCACTAGAGTTGGTGTTCCACTAGGACGCTAGCAAAACAAACAAAATCACCGAGAGAAACATACGGGTTGGGTGGTTTGAAGTTCTCAACAGAGGCTAACAAAGTGATGAGGTTCGGTGACTAGAAGAAAAAAATTTTAAACTTTAAATTTCAAAACAAAACCGTAGTAACAAAATCTGATACACTTTAGAAATCCTTATTAAAACAAAACTCTAACAAATCATAAATCGCAACTATAATAGAAAATATAAAGATAAAGTACATATAAATTCTGATAAAACTATAATCATAAAAATATAAATTCTAAAAATATAAGTTTTGTAGAAAAATTACTTATATACCCTAAAACCAAAACTGGTATGTCACAACTGATGATTCCAAAAAACTTCAAAAGAACACAAACCAAGCTACAAAAAGGGACAGAGAAGAAAGAGCATTAATTGGGTCCACCGTTTGTTAACATGCATTGCATATGCAAAGCAGATCTGCCAGCAACAAACATGTGACACGTGGTCTGTTTTAAGCTTATTAGAACCATTCCAAGACTTGAGTGTGCATCTCCTTAAGCCAATGAAAGCATATGTACAACTGATGTCAGCATCCATGCAAAACACGGTGCTCCATATAGTGGTTCTATGTATAATTCTTTACCCCTGACATATTAAGCATTCAAAATCTTGGAATGTGTCATAAACATGAAATGTTATTAAAATTCTATTTTTTATACTTTCTAGCCATATTATGACTACATGGTGCAAAACATTAGACATTGACATTTGTGATCTTGCTCTTTCCTGTATATGGACGCTCAATCTCGTTTAAATTGGGGAGGGGAGGGGGGGGGGGGGGGGGGGGGGTGGTGGGGTTGTTGGGGGAGAAAATCACATAGACAGATTGCAATGAATCAACATATTTTACTTGTATTGCAGGGAAAAGTTGAAGACCTAATTGGAACTGCCTTGAGCAATTATGCCATTGGAGCTGCTGAGGACTGCTCTAGAAAATTAGATATGTTTGTTGATTCCAATGTGTTGGATGCTATTCAGAGATCAGCTTCAAATCCTTGGGTTTCTGAGACACCTTATGCGAAAAATGCATGTATGCCAGACTTGAGTGTGCTTTTGATTGATTCAACAAAATTGGACGGAGATTTTGTGGATGCTTTTCTGTGGTGGAGTAAAGTTCTCAATTTGAATGAAAGGTTTCAAATTCTCCTCTTGTCATTTCAAATTGATTTTGTTTTCTTCTATTCTTTTATATTGGCTAAACTAGAGCATCACCTGCTATACTTTGGATCTAACTTTGATATACTTCACAGTTTCAAATTAAGCCTCTCTGGAAAGTAAACGATCAGACTGTTGGGAGTTGGGACCATTGTCCAGTTAGGAGATTTGATGGATTTTGGTCATGAGTCTAGTTAAGTCATTTGAATTTCTTTTCATGTATATATGCCCACTGCCCGATTGAATACATTAAAGAAAGAGAAAGTTCTAAAAAAAAATCAAAAATAAAAAATGGAGAAAAGGAGCTCTGGTTTGGAATTTCGCCACCACACCATTGCTGGAGTCATCGCTGCTGCTGTCAGAGTCATTAGGGTCTTATATAACCCTGTCTTGTTTGTTTATAATTTAGAACCATGCCTAGGTGCCAAAGAATCTTGCTTGGTGGATCTAGATTTAACAATGCTGTTGCAGCATTTGATATGGTTTGGACTTGGAGTATGAATTGGTAAGTTGTGGATTCTGCTTGGTGAAAACTGAATTCATTGTTTGGTGAAAGTTGTGGTGGGTGAGCATGAGGGCCCACTTTGGAGGCTTTGGTGGTGGCATAGTTCAGAAATTTTTGGTCTAAAGTAGATGGTGTACTTTCAACTATCACTTGAGTCCCAACAGTCTGATTGTTTACTTAATAAAGTGTCAACCTTCAATTGCTTCATTGAAAATACAACAGGTTTGGACCAAAAATAAATGGGTCATGCTGTAATTAACCATGTTCGTCTTACTTTTCTGCGTCTGTCTCTCTCAACAGTTGCCAGGGCTCCAGAGAAATCTTTGTAAACTTCAGGGTACTCTTGGCAGTTTAGTGTGAGTTTATTCCACCAGTGAGAGTATTTAATATGGAAAGTTTCCTCTGCTCTGTAAGGGTTGGGGACAATTTTTGACATACGAAATCATGCCCATCATCTGGTTGGTGATGATCAGCAAAGTGTCAATATCATGGATTAAGACATCTCAGGAAAATTCTGTTCCCTGCATCCATACGAGTGTCCTGTGTCAATTTTGTTTTTCCCTTAACGCATGTCCAATATAAAAAATTTATGGAAAAGCAGGAAGGAGTCTCAAGAAGCTATTTATGGAGTACTTATAAAAAAAAAGAAGAAGCTATTTATGGAGTGTGAAATACAAAGGAGCACCAACTTTAGGGAGTTCCTTCAAACTCAGACTATTAATAACATAAATAAATCTCCATGGGCTTAGTCCAAAACAGATTTATTCTCTTTTTTTTCTCCAATTTGCGATATTGTGTTTCTTGATGTTCCTTTGGCTTCCCAACAGAAGTGGAGTTTCTTGGTCTCATTTGTTGTTGTATAATTTGTGTTGGTAGGAGCAGTGGAAAAAATTCGGCCATTGTCTTAGCACTCTACAATAAATATCTCAAGCTTTCTAATTCTTGGTCGGTCACACTTGCAACATCTTCAGAAACGATCAACAATACTAGGGTTATCCAGTATGACATACCCAACAGTGTTTGTTCTCAATTTGGAAGTGGTGCTACCCCACAGATTTCGGGTAATGGAAATATCTGGAAGCATTACCTTTCCCCAATGTCAGATCAAATCTTGGGAAGCTAGGATTTCACCTTCCTCCAAACAGCATGACTGTACAGGGGGTGGATTTTGGCTTCGAAAGAAAGAATACTGCAGTACATAATGCCATAAATCTCACCAAAGGTGAAAATATTACAACTGGCGGACATTTGTGAAATTCCTATTTCATTTTGTTTTATGTTCAGGTGTTGATTTGTACTTTTCATACACTACTGTATATTTGTGGGTAATTCATTCATTCATTCAGGAGTGGTGAAGGATGTGCTCTAAATAATAGCCAAAAAGTGTATAAAATATGTATGGTAGCGAAAACTGCATGGAAAACTACTCAATAGTCTTTTATGGATGGATTATTTCAGCCTAGAGAGAAAGTTGACTTTTCTTGTCAGCAGAAAGCATAGATTTGCATTGAAAAGGCTACTAAAGTCGTGCACCATCAATTGATTTTGTTAACAGTATTGGATATGAAATTTAAAGGATTATTCGAACAGAAAATTAACAAGGTTGGACAGCTTGGAAATTGTTGACATAATTTTGTATGGAACTTGCTGCTATAATTTTGTGTAAGAAACAAAAACAGATGTCCAAGGAACAAGCGGTATCTATGTATGTATGTATGTTTGGTGGATTCCCAGGTTACAGAGTCTTGGAGTTTAACTTTGCTGGTGGACAGCATAATATGTACAATGAGTTCCCTTGTATGCAGCTTTGTACCAAGATTATTTCATTCTTGGTCCAGTAATTTCTGTTTTTCTTCATTCACTGGTTACATTTCCTGCAATAGCAGTGTCTTAGGTTGAATCAATTTGCCATTTTCTTCTCAATAGATGTTGATTTAGTTGTTATCATCTTCATGTTATCTTTGATTCCATTTGTGTCGCTCGTAAACTCTGATTTTGGGATAGGTTGATGCCGGCATCTGATTAATCCATCATGATTGTCACATTTGGTGAAGCATGTTATAGTTTTATAGTCATTACTTGTCTTAAGTTTACTACAGCTTGTACTGTTACATCTTCTAGTTCCACTGAAAACTTGGGATTTCACCAAGAATTTTAGAGGATCTTGATCCATGCTTGTTAGACCGCCATGTCCTGAACCTAGGGATGCAGTGTTCTTGATTAAAGAGCGCCACGAAGTTCTGCCCGCCGTGAAGAAAGAATCAGAGTGATGATGCATTTTGGTTTGTTGGTATTGCATTCCCAAGGCCTCAGTTATGGTTTGTTGATGAAAATAACGCTTGAGCAAAGTGGACAAGAGTTTTAAAATAGTAGCCGTTGCTTGCGAGGTACTCTTCTTAATTAATTGTCACGTACTCCATCATCTGCGAGTTCTTTAAACCCGGAGTATTCGTTTCCGTTACAATAAGTACTGGTTTATCCGGCTGTTGAGCTCTTTGATTTTTATTTTGATTTGAATTATGCTATTTACAAGTCGGTATGTAAACACATCGTTTACTGTAGCACCCATTTCAGTTTTAAAAGAAGTCAATACAAATAATTTTTTTATGGTAACTAAGCACAAGGGGTTGGCCCAAATGGTGAATGTCTTGGTCATGTGGTATCGGTTTAACACTTCATGGGCGCAAACAATCATTTGGGGCCACACCCTCTGGTGAAAAGTCAGCTATTTAACCAGTTCTATTGGAAAACTTCTGAGGGTGTGGTGCACGGGACCGGAGTTTATCTTGAAGGGTTAGGTCTGAACGGCCCTACCTTGGAGAGGTCCTCCGACATTAAAAAAGAAATAATTTTGTATGGTAGCTGATGTGGAATGCTTCTTCAACTTCAATGGTGTGTTGTGTGTCAATAAAGAAGCCTGCAAGTCAGATTTTGTTTTTTTCTCATTATTTTTCTCCTTTATTATTCTGTTTTCCTTCTCCGCAATACTAAGAGGGCGGTGATCACCTTGTAGCGTGATGGTCTTTGCTCCCTCTCACAAGATCCTTATTTTATTCATCACCTGGGGCTGCCGGCCTTTCCATCTTAGACAAATTACTTATTTTCCCTCAACTCTTAAGGGATCATATTCAGCAGCTTTGGGTTCCATACACAATACTTTATTCAAAACCCAAGTAAGAGGAAGATTATAATAATCGAAAGATGGTTCCAAATGAGTGATGATTCGATCGTGAGAGTAATATTTTAATCCGAAGCATTAATGGGTTTGTTGACTTGCATTACTAAAGTCAATTATTCAAGTTAATTTTAGAATGGAGATGCAATCTGGGATGATCCAAGTGAGCGATAGTTGAGTTTATCATGCAGAGCCTTGGAATGTAGCCATCTGATCTACAAAATGCTTTTAGAGCTGCAAGATGAATATGGATCATATCTTGAAGGCATATAATGATCGTTCTCATGAGGATTGTTGCTACCACTACGAATGCTACTGTTTGCAAGATTTGATTGGTGATCTCGAGGTTGTGTAAACAGAATTAACTGGCAAACTTAATATACAGCTAACCGTATGATGTGGAATTTTTTATTCATATTGTGGGAGTGGTAAGATTGATTTGGCCATATTCAAGGCATATTTTAACTACAGGTAATCTTTCGCCATAAGGGTTTTTCGATAAGACATGGGTACCGTCCTCTTATAGCGGTGGCTTTGATGTGGCTCAGAAGGGACATGTTGTTTATGCTTGAAGTACGGCTGTGGAATGCAGCGAATGCTCACTAGATCCAAGAAATAAGTCCAAAGTTCGGCATTGGGAGTTTCTTTTTCTTAAGATATTGATGATAATGAAAGGTCGAGAAATTCAAGAATCACATAAAACAAAGAAAAGATGGGTGCAGAAAAGACATGATTACCATATGAGTGTTGTTAATTACTTACTTTGGTGGTGCTTAAAATTTGATTTTTCCATGGCTAGTTTTAGCACCAAATCTAAGTTTCTTTAATTCTTGAGGCTTCCAGTACTTCCTGAGGGTCCTGTCCTTGGCATGATATCTGAAAAGTATGATTTCATCTTGTTAGTGAGGGCTTAATTTACAGTTTTGATGCCTAAATAAAATGCCAGAGTCATCAAGGAGAACGACTAAGGGGAAGATAAGATGGAGCAAACTGTACAACTTCACATGCTTGCGACCCTCCACTGCAGATTCTGTAGTTCATCAAGAGCACCTTGGTCAGCCTGGATTTTCTCGTCAGGTTCTCTGCAATGAACCTCAACTACACAAGACCAAACCTCACAAATACCCCAGCAATTATGTATCCACAACTAAGTACAATGTAGTAACTTTTCTTCCCAAATCACTTTTTGAGCAATTCCGCAGAGTTGCCAATCTTTACTTTCTCTTGGCAGCGGTGCTGTCTGTCACTCCTTTGGCTCCTTTTTCTCCTGTAAGCTTGGTTGCTCCCTTAGTCTTTGTAATTGGGATTAGCATGCTTAAAGAGGCTGTGGAAGATTGGCATAGGTTCTTACAGGTAACTACTGCAACCAAAACATGGTGGAAGGATTATATAGAACGCTTGTTAAAAGAAGTGGATGATAACTATCTGTACCTGTAAGCTTTATATCTTTTCAGGTTAAACATGTTCTGTCTATGGCATGTTCTCTCCGATATGTTCAATGGTTTTTTTTTTTCATCTCCTGCCATATCAGTTAGAATATAGATTTTTGAGTCTAGCACAGTGCCATCATATTTTGTTGTTGTTTCCTGACACTACAACAGGCTATGGAAATACTTCTTCACAAATAAATATTTTCAAGCTTCTTCTCTTTGCATGTTTCACTGCTTTCCGATTTAGCTGTTTCATTGGTTTACCATTGATGTTGCAGTATGTAGTAAATCATATTAATAATCACACCTTGCAGGACTTGAATGTGAACTCTCGAACTGTAAAGGCTCGTGTAGGAAACGGCAGATTTGCTGAGAAAACATGGAGAGAACTTTCTGTAGGAGAAGTCATCAAAGTTCATAAGAATGAATATTTTCCAAGTGATCTCCTCTTTCTATCTTCCAGCTACGAGGATGGAATTTGTTATGTAGAGACCATGAACCTTGATGGAGAAACAAATCTGAAAGTTAAAAGATGCTTAGAAGCAACATTCGGCATGAATGAAGATGAAGAACTCAGCAAATTCAAAGGCACTGTCCGTTGTGAGGACCCAAATCCAAATCTTTACACCTTCGTGGGCAATTTGGAGTTTGAAAATGAATCATATGCCTTGTGCCCTGCTCAGGTGCTTCTAAGAGATTCAAAACTTCGTAACACTGATTACATTTATGGAGTAGTTATTTTTAGCGGGCCTGATACAAAAGCAGTACAAAACTCCACAAGGTCGCCATCTAAACGTAGCCGGATAGAAAAAAAGATGGATCATGTGATTTATCTTCTTTTTTCATTTCTTTTTTTGATATCATTAGTCACCGCAATTTCTTCTGCATTCTTTCTGAAATACGAGATGGTTGAATGGTTGTACCTTCGATTGCAACATGATGACGATCCGTTCTTCAATCCCTTAAGGCCTGAGGTTTCTGGTTTTCTGCACTTTACGAGGGCCCTAATTTTGTATGGCTACTTGATCCCCATTTCTTTATATGTTTCCATTGAAGTGGTGAAAGTTTTACAAACCATGTTAATCAACAAAGATATTGAAATGTATGATGAATTAACATGCAAGTCTGTTCGAGCCCGAACTTCAAATTTAAATGAAGAACTGGGTCAGGTAGAAATTATTCTTTCGGATAAAACAGGGACTTTGACTCGTAATGAGATGGAATTTAGAAAATGCTCAATTGCAGGAACCTCATATGGGGGTGATATAAAGGAAGTTGATCTTGCTGCATCTAGAAGAATGAATAGTTGTGCTGAGACCTATCGATGCAGTATGGACGAATCCAACACTAGTCACAGCTTTGAGTTGTCTGAATTCTCTGAGGCTGACATCATGGTCACTGAAAAGGCAATTCTAGGTGGCCGAGAAGATGGGGAGAATCAGAGCAATGAAAACCCAGAAATCTCTACTGTGGGGAAGGAATCTGTTATCAAGGGTTTCAACTTCACGGATGATAGGCTCATGAACAATCAATGGATATACAGATCCAACTTATTTGATATCATAATGTTCTTCAGAGTCATGGCTCTATGCCACACAGGCATACCTGTTGAAGCCAATCAGACTGATAAGCTGAAGTATGAGGCTGAGTCACCAGAAGAAGTGGCTTTTTTGGTAGCTTCACAAGAATTTGCATTCCAATTTTTCCGAAGAACCCAATCTGTAATGGTTCTCAAGGAGCTGGATCCTTCCTCTGGAAAGGTGGTGGAGAGGTAAATCATTCAGTAGCTGTGTTTCTCTCTATTTCTTGTTTACACTTTAGTAGTTCCTTTCCATTGCATTCATGTAAATGCTTAAAAGACAACATCTAAGATTATTTTCAGGGAATACAAGATTTTACATTTGTTGGAGTTCAGTAGTTCACGGAAGAGAATGTCAGTCATAGTGAGGAATAAAGATGGTCAGATCTTTCTCTTTTGCAAAGGTGCCGACAGGTGGGTTAGCTACTCACTATATTCCATTAGTTGATTCCAGGAAGCTATGTAAAACATCCATGTCAAAATAACAAAAATTTTAAAACTGATTCTAAAACTTCAAAATGAGGAGTCTTTCCTTTGAGTGTGTGTATGTGTGTTTGTGTCTGGCAGTAATTTAAAACTTGAACTCTTTCAAATTTCTACCTCATTGATCCTGTTGGTTTTGGTTTTCAGCATTATCTTCGACAGGCTTGCAGAAAATGGTAAATCATACCAAGAAGCAACAGCTTTGCACCTTTCAAATTATGCAGAAGATGGTTTCCGCACTCTAGCATTTGCATATAGGATTATAGAGACTGCAGAATACGAACATTGGAACTCAATATTTTCAGAGGCTAAGACCACAATAGGTCCTGAAAGAGATGAATTATTAGATAAAGCATCTGAAATGATTGAAAAAGATCTGATTTTATTGGGGGCTGCTGCTGTTGAAGACAAGTTACAGAAAGGGGTCAGTCCACTCTCTCTCTCTCTCTCTCTCTCTCTCTCTCATTATGCTGTTATTCTAACAGGGAAGCTTTTGTATATAAGTTGGACCTTTGTGCAATTATGATGCCCATTTATGGCTTCAGGCTCTGTTTTCTTCTTTTTCATATATTTTCATTATCCATACATTTCCCTGAACTTACATACGCCAGGTTCCAGAGTGCATAGATAAACTTGCCCAAGCAGGGCTAAAAATATGGCTGCTCACAGGTGACAAGAAGGAAACTGCAGTAAATATTGGGTGAGACTTGTTCTTATTTCAATACTTACAGTGATCTAAGGAATCATATGGTAGGTTGCAGCTAACAGTTATTGATTTTCTTCTTCTTCTTCTTCTTCTTCTTCTTCTTCTTCTTCTCCTTGTTTGTCTTCTTCTTTTCCCCCATCCAAATTGGCAGATTTTCTTGTAGCTTACTTCAGCAGGATATGAAGCAGTTCCATATATGTTTGAGCAAAGAAGCTGAGACTAAGAGCCAAGTGAAGGTGAGAAATCACCTCATCTATGATGTCAAAAGATTCCATGTATTTTTGTAGCATCTTAAAGTAGAGGAGAATGGAGAAAATGATAAGTAAAATTGTAATTTTTGCAGTAATCATTCCATCACTAAAGAATTCTGGGAGATTATTTCCTTTCATCTATACCAGGCAAACAGCCAGAACTTTAATAAATCTGGATTGCAATGCATATAATTTGTTATTGGGTTTGACACTTTTTGGATAAGTGAAAAGTGACTGTATAAAGAGAAGATCAAAAAGTACAAGAGCCTATCAGAACTATACAATTGGTTTAACACATGCAGAATGTTAGCTTAGAGGTTTTTATTTGATTTCCTTGAATAAATATCATATTTAGATCTACCCACCCTTAAGCCAACCCTAGAGGTGAAATTGACTTCATGGTGAGCTTTCTGTCTAAAATGCAGAGTCATATAATTTGCAGCACCTGAAGGTGAAGTGGAGTTGACATCTTTTCTTTTTCTAGTTTTCAGGCAATGAAAGAAGACCTTTTATATCAAATTGAAAATTCTTACCAAGTGATGTGTGAAGAATGCAATAAAGACTCTCCCTTTGCCATGGTGGTAGATGGAAAAGCTCTTGAAGTCGCTTTGACAGATGGCGTAAAGAACCAGTTCTTACAGTTGGCTGTTAATTGTGCCTTTGTTATATGCTGTCGAGTGTCTCCGAAACAGAAAGCGTTGGTAAGCTTTTTGTGTTTATCTTTACAAGAAGATAATCTAACATAGGTTATGTCCCATTAGAACTGAATTCCACTTCATTTCTAGTGCCTTGTTAGTTTGCTTCTAGAAAATTGTGACACAAGATTGAAACATATGAATGTTTAGCATTTCTCATAAAGACTACATTATGATCCTCAACAATTAATTGTGGTCATAGTGAGTCTGGTTGTGCTACGACTTTTGCATCACCATGTAGTGTGATGCACAAACCAATTCCATATTCAGGCGACATCCACTAGCACCCTGAGGTCAATCTTATATCACAATTACTTCATAAACATTTTAACTATGTATAAGCTCAGCAATCTGGTTTGTGCAAATTGGGTTGGTACACCTTTTTATTTTATTTTCTAAAACCAGAAAATCTTATCAATGATCTAATTCCAGTACTATATTCACTAATCAAATTTTCAAAAACTTACTTAGTCTCACAAATGTGGCATTTACAGATTACTCGATTGGTGAAAGAGTATACGGGCAAGACAACCCTTGCCATTGGAGATGGGGCAAATGATGTTGGCATGATTCAAGAAGCTGATATCGGTATTGGGATCAGTGGCATGGAAGGAATGCAAGTAAGCCTCATGGTCCTCCTTATATATTACTGATTGCTAGGCATTGGTATTCTTCTTTACAATTTCCCTTAAGCTCGTTAACAGGCAGCATACACCTAGCATGCTTTTTACTGCTTAACGCTAAAAATGATTATCTTAAAACAAGTGAGACAGGCACTTAGTAAAGAAGCTCACTCATGGAACTGCTAGCAGCTGTAAAGTTGTCATCTATTTCTAAATGCATGTTAGTCTAGCGGAATTCTGTAACTGGTTGATTGATAATTGAGTTGTAATATTATCAGCAGTACCACTCTCTAATCCCTCATCCTCTTTTGTTTTCACAACCCATCTCATCTAATCATTACAACTTTCCCAAATTTTCGTACAAAATAAAATAAACAATTCAACTTTTTCAAATCCCAAAACAAAAATAATATTAAAAAAATATATTATAACAATATTTTATTCAACTTTCAACTTTATCTCAACTCATCTCATCTCATCTCATCTGTTTGGTTGTACCTTACACATCAAACATATGATACAGCCCATTAAAACTCATGGCCTGTCCCTTTTGAATCTATTATTCGTTACTTCGAGTGCAAACAGGTTATAATGTCTTAGGCAGTGTGCCATGATACAGACAAATGCACCCCGTGCATGTTCTTAAGTTTTATAGAGAATAGAATAATCCATTATGATTAGAACTTGAAACAAAGAAATTCTTAAAGGAATGGTGTGAAAATTGTTGTTGCATTCTACAAGAGAAAGGAAAAAAAGGTCACTTCTATCTCGCAGGAGGCCTTTACACCTAGCTTTCTAACAAGATTTCAAGTCAGAAAGAAAAATGTACACATGATAACAACAACAACAACAACAACAACAACAACAAAAAGAAATCACTGAGTTCAATGATCTGCACATTATTCTTTGGGGGGAAGGGGAGAGAGAGAGAGAGAGAGAGAGAGAGAATCATTTGCAGTCTAACGTTAATCCCGATTGAGGGGGACCATGAGATTTTACAAGGTTGACGATATAAACTCAGGATTTCTTTCTTTGGTTACTCTTTACATCCTTGGGCATCTAATAGGATCATAATGCCTTACATTAAGGGACCGACGATCTGAGCCATGAATGATGGCACCAAAATGGGCTCCTTTCTTTTTTTTTTTTTTTTAGTATTTTGCATGTCATTCCCAGTAGTGAAATTCCAAGCCTGAAATATGAAAAATGTACTTGTGTCCAAAAATATCAGCTTGAATTATACGAAAGAGAGAACAGATTCCGATATGCACTATGATTTATGAATGTTGCTAAAAATTCTGATTTAACATCAGGCAGTAATGGCAAGTGACTTCTCATTGCCTCAATTCCGATTTTTAGAGAGGTTACTTATAGTTCATGGGCACTGGTGTTACAAGAGAATTTCCAAAATGGTAAGTCCTTAATTATCTCATGATCTTTGTACTGTAGTTCTGATCTCTAATTGTGAACTTGTTTACTTTCTTGGTGTAGATTCTCTACTTTGTATACAAGAACATTGTACTTGGCCTCACTCTATTCTATTATGAATGTTACACAAGTTTCTGTGGGGAGGTCCTATATGATGACTGGTACTTGGTGCTGTTCAATGTGATTTTGACATCATTGCCAGTGATATCATTAGGAGTCCTAGAGCAGGATGTTTCCTCTGAAATATGCCTCCAGGTAGGAAGAAACACATAAATAGCAACACATGTGATTCCCCTATCTATTCCTCTCTTGCTTTCCAAACACTAACATTAATATAAGGGTTTTGACATATATATTCTTTTGAAATGGAACAGTTCCCTTCCCTTTATAAACAGGGTCCAAAGAACATATACTTTGCTTGGAAGCGCATCATTGGTTGGATATTGAATGGTGTGGTAGCTTCTCTAATCATTTTTCTTGCCAATATATACATACTCTCCTCTGCCGCATTCCGACAGCAGGGAGAAGTTGCAGATGTTGCACACCTTGGTGGCATTACATTCACATGCATAATCTGGACTGTAAATTGCCAAATTGCTCTAGTTATCAGCCACTTTACTTTGATCCAACATCTTTTTATATGGGGTAGCATATTGTCCTGGTACATCTTCCTGCTTGTGTATGGTGCTCTTCCTCCTGCCTACTCAAAGAAAGGATTTCATCTCTTCATGGAAGCTATTGGCAGTGCACCAGTGTATTGGATGATTACATTGATTGTCACAGTAGTTTCTCTTCTACCATACTTCATGCACATTGTCATCCAACGTTTATTCTATCCCCTGGATGATCATATCCTTCAAGAAATGAAGTATTGCAAGAAAGAAAGTATCAACAATCAAGTATGGCAAAGGGAGCAATCCAACTCAAGGAAGAGCACCCTGATAGGGCTTTCTGCCAGAGTTGATGCAAGGATTCAATATTTGAAAGAACACTTGCACCAGAGGACAAAATCAATATATAGATCAGTAACAAGCAGCCCAATATACAAGTCATTGACAAGCAGCCCATTATTTCAATGAGTCTGCAAGCTTTCTGGAATCTTTTATACGAATTCTTAATTAATTTTAAAGCCTATTTTCTTCAATTACATTATTTTTTTTCCCCTGGGTTTTATCATTTTGATTCATTTGCTTTTTATTTCCAGTAAGTTCGGTTTGGAGCTTATTCTTGAGTTGGAATATTGTAATAAATCATCTGAGGTTGAATGAATTTCATACATATAGAAGAGTTTCCTATCTCTATACTTGTGTTTCTTCTTAAATATTCTAAAGGATGTAATACTTCCTTGAGGACCTCTCATAATGTTCTATATGAATTTCATTTGAAGTTCCTGGTGTAGATGTAAAAGTTTGGTCAGGACTAGGTGACTAAGTTGATAAGTTTGTATATGATTAGGTGACTAAAATGATAGAGTTTATCCTATTATTAAGTTGGTAATTTTGAATGAATGTAAATTATTTATTAATTTTATCTATAACAATATTATGTTTATCTAGGAGGTATTAGAGGCTGTTTAGATAAGTCATAAGTGGAAAAATCGAGTCCCAAGGAATCTGCACTTATCCAGAGAAGAGGTTGATTTGAAATCTGTTACTGCAATCAAACGTTATAGTGAAATGTCAGCATTTCGTCAGGAGACAACTTCGCGGCCATCAGCAGAGTTCTACTGCATATCAAATTCCTACTAGACTCATTTCGTCAGCAGAATCCTACTACAAATCAAATTCCTATTAGATTTGTTCCATCAGCAGAATCCTACTGCAATTAGAATTGATTTTCAGTTGTTTATTTAAGGGTGGTTAAGATCTGTAGAGATTTAGATCTGCATATTTTTTAGAGCACTTTCCAGTGCATATTTTGGTGAGAAAATTTCTTAGAGAATTTTCATATTGTTTCTCTCAAAGAGTGTGATCGTGCTTTATATTGGAGATTTGATTGGTCGTGTTTCAGTCACTAGAGTTCCAGGAGAAAAGCTAATGTTTGAAGATCGTTAGAGGTTCTGACTGCTACGGCGGTAGAAGACAAATGGATCATTTGTTTGGTCAAGTAAGAGTGTTGATTGACAAAGGTTTTGTAATTGAATTTTACTTGTAATTGATTTTCAAATAATAAAATTGACTTTCTGGATTTGGCTGCCCAGTAGGATTTTACCTTTAAAGAGTTATTTAAAGGGTTTCCCTTCGATACCAATCTTAGTGTTATGCAATTTATTTATTTTAGATGATTGTTTAATTATTAAATTAATTGCATGCTTAAATAATAACTAATTTGTTGAGTAAATTGGTAGATATTTTCACTGGATTACAGGGGTATTTGAGTAATTTCAATTGGCATCAGAGCATGGTTCACTCATTCGAGTGTAATCCGTTCCCTTATTGACCATGTCGTTATATGTCCCACCACACTTTGATGGGAAAAACTATGCTTATTGGAAAGTTCGTATGTGGGCTTTCCTCAAGTTTTTGGATAAACGTGTGTGGTGTATAGTTGAGCGAGGGTGAACTAAACCCGAGACAACTATTGATGCTTGGACAAAAGATGAGATAAGATAAGATCACCAACTCTAATTGGAATAACAAAGGACTTAATGTTATTTTCATGGATGTATCCCCAGAAGAATTTAAGAGAATCTCCATGTCTGAGATTGCTAAAGAAGCATGGGACATTTTGGAGGTTACACACGAATGAACAAAAATTGTGAAAAACTCAAAATTACAATTGCTTACTTCAAAATTTGAAGAAATTAAAATGCTGGAAGATGAAAGTTTTAATGATTTTTATGCTAAACTTAACGATATTGTTAATTACAGGTTTAATCTCAGTGAGAAGGTGGAAGATTCAAAAGTCGTGGGAAAGATTTTGAGGTTACTGTCATTGAGGAAAGTATGATTTGAATGCAATAAGGGTTGAAGAGCTGGTCGGTTCCTTACAAACGTGTGAATTCTCACTTCTTCAAACAATAAAAGGTAAGTCTATTACTTTAAAAATAGTAAAAGAGGATCAAGATGATTTTTCCAATAAAGAAAATTTTAACAATGAGGATATAGACCTCATTGCAAAGAAATTCAGAAAATTCTTGTTTAACAAGAAAGCTAGTGGAAAACAAAAGCGAGTAAAGAACTTTTTGCGAAGAAAAATTATTCTGAAAATTGGAATAAAGAAAAATTTGATAATAATAATAAAGTAAAGTGCTATGAATGTTCTGATTATGGCCACATAAGAATTGAATGTTCAAATTTCAAGAAAAGTAAAAGAAAAAAATTGAATGTCACATTTAGTGATAGTTCAGATTCTGAAAGTTCAAGCTCATCATCTGATGATAAAAAATCTTTTATGGTTTTTTCTTCTATTGTGAATGATTTTCCTGAGATTGCACTAACAAAATCTGAAAGTGGTTGTAATTACAGTGATTCGGATGTATCATTTGTTGATGCTGACCAACAACTAAGTTTATAGGAAGCATACAATGATGTGTGTGAAGAAGTGGTTAAATTAAAGAAACTCAACAAGAAGCTGTACAATAAATTTACTACTGTGGAGAATGAGAAAAACAATCTTTCTGAGGCATTAAAAATTTCTGGTGTTGAAGTATCAACATTAAAATATTAAAAGACTACACACTTGAAAAAAAATTGGAAAAGTTTTAGGAGTACAAGCAAAAAACAGCAACACAGAAATTAGAAAAGAAGTTGAGTTTTCAAAGATCTAGTTGTGATCGCACTGGTTTGGGTTATACAACTTCCCAACGTATGAAATTTAAAGGCTCATTATCTGCTGTCACTTCATCAAAAGGTATCATATTTGTTAAAGGAAGCCAAGATAAGGAAGCTCCAAAGAAGGCTGTGTCTAAAACTCATGTTTCAAAAGCCTCACACGACAGTTCAATGACAAAGAAGCCCAACCAAGGTAAGTCCAAAGGTAAGTTTATTCCTACTTGTCATCATTGTGGTATTATTGGTCATATAAGACAATATTGCTTTAACTTGAATAAAACGAAGAAAAATGATGGTGAAAGAAAGCTAGAAAAGAAGGGAAACACTCTAAAAAATTAAGTTAATGAGATGAGTTAACAAATTACATTCATAACTCTAAAACTTGATGAACTAGCAGAATTTTACTTTCACAATAAAGCAAATATCATACAAAGTGGTGTTGATGAAAATAATAGGCCAAAATTTAAAGCAAAGTGGGTGGTCAAAGAAGATGTCATGTCGCATTAATTGATAGGATCACTTACATGCTCTTACATTCCTATTTTATTAATCTAGGACATGCGTTTTATTTTTCTGTTTTTATTTTATGTTTCTATTTTTAGTTTTTATATAAGAAAAATAATAGAAAAAATTTTCTGATTTGTTTCTATTTTTTTGGGGAAGTGCATGCTTGATATGTCAAAGTTTTGAGCACGTGTTCTCACAAAACAAATTTTTGAACTCATGCATCTCTCTACTTTGTGCAGTCCACTTTGTGCATATTAACCCTATGAGTCATCTTGACAAAGTTTATTTACAAAGCACTGTGAGGAATTTATATGTATGCACATTATAATTAAGTTCCATATTTATTATTGAGATGCTTACCATAGAGGGAGTTCATGCCTTGAATTGACTAATACTAGTTGAACCTAGTACAATAATAGGGAGATCTTTCCTTGCCAAACACAAATAGTTGATTTATATAGAAAAAGTCGGTGTTATATCATTGCAGAAAAAGACAAACACCATATACAGATCTATCCCTCAAAATCCTTATAGAAAGAATCGTGACTCAAATCATTGTGAAAAAAGATGATGAGCAACAAAAAATGGACATAAAAAAAAAGGTTGTGCAAACTAGTATTTGGAGGAGATACTCATGTATTTAGACCCTAGCATAAAGTTTGACTTTTGAGGTGAGTGACAATCTCTTGGGAGCATCTATAAGAAGAAAATACTGATAAATAATATTATAAAAAATACATTGAAGAAAAAAAAATAGTTAATTTTTTATATAAGTTTACTCACTCACACACTTACATGAACTTTGACATTGATGATCTTATGAGGTATGAACATCCATGGTGATTGTTGCAAATAAGAGGGTGTACTCTATTGATTTTTTTTTTTTTTTTGAGTGATACTATGTTTGAACTAAGATACATCTGTGCATGTTATTTGCCTCATAATTTATACATAATTATAAAAAATGAATTATTTTTATGTTTAATATTTATTATTATTATTTTTTTTCTTTTATGAAAAATGAGTAAAGTAATAAAAATATAAAATATTATTGGAGGTTAGGTGGATATTGGGTAGTGATATAAATCTAGGTGATATTAGTTTGACTAAGTCTCAGTAAGACACTGGTGTATATCCATGTTGAGTCCCAGAGAGACCCTCTAGCGCATGCCTCGCACAACCCTTAGTCACTTAAGTGATTTAAAGTGATTTCGATCACTACAAACGCTCTCAGTGCCTCGATAATACTCATCCAAACACACTCGCATAAGCGTGCCCTAGCACTTCTTTTTGCATCCTCATCTCATACGATTTACTTTAGAGAAATACTCTATTCTAAGTTTCTTGCCTAAAAGAGTCTTCATCACGGTAAGATTTTGAATTTATTCAAATCATACATTCTATCTCTCAAGTTCTAGGTTCGGTATATATACATACATATATATATATATATGGGACTGTGTTGATGATTTGTGCTATGAGTTGTTTGGTTCAGTTTCTGCTTGAACTTTTGATCACTTTGGATTACATTAATCTTGTATAAAAGACTCAATTTTGGTGGGTTCCTACATTCTACCTTTCAGTTTTAAACTAGTGCCCACCAAGTGTTTGTTTTTATGTCTTAAGCAAACTACTTCATTCATTTTATAATGATTTTACTTACATTCATGCTCATACATCAAGTACATTTAATCCATGAAAAGTTGAGATACATCGGAGTTGTTCATCATGTCTTTCTTAGTGTCTTCATCTCGACTCACATAAGTAGTATTTATTATCTTATGAGTCTTATTAGATTAGTCACAAAAAAAAGAGAATTTAAATGTGTTGTTGAGAGGGAGTTGAACGAGCTTAAGGAGAGTTGAATGAGTAAGTGTATTGCTAAAAAAAAAAAGGGGAAGCGATTGAGGGGGAGCAGTAGAATATTAAGGGGGAGAACTATATACTTGAGGGGAGTAGCAAAATATTGAGAGAGAGAACTAAGTACTGAACATGGTTATTGTTGATGACTAGAACACTATTTTAATAGGTTTAGATTACATATAACCTTTGATTTTGTTGAGACTAATTTCAAAAAGTGTTCTATGTCATTTCTTCTCATTACTATATTAAGATTTTCTTCACGAGATCTTAGTCTACTGGTTGTGTTTGTTTTAGGTACATTTTACATTCATCAAGTTGGTTTTGTCACCAATTCGCCAAAGGAGAAGTTTTTAGATGCAAGACATTCCTCAAGTTGACTTTGTCACCAATCCGCCAAACGGGGAGATTGTAGATATAAAAGTTTGGCTAGGACTAGGTGACTAAATTGATAAATTTGTATAGGATTAGGTGATTAAAATGATAGAGTTTATCTTATCATTAAGTTGTTAATTTTGGACGAATGTAAATTATTTATTGACTTTATCTATAACAATATTAAGTTTATCTAGGAGGTATTAGAGTTTTTTTAGATAAGTCATAAGTGGAAAAATCGAGTCACAAAGAATCCGCACTTATCTAGAGAAGAGGTTGATTTGAAATCTGTTACTGTAGTGAAGAGTTATCGTGAAATATTAACATTCCATCAGGAGACGACTTCGCGACCGTCAGCAGAGTTTTACTACAGATCAAATTCCTACCAGACTCATTCCATCAGTAGAATCCTACTACAGATCAAACGCCTATAAGATTTGTTCCGTCAGTAGAATCCTATTGCAATAGGAATTGATTTTCAGATTTTTATTTAAGAGATCTTATTGATTAGGATCTGTAGAGATTTAGATCTGCATATGTTCTAGAGCACTTTGCAGTGCATATTTTGGTGAGAAAATTTCTTAGAGAATTTTCATATTATTTCTCTCAAAGAGTGTGATCGTGCTCCATGTTGGAGATTTGATTGGTCTTGTTTCAGCCACTAGAGTTCCGGGAGAAAAGCTAATGTTTGAAGATTGTCAGAGGATCTGACTGCTACAGCGGTAGAAGACAAATGAGTCATTTGTCTGGTCAAGTAAGAGTGTCGATTGACAAAGGTTTTATAATTGAACTTTACTTGTAATTGATTTTCAAATAATAAAATTGATTTTTCTGAGTTTGGCTGCCACATAGGGTTTTACCTTTAAATAGTTCTTTAAATAGTTTTTATTCGATACTAATCTTAGTGTTATTCAATTTATTTATTTTACATTATTGTTTAATTATTAAATTAATTGCATGCTTGAATATTAACCAATTTGTTGAGTGAATTGGTAGATATTTTCGCTGCGTTATAGGGGGTACTTGGATAATTTCATTGGATTTTTTCAGGAACATGATTTTATTTTGTTTGATTTTCTTGCCAACCAACCAAAGTATTGAGGAAAAAAAAAAAGGAGAGAAATTGAAATGGATTATTTTTGGTTGCAGTGGTTTTTTAGTATTCGAATCATGCTAAGACAAATGCTTCTCGTTGTTGAAAAATAGCATTTATTATATGATGTTTTGTTCTATATATATATATATATATATCTTTTATTTTATTGATCCATATTACTTAAAAATGTTAATACCAAAAAATTAATTTGTGAAGTAGAAACTTATTACCAATTTACCATGCCACACCATCTCACCAATTGCATTATTATTAATAAAAAATAAATAACATTAATAGTTCATTAAACCTTATTAAAAATCGACTCAATTAGTATAAGCTCGTATGTATAAGTTTAAGCGTAACTTATTATTTATTATCTTTATAACCTTATTTATAGCATTACAATAATTAGAACATTACCGTAATTGAAAGGATACGAAGAAATCATATTTCTAATACGACACGTGTTGTTTTTTTTTTTTCTCAGGAAAAGAACTTGCATTAAAGTAGAGATAAATCCAAAGAGTTTATACGGTTATAACAGACATTACACAATCGATGCGGGCGCATGACATTGCGCAATGGACATGCAGCACCTAACAGAATTATTCAAAGCATCCATCTGATTAAAGTTCCTCAATACCTGTTGGAGTTTCACAGTGGAAATTAGGATCCACCAGATGTATTTTATTAGCTGTCTTATAGCTTTATATTTTTATGTTTTATAGTTCTCTCATAAATATAAAGTTACATATATAGATATAATTAAATAATTTATTTATTTATCAGAACATAAAATAAAATTTGATAATAAACTTGAGGTTGACATAATGCATTTGAATAAAAATTAAAACAACCAAAACTGGGTAAGTCACTGCTCATGCAAACTTGTAAGCATGCGCGCGCAATGGATCCAATCCGAGGAATTCTCCAGATGATGTTACAGTTAATATTGTTATAAGACAGTACTTCTCTCTCTCTCTCTCTCTCTGCCGCAAAAACGGCTGTGTAATTTCTTTTGTGGTCTCTGAATCATTCAAACCCAAATTAATAATTTCAAGTACACTACAAAGTTTATGATGATTACTGGTTTGCAAATATAGAGAATATATTATCGGAAGCCTCAAGATGACTGTTGAAGATGGCCACGCCCCACTCCATTTGTCAGATTTCATTTATTACAAGATACAATTCATTTGTAAGAAAAATAACCGATTATTTATTATCATAACCATTTTCATTAGAAATAACAGACAACTAGATTAACTGATTTTGGTTCTTGATTTTAACTGCTGCTAGAAAAGGCAACTTGTGCATGCAATTGGGGTCATTTTTCTCTTTTTTGGGGGGTGATCATGGGATTTCTAGGAAGGAAAACAAAAGAGGGATAATTCCAGGGGAGTAGATGAAGCCAAGAACATGGAACAAAAGTCTTTAATTTCATGATTTGTTAAGTCATTTCTTCAAATTTTTTCTTTCTTCCCCACCTGACAATTTGAGCATGATTTGCTTTTTGGCCATGCCTTGTTTGTTTGTTCCAAGGAGCGCATGGCATTAAAGTATATTTGGGCCCCTCATGTTCAATCCATTACATCTGCAAGAAGAGGCATGTCCCCTCCTCATCTTTCCTTGTAGAACTAGTACTCCATCATGTACATCTCTACTTATTGGGTTTACTTACAAGTTCAAAAAGAAAAAAAGAAAAAACACTCGTGGCCTTGAGTACTTGAGATGTCCCGTTTCTGCAACTCCATTTGCTTCCCACGTACACCAACACCAATAGATCATTCCACGTTTTATAAGAAACTCTCGACCACATTAATATGTTTGTATTTCGACATTTTTCGTTAAGTGTTAATGAGTCTCGTGCGCGCGTATACCGTTATAAGTAATATCGATTATCTCTATATACCAACTTATAAGTAATAAAACTATTTTTCAAAACAATAAAATAGGGAAGAGGATTGGACGTACCACTCCTATGGGAGTTTTAGGTTTCGTTTAGAGACATAAACACTCTCAATCTATCTCATATCATCTCATCAATATAATTTTTTTAAATTTTTACATAAAATATAACAAATAATTTAATTTTTTTAAATTTTAAAATAATAATAATATTCTAATAATATTTTATTCAATCCATCTAAAATTATCTTGTTTCATTATTCAAACCAGCCATTAAAGAACGAGTCTACTAAGAAATAGAGATATCTGCAAAGTCAAATTCATCATGCCATGATGAACATGGCTACCATGCTTTGCTTCTTAGCCTTGAAAGGAACATCAGCACAAAATATATTAAAGTGAGGTTCAAAAAAGAGGCCGAGTGATGCAGAATAATGATTAAAGACTTGTAAATTTGTCCCCCTCAACATATAAGATTGTACTCTTTTTCTTCAATCCCATGTTCCCGTAGCCGTATTCCTCGTATGGAACGTGCACCACGCAATCCACCTTGCCGTTGAGTGTTGAATATTAAGTCTATACTGATCATATGCCTACAAGCTGCTTCTCATCGGTACAAGTCAGAACATAAATATAAACCAGATAGATACACACATACGTAACCTTTTCCCATGTTATTATATATATAAGAATTATATGCATCAGTCGCTATTTACTTTCACACTTCATATTTATAATTTATATATTTTTTTTTTTATAAAATATAGATATGTTTTTCATAGGATATAAAGTGTGGGATAGTAAATAGTGACTAATGAAAATAATTTTTCTTATATATAAGCCTGTTTAGGAAGAGAAAAATTTATTTATAAGTCATATTTTTTATACACACAGCACACTGCTGATGTGAAAGCTTTCTACATTAGGTATGTTGAAAAATAATTAATGTTTTGGTTTTTTTTTTTAAATTATAATGAGTTACACTATGAATAATGTTAATTGACACTGACTTATGTATAGCAAAACTAATTTTTGAATGATAATATTATAATTTATCCTAAATTTCTTTCAATCTCTAGTCATATAATTTGTTCATTTGATACATTTTAAGCATGACCTACTATTTAAGTAAGAAAAAATTTATTTTTAAGCCGGTATGTAGAGCACACCTAATAAAATATTAATATAATATAATTTGATTTAAAAAATAAATCTTAAAACTTAATTTTACTAATTAAGTAATGTACTGGATGATATGGCGCTGCTCGACACACTAACTTGAGATCAAATAGAATAACTCTTTAAGTAATTGACATAAAATCGAGTTATAATATATATATATATATATATATATATATATATATATATGCTATTTATGACCAGGGTGTAAACATATAACGTGGAATCCATTAGTACAATTATAAATAAAGTAAAGCGTCAATACATTTTTATAATATTTGACGTAGACATGATTTTCACATCAGACGTGGTATGTTGGTTGCGTAATAAACTGGCTAATTTGTAAAAGGGTGGCTCTACAGCCACAGGTGGGCTCCCGCTGATTTATTTATTTATTATTTATTTACATGTATTTTTTAATATTTTTAAATATATATATATTTAGAAAATTCATAGCATTATTAAAAAATACTTACTTAATTATTAAATAAAAAAAACCCAGCAGTAGCTCTCAGTGGGATCAACTACGAGTAATACTATACACTATATTCTCATCTTATTTTGATCATACTAAGTAATATGTGACACATTAATCACCATTAGATGATAAAAAAAGAATATAATAAATGATCATTTAATGATAATAAATATGTCACATCATACTTAATGAGATGAAAATAAAATAGTAGTATGATATATAGAATTTTCTAATTAGAATATCAAATTAAGAATAAAAAAATAAAGATAAAGAAAAAGCATTAATAATTCTTACAATTAATCTATGGTGGGAAACAGGAAATAATAAAAAAGAAAAATAAAAAAAGTGAGGAGTCGACAACATTGTGTAAAAAAGTATATAGGTGATGCATGTAGAAGACATGGAGAATCTTATCGTATCATAATCTTGCTAAAGACTATAACATGGTGTCGGTTAATTAATAATGCACATATAAATAAATAAACTTTAATTTGTAATCACTTTAAATTAGTGGATAATATTAATGGCCGGAGATTGGACCAAAAAGATTTTGCTTAAGAATCAAGGCAACGTACTCATCATCACTGATCATCATGTCACGTACGTCGTACCTCAATATCACTACTAGTCCTGATCTCGATCGATCATTAATGATGTTATCTTCCAATAAAAATTATGCTAAACATGCTGCATGTCTCAACCAGATCAAATTAATCAATACCCTCCATCTAATCAGAATCTCAACTTTTTTAATTTTTTATTTCTTTATTAATTAATTAATTAATTATATCGATCGTTGATCAAGGCCAGCCTTGTACTCAATATGCATGCCTTTAGATTATTAGATTAATTAATACGACTATATAATATTTAAGACTCGAGAGCTTTCAGGGTCATTGTCATAATTTTGCCAAACAAAAGCAAAATTTAAAACTAATAATAATAATAATTTGAAAAAAAATTAAAGGGTCAATGTCGTCAAAATTAATAATAATTTGTTATAATTTGTTCATGTCAAGCTCCAGGCAAGATCCTTCACACAAATGTAATCAAAAGAAAATCTTGGTGAATGGTGACATTACTGCATGCATTGGTATATCTATATATCTATCTATATATATATATATACATATATAATTAATTAGCTATATATATAATTAAATATATTTTTCCCAAATTGATTTTATATATTATTTTCTTACTTTTTATTCTATTCAGTTTTACCCCCAAATAAAAAGGGAATTTACTATTATTTATTAATAACAAGTAATTAGATCTTTTTCCAGATGAGAAATTGTAAAAAATATAGCAACACATATATGGTCCAATATTGGTCCAATTGTATTTGGATGTTAAAATGAGCTGAGTTGAAATGATAAAATATTGTTAGAATATTATTTGATCCAATATTGGTCTAACTGTGTTTGAATTTTAAAATGAGTTGAGTTGAAATGATAAAATATTATTAGAATATTATTTTTTAATATTATTATTATTTTAGAATTTGAAAAAGTTGAATTGTTTATTATATTTTGTGTAGAAATTTAAAAAAATTGTAATGATGAATTGAGATGAGTTTATGAACCAAACGAAGCCTAATGATCGATAAATCCCTTTATACTGATTCTTACAAAAAATTAGCTAGTATTTCAGACTCTTTCTGATTTACAATTTAAAAAAAGATTTTTTTAAACTAAGTTTTTTATTTCTACTGATAAGTTGTATGAATGGAATATTAATTGATGGATTATTTGAACAAAAAAATCCTCAATATTAAAATGAATTCGCTATATATTATATATATATATATATATATATATATATATAGATATTGCGTTTTGTCTCATTTGATTATTATTTCCCTCACATGAATGGCCTTTTCCTCGGTAAATTTGTAAACATTACTCGAGTACGTAATAGATATTCTTCCAGCTTCCAACTCGCGCGCCCCCAGTTTTTGGGTTTTAAACTGCGATAGAAAGACGTACAACTTAGAAAAGAAAGCCCTAGTTAAGACGTTATTAATGATATTCAAGTAATATATCATGTAAAGAGGAAGTGTAAAGACGTTATTGCATTTTATCCTTATCCCTCCAGGTTTTGTTATATACCGCTATAAAGTGTGTAGTTCTCACATATTTTTCTTTTTAAAAATAAAATTATTATTAAAAAAATAATTTTTCACGTGAATTTTATCTAATTTTTAAAAAAAAAATACACAAAAACTATTCGACTATAAATATCATTTATCTATGGTTAGAATAACTTTTTTGCCATTAAAAATAATTGTTGGAAATTAGACATGGTATTCAATTCAGAACAGAAAAACAACGTAAAAAATACGTTCGCGTGTTTCATGCATTTCATGAGATAATGGATCTACTTTTCGAGATTTTTTCTTTTGTTGGGAAAAAATATATAGAGAATACAAGTTGACTCGTAGGCGTTTGCTTCCATTTCAGGAAACCACTCACGCAAGACCCACAGAATCCCTGAAAAATAAAAAATAAAAGATATTCTAAAAACAGTAAGACTTTAAACACGCACATAAATATATATATATATATATATATATATATATAATATACACACACATATATATGTGTGTCGTACTGTCAAATGCTACTTCACAGCACTTCTCAATAATAATGTAACTAAATTATAAATAAGTAACATATTTATTATATACAATTTTAAAATATGCAAGTCGATCATGTATACTGATAATTTTGAAAAATAGTAGAACCCACAATTAAAAAGTGAGATTTTTTCTGTGACTTTTAAATTTGCCTAATTTTTTCAAAGAAAATACACATGAGTTTGCAGAATGTAAAAATATACTAATATTTTCCATTATAAATACAAGTTAGCGTGATATATCTATATATATATATATTTATATATGTCTGCGCGCGTGCACCCTAGGATTTGAGCTAGAAAGAAGCTGATCATTTGCCATATCAGAATGCTGTGTAATATTTTTAAATAACTTTGAGTAATGTTACATACAGTCGTTGAGTATGCAAACGACGTGAAATCTTTTAAAAAAAAAGTAAGGCCTACTATTAAAAAATAATTTTTTTCATATGAATCACATATTTATTTATTTTTTATCAAAAAAATTACACGACGATTACACACTTCACGACTGTAAATATTATTTTTGCTTTCAATTAACGAGTCCTACTACTTATACAAAACCCAATAAAAACACCCTCGAAATGATTTTTACTACTGTTTATACTCATCAAAACTATTTCTACCATCCCAAACATCCCTTAGCCACAAAGAAGGAAAAGTAGGGAATATGTTAATCCAGCTATATATATTGGATGGGTTGAAGGGATATCCAAATGTATGTGCTCCTTTCTCCTTGAAAAACTAATGGTTATAATAAACCTATATATATATATATATATGTCATATAAACACAAAAAAAAAAAAAAAAGGAGAGATCGAGAAGAAAATTCTGTTCATATATCATACTATAATTATTAATGGAACGTGTTGATCAGGGGACTAAAAGTGGAAAAAAAATCTTCCAATTGGGGCCCCTTTCCTTTGAATTTCAAGCCCTTTATTTTATGTTATCCCAACTAAACTGGGAATTAATTAATTATTAATGTTGCATGCTTCCTTCTCCTTTCCTTTGCTCTCCAGGTTGACTATCCAACGGCCGGCTGATCCTCTTGTATCACCGTATAACGATCCATTTTGTAGAAAATTATGGCTGTTGCTATATTTGCAATAATATTCTGACTGGAAAACACCTAGCCATGTCTATTAATCCTGTCTATTTTGGCTGGCCTAGCTAAAACTAACCCTTTGGCACCATCTTTATAATTATAACATAATCTCGAACCAAACCATATATACAGCTATATATGCATAAACAGAACTTGTGTTTAATTAATTTGCTATTATCTTCATCATTTAGATATTCTTTACCTATCCGCATATATCTGTTTTCGGGTATATAGATACGAGCCACGACGAAGAAGTTCTCGGAATTTGGAAGGAAACTCCAATCGATCATTCCATTAGCTACTTAAGCTTTTTTCTTTTTAGGTAAGTAAAGCATTGCAAGATCAATAAGATCAATTGAATGGAAGAGATGATGACTGGAGTTTCATGTATGTCACACTTAAATATTGGTCCCCCTATGGCGTGTGACATAAAGAGGAAAAAGGAAAGAAGATGATCAAGAGGGGGACAAGGGACGGTTATAGGTTGCTCAAATGTCATCTTAGATACCTAGGCCATGCACCTCCCTAATACCTACTAGACCTTTGATAAATTAGATCATGTATATAGATTTGGCCTTTAAAGTAAAGGCCGTAGTAGTAATGAATGGACTAATTTATGCAAGATAAATGCTTTAATTATAAATAGATTCTATAAAAATAAACCTACAAACTGACATGACTTAATATGGTATGTTAAATTATAAAACTACTTTTATTATAAAGTCTAATGTATCATATAAAGTTCTGTCAGTTTATAAGATTACTTTTATGAAATCTCTTAATTTGTGGTTGTAGCAATTCTCTGTGCATAATGCGTGATCTGTTTGCTTTCATCGCGTTATAATAGTACTTCAACTCCCTGACCAAGGAAATAAATGAATTACAGTGTTATAATTAGGATGATTTTGCTTTCACAAACTTTTTGCAAGTCATCTTAGAAGAAATATTCCCCCCATTCATCCCCCCTAAAAGATTTGAAATAATAATATTCCTCTCAAATCTGTGGACGTGGCTACATGCAGCATATGGGTGGTTAGTTTCAATGGTCAATTACGTTTTGGAGACAACATTTATCACAATTTCATATCAGCTGAGTCATTAATATAATTAGGACCGTACACAAACCGAGACGTGCCTCATGAATAATAACGCGATGATCTTGATTTCTACAAACTTCACTTGAGCTTTGATTCGTTTAAAAAACACCTATTTATGACTATGAGTTTTGATTTGGATATTAAACCATATAAACTCGTATATTAAGCTCTCTGCTTAACTTGATTTAAGCTAATTATAAACAATGCTTATATATATAAACTCGACGTAACTAATTTAAACACCTAGCTAATCTTTTACTAAAATCGAGAAACGTGTTAGTTAGTTGAGTTCTTTTACTTGTATATATAAGCCGGGATGTAAAACAGGTCTTGTTTATTTTCACGAAACTTTTTAAATTTATATCATCTAATTATTATATATTTTTCAAATTTTCATACAAAATAAAATAAACAATTCAAATTTTTCAAATCTCAAAACAAAAATAATATTAAAAATATATATTCTAATAATATTTTATTTAACTTTTAATTTTAATCTAAAAAAATCTCATCTTATCTTATCTCTGAAAACAAACGATAGGTTAATCTCTATATAGACTATTGACATGGCAAGTACTCTTGCCATATCAACGACATATAACCAAATATAATTTTTCATGATAGAAATGCAAAAGAGTCTAGTATGATTTATTTCTATATCTAATAAGTATATTATATATATGAGAATGTTTTTGTTATATATTATATATATATCCAGACTAATTAATACAGACCTAATTAACCCATTTCTTGAACAAATTAACGTGATCAATTATAAACAACCAATAGAACCACTTGTTACAAATAATATTTAATTTGTTGTTCCATCAAAACATATAAATGTTGAATATTAGTCTATTAACTTTGAACTTGGTAAAATGAATAGTTAATTAAATAATTCAAAAATGAGAGTACTATTCATGAGCACGCATTGACTAGTGCTAAGACTATGCATTGAATTTCTAGCAGTATATGATCCATAATAAAAAATGTGTTAAAGCTAGTACAATTATTGTAGAGACGCATGATTATTATATATCAACATTATCATCATAAGTTGTTTAATTCGTACGTAATAAATTAATCAGTCGTTGCTTATACTTTATTCTCAATTCCTTCTTCTATAATTCGAGCACCATCTCAAGGAATTAATTGCAACAGTGGTTGGTTAAGCACATGATTTCAAGGAATTAATTGCAATAATGTGGCTCATTCATTAGTTAAGGATCATGCATTTAAACTCTCTTAAGAGAGCATTGTATTGGAGGGTATTCCTTCTTGTATCCAAGCTTTGTTGCTTTAAGATGAATACGAATTGATATTCTTCTTTTTTTTTAAATAATAATAATAATAATAATAATTCGAGCACCATGAAGAATGAGATAAAGATAACCCCATGAGAAATTGGTTAGAAATCCATATTAATAGAGTCCGAACACAACGATATATTATCTTCATGTATAAGGATCTACGTTAGGTTAATACCAAGTATGTGTATATATATATAGATATATATATATATATATATATATATATAGATATTTAAAAATCACCACAACACACCCTTTTTCTTTTCTATTGCAATTTTTGAATTATTATATGAGGATATTTAGACACTCTATAAAGAGAAATAGAAACTTGAGACATATTGAAATTGGCATCTCTTATATACATCCCAATGACACCAAATTAAGAAATATTAAATGAATATTGGAATTCAGACATAGATGGAATATTGGAATTCAGAATAGTGGAGAACGGGAATTGGATTCTGTTAGATCTAAGTCCAATTGAGTGGTAATTGAGTGGTCTGGTTATAGGTTTGAGTTATTTTATTCTTAAGTCGGTGTATAGAATACATCATTTATATCACTTAAATTATAAGATTTAATTTATAAGATTAAAATTTTAAAATTTATCTTTAAAATCAAATTATGTAATGTAAGCATTTCACTATGTATACTTTACACACCGACTTTAATTGGGGAGATTTGATTCGGTCCCGTTTGGATTCAGAATTGATCTCAACTCATCTCATCATTACAACTTTTCTAAATTCTCACACAAAATATAATAAACAATTCAAAATTTTCAAACCTCAAAACAATAATAATATTAAAAAAATAATGTTCAAACAATATTTTATTTAACTTTCAACTTTCATCTCAACTCACTATATTTAAACCTCACCTCAATTTAAATTCTTTAATTCATAATAAAATGGTTGTATTTAACTCTAAGGAGCATGTAACGGCCTATTGTCTCCGTCTTTGTTTCCATGGCATTCTATCTATTTAGCAATAATGCCAGCTTGGTGTACGTAGGTGCAGGACAATATTTGTTGCTGTGTCTTGGGCTGTTTCCAACTAGCTGATTAAGAAGTCTAATGTCAATTAATTAAGGATGGAGGCTTTAATTCCACAAATCCTATTGCATATGAGTGCTGATTTTATTCGTGTGTTTTTAAAAAAAAAAAAAAAAAAGGGAAAAGAAAAAGAGCATATATCAATGCCCCCTTTAGTGGATACAAGATATTCTTTTAATTGATATGATAATACATTATAATACTCAAAATAAAGGCCTTGTATTATAGTTATATATAATATATATATATATTAGAAAAGTTTTATAGCTATAAATTAATTTTTTTATAAAAGTAAATATATAAATTGACATAATTTCACATGATATATTAAAATTATTTTATAATAAAAATAATTTTATAATCTTACGTACGTACCAATAATACAAATAGTGTAACATTCTAAGACATATAAGAAACGTCAACTTCAAACATTAGCAACGATGTAATTATTTATGGTTTACACAAAGGCAAGTAAGCAAGATCATGTCTAATATATCTTTCTAGCTAATATGTTGCTTATCTGAGCAAGCAACGTGAATTAAGTCATAATTAACAATGTCGCCCTCAAACGATCAATATTTTAATTTAATATTCTTAGATTCATCCCTCCCACTTTTTTTGACCAAATTGAAAACAAAAACAAAAAGAAAAGCTTTTCTCCCTAGAGTGCTTTATAATTAAAAAAAAAATGAAAATACTATTTGATGGATCATTAATTGCTTATGGGTCCAAATCTAATGCAAATTTGCATAACTCTATCTTTTATGCCTTTCATCTACCCATAGAATAAATAATCCTTCTTTGTCGGGTGCATTATATTATAAGGGTACCTAATGATACACTTACAACTATTTTACAACTCATTTTAAATTAACGAATATAATTGTGATATTTCATTAAAATATAATTTTAATTTTACATAGATACTCCTCATTTTAAGTAAAGTAATCAAATAAATGTAGACAGATTATAAGTTTATCATTTTTCATATTATAAATAACACCATTATTAAAAAAATAATAGGTATTCCGGTTTTATCAATCCTTATTTATTTTCACAAAACAAGATTTGACTTAGAATTACTCATTTCATTTAATGGCAGGGTTTCACCGAATTAGAAAGTTATCACTTGGTAAGTTTTCATGATACTAAGGCTCAATTTGGATAGTGAGATGAAATAAGATAGTTTTATATGAAAATTGAATAAAATATTATTAGAATCTTATTTTTTAATATTATTATTGTTTTGATATTTGAAAAAGTCGAATTATTTATTATATTTTATGTAAAAATTTGAAAAAATTATACTGATGAGATGAGATGAAACCAAACCATTTATGTATCGGGGCCTAAAGGTGAGATCTAATTAGGTCCGTGGCGTCTACCTATTTTTCCTTATCCCCTATTTTTTGTTTTGTTGTTTTAATTTATATTTAATTATACACGACAAATATACACTTATATTATGGGTGGCTATTATTTTTTGTGAGCTTCTTTCCACACACACATATATATACATATATATATATATATAATATGTAAATATAAAAATTGAAAAATTGAAAAAAGATAAACTTACTACTATACAACTATTTTACAATACTATTTCAAATGAAGAGTAATTATATAAATTGTAATTAGTTTTAATGAAATTAATTATGTGACATAATTAAAAAAAATAAAGGGTTGGGGTGCTTCTATTTTTTTTTTTTTTTTGGAATAAATACTTCTCTTAGCATTTAGCTGAAGAGAGACAGAGAAAAAAACTACATTTTCTTGTAAAGAAATGAAATATAACCTTTTATATTTTGTTTTATTGTGTAAGAAAAAGGGCTTTCTACTTAATTAGTCCACAAATTAGCCGAGACAGAGAGAGAGAGAGAGTAGTAAATGACGATTTAGTCCACTTGTTCACACCATAAAATACTAATGGGTACATGCAACATATTAATATTACAATATTACTTTCTTTTTTACTGCCCACAACAGTATAACTTATACTACTAATTAGGCGATACTTTTTGATTTCAATTTTACATTAATCATACTTTATATTATAATTTTATTTTATTTTTTTATTTTGTAGGGAAGGAAGGTTTATATATATATATATATATATGTATTGTAAAATAATAACAATAAGGGGTCAACGGTGAGATCCCCTTAAATAGGATATGTCCAAAGTGAAAAGCTGGATACCCTAAATTCCACCTCGGCAGGTTTTCATGATTTAAAAAAAAAAAAATTAAATTGCAATTTCTAGGACTACTCTACATATATTAGTATCATTAGTACAAGAATGAATGAATGAATAATATATGACCTTTGGATGTGACAAAAGAATCAAGCATGTAAGTGGTACATTAAGAAAATTTGCCAGAAAAATGGCGCCAAATTAGGTGTCATGTCATGAGAGATGTTGTAGGCCTTTCCAAAATCTAAAGGGTTCTATGGTGGGGTCCATTTCAGATGTATTAATTTGGTCCGTCTTGTTATATAATGCCCACCACCTCGACTCTTTCATGGTCCCTCTAAATTCTCTTTTCACTCTCATCTCGTTTCTTTCTCTTTTCCTTTTGTCACAAAGCTGCAGATCTCTCTCTTCCTTTTGTCTTTCGTCCTCGATCTACACCTAGATAGGCTGCAGCTGCAGCAGGCCTTTGTCTTTTGCTTCCTTCCAGTTCCAGGAAGAGTACTGCCTGCCTGCCCTGTAAAAACTAAGAAGCTGACTAGAGATCACTGTTGGGGGGTGCAGATCTTCAAGGACACTTACGTACGTTGTTGAGACAAGGTATATACATATAGCATGAAGGAGAGTGGCAGGAAAGCAGGTGCCCCTTCACCCTGCGCAGCATGCAAACTGCTCAGGAGAAGGTGCGCTCAGGATTGTGTTTTTGCTCCTTATTTTCCAGCAGATGAGCCCCAGAAGTTTGCAAATGTCCACAAGGTGTTTGGTGCCAGCAATGTCAACAAGATGTTACAGGTAATTAAATATTCCTACCTTCGTATATATAAATATATATATATATATATATGTTTCATACAATTAATTAATTAGAATTAGGAAATTGTATATTCTTGCATAAAAAGACTGCCTTTCTTCAAAAAATGGAGTTTTACTCTAAATTATGGTACGTAATTTGAATTATATATCCCAGATCATATATAGTTCGCATTTGTTCAAGTCATTAATTCCCGAACTTGAAGGTTGCAACTGTAGGTCCTAAGAGTACTGCAGCTACCTAATTCTCATCGCTTTGAAGTAGCTTTCAAAGATACCCTAATTACGATATTTCTTATTAATTTTCTGACTTTTCAGGTTCACGTAATGTTAACATTCTTTTTCTGAGATAGATGTTTGGGTCTCGCGACTGGGTCCGTGACGTATACGACATATACACATTAAAGTGCATTAATTTATAAATTTACTTTTATAAAATTTTCGTGATTAAAATATTTTCCGGATAAAATATATAGTATATGGAGACACATGAGTACTGATACACACATGATATAATATGCCAATTAATTAAAAATTAACAATCCAAATCCCTAACCATATATAGTATATGAGAAGTTAAATTAATGTACGTATCTGTGACACGTTTTGAATGTTTAGGATCGATTTGTGTATGGTGTTTGCAAAGAATCTCACTAACCCCCATTAGTTTGTGTTGCACACGCAGAAAGCAACCAACAGACTTAATTATGTAGTGCCAAAAAGAACTCCACCTCTTGATTGGACTTTATAAATATCATATAAACTCTCTCTCTCTCTCTCTCTCTGATCTGTAATTTCACTAATACTATATCCAAATCGTAAGGAGTATTTGGAAACTATATATAATTATTAATGGAGAATTATTCTAAGAGGATGGCCTGAGAATTTTTTATTAAAGAATTTTTAAATTTTTATCTGAATTGGAGTATTTTTAGTGATTTAAGTATCTCTCATTTGAAAGTTTATTTTAGATCTGGTTTGGATTTAGAGATGAGATGAGATAGTTTTAGATGAAAGTTGAATAAAATATTGTTAAAATATTATTTTTTAATATTATTATTATTTTAAGATTTGAAAAAGTTAAATTGTTTATTATATTTTGTGTGAAAATTTGAAAAATTTTTAATGATAGTATGAGATGAAATAAGATGAAACAAAACATTTTCTGAATCTCTAAACGGGGTCTTGAATTAGGACAAAAACTTGAAAGATACGTTTTACCCGAGATTTTCCTGGAAAATGAAGACCCTGAAATTAGAAAGAAAGAAAAGAAAAGAAAATATGATTATGAATGTGTGATTTCAAATTAGTTGCCTCGTCTTTTCGTAGTCCAAGATAGACAAGGCTTGACAGCTCGGAGCACGAGGTAGTGATCAGGGGCATTTAAGTAATTTTGCAGACATGATAGATATCTAGCTCTAGCCCGCCATTGGTAAAATTTTATTAGATTGATATGTCTGTGGGTGCAGCGTGTGTATCTATCTTATGTACATCATGATACAGACATGATATATATATATTTATATATATATTGTTAATTAATGTTATTTACTGAGAAAAAGAAACATCAAAAGGGAAATGTCAAACAAACAGGCACTCAGGCAGTACTCCTTTTTTTTTAATTAATTTGGTCCCCCGCCATTATTTAACTAAAATAGTTCCCATAATTCAACTACCCGAACTAACCAACCTGATTTTCTTTGCTTTGTCCCCTTTGGGTCAAGACATGAAGGTGCATGCATGCAACTAAGCTAGCTTTTTGAAGAAAATCATCAAAGTAATCATGTCATGATTAATATATCATAAGCTGGTTTGGAGCCATGCATGGCTAAGACGGAATTGCATATTGTGAAACGTAATTTGCAGGAATTGCCAGTGCATCAGCGAGGTGATGCTGTCAGTAGCATGGTTTATGAAGCAAATGCAAGGCTGCGTGACCCTGTGTATGGCTGCGTTGGGGCCATATCCTCTCTGCAGCAGCAGATTGATGCGCTGCAGACCCAACTGGCACTGGCTCAGGCTGAGGTGGTGCACCTCCGTCTGCGGCAGACCGCATCATTCTCCCCCCATGGGTTCCACCCCGGTAGCCCAAGCGGTAGCGGCTCACCCTCATCTAGGCTCATGGGTTCACATGTCAAGCCCATCTTTGACATGGATCATATGGTGGTGGATCAGGCCAGCTTGGGAGAGTCAATGTGGTCATGCTAGTTTTAATTATATCTAAAATATTAATTAGTCCCCCTAAATTTTATCCATCTGATATATATCCTCAATATACTTGTGCTTGGTAGAAGTAATTAATTGCCTTGGCTGCGGTGATGGCGGTGGTGGTGGTGATTGGAGCGGTGGCGGAGGCCATTCGCCCGCTTTGGTTTGAAATATGTCTTTTTATCATTAAGTTATAATATTATATGTATCTTGTAAATGTAATTTTGATATATCTTAGCCAGTTAGTAAAATTAATACTAGATTGAGGACTTGAGATCATGCTATTTGAATGGATTGTCCACAGTTATTACACTATTAAGAGATGATTTGGGTATGATTAATAGCAAGTGAGCATCAATGGGTGGCATTTACTACTGGTTTCAGGATTGGGTATGTAATTTGTTCTTGTGGTTTGGAAATATACAATGACATGTCAGCTTTTGGAGTGGAGTTTTTGATCCCCTATATATCCTTCCACTCTTTTTTCTTTCCCATTAGAGATGAAACTTCTCCTCCTCCTCACTAACCTAGCTAGCTAGCTGTTTCATAACTCTTAAGAAACTAAAGAAATGGTTGCTTTGACGAAAATAATTTGACAATAAATCAATATGCTCATGCTTTTACTCGAGCCTCCAAGGGAACTGAAACTATATATAGGACTATTAAGTGCCTCGACTACCACACGTGGAACGTTTGGAAATAATTTTCATCTCATCTCATCTTATCTGATTTCATTCCCAAACATCATTCAAATACAAACACTTTTAAATTAATCATTACAACTTTCCTAAATTTTCAAACAAAAAACAATTCAACTTTTTTAAATCTCAAAATAAAAATTATATTATAACAATATTTTAACTTTATAATATTTTTTACTTAACTTTTTCTCTCCATTTTTTCAAAACCCAATAATACTTAACTCAAAGTACTATCTCCTTACTATTCACAAATCATCTTATTTCTATTCACAAAATTTTAATCTCCTTTCATTCGTTAAGCATCTCCTAAGAAAGGATGCTGAGGATTTCATAAAAAATATCTAATAAAATCAACCTGCATAGTTCCTTCGAAACGCAACATATAATATATCATAAACAATCTCTTGCACCAGTGACTGGCCTAGACCGTACGTACCTGCTTGTCGTTGCACCTAAAGCACTACCCTTTCCTTTGCCTTTTCTCAATTCATTAGCGGATGCCAATCTTTTGGTAGGTAATTCAATTGGTTTGGTTGTTGGATGATTTCCTTTGGTTGTTTTGGTTGTTTTGAGTGTGTATGTTGAGTACCGTATCATAAAAACTGCATATGGATGTGGCAAAATTGAGTGTTCAAATTCAATTTGATCATATCAGGTATTGGGTTTCACTTAAAAGACTGTTTCTGACTTCATATATATACACGAGCCTAAGCCAGTTGTCGAAAAAGAGTGAACTTGTTGGGAAACAAGTACCAGCTTAATTGCCATTAATGGGGTCTGGTAAACAAGTAACAAAATAATTGATATGTACTTTTCTTCTTTGGCAATATCGAGCCGACCTTGGCGAGAAGACTCCCCAAATTGTGCTTTGTAGTCCCCTGTCGAGCCACTTTAGTCAGTTTGCCAAAAGGGTAAAGAAACTGATTAGGACCATACCTTGCATATGTTGGAATCGTGGCTTGATTCCCGTTGAAAAAGCGTCATTCTAGATTGTTTGCTCGACACTCACTCGACAGACCGCTTGAGCGAACCTCAGACAGATTGTTCGCTCAACATTCACTAGACAGTCCGCTTGATTGAATGTTCAAAAAACCTAATTCTCATGTCGTTTGATTTATAAATAGATTTTTTTAAAAGTGAGATACATGAGAGTTGTAGCCAATATATAGAAAAAAAATCCTTTTATGAGATTCTAGAGAGTTCATTGGGTATATTGAGACTTTGATTGAGGACTTCTATGATTGATCTCTTGTACTCCACCTTTGTTTAATAGTGAATTCATTAAGACTGACCCTACTAGTGAACATAGGCTTATTTAAGCCAAACCACTAAAATCTTGGTGTTTTGTGTGTGTAATTATCGATTTTGTTATTTGTTTTCACTAATCTATTGCAAAGTCATCTCTAGATATCTTGTTAATCTTAACAAACTGGTATAAGAGAGACAGGCTTTGTGAAAGATCTTGAAAGATGATTATGACAAAGTTTGAAGTAGAGAAGTTCGATGGTCAGAATATCTTCAACTTATGGCTCATCAAGATGAATGCTTTGTTACAACAAAAATGTTTGTCAAAGATCTTGGATGAGAATGTGTCGGATGAATCTCCTACACCGACAAAGGAATATGAAGAGAAAGCACATGGTGCTATTCTGTTGTCTCTCTCTCAGATGGAGTATTGCAAGAGGTCACTGATGAAGAGATTGTTGTCGGTCTTTGGAAGAAACTTGAGAGCCTGTACATGAAGAAGTCGCTCACCAACCGGTTATATCTGAAGCAACAGTTATACACTCTCAAATTGAAAGAAGGTACTCATATTTCTAAACATTTAGATGAATTTAATAAAATCATTATGGATCTAAGGAATATTGATATTAAGCTTGAAGAATAAGATCAAGCCTTGATTGTTTTGTGTTCGTTGCCTATGTCATTTGATAATTTTGTAAACTCGATATTATATGGTAGAGATACTATCTCCTTGGCAGATGTAAAATTTGTTTTAAATTCTAAGGAGTTGAGAACTAAGTTGAGTATAAAAGGCACGGATAATCAAGCTGATGGCTTGTTTATTAAAGGTTCATTTAGTAGAGGTAGATCCAATGAAAAAGGTTCAGAGAAGGGTAGGGGTAGATCTAGGATTCTAGAGGCAACTCAAAATCGAAATTTAACAAGAAAAATGTTAAATGTCATTATTATCATAAATTTGGTCATTAGAAGAATAAGTGTCCAAGACTGAAGAAAAAAGAAGAATGTAAAAGTTCCTCCAATGCTGTTAGCTTTGCCGATGAAAAGTCTAACGACTTAGATATTGTCCTAGCAATTAGCGGTGCTAACAGTGGTATTGGTGACAAGTGGGTTATGGACTCGGCTTGCACATTCCACATGTGTCCTAGAAGAGATTGGTTCAACACCTATGATTCAGTCAACGGTGGTTCCGTTTTAATCTAAAACGATATGGCCTATATAAGATTGTTGGGATTGGTTCTATCAAAATTAAGATGTTTGATGAGATTGTCTGAACTTTGTCTAACGTTTGACATATCCCGGATTTGAAAAAAAAAATCTTATTTCTTTGGGCACTTTTGCTTCCCTTCGTTCCCGGTACACGGGAGAAGAGATTATTAGAGTCAGTAAGGGCTCTGTGGTTGTAATGAGAGGATATAAGATTGATAGTCTTTATTTCCTTACAGGCAATACAGTAGTGACTGGTGCAGTTGCAATATCTATTTCAGACGATCCAGACTCAGACATTACTTGGTTATGGCATATGCGTTCGATTCATATGAGTGAAAAATGAATGTCTATTCTAAGTAAGCAGGGTTTGTTGTGTGATCAGAAAAATGGGAAAACTTGACTTTTATGAGCATTGTGTCTTTGGGAAATAGTACAGAGTTCAATTTATTACACGTGTTCACAGAACCTAAAGCATATTGGATTACATTCATTCTGATCTTTGGGTCCATCCTCCTTTCCATCCAAAGGTGGTGTTCAGTATTTACTCACTTTCATTGATTACTATTCAAGGAAAGTATGGGTTTATTTTTTGAAGCAAAAAAAATGACATATTTATTAATTGTAAATAATGGAAAGTTTTGATTGAGAATCAGACAGGCAGAAAGGTAAAACGACTTCGAATTTGATGAATTTTACAAAAATGATGGTATTGTCAGGTAACATTCAGTTAGACACACCCCACAACAAAATGGAGTAGCTAACGTATAAATAAGACTCTTGGGGAGAGCCCGTAGTATGCTTTTGAATGCTTGTCTAAAGATTTATGGATTGAAGCAGTCAACACAACTTGCTATCTGATGAACCATTCTCCAACCATGGCTATTGAATTGAAAACTTTGAATGTGGTATGATTTGGAACTTCTGCTGATTATTCAAATTTGAGAATTTTTTATTGTCCTACATATTTTCATGTGAATGAAGGTAAATTTGAGCTAAGGGCAAAAAAGGACATATTCATTGGATATGCTAATAGGGTGAAAGGATTCAAATTGTGGTGCAATGATCCTAAATCACCCAAGTTTGTAATTAGTAGAGATGTTGCATTTGATGAACAAGGCATGCTTAATTCGAAAAAGGAGTTTAATGTTTCCACAAGTGAAAAGAAGGGTAATGGAAAGATGGTGGAGTTACACGTTGAAGCTTCACAAGGAGTGCATAGTGGTACTCAAGATCATTTATTGTTGATGAACATGATTCTCATAACGGCGCACAGGGTGAGCAAGACTACAGTATAGCTACTGGTAGATAGAGGAGATAGATTAGGCCACCTCATAAATATGCTCATGCAGGCATGGTGATGTATGCACTTACTATGGCAAAGAACATTGATACTCAGGAACCTTCCACGTATTCAAAAGTTGTCAAGAGTAAGGAGTTTACACAGTGGTGCGCAGCAATGACTGAAGAGATTGAATCTCATCATAAGAACCAAACTTGAGATTTAGTTAAATTGCCCAAGAAGACGAAGACTGCTGGATGCAAATGGGTTTTCAAGAGAAAAGATGGAATGTAGGGTGTTGAAGATGCAAGATACAAGGCACGTTTAGTTGCAAATGGCTACAATCACAGAGAAGATGTGGACTTCAATGAAGTTTTCTCTCTAGTGATAAAGCATAGCTCTATTTGCGTGCTGCTTGCCATGGTTGCTTTGCATGATCTGAAATTACACCAACTTGGTGTTAAAACATCTTTTCTACATGGTGAGGTTGAAGAGACTATCTATATGCATCAGCCAGAGGAGTTCGTTGTTGAAGGTAAAGAAGACCATGCATGTAAGTTGAATAAATCATTATATGGTTTAAAGAAGTCTCCAAGGTAAAGGTATAAGCATTAACACTTTTATAGTTGATCATAGTTATTTGAGAAGTAACTATGATAGTTGTGTCTACCACATAGAGTTGTTTGATGGCTCTTTTATTTATTTGTTGCTTTATGTTTATGTCTCCCATCCCCTCCAGTTGTTTTTTTATTTTTGTTAATTCTAGTGATTTAGGTAGCTAATCTTAATGTCTCCTAGTTAATTACAATATAGATTGCAAAATACAAATCCCATTTCCATGGTACAGAATTTTCACTTGTTTATGGTATTACTCTTTTTCGTTTTCTTTCTGGCTTTGGTCATGAAGAGTGGTAAATAATGTGTAGGATAGTATTAGTAGTTAATAAGAAGGACTGAAATTCAAAGACCGAGCCTTTTCCTCTCTCTCTCTGAGTGGAGTTCCCCACCCCTGTCCTAGTGCAGGGCTAACGGCTTTTCCCATTTCTCTGCAGATTCCTTTCCATGGAAGGAAATCTGGAAAACCTGTACGAGAGACTATCTCTCACAGAGCAGGAAGAAGATGCCATACTGGTGGATACACAGAAGCTAGATGATGCGATTATCAGAGGAGAGAAGTGCTTGATTCTAAAGTTGTTGACGGAGACGTACTACAACAAAGAAGCTTTTAAAATGACGATGAGAAAGGCTTGGAGACCTGGGAAACGATTATGGTTTAGAGAGAGAAATGCCTCCCTACTTCTGGCGGAGTTCGAAAATGCGACAGATAAAGAGAAGGTTATACGGGAGGGTCCCTGGGCTTTTGATAAAAGCTTGGTGATGGTGAAGGAAATTGAAGCTACTCAGCAAGTACATCAGATTCAGCTCACTGTGGCGCTGTTCTGGGTAAGAATATATGGCCTCCCTTTGATAGCTAGAAATGAGCACATTGGAAATCTTATTGGGGGTTCTATCGGTAGAGTGTTTGAGGTGGATATTGATCAAAGGGAGATGAACTGAGGGAAGTATATGTGAGTGAGAGTAGAAATTGAAGTAGGGCAGCCCCTACTTAGGGGGAAGAAGATGGATATGGGGATGGGTAAAATATGTTGGGTTCGTTTTGCTTATGAGAGACTTCATAATTTTTGCTATTGTTGTGGTAAGTTGGGTCATAGTCATCGGGAGTGTAGGATCTGGGCAAAAAATCAAAAGATGTTTGAAGAATAGGGTTTCCCTTATGGGCAGTGGATGAGGGCGGAAGGAGGTGGGAACATCGGGATAGTAGTCAGAAGGGGGAAAGGAAGGTTACTGAAGTTACTGAAGATAGTAGGGAAATGGAGAAGGGAGAAGAGGAGGCTAGGGGACTGGTAGATGGGAACATGGAAACTGAAAATCACTCTGAGGTGCCCTCTAGTCTGGCTGAGATGAGAGACTTGGCTACTGGGAGTAAAGAAAATGAATCTGTAAATGAAGTTCCTGCAGAGTTGGCTAAGGGTAAAAAACAAGAGCAAGGGCTCTCTTTGTGTCCTGAGCTAATTTCCACCATGCAGTCTGGTACACAGGAAGGTGTGGAAAGAGTTATTGAAACTGGGAAGAAAAAAGAAAAAGGGAAAGAAATATGTACTGAGAAGCCACTAATTTCGCTGATTCACAAAACAGGGAGTAAATGGGGAAAAAGATGGAGGAAGATACAAGGAAAATAGGGTAAAGTTGCTGAATTATCAATAGATGAGTTGCCACAACGGAGAAAAAGGAAGGGGGAGGTTGAGAAGGAAGATGATCTAGCAAGGGTGCCCAAACGTATTCAGGTGGAGGATGTAGGAAATGGGATCAGCGATGGGAGGTCAAAACTGATATCAGCAGAGGCTGGTTGCCAGCCCTGCCGAAAGCCATGAAAATATTGAGTTGGAATACACGTGGGCTTGGGAACCCACGGGGTGTTCGAACACTTCGAGACTTGGTCAAGAAGGAAGATCCCGTTATTTTGTTTCTACAAGAAACAAGATTGACAGTAAGAGCTATGGAAGGGTGTAGGGTGAGACTTGGCTTTCCAAACTGTTTAGCTGTAGACAGTGTGGCGAAGAGTGGAGGCATTGCACTATTATGGAGAGCGAATGTGAATTTGAAGATTGTAAATTACTCTAGGTCACATATCCATGCCAAGATTGTGTGGGGTGGGAACCAGCAATCAGAGGGCTACTTCACGGGGGTGTATGGCAATCCTGAAACAAGTTTAAGGGGAGTTACATGGAGGTTGATAAAGGAGCTATGTAGTGGAGATGGAAAGACATGGCTAGTATGTGGGGATTTTAATGAAATACTCATGCAAAATGAAAAGAAGGGTGGGAAGAGAAGACCTGAATCACAGCTTGATGATTTTAGGGAGATGCTAGATGCTTGTGCATTAAAAGATCTGGGGTATAGTGGTTCTCCTTTCACCTGGTGCAATAATAGGGAAGGAAGAGCAAGAATTTGGGAGAGACTGGATAGGTTCTTTGTAAACTCAGAATGGATCCATAGGTATCCTCATGCTACCATAATCCATGGTGCTGTTGCTTTCTCAGACCATATCTCCATATGGTTGGAGCCTCACAAGTGTAGAAAATGGGAAAGGCAAGAGGATGTTCAGGTTTGAAGCGATGTGGTTGGGAGAAACTGAATGTGATGACATTATTAAAGATAGCTGGAAACATACTTCAAGGGGGGATAAGATGGGAGAAGTGATGGATAAGATTGCTGGGTGTAGTCAGAAGTTGCAGGTGTGGAATAAAAGAAAATTTGGTAATGTCCAGGTTCAAGTGGCTAGAGCACAGAGAAGACTGCAATATTTGCAAGAGAGGAGTCATAGGGGGAGCTCTAATGAGGATCTGAAAAAGGCAAAGGAAGACGTACATATCTGGCTGGAGCGAGAGGAAGTGATGTGGAGACAGAGGTCAAAAGCTCTATGGCTGAAAGTAGGGGATAAAAACTCAAGATATTTCCACATGAAGGCCTCACAAAGGAGAAGAAAGAATAAGATTGCGAGACTGCAAGATGAGCAAGGGAACTGGCAGGAGGGTGAGGGGAAGGATAAACTTATTGTTGACTATTTTCAGGAGTTGTTCACCACCTCAAATCCTAGTAGAAACATAGATTTTCTGAATAGTTTAACAGGCAGGGCTACAAAAGAGATGAATGAAGAGCTATGTATGGAGTATACTGAGAGAGAAGTGGACGAGGCACTTGCTCAGATGCACCCCACAAAGGCCCCTAGTCCAGATGGGATGGCACCTATATTCTTTCAAAAATACTGGAGTACCATTGGCAAGTCCACTACAGAAGCAGTTTTACAAGCATTGAATCAAGGTGACTTCCCACTTTCTTTAAACCACACTCTTATTACCGTTATTCCCAAGAAACAAGACCCTATCAAAATTACGGAGTATAGACCAATTAGCCTATGCAATGTACTTTATAAACTTGTCTCAAAGGTAGTTGCAAATAGGCTCAAGAGAATTTTACATTTTCTTATTTCTGATTCACAAAGCGCCTTTGTGCCTAGAAGGCTTATTTCAGATAATGTATTATGGCATATAAACTCATACATTATTTGAAGCAGAAAAGAAAAGGGAAAAAAGACTACATGTCTCTTAAGTTAGATATGAGTAAAGCCTATAATAGGGTGGAATGGAGTTTTGTAAAAAAGGTGATGGTGAAGATGGGGTTTAAGGAAAGGTTCATTAAGCTGATTCTGAAGTGTGTCCAGTCTGTCTCCTTTTTTGTTTTAATAAAGGGTGTACCAAAGGGCCCAATTATACCTAATAGATGGTTGAGGCAGGGGGATCCTTTATCCCCCTATCTGTTTTTATTGTGTACTGAGGGACTGGTGGTCCTCTTTAAAACTACTAATAAGGAGTTCCAGCTTGATGGGATAAAACTGTGCAGAGGGGCACCTTGCATTAATCATCTGCTATTTGCAGATGATATTGTAATTTTTTGTAAGGCTAATATGCAAGAAAACAGAAAGGTGCACAAACTTCTAGAAATTTATGAGAATGCCTCTGGACAGAAAATCAATCGAGGGAAAACTACTGTTGTTTTTAGTAAGAATGTCCCTGAAGCTAATCAGAAGGAAATAATGTTATTTTGGGGTGTGGAGAGGGTACAACAATATGAAAAATATCTGGGGTTGCCTCCAGTTGTAGGAAGATAAAAAAACTCGTGCTTTCTCTAACATTAAGCACAAAGTGTGGCAAAAGTTGCAATGTTGGAAGGAGCAGATTTTATCACAAGGGGGAAAAGAAATCCTTATCAAGGCTGTAGCCCTTTCTATTCCAACGTATTCTATGAGTTGCTTCTTGCTACTTGGCAGACTATGCTTAGAACTTGAAGCTTTGATGGTAAGGTTCTGGTGGGGCCAAAAGAAGGATGAGAGGAAAATACATTGGGTCAGTTGGGCCAAAATGTGCGAATCAAAATTTAGAGCAGGATTGGGTTTTAGAAATCTTAAAACTTTCAATTTGGCACTACTAGCCAAACAAGCATGGAGGATCTTGCAAGTAGAAGGCTCTTTGCTGCAAAGGGTGTATAAAGCCAAATATTTCCCAAAAAGTAATCTGTTTAAGACTGGTTTGGGAAATAACCCCTCCTATGCTTGGAGGGGGATATGGGAAGCTAAGAAGTGGCTAAAAGCTGGCTGTAGATGGAAGATAGGTGATGGGAAAACTGTTAAAATCTGGAAGGATCACTGGATACCTGGACATGAAACTCTATGTACTGAATCAGTGGAGGTGAGGGAAGATGAGACAGTGGACCAATTGTTGAATTGTCAAACCAGGTGGTGGGATGTTGAAAAGATCAGAGCTCTATTCATCCAAAGATAGCAGAGGACATATTGAGGATTGTGATCTGCCCAGGTGCTCAAGCTGATAAATGGATCTAGTTTCCAGAAAAAAGTGGTTCTTTCAGTGTGAAGAGTGCTTACCGGCTGATTAGAGACAGAAATAAAGACAAGTCAGGAGAGTGCTCGAGTATCTCTAGACACAAAACTCTTTGGAAAGATGTATGGAAGATGCATTTGCCAAATAAAATTAAGGTGTTTGCATGGAGAGCATGCAAGGAGGGGCTACCTACACAACTTAATCTTGAGAAGAGAAGTGTTAAAACAGAAGGGAGTTGCTGTTTCTGCAAGGAAGTAATGGAAGATAACTCCCATGCTCTCTTTTTCTGCCCTGAAATCAGAGACTACTAGAAAAACCATGTTCCAATTGTGCAAACTTTGGATAATAAGATGTCTTTTATGGAAGTGGCAACTGCTGTGAAGGAAAAGGGATATGGGGAGGCGTTAAATACTTTGTTCTTACTGGCATGGAGTTTCTGGTATAGGAGGAACAAGATGGTGATAGAAAAGAATTACTTTGATCCTAAGCAAGCTATTGATTATGCGTTAACAGTGCAATCTCTGTTCAAAGGGGCCAAGGGATTTCAAAACTCAAAATGCAAGGAGCTTTGCTGCTGGAAATCACATGCGGTGGGTTTTTTGAGGTTGAATGTTGATGGAGCCATGTTTTTTGATAGACACAAAGCAGGAATTTGGGTTGTTTTGAGGGATGATAAGGGTGATGTGGTTTTGACAGCAAGCAAAATTGAATATGAAGTAAATGAACCAAAAGATATTGAACTCTTGGCAATGTTTAGAGGACTTCAAATTTGTGCAAACATGGAAATTTAGAGATTGATCTTGGAGAGTGATAGCCTGCTAATGGTAAATGAAATTAACGCAAGTGAGACTTCTCTCTCTTTATTAGGAAATCTAGTTAGGGAAGTGAAGATGCTCAAGGCTCTATTTGAGGTATGCTTGGTTCAACATGTGGATAGGGCAAGGAATGAGGTGGCACACAAGCTAGCTCGGAATGCTTGGAATGTTGAAAATTTAGATATGTGGTGAGAAAATTTACTGAGTTTGTAACTCAAGCTGTATGGCTTGATAAAAATTTGTAATGTTTCCTTTTGATAAATGAAAGTGTTTTTATGATAAAAAAAAAACAAAAAAGAAAAAAAAAGAAATTCAGAGACCGGATTAGTAATTTTTTGGGTGATATCCAACACAACACATAAGAAAATAATTACACAAAATCAATTAAAAATAAAATTTTACATTTTTAATACAAAGAAATCTTCCCCACCATTAAGAGACCTCCATCTCCTCATACAACTTCCCATGGTGATCAGGCACTCCACCACATCTCCCTCCCCACATCCCATGCCAACTGCTCAATTAGACGCATGACCAAAATAAAATCAAAATGAAAATCATTGTCTCAATATTTTAAAGAAAAAAGAGAGAGCAAACCTGAGATAAAAATAAAGGCAAAGAAGTTAGACATCCTTGGCAATAAGGTCGCCATTGACGAATTCTCTGTAGGCAGCAATAGGCCAACTGAAGCCTCTGAAGGCCAACCTCGAAGCCAACGGCACATCAATGATGATTTCCTTCTCCGTCGGCTTCTTTTCAACCCTTATCGCAATCAGGTAGCTGCGGCCAACCCACCCGATCCACCCCGCTATGTACAGAAACAGTAACCCCGGTGTTATGAACTCTCCCCAGTGCCTCTGATCACCGCTCACTATCAAATGGGGAAGCCCGTCTGACCCGCACAGCAATCCCGCCTTTCCGTAGTTGTCGAACCTCCTCTTCGTCTTATCTATCGTGGCTTTGATTGCCAGAGCCGGCGCGCTGTCCGGTGCGTACAGCTTCAACGACGACTCCAGCTTCTTGATCTGTTGCTTCTCTCGTTTGGCGAACTGCTTGGACTCCTTGCATGGGGTCAGGCCGGCGATGTCGGCCATGGCGGGAACTGGGGCCGCAGAGAGAATGATGGAGGAGAGCGCGAGTGCAGCAGAGAAAGTCTGCAGTGGCGAAGTGCTGGTACTTTTCTCTGGGTTGGTGTTTTGAGAAGTCGAGCTGCAGAGTATCATAGGCCTCGATTTTGGGCTCGATGGAGAGCTTAACTTCGGCTTTAACACGGGTTTAGACAGATTTGTGGGAATAGTGAGAGACATTTTTATTGTTTATGTGATTTTTTTTTTTTTAATGTTCTCTCACTATTTCCTCTGGATTTCTTCTGAGTCGGAGTGAAGAAAGCAGAGGGTGTGGGAGTAGTAGGGAGAAAAGGTTTTTAGATTCTGTGAAGAAGAGACTGGCAGTGGAGTGAGAAGGCGAGTGGATAAGGAGGAAGTAGTAAGGAAGCTGAGTTGGATAGTTGCCATTGGTTGGCGGGGCTTTTTGGTTGAACCTTAATGGGATTGATCTATCTTACAAAGTTTGAGTGGATAACAGAAATGAAAAATGTTAAACAAACAATACTTTTCACGCTGATGTTTTAAAATTAAGAATATTATTATAAAATATTATAAAAATAACATTATTTTATAAAATATTTTAGTGTACTCGGAATGAAAAAATATTAATGAAAATATCTATTTTTTATTATTAAACTGCCACATTGGGTTAGTTTTTACCTTCTAGCCTATGGAAAAAAAAAAAAAAAAAAAAACTATAGGCATAGAACGTAGAAGTAAATAGTGATTGATGTATAACATTCATCTAAAAATATAACAAACTTTTAAGTAAGATGCAAAAAATAATAATTAAAAAAAAAGAGTCCAAGGGTCGGTTCTTTGATGCTTCCTTTTTTTTATTTTAATTATTATTATTATTATTTCCAAACATAATGATAATAAAGCTTGAAAATAATAGAAATAATATAAATGCACCAGTCACGTGGATGTAACAACTTGTGTCAAGGTAACCAGGATTCGAGACACTTAAAATTGCAGGTGTCTGATATAATTACTGACAGTCACGTTAACTGACAAATAATATGTTCTCCAAAAATGTGGCAAAAACACTACATTCCTCATTCTTGAATAGCACGGTTTGTAAATTCTTCATGCTGACTACATAAACGACACTGCCTCTTTTACTTTCTTAGCAGCCCTGCTGTCATGAAAATTTGAAGCCATCCTCATCATCCCTTGATATCTTGTACGACATATATTGGCTTGCATGATAATCCAAACCAAACACATACTAATATTTATAGGGTGAACTGACTGGTATCATCAGATCGTACTAACCTGGCAAGTACATAAGAGCACCTTGCTTATCACTCACAAATTATTCTCCTGTGAATGCCTTCTGTGCTCCCGATCTGCATAACGACTCATCCTGTGTCCATCTTCTATAGAGTCATGGTGATAACTCGGTATGTAATCATGCCGCTTCTTCCCCTCCAACTGCCTGTCCAGTGGGCTCCCAGCTTTTCTCTTACGGCTGTTCAACATAGGAGAAGCATCATCTAACATCTCTCCCTCTTCTGCATTCTCTACTTGCGATCCCCTTGATGACTGGCCCTTTATTGCCGAGTGGTTTCCCACTCCAACTTCCTCATGCTCCTTCCCATGATCTAAATTCTCAGATTTTGACCAGCTTTGCCTTCTATCCCGCTTGTTTTTCTCATCTTCTGCTGCCAATTCAACCCCGTCTTCTAGTTCCCTCTCAATGATATCATCCTCATCCATCACGTCTTTCTTCCGTGTAATTTCCCCACGAGACTTCCTTCTTTTCTCAAGTGCAGCCTTAAGCTTGTCCTTGTCAATCTTCATAGCTTCTTTGGGTGATTGGCCAAGGGGACCTTCCCGGAGCTCCAAATTTCGACCAACCATACTGCCGGACTTTCGTGAAGCATCATCATCCCTCCACTCTCCTGGTTCTGCAGTCTCATTCCTCCCATTATTCCTTTCTTGGTCTTCACCCCCAGGTCGCTCTGTCCCCACCTTGGATCTATTTGGAACTTCTCTGATGTTATCCTTTTGGGGCACATGCTCAGGATGCTGAGCATCTTTAATTTCTACATCCACCTTGTGCTCAGTAATAACACTACCCATCTCCGCACTCCCATTTTCATTACCTTGATTTTGCAAACCTCTTGCCAGCAAGCCGTAATTGTCACCAGATGAAAGATCTGACACTAGACGAGATGAAATCTGCTTAGAAACTTGTTCCTCGTTCATGGATGGAACTTTCGTCGGGGCCCGATGACTTGGCCCACTGCCAACACTTCCTTCCACTTCACTACCTTGGGATGGGGGCACTCTGTTTTGCTCATAGAGTTCCAGCATTTGATTACTAACTTCTGCAAGACAAAATGACCAAAATGATTTAAGAAAGTATTTAGAAATGAAAACAGAAAAACTACAACCCACCATTTGCACAGAAATACCCATGGCACATCATTCAGTGTATGCCACCCCACCCCCCTAAGGCTGAGACTTATTCTCACCTTCATCAGGTAACAGAAGCCATCCCTTATCATTCTTTTTCCAGACTGCCCAACATTTTCATTTCTAAGGCACCATCTGAAGGAATGATGTAAGGGACAGCTAAAATCATCTGGTTTTGGTATATTTCCACTATTTTAGAAGGCAAAAAATCTACGAGCAAACAGAAAGCATTTGACCCACGAGGAGATCTAAAGGATGTCTCTTGAGTCCAAATAATTTCTACAACCAAACGAAGGGAAGGAGACCAACCCTCCAATTGACGTGGGGTGACATCAAATTCTTGCCACCAGACCTTCTCACCATCCGATGGAAGCTTCACTTTGAGGAACTTGGCAGCAAGGAAAATGGCACCTGCCGCAATGTGATGAGGCTTAAATTGCAGGCAGAGCGATGTTCTCAGACTGCAAGCCATTTTCCAGTGTGTGAAGAAGAGCAAGAGAAGTGAAACCATTGAACTGGAAGTTTTAAAACTTCAAAGAAAACATTGGGTCATACCCATCATTAACAAAATTCCATGCAACTTGAGCAAGGGCATTCTGAGCAACCTTGAACTTCTTTATAGCTTCAACAAGGGGCTTATAAGGGTGGTGAACATTGAGGTCAAAACCCAAAGTGGCAAGTACCACCCTCTCTCCAAGTAAAATTAGCTCTTTTTGTTGCTCATATACTTCCTGCATTATAGAGAGGGCAATGAGACACCAAGAAGAAAAATAATTTCAAATACCATAAAAAAGGAAAAAGGATTTTTTTTTTTTTTTTTTGGGGGGGGGGGGGGGGGTGTGGGGCGGTGGGGTTTACGAACCAACAGGGGGTAGGAATATAGTTTACCCACAGCTCTTGATGAGTAAGTGAGAAAACTGAGCAAGAATTTATTTATTTTTATATGTAAAAATAATAATAATAAATTGGAAGCAGGTGAAAAATTTTCAGATAGGAGTGGACTGCAAAAATTTGGATACGTGCGGACTGAACAATAATTTATTATGGAAAATTCTATACACCATACTATCATCCCACTGAGTATGATGTGGCACATTTATCACCATTAAATGATCATTTATTGCATGCTTCTTTATCATCTAATGGTGATTAATGTGCCACATGCTACTTAGTATAATCAAAATAGGATGAGTGTAGTGTATAGCATTACTCATTTATTATTATGGCAGTTAAGCAATTTACCACCAATCCATACAATCTATTTGCAAGTGGACTGCAACTATGTACAGGCTCACTCCCTCCAATGCAGGGCTAACTTAGATTGACTCATCGAAAAATAAAAATGGTAGGTTTGAAAATGAAACTGAAGGGTGGGTCTTTCTGTCATCAAGACAACAAGGACATAGGGGACAGAACTTTTACTTAAATATGTGTGTGTGTGTGTGTGTGTGTGAGAGAGAGAGAGAGAGAGAGAGAGAGAGAGAGAGAGAGAGAGAGCACAAGAAATACTGGTAGTAACAACTCAACTAGGGAACATCAATTTGAGGAACTATACAAAAAACTGGTGTAAGCACCATCAGTAAGTGAAGACCTTCTGTTTGATCCTCTGGGCTGCAGCCGGATCTTTTTTGTGAATTATCTCATAAGAGACGAGAATAACATCTTTAAGTGGACGAGGAGTTTCTTCAACCTTCCCGGCCAGGAACATACATACAGTTGCAATTGTCTGCCAAGCATAAGTAATGAAGTTACACACAAAAACAGAATCAAGATCACTTTAACTCAAACTCTTATTAGATTTTCTTAATTAATCTAATAAAAAATAAAGTTCTCACACAAATGTCCATAGGGGCAAGGAGCCAAGAAAGAGAACATTTTTTTTTATAGGTAATAAAACTAGACGTTAAACACATGTAGAGTATCTGAATGCATGAGCCTTGTTAAAAATTGAGGCAAATGCTAGAATCTTAAATCCAGATCACTATTGGCAGAGAAAGAGAACATTTAACCCAAGTCAAGCATACATACGTTATTCAAATATCAAGGAAGAGAAATATCTTAAGCAATAAAAACCATAAATTGTCAATAAACTAAATATCAATTGGCCAAAACCTTTGTACTAATAAAATAACAATCAATTTGCATAAATGCAAAGTCCGGTTAAGTCTGTCAAATCTATCTAGAAAAAAAAATTATCAAACCAGTATGTCACAGCGATGCTGATCACACTAGATGACTAAAGAAACAGGTGAACACCCTCAAAAATACAATAATGAATAACTTGATTGAGACAAGCATTTCTCAAACCATGTTTGCTTGCTTTTATCTTCGAGACAGTGCTTCAAGAATAATCATCACACATCAAGGGGCATCGGGATCAAACCATGGATCCCAGGATTCTTTGGTGTCATGAAAATAGAAATTGTGGAAAATTGAATGAAGGGGTCATTAAAAAAATTGATGGTATGGAATTGCAACAAGGAAGAAGGGCTTCAAACCCACCCCTGGGGAGTAACCCCAGATACACAACAACCCCACTTGCCAAAGCCATGCATCAGTGTTATAAGTAAACGATTGTATTAATAATAATAGGCTTAGCCCAAGTACTAAGAAGGTATACACGAGTTAATGCCTATCTAGGAAGAAGAAAAAGAAACAAGTCATGAAGGCCAAGGCCATAAAAATCTACAGCTATAGCCTATAAAAATAATGTTCTAACAAAAAGTGATCTAAATTCCTCTACAGAGCGTTCTTTGTCTTCAAACGTTCGGTCATTTCACTCCTGCCATAAGCACCACAAGATGCAAATAGGTAACGTTTTTCACATAGCTGTAATTTGCGGAGCCCCTACTAGATTTGACCAACTGGCCAAGAACTCAACCACTATGGCGGGCATGACCCAAGCTAGCTCTAACCTGCAAAACACATCGTCCCATAGCGCTCTAGCAACCTCACAATGTAGTAGAAGATGATCCACAATCTCATCACTTTTTCTGCACATACAGCACCAGTCTACTATGATCACCCCCCATTTTCGTAAGTTGTCCATCGTCAAAATCATACCCAAAGAGGCTGACCGAACAAAAAAAGCTGCTTTAGGAGGCGGCTTATTTTGCCAAATCCTCTTCCATGGGAATTGATTGTCTTGTAATTGTGTGAGAGATTTATAGAAAGAGCGAATTGAGAATATGCCTTTACCTATGGGTATCCGCCACAACCTGTCGGCTCCTTGAAAGTTCGGTCTCATGGAGTATAGAAGACGAAAAAAATCCTCAAAGCTACCAATTTCCCAATATTGGGTAGCACTACTAAAGTTCACGTTCCACTAGACTTGATCTCCAGATATCACCATAACATCAGCCACTGAAGCTTCTTTTTCACAGGTCATCCTGAAAACTGAAGGGAATGAATCTTTAAAGACATTATCACCACACCATAAGTCGCTTCAGAATTTAATTCTAGAACTATCTCCCAATATAAGTCTAGTGTGACAGGTAAAAACCCCCCACCCTCGTCTAATATGCTTCCAAACTCCCACTCCAAAATCCCACTCACCTCTCTAGTGCTCCAACCCCCCCCCCCCCTCCCCCAACCTCCATATTTAAGGTCAATCACCGACTTCCATAGAGTTTCCGATTCCATGGTGTATCTCCACAACCATTTCCCAAGTAAAGCCCTATTAAAGATCCGCAGATTTCTGATTCCCAACCCACCAAAAGAAATAGGAGAGCATACCTTATCCCACTTGACCAGGTGGAATTTGAATTCTTCCCCCCATACCACTCCAAAGAAAATCACGGTGCAATTTCTCAATCCGAGTCGCCACACTTGCAGGAATTGGGAATAGTTATAGGAAATACATTGGTAAATTAGACAAAGTGCTTTTGATTAAGGCGATCCGACCACCTTTCAACAAGTACAATCTCTTCCAACCAGCTAATCTACATTCTCAATCACTGTATCGCAAATCGATTTAGCCCCTGATGCTGCCCCCAACGAAAGACCAAGGTAATTATTCATGGGAAGAGAGGAAACCTTACATCCAAGAATGTTAGCCAATTGTTGGATATTGCGAACATTACCAACTAGCACCAACTCTGATTTGTACAAGTTCACTTTCAAACCAGATGTCACTTCAAAACAAAGTAAAAGAGCCCTCAATGCCCGCATCTAGTTTTGTTCTACCTCACAAAAAATCAGTATATCATTTGCAAATAATAAGTGAGAAATGTTAAGAGTATCCCTATTAGGGCCACCAACCAAGAAACCAGTCACAAAACCACTATTAACCAAGGCCGAGATCATTCTGCTAAGCCTCCATAACTATGACAAATAAAAGTATAGACAAAAGATCCCTTTGTCTTAGGCCTCATGAGTTGTTAAAGAAGCCAACTGGACTGCCATTTACTAACACTGCAAACTTCACTATTGGGATGCACCATCTGATCCACGAACACCATCTCTCCCCAAATCCACACTTCCCAAGCAAGTAAATTAAGAACTCCCAATTCACATGATCATAAGCTTTTTCCACATCTAATTAACATAAGATCCCCTTATTGCCAAATTTTAATATACTGTCTAGGCATTCATTGGCAATGAGAACTAAGTCTAGAATTTCCCTACCCCTTACAAAAGCGTTTTGGGCTTTCAAAATGATCTTTCCCAACACCTCCCCTAAACGATTTGCAAGCACCTTGGATATGATCTTATACACCCCATTTACGAGGCTAATGGATTGATAATCTTTCACTTCCATTGCCCAAAGCTTCTTAGGGATAAGTGCAATAAAAGTGGAATTTAGGCTTTTTCCAAGTTTGCCAACGAAAAAAATTCCTGAAACACCTTCATAAAATCCTCATTCACCACATCCCAACATGTTTGGAAAAATAACATAGACAAACCATTAGGACTAGGTGTTTTATCTTTAACCATTTTTCTCACCACACCATGAACCTCCACCTCCTCAAAGGGTCTCTCCAACCACGAAACACTGTGGATATATGGATTCAAAAGCTAGCCCATCGAGCTTTGGCCGCCATCCCACATGTTCAGTAAGTGTGTGTTCGAAAAAATCAACAACATGCTCTCAAATCGTAGGAGCCTCTGTTTAGCCACGCTATTTATATTCAACATTTCAATGGTATTAGTTCTCCTATGAGAATTGGCCACTCTATGGAAGAACTTTTTACTTCGATCGCCTTCTTTCAACCACAATGCTCTAGATTTTTGGCACCAAGAGATCTCCTCCAATAATATAACCCTTTCTAATTTTGACACTAATTCTGCCTTCTGAGATGAATTTTCCAAGGAAATGACCCTATCCTCCTATATCCTTTCTAATTCTTGTAACTATCCCAACATAGATTTCTTCCGGTCACCTATATTACCAAAGGACTGAGTATTCCAGAGCTTTAAATCTTGTCTCAGAGCTTTCAGTTTACCTGCCAAAATGAAACTAGGAGTGCCATAAATCTGATATGAGGACCACCATTGGCCTAACCCTGTCCACAAAGCCCTCAGGTTTCAGCCACATATTTTAGAATTTAAACTACCAACACCATCCTCGAATCCCACCACAATCCAACAAGATAGGAAAGCGATCTAAACACATGCGAGGAAGCCTCTTTTGGCCTCTTTTGACATAGATCCGGATGGTGGCTTTCCCACCGTGATGAGATGAAAAATTTGTCCAATCTAGACCATGTATGGTGATTGGACCATGTAAATACTCCACCAATGGGAGGAAGATCCACCAATCCCAAATTGAAAATACACTCCAAAAATTCCATCATTGCAGTTCGCATCCTACTTTCTCCTGACCTTTCGCTTGGAAACCTTATAACATTAAAATCACCGCCTACGCATCATGATGTGTCCCACCAACTATGAACTTCTGCTATTTCCTCCCATAGAAGTCTTCTATTGCTATCTGAGTTTGGAACATAAATACTAGTGAATGCCCACAAAAATTGTCTTCAAGCATTCTTGAAGTAACATGCCACTATGTACAGCCCAATGAATTCCTCCATGCATTAGTTAATCAGGGGAAACTCCTAATGCGGAATTGAACTAGGATGTCTGAGTCTAAGGTTGGGTTTGGTTGTTGAACCAAACTCAACTCATCTCAACCTAATCATTGATGGAACCCACTACTTTTTCAACTTCCCATAAAAAAATTAAACTCATCTCAACCTACTTCATAAGTTTCAGCCTAAAAAGTTAAACACATCTCAACCTAAAAAACTTAAACCCATCTCAATGGGACCCACAAAATACTATTATTCACAACTCAACTCATCTCATATCAACATCCAAACATAGCCTAAAGCCCATTGCAAGTCTACCCTTTGACAACTAGACTACACCCTGACAGCTAGCAAGCAAATAATAATATCTTATATATACAAGTATATAAAAGCACAGCATGATTTCAAGCACGTGGACACCAAACCAGAAAAGAGGAAAGAACACTATTAAAAGACTTAAACTAGTTTAAAAACTTGAATGATCTATATAACGGCAGATTAAGTTTTTTACATGTGTGCCTACCACAACCCAAATAACAAGGCAGATATTGCTTGAGAAGATAAATAGACTGTGTCACAAAATAACAAAACAAAAAAGTTGAAACAGGAAACAGGAGAGAACCAGCGGGTACAATCCCCACGCAACCAACACCACAATATAACTTTCAAGAACAGCACCAAGCAATTAATGAGAACTGAGATATAACTTCCATTCAAGAAACTCAATGACCAATTCAATCCCTAATAAATGCAATGATAATGTGATACACTGCTCATCTTCAACTAGAGGAGTGGTTGGCACCGAAGACCGGTTCATGGGATGCTGATGATAATGGGTTCAATGGCCTCAAGGCACTAAAGCCGATGACATGGCCAATCACCACCTTCACAAATCCAACAAATGGTCCAAAAGTCCGTAGGCATCTCACACATAACACAAAAGAGTTTATAAAGCTGTGTTTTTGGTTGTGAGAAAAAGAAAACTAGAGCTGTATTTTTGCGATACAGAATTTCAGTTCAAGATCATGCCGTTGCATATATCAGCGACTCTCAAGAAGGAGAACATCGTACATGCTCGGAAAAGGTGAATGAACCGTTCTCATAATGGTTGTTTTAGAGTTTGGAGTTTGCTGCCTCCAACCCACAGAAATTTCCATTGACCATTTTTAATTTTGTTCCCCCAAGAGAAGGAGAGATGGAGGATCAGAAGCAGTTAATGAGGATGTGAATTAAGTATGGGTATTATAGTTATGGATATGGGCATGCAGAGGTAGGCATGGTGAGGGAAATTTTGATGATAACTTACCGTTCAGGAGAAAAGGTAGAAACATAGAAAATTGCAAATGTCGGCTAAGCACAAACAACATGGTGATGAATATAAAATAATATTGAAGTTCTTTTAATGATAATTTATGTACTGAAAAGGGATTAGTGAGATTTTGTTTCTTCAGAGTTCAATGGTTGTTTGATGTTTGTCTACATTGTGTTTCTGTGGGTGGTTGCCTTTCTCAACTTGTTTTGAGCATTTATTATGGGGGGTTTTAAAAGAGATGTAAATCGTAGAAAAAAAGAATGTAAACCCTGATAGTTAATATAATATCCAAGTTTTCAAAATTATTAGTTTTAGATGTGAAGGATTTTTTATTTAAGATGCTTCGCAATACAATAACACCACTTAATAATGTAAAACTTAAATAATCATTGCTCTGAATTCTGAAATGTGCTTGCTGTCGTTAGTATTTGTAACCAAACCCTGGTGAAAGTTCACCAACAAAAGTTTAAAATGACATTCTTTAACATCAGATATTATTGAGTTGAAACGAAAAAAGAGAACAAAAAATGAAATAAACAAAAGGGGTCAAAATCTAATGAAGAGAACTATTTTCCATGACCTGTATGTGTGGTAAATTTTAAGATGCCACTTTAAGGAAGACTGGTCAGCACAACTTGTAGATAAAGACTTATCCAATACCACAAATATATACCGATACTGATTATATGATTCGAGTGGTCCGAACTGATGTTGCTGAAATCCAGGTTCAAAAGAGGATCGTTGAGGATTACCATAATCAAACCATGAAAATTCAAAACTGATGTGCACAACTCATCACAACAGATTGATCTTAGTTTCACGTGAAAACATTACATAAAATACAATTATCAGACATGGTTCTTTGAACTTTTAACATATTTGCTCCAATTAAAACTTAAACCACAACTTTGAATCTTCACCAAAAAAAAATTGAACAGTCTCTAACATAAGAAAAGAAGGAGAAAAGAAACAGGAGAAAAACACAACTATTAAATATGATCACCAAGTGCTACCAAGACAAAATGAAGAGAATGAAGACTTTATCTGCTAGGTTCTTATCTCTATCTGTTAGGTTCTTATCTTTATCACTTCGTCTGTGTCATTGCAAGGCTACTTCAAGCCAAGTAGTCTCTGGAATAAAGCAGCTTTTGAATTAGTAAACATTGAGGTCCAGTTTGGATACATGGATGAGATACAAACTATCTCATCCCAGTTGTACGGCTGGCTTCATCCGTGTACCCAAACGCACGTTAGTTCAGTTTTTAAAAACTCATCTCATCTGTGTACTGTAGATGGATGTAACCATCCAACTTTTCAGACACCAACTAAAGGCTTCTGACAGCCCATGTGCAGATATTCAAATTAAAAATTAAAAATTCACACCTTCCTCAGCTATTCGAATTAAAAATATTGGAGGAAAAAAATTATTGAAGTTTTTTAATAAATATAATTTTACATTACAATATTCAATTTTATTGGAATACATAATTATGGCACAAATATTTCGATTTCCTAATAGATAAAATAATCAGTAAGTCATAATTAAAATAATATATTTTCACAAAAAAAATTGATATTTTTGGGAGTAATGAATAGTTCAGCAGTTTGCTTCGGGTTTTATTAGGAAATTCGAAACTAATAAATTGGGAAAAAAATATCTACCACACTTTTAATACATATAATTATCTATTACAATAATCAAAATTATTCTAATTTATAATTAGAATAAAAAATTTCGAATTTCTTATATATAGAAAAATAAATAGGTCATAATTTGAATAATATCTTTTTAACAAAGAAATTTTAATTTTTGGGAATAGAGAGTAATCTCTGCTGACAACAAAAAAAATATAATTTGGGATTTAAATTTTTTAATTAATAATAAATAGTATTGTTTATTAATATATTCATAACTATTACACAATAATTATTAAATGATTTTCAATCATTGGTGGGACCCATCCCTTTATCAAATTCCAAAAAATAAAAACTATCTCATCTCATCTCACTATCCAAACACATTTTTTTACAAACTATCTCATCCCATCTCATCTTAACTAAAAAATTTCACTACTATTCAAAATATCTCGTCTCATCTCATCTCATCTCATCTCATCTAAACTGCGTAACCAAACGAGGCTTGAGTGTGTTACTTCCTACTGGAGTCCTCGTTAGGCTATGAGTAGTGCAGGGTCGAAACATAAATGCTCATAATTAATCAATTCAAAGTACTTATAAAAAAAAAATCAATTCAAAGTTATTTTATGGCATATTTATTCAACACTTATTTTATCACAGAGATATCCTTGGGAAGAACTATTGAGGCCTAATCACTTGAATAAGAGTTGGTTTTTTCACTATTTCTTATATTTAACATATTTTGTCCACAATATTTTATTCGTGTATTTGTTACTTCTTACTTTGTTTTTTTCAGGTTTTTTATTTACAGAGATGTTCTAGTGGGCACTTGTGCAGGGCTGCCGGTTGCATTTGCATTGGGATGTTGACTGAGACTTAAGCGGAAGTTGCTTCTTCTGTATTCTGAATTCTGGGAATGGGAATAGATTGTAATCTGTATATATAGGGTTTGTACTGCTGTGTATTTGTTTAAAATGGGGTCTTTTGTATTTGTTATTTTGGTGGTGTAACCTGTTATTTGTTTAGTAAGATGTTGTGTACTTGCAATTTCAGTGCTGTAACTTGTTGAATACATGGTGTTGTAAGGCTGTAAGCTGTAACCTTTTAGTCTATTTGTTACATTTTCTCAATTTGTTCTATTTACTATAATTGTATCAAAAAAGTTAAAAATGGTCATGATAATCAGGCTTAACAAGCTTGAAATTTGGCTTAACAGGCCATAATTGGGCTTAAAAGGTGCAAAAATGGGCTATAAAAGCCCATAAATGGCTTTAAGGGCCGAACATGGCAAGGGCCTGGACATATACCAGGCCCACCCTGCCCGACTGTTGGGCAAATGCAGCTGGAGTGCCATAGGAGTAGAGGTGAGAGGTAAGGATCATATGGCCACACCGCCAGCGCGAGGGCTGGGTGCAGGCAGGAGAAGGCAAAAGCTGCCCATATAGAATGGTTAACAGATCTAGCTCTACGTACCCAATATAAAAACCACATCAAATTCCACAACCATGCTTAACACGTCTTTTTTTTTAATAAGAAAGACTATGCTATAAATCTTAAAATTGTATCATTGGATAAAGCACATTAAGCCCCGGTTTGGATTGGAAACTCACCTCAACTCATCTCATCATTACAACTTTCTCAAATTCTCACACAAAATATAATAAACAATTCAACTTTTTCAAATCCCAAAACAATAATAATATTAAAAAATAATATCCTAACAATATTTTATTCTACTATTTACAAACCATCTCAACTCATCTTTGAATCCAAATGGGGCCTAAATCATTTATCACACAAGAACAGAAGGGATGGACTTCACAAAATAAGGAAACAATGAAATTCCTGATTTAACAATTGCTTGATCACGATTTTCCTATCTAACATCTCACTTTTGTTGGAAAATTAACCCGATTTTTTTGTTGAATAGGTAGATTTAGGCCATACCCGTTTTCGAAAATATTTTTGTACCAAATATCAAAGAATATAATGTTCTGCACATCAATGATTATTTGGAGTGTGCTGAGCATGTTTCAAATAAATATTGGAGAAGCTTTGAAATCCACATTACACTACAAGTCATTTACACTCATGTGATCTATCATTCAATCATAAACCAAGTTAAACAAAGACTAAAGCACAACAAACTCCAATATAATATCCATAGCAAAGAGTAAAGAAAACCTACCCTTCTGTCATTCTTGGCATGTGATTGACGAAGGAAAAACCGATGACAAAATATTATTGCTGTAGCAATGGTTACCTGGGGCCTGCATTGTGAAGTTCAGATCAACATGTCACTCTGGGCACGTTTTAACAAAGAACATTCTGACATTAGTTTTTGGACTTTTTTATATAGTTAAAGAATTTACCAACGGGTCTACCTAACAATAACAATCACCTGATAATCCATTCATATTTCATATACTAACTTCTATTAGCCTTATAAGAATTTCTCACCGTAGGTTACAGTTGTTGAAGGTGGACAATGGCACAGATGATTTGAATAATTTACATGAAAATGCATTAACAACTAAATCAATCTAAACTACTTTTTTTTTATCACAGACTTCAACTAGTACAATCTTAAGTATATAAGAAAATCTAAAAAACCCCAAGGTGGGGCCCAAGTGGTGAAGGCCTTGGTCTTGGGGGTATCACTCCCTTCAAGGTCCAAGGTTCAACACTTCATAGGTACAAACAATTCTTTGGGGCTACACCCCTTAGTGAAAAGCCAGCGATTTAACCAGTTCCATGTAGGAAAACTTCCGAGGGTGTGGTGCATGGGACAGGGGTTTACTCTGCAAAGGTGGGTCCGAAGGGCCCTGCCTTGGAGAGGCTTCCCGACATTAAAATAATAATAAATAAAAAATTTAAATGAAGCTACAATGAACATTGCCTAGAAAATGTGTCCAATCATAAAAATGAAGGCAGATGCAAATTTATTGTTAAGCTCACAATCATTACAATTTCAGTTATTACACTCCCCACCATGTCCACACGATACAAAGTGGGGCTTTGTTCCAAATCTTTGCAATCAGCATTATGGTCAATCCACCTTTTCCAACAATATGGTATCTTGCCAGTTTCTATGCATAAACATTTTTCTCCAAAAAGTCATGGCATCCACGACCACAGATTCTTGATACTGACAATTTAGGAAGAGGTACTCTATTGTGTAACTATCTTTTTTTTCTTGGTAAGACAAAGGGTGTAGTATACAGGATGTATAAAAGAGACATGCAGAAAAAAAGAAAGAAAGCATTAATGTATAAATTACAAAGTTTTAAGAATCCCGTAGGCAAAGCCTATTGGTTAAATGGTGGGCTTGGGATGGGTTGTAGACATAGACAAACTCAGTTCCATTCAACGAGTTCCCTTGAATTACTTGAGACACAATTCGACAGGTAGACCATGTATCTGGGTTTACTCCCCGTGGGTGGATTCGTAGGGCCTTGCCTTGGAGGATTTCCATACCATTAGAAAAACGTTCAAAGGAACCCAACTTGGAGGAAGAAGCAAAACCGATTACCACTCCCAATCAAATAAGCGATCTTCTAAATAATGACTTCAAGCATTTAGACTTTAGCTGCATCAAAAGTCCTAGCATTTTCATCCCACTAAATACTCCAAATCAAGAATAAAGGTATAGAATTTCAGACATCAATACTTTGATATCTTTTGAAGCATTCTCCCCAACATGCCAAAAGCTCTCTCACTGAATAACAAAACCCAAGATCCCAAATAACGAGAATACTCACAACGAAAACTCCCTAGCACTAGGATGCCTCTATTCAAGACTCACACTTCTTGGCCAACTGGAACTTAGTTGGAAAACTCAAAAGCTTTGGCTCGAGCTACACTATGGCCCTTTGTGCAGCGGCATTTGCTTGCACAATTAATTGAGCAAGGCAAAAAACTCCCCAGCACTAGGATGCCTCTGTTCAAGACTCACACTTCTTGGCCAACTGGAACTTAGTTGGAAAACTCAAAAGCTTTGGCTCGAGCTACGCTATGGCCCTTTGTGCAGCGGCATTTGCTTGCACAATTAATTAAGCAAGGCTAAAAAGTAAAAACTCCCTAGCACTAGGATGCCTCTGTTCAAGACTCACACTTCTTGGCCGACTGGAACTTAGTTCGAAAACTCAAAAGCTCTGGCTCGAGCTACGCTATGGCCCTTTGAGCAGCGGCATTTGCTTGCACAATTAATTGAGCAAGGCAAGGGAAAAAGAAGTTGTCCCCTCTTCTCTAATAACCTGTTGCCGGTCATAGAGTGCTCTGTCTGCTTCCCCATATGTAGAAAAGGAGGGAGCAGGGAAGGAAGAACAACCATTTGACTTTGAACATGAGGTGGCGGCTTTGGCTAGGTAACATAATGGAAATGTATTGGACTGCAAATTCTGGAATGACGGCTCGACCCTATCCTTGGCCTCGAGGAGTGGCGAGCAGCACGAAACTTTAATTAATCAAATGGCATAAGGGGGCTTTCGTACACTTAAGAAGGTACCCCCCCCCCCCCGGGGCAGGGGCGCTTTGAAGACATAACACCAAGAAAAACTTACTTTCTTGCAGATGTATTAGTCATATGATGCTTTTACTAAATGGAAAATATTAACCTCTTCTATCACGCCAACTGTTCATTTGTTACTACTAATTACCATACACTTTCTTCTTTGCAGTTTAGAAGCTCGTCAAAATAAGTGGACCTTGATAACAATGGAAATTGGTGTAAGAGTTGTAACCTAAAGAAGAGTCATGGAGTTATTTGATCCAAGTTGGACAGATACCAACCTAGATAAGAAAGTGGTTCATGTGATGAAATAACAACATGAAAGCTTTTTCTCATCAGACAGTGGCAGAAATGCAAACATCTCAAATATCATGAATGCACTTTTCAGAAGAATGCTGAGTCTTTGAGATCCAACTTACAACATCCCTTATATGAATAATTACCATCATCAAAAGAAGAAAATTCAATATTCTCACCAATGAAAATGCTAATGGTTCTAAAGAAATATATTCCATCAGTGAGCTGACTAAATTGAAACATATAGAACCTTATATAACAAATAAATTAAAGCTGCTCATACTTGTCTTTCTTTTAGCTTCCAGAATTTTCTGGATCTTTTACTTTTTACTTTTACGATTAGATGGAATTACAGTATACTCCGTGTAAGTGGGTGATGCCTTTCTGCTCATCAGTAAAATTCTAACTTATCAAAAAAATAACAGCTTTGACGATGAACATCCACTCTACTTGCTCGCACATCTAATAGCGGTCTACAATAGAACATCATTTAAAACATGAACAGTGTAGATAAACATGCAATTCATTTTCAACCATAAAGAAGCACCATGTATGTAGAACACAGTTTCTGTTATCTATTATTTTAGTGCAACACAAGCATAAGGTAAGAACTCCCATTTTATTTTCCTTTGATGATTTAACAGAAAACTCAAACCAAAATCAGATTTAATATCTGAAACAACCAGAAGTGTTGAAAGAACAAGGAAATATTTGGTAATTATGGACTCACACTTTTAGCCTCATGCCCAAATCCTGCAAAAATGTGCAGTACGACTTGCGTAAATATGTTTCTTTCTTCAGGTCAGTCCCATCTCTTCTTGAAGGGGAATTTTCTTCAATTTCCTTTCTTGACAAATACCAGCGACCAACTTCCTCTTGCCTGTCTAGAGAATTTCTTGAAGACCCACCATCAGATGTGCCATGATGAGATGACTCCCCAGGTAAAATTCCAGCCATGTGTATCCCCAAAAAGTACGAAATAATGGACAAAAATGTCTACTAGAGCAAGAAAAAGGTCCTTTTCCAGCACGAAACAAACAGATCGATCAGAAATTAAACACCACCTGAATATGATGTACTAAAGTGATCAAAAACAAAATAAAAATCAAACAAATATAGAATACTCAAATTAGTTAAGACTTAAAAAATTGGCAGAACACACTCTAAGTCATCATGACAATGCAAACCTTTTTTTTTTTTTTATAGTTCAAGACAATGCAAATCCTCTTGACAGTACACATCAATATGAAAAGCTTTTTTGATAAGTATGGCCTTATAAAAAGAAACAAAACAAAACTTTATCAAAGGATATTTAAAATTTGGAAACTAAAGCCATAAGTAGTTATTAATTGTGCACCACTACATCATCTTTTCCATTGAGTCATAACCATTACAGCCTTGACCTAAATGCAGACCATCAACAAAAAGTATAAACCCGCAAATTAGACAATCACCTTTTCTATGATCACTACCGGTTTTTTTTCTTCTCGGCCTACTATCATTTTCAATACTGAAGATATAAAATTACGAAAAGCATGTTACATGTTTTTTTTTTTTTTTTTGCATAAGTGAAAAGCATGTTACATGTTACGGAATAATTCCCAAAATCATCAAGGCCTCAGTGTGAAATGCTATGAAAAACATTAATGACATAAAAATCACCAAAACATGAATGCTTAAAATCTCAATCAAACATAAAGTTCACAACAGATAAAATATATTACCATTGTATAATAAATTGGATATAAACTGACTTTAAATGCATAAATACAAAAATAATTATACCTCAGAGTCCACACAATCTTGGACACACAATAGATTTGATAAGAATGTGTATCAAAGTTCCTTGGGACTCACCTACCTATCAAGTGAAACATGTCAAATCCTACTGCCAAGCTTCTTTAAATGATTTTAACATCATAGTTCCTCCATGAATCCATCCCCAATCAAACCATTAAAGTCTTTCATGACTAAAATATTCAATAGTGACAAGAAGTTGATGGAAATATCATAGTCCACGTTATATCCCTTCTGATAAACACCTAAAACAAACCAAGCCATTCGGATCATCATGCAAGGGAAGCATCAAGCATGTAAAAATGTAGATTTCATGACTAATTAAGCACGGAATTCAAAAAAGCGGGTTGTGAATTTAGGTCATATTTATTCTCCTAAATGAATGATTGGTGTATCACACGGTGATATAAAACTGGTAAAATATACAAGCCTCGAGTAGAGAACAGCAGACTAAACACGGAGTTCACAACAAATGAGCTTTGTGTGGAGTGCCAATTCACTTTAACAACGCCAGTTATACAATAAATAAATAAAACAAAAAATAAACTTGTGAAAACCTCGAGAACTCACACCTAACCAAGTTCCGGGGCAAAAACCTAAAACTATAATTTCAATGTCAAAGAAGGGGGAAATTATTGGAACCGAAAATAAAACAAAAAGCTCTCATTATGGACAACCTACGGCACACATACAAACCTAATATACACTTTTCATGTTTAGAAAAAAACGCATAATATTATACAAACCCACGTAATATAAAACATACCCATCAAGACCTAACTAACGCAAACTTCACCCAATTCCCTAGGGAGTCCTCCGACGAAACCCACTCGAAAATTAAATTGGAACCAGAACGCATAAAATCCCGCTTCTTTGCGAACCTAAATAGAACTAAATCTCCCAAATCGAGATCGAGAGGCACTAAAGCAGTTTTTTTTTTTTTTTTTTTAATGGCCGAAAAATAGAGAAGGAAGAAGAACATAATAAAAGAAGAAAACCTAACAGGGTTTTAGAAAAGAAAAAAAAAATGAAGAATAAAGAAGAAGAAGAGGGAATGAGGGCGCACCAGGCTGAACAGTAAGCGCGGTGCGGCTGCTGCTGTATGCTGTCGCTGCTGCGCTTCGCTTCGCGTGTCGCAAGATGCCTTTTTCTTTTGCTCTTTATGGGGGAGCTGAGTGCAAAGGCTCAATTAAAGGAGGAAAAAATAAAAAAAGTCTTTTTCTTACAAGTCTACTAGTTGTTTAAAATTACTCCTCAGCTCCTCAAAATAATGAGATTTATAATATATTAATATTTGAGGTTTATTTTGAGAAATATTGTAAAAATATATATAAATAATTTTATATAATTTATTAGATTTATTTTATAATATAAAATAATTTTATAATAACACATCAGTTTATAAATTTATTTTTATATAATTTTTTTATAATTAAAATATTCCTTAAATTAAATTTTCTTATAAATAAAATCCGTAAACTCCTACTATATATATGTATTTCATTTAATTACTGTTTTTTTAATATAGTATCCCCAACTTTTGGTTTTTTTACAAATTGATGATGATTGTAGTCTATTTTTTCATTTTATTTTCTAAGATAAGTTGGATAAAACTTATTTTATTTTTAATGATTTGGGCCTTTTGGTTAGAAAAAGAATTTTACTTTTATTAAATATAATCACCATCCAATTAAACTAAAAGGAAAGAAAATTACTCAAAAATGTCCATATGATTTAAACAATTCTCTAATTAATATGTATAGTTTTAAAATCATAAAACTTCTTTCAAATATATTTTTTTAAAAATTTTAAAAAAAAATACAAATTCACTAGTAATCACTTTCTTAACTATTAAAAAATAATAAAAATAAAAATAAAATACACTAGAAGATGTTTGGGATGCACATTTGGTGTGCATACAAACATTTTCCAATTCTAAAACGTATAAAATTACATTTTGAAAAATAACATTAAAGATTTCTAAACTACATAAATTATAACAATTTATTATGAAAATTGATTAAAAAAAAGTTACTAAAACACTTTAAAAACAAAAAATGAAATTATGAAGAAAGGTAACGAAATTAATGTTTAATTCAAAAAATAAAAAATAAACAATTTTTGTTTGAACTTTGAAGAGAGATGACCCCATGGAGGTGGCAACCCATGGGCGATGGCAAATGCAGTGTTTTAAATTTCATACTGTACCAGTTGGTACAGTTGAAATTTTTTGTTTCGACCATCCGGCCGGTACAGGTACTATATCTGTTCCGTACCGGCCAAAATACCGATCGTACCGATCTCAATTTCGGCCTTTACCGGCCTATATTTCGGCCGGTACCGGCCAATATTTAGGCCTGTATTTTTTTTTTTTTCATTTTTTCAAACTACAAGCTTATTTTTTAACCCCCAATTCAGACTAGACTATTTATGATTTATATATATATATATGTATTTGTATATAATTTATTTATATATAGACTATTATTTTAGAATATAATTTTTATATATATTTTTATATATAATTTATTTATAGATCGACTATCCCGAAACGTTACCGGTATCAAAATATTTCGTTCCAGTACCTTGACCGGTACGGCGTTCGATACGGTATTCAAAACATTGGGCAAATGTCAGGCAGCCCATTGGTGATCCGATAGGAATGGGTGGCCAACGCTGCCTACCCCATTGGATTGCCTAAGCAAGGGCTGGCAGGGCCACATCGTGGATGGCCCCGACGGTATCCAATAAGGAAATGGCCACCCCTCTAGGGCTATCGGGCCGAGGTGGCACACTAGGCCTCGCTTGGGCATTCGGATCTGGGCAGCCCAAATGCTACCCCGCATTTCCTATCTTTTTTTTTTTTTTTTAATTGAAACTTTGTTTATTTTTTAAAAACTTTAACATTAATTTCATTATCTTTCTTTCAGTATTACCGTTTTTTATTTTCCAAATTATTTTAGTAATATTTTCTTCAGAATTCTCACAATAATTTTTTTTTATAATTTATGTGTTTCAGAAATTTTCAAATTTTTTTAAATGTATTTTTATAATTTTATATTTTTAAAGTTTTTTATTTGCTTAAATTTTGTTCTATTCATTTTTTTATCTTTATGTTTTTAAAATTTTGTGATGTTTCTAATCTTTTATGTGTTATTATTATTTTTTGTTGATTTACGAGAATTTCTAAGATTTTTTTTAATTTCATATTTTATTAAAATTCTCTTAATGTTTTATAAGGTTTTTATGTTTTTCATTTTGTAGATTTTCTAAAATTCATGAGAAAAAGTTCTTAATTTTATATTTTAAAGATTTTCTTAATGTTTATAAATTTTATTTGAGTTTTTATTTTTATTTTTTATTTGTTTATTTTCTCTAATTTATCTCATTATTTTATTCTGAATTTTTTTTTTAATTTACCTGTTCATTTTATATTTGTTTTACTATTCATGCTGATGTGGCTTGCCGACTATACATAGTTTGCCAAGTGTTGTATTCTGATTGGTCGTGGCGTGGCAGTTAACTATCATATCACAATACCACCATTTACTTTATGAGTGTTTAACCTAAAATTTCAAATTTCATATATTTATATATTTATATATAGATTTTGATGATAATAAATGAATTTAAATATAAAGGAGTCTCAATTTCAAATTATCTATACAATGGAGCCAAGCACATCAATGAATCAAGTATGAGCAAGAAAGAAAACAAGCTTACAAATAAACTTTTTAGAGTAATTTTATACATCTCTTGAAAATTTTGAAATTGGATTAAAGCTCAAAAATAATTTTTTTCATAAAGGATCAATTTGCATTTTTTGTATGTGCATGATATATTTAAAAAATAAATAAAAAGTTTGAATTTGGAATTTTGAATTTTTTTTGTATATAAATATATATATATATACATATTTATAAATATTTGTTATTACTATATATACATATAGTAAATATAGTAATATGTATTAAATATAGTTTTTACTTAATACTTTGTACAAGTTATAGTGTAGCCTAATATGACATTTATATAGGAGGTCAAAGCAATACAAATCTCTTACTTAAGCAATGTAGGACTCTTATATTACCTTGGCAAAATATGCAATAGAAAATTTTAAAACTATGTTATTAGTTTTTAGATTATATTCATACTTATAAATTCAAATTTACAATTTGGGTCTACAAATATGTTGGAGTGGGGGGAGGGGGGGATGATGGATCCACTCCTGCCCCTGGCACGGGGGCAGCCCTTGCATGGGCAAGTAGCATCCCTACCTAATTTCTTAACAAGCTTAGGGGTGCCACATGACACCATATAGATTTTAACACATAGGAAAAATGGGAGAGGACAGACAAGAAGGAAAGAGGAAGCGGGATAGGGATAGGAACCTGAGGATGGAGGAGAAGGAAATGGATGGGGACACTTTGTTGAAAGACTAAGGTAGAGAAAGAAACAGAAGGAGAGTAATATGAGAGGGGCAATCAAAGGAGAGCACAGGAAAGAAAACTACCCATGACCAAGCAATGTTCTAATGTGCTGTTGATACACGATTAAAGAGGAAAATCATGTTAGTGGTAGAATGCTAACCAAATTCTGAAATAATCTCCCTAATAAAATAATTTGAACTAGATTTATTACTATAAAATTCAAAGGAAAACAAAAAGATTTCTAAACTGCATTAAACTTTTACGAAATACTTATAAAAAGTTACCTTAATGATCTAACATATATCTAGCATGCATATTCTTGAGGCACTGTGTACACCATGCCTATATATATTTGGCATATAGACTTCTGTGTGAAATTTTGTTATACACGTACCATGGTTTTAAAAAATTTTGTTTCACTTTGATGGTATAAATCCATACATTCACAACTGTTAAAACCCCATTAGTTATCTGTTACATTTGTTGATATATCATTTCACTCTGTATACACACTTTGATAAGAACCCAGTGATAGTTTCAATTAACAAAAAGAAGAGATTGTAATGGCAGATGAGATCTGATTGTTTGAGGAACCAAAAACCTCCAATCTCGGCAAATGCCTTTGTGTAATTCATTCATAGCAAATACTGAAACATTCTATCAGTAATAATATCCCATGCATAATTGAATTATAGGGAAATGATAGTAATACCCTTAATGGGCTGAAATACTACAGACATACTAATGGACTCAATTATACGCCCACATCCGAAGTAAAACCAGGCCACTTGGCCCTGACCCACGACAACAACATAACATAAGTAAAAAATCAACTAATCTTTGGAGTTATCCCTTTAGTTCCATGCCAACAGCTTGAGACAAAGAGGGAGGAACCCTAGATCATAACAACAGCTCCCCTTCAGAAGACTTTGCCCACAAGGCTGGGATACTGATGGTGTAGGTGTTTGATGGTGACCCAGGTAGAGTTTTCCTCCGATTCCCCCTTCCATTTAACCAACAACTCAATCAAAGGCCGATTCTTGACTTTCTTCATTCTTCTTCGCAAGATCTGCTCAAGCTCTACATGCATAGCTCCATGTATGTCAAGGGAAGGCATTGCTATCACCGAAGGTCCCAAATGTTTCTTCAGACAAGACATATGGAACACAGAATGCACAAAGGAGGCTGTCGGCAACTATAATCGGTAAGGTACCATTCCGATCCATTACAATACCTTGAAAAGGCCAAAAAAATTTGGGGGGAAATTTCTAAATTTGGTATCGGGCTACACAATGTTGCTATATTTCTAAAGCTTAAGGTATACCATATCACCTTCTTCAAATTATCGCATGATATGCTTGCTGTCATACTGATTTTTCATAGCTGCTCGTGCCTCGAGTAGAGTTTTCTTTAAAATAGTAATGATCTCATCTCGAGACCTTAGTTGAGAGTCCACCTCGACAATTTGTGTGGTCCCTGCTACATACTGTAAGAGGGTTGGTGGGAGAAACCCATACAGAGCCTTGAAAGGGGTAAGCTTGGTGGAAGAGTATTCGTTGGTGTTATACCACCACTCTTTCTAGGGCAACCAAGTCACCCACTCTATTGGTCTGTGGCTGACAAAACACCTTAGATATTGTTGGATAACACGGTTTACCACTTCTATCTGCCCATTAAACTAAGGGTGATAAGCTGAACTATAGGCTAATTGAGTACCATGCAATTTAAACAGCTCCTTCCAAAAGGAGCTAGTAAATGCGACATCCCTATATGTGACTAGGGTGGAAGGCATGTCATGTTCTTTAAAGACATGAGATATACAAATTTTGGCCATTATAGCTGTTATGTAGGGGTGGGAGAGGGGAAGGCAATGAGCGTACTTAGTGAGGCGATCCACCACCACCAAAATCACTATGTACCATTTGGATGAGGATAAGGAAATAATGAATTCTATAGAAATATCTGTCCAGCTTATGGATGAGATGGGAAAAGGTTGGAGTAAACCAATAGGATGCAAGTTTTTAGACTTAAACTACTGACATGTAGGACACTCCTTTATATAAGCCTTAATATCATTTTTCTTCCCTAGCCAATAAAAATCAACCTTTGCCTTGTGGAGGAATTTTTGGTACCCAATGTGCCTCCCATAGGGGTTGTCATGTATATACTGAAGGATTTGTGTCTTAAAAGTGGAATTCTTAGGTAAATAAATTCTACCCTTCCTTAGTAACAATCCATTAACTAAGGAAAACTTTCGAGTCAAGAACTGTCTTTGCTGCAATTTCTGACAAAGTTTTGCATGCTCCAAGTCAGTCTTATAAGAGGCCCTCAAATCTTGTAGCCACATTAGGTCCAACATTGTGATGTTAGCTAATAACACTTCCCCCTCATTCTCAGGTTTTCTGGACAAGGCATATGCCACCTTATCCTCCATTCTCTTCTTATATTCGATCATAAAATCATAACCCAATAGTTTGCTAAACCAGTTTTGCTGAGTGGGGGTACCAATTTACTGCTCTAGCATAAACTTCAAGCTCTGTTGATATGTCCTCACAGTAAATTCCCTGGCCAAAATGGATGGCTGCCATTTTTTTACAGGACTAGAGCTAAAAGTTCCTTTTCATAAGTAGATAGGTCTAAGGCTTTTCCCTTGAGAGCATGGCTAAGGTAAGTCAAGGGTTAGTCCTCTTGCATCAAAACAGCCTTTATGCCTACCCTTGAGGCATCACACTCTATGAGAAAAAGGCTTAGAAAAATTTGGCAAGGCTAGCACTATTGGTTTAGTCATCATTGTCTTCAATTCTTCAAAGGCCTTAAAGTTTGCAATAGTCCATTGGAATGAATTCTTCTTCAATAGGGCAGTAAGTGGAGCAACTAAAGATCCATAATTATGTACAAATTTCCTATAATAGCTTGTGAACCCCAAAAATCCTCTCAATGATTTGAGAGAGTTGGGTAAGGGTCAATTGATCATAGACTTAATCTTCGAGGTCAATTGATCATAGACTTAATCTTCGAGGAGTCAGCTTTTACACCTTAGCTAAAACCAAGTGTCCCAAGTATTCTATCACCTTAGATCCAAATTTGCACTTACTCTTTTTAGCCAAAAGAGTATGAGCAGCCAAAGTTTCTAACACAGTAGCCAAGTGAATTACATGGTCATCCTTAGTCGTACTATATATATATATATATATATATATATATATCAAAATATCATAAAAAAAGACAATTACAAACCTTTTTAGATAGGGCTGGAACACCTCATTCATCAACCATTGAAATGTGGTTGGGGCATTCCTTAGTTCAAAAGGCATCGTTAAGAGCTCATAGTGGCCATAATGAGTCCTAAATGTTGTATTTGGAATGTCTTCCTCCTAAACCCTTATTTGGTGGTAGCTCGATCTTAGATCCATCTTAGAGAAAATAGTGACTCCATGTAATTCGTTAAGGAGCTCATCAATGACTGGAATGGAAAATTTGTCTTTGATAGTCTTCTTATTTAAAACCTTGTAATCAATACACATCCTTCAGCGACCATTGGCCTTTCTCACCAACAATACGGGGGAAGAGAATGGTGATTGATTGAGCCTTATTACCCTAGCAGCTAGCGATTCATGTACAATTTTTTCTATTTCTAATTTTTTATAATAAGGGTATCGATATGGTCACACAGAAATAGGGGCAGTCCCTTTCTTAAGTGTTATGTGATGATCACAATTCCTTTTAGGAGGCAGCCCTTTAGATTCCTCAAAAACCCCACTGAACTTTCTCAAAACCCTTCTAATTTTGGTGGCACTGCTACCTACACTTCTTCTTTTCTTACTTCTGAAATTCGGAGCAACATTCTTCTTCTTTCTACCTTAGTGAGCTGGGATAGCTTTAAGCCATCCATCATTTGTGTGTGACTAGGGTTTAAACCCTTGAGTATGACTGACCCTTTGTCTCGAGTGAAAGTCATGGTAAGTAGGTTGGGCTCTGACTCTGACGGAGTTGGAATGCCCAACTACGACCTCCAACTCTGAAGTTTGAGGCCAAGTTGAGCGCTGACTTCGACTCCGAATCAAAGCAGATTTTGACTTCGATAAGAGTTTTTAGAGTCATTTGCCCGAAGGCCAAATTGGAGTTAGGCTATTTTTTTTCCCAATTTTCTTACCACTTTCCCAACATCCAAACATTATCGAAATAGTCCAAACAACACAAAACATATGAAAAAAATAAACATCCAAACAACACAAAGCATACGAAAACAATTAACAAACCAAAATACTTTCCGAGCATCCAAACAACATCAAGGAATGGATCGAAAATGAAGCTTCGTGGCATGGCGGCAGAGATGAGATATAGATTGGGCGGAGAGGGAGAGAGAGAGAGCAATGGTATGCATTGTGAGTAATATTTCAATTAAATGATTTCACGATTGACGAAGACAAGTAGAGAGAAAACGAAGTTAGAACAAAGAAAGAAAACGGAGGAAGATTCAAGAAAACGTAGCTGCTGTTGAGACTCAAGTGTCGACTGAAGGGCCGAGGGAATGTTCATATGTAGGGTTTGGCTAAAAGAAGAGATGAATATATAGAAGGTATAAACGATGTTGTTTTAAGATTTAAAAAATCTTTGCAAAAAATCACAATCTCGTAGAGCTCAAACGCGGGTCACATGTTGCAAAACGCATGGTTACATCGTTAGGCCACTCAACTACCTATTACTAATTCTACAATATTAAATATATTAAGTATAAATGTCTGAGTCGGAGCCTACATCAACTCCAACTCCGACCAAAATTTTTGGAGCAACTTCGACTCCAAATTCTGAATTTTCTAACTCTTTCGGAGTCGGAGTAGATGTCGGCCGGAGTCGGAGCCATCGGAAGTTTTGAACAACCCTAATGGTAAGGGAAGCAACATCCCACAACACAGGCTCAAGGGTTCTCAACCATTGCATCCCAAGTGCCACATCACATCCCCCTAAAGGCAGTAGGAGAAAATCAGTGGAAAACAAGTGACCTTGTAACAATATTTCTACCCCTTCTAGTTTTCCCTCACTTTTAATCATTTCCCCATTAGCAACCATGACTTCTATTTGTTCTGTTGTCTTAAGGGCTAATTGAGCCTTGGGAATAATGGTAGGATCAAAGAAATTATGGGTGCTACCAGTATCCACTAACATCAACACTAGCTGCCCTTTAACCATTCCCATTACTCTCATTATCCTTGGACTAAGAGAACCCGCAATGGCATGCAAGGAGATCTCAGGTGCCTCCACCCCTAGATTCTGTACAACCGCCTCCACTTCTAATAACTGCTCCCCATTAATTCCCTCTTCAACATCACATTCTTGATCAAACTCCATACCCTACATTACATATAACTTGGCCTTTCTGCACTTATGGTTGGGATTTTATTTCTCATCACAATAATAACAAAACCCCTTGTCTCTCTTCTCCTTCATCTCAGAGGCACTAACCTTTTGGATGAGAAATTTATTCTTGGAAGGGAAGCCTTTAGGGGCTGGAAACTTCCCCCCATATGATGAACCCGAGCCTCCTCCCCCACTAAACCCCCTTGGAGAGAGTGTATTGTATTGGTTCAAGGGTTTATTAATTCTCCTAGAGCCATTAACACGCTCTTCTTGGATCTTGGCTAATCCAAATGCTGAATTTAAATTGTGCGGTTTTAGCATTTTTAGGGGTAGCCTTATTTCACCCTTAAGCTTGCTGAGAAAACAATTAGCTTATAGTTATGAGAAAGTTACCTCAATCGATTAAACAGTACCTCAAATTGGGTCATGTAAGCTGCCACATTGGTCATTTGCCTCAACTTGGTAATGGCCTTCATGAGATCATCATAAGATGAACTCCCAAATCTGATTTGCAGCTCTTGAATAAAAGTATCCCAAGAGTGTAGGTTGCCAGTCTCCTCAGCATCTTGGAACCAAACCAATGCATCTCTTTATGTAAACGGAAGACATCAAAATTTTCTGGTGATCTTGCATAGGGTAGTGCAAAATGTTGATTCGCCTTGTATAGCATCCAGTGGGATTTTCCCAATCAAATCTGGGAAAATCAAGCTTAATAGAGTGAAACTGCATCCCCCCTGAAGCCCCAAAGCCTTCATGTAATTCTTCTTCATTGTTTCTGCTGTGAGGGTGACATGAGTGGGTGTGTGCCCATTCAAGGTTTCTATTAATAGATCCATTTTTTTTTAGCATGATCATCCAAAGATTTCTGGTGACTTTCGACTCTTTGTTTTTGCAGGCCTTCGTGTTGCCTCATTCCAAGCACCAGTTTCTCCAACTCCTTATACCTTGTGTCATTCGCCATTGTTGCTTCTATACGTCTAGGATCCAACTGCTCTGATACCAATTGAACCCAATTGATAATTTCAATTTGAAAAAAGAAGAGATTGTAATGGGAGATGAGATCTGATCGTTCAAGGAAACAGAAACCTTCAATTTCGGCAAATGCCTTTGTGTAGTTCATTCATAGCAAATATTGGAACATTCTATCGGTACTAATATCCCATGCATAATTGAATTATCGGGAAATGACAGTAATGCCCTTAATGGGCTGAAATACTACATATATACTAAAGGACTAAATTAACTAAAATAACCTCATGACATAGGCCCACATCTGAAGTAAACCTAGGCCACTCGACCCTGACCCACGACAACAACACAATACAAGTAAAAAATCAACTAGGTCTTTAAAGTTATCCCTTCAGTTCCATGCTGATAGCTTGAGATAGAGAGGGAGGAACCCTAGATCGTACCACAACTTTTGTAGAAACTTAAAGGTAACTGTGATTGGTTAGGAGGCAAATTCAATACCACCAAGATTGACACAATTAGACAAGATACTGTTCATCTTCCTTCTCCAATAATATTAGTGATCATCGATTTGGTGACATTCATAGGTGAGGGTGTTGGATCAGTCGGGCTCACATCAATTTTGTTGCCATCTTGGTTTTTCTGCTGTCTCTTAATCCTACTCGAGGTAGTTAACATAGTATCACCTTCATCTAAAAAGTTGCTTGTGATGTCTTTGAAATCCAAGTCTGTTAAATAACTTGGCTTTGTTGTAACAGTGCCCACTTCAATATCTCCAGCAAGCATGGCAACAACACGTGACATGGGGGGGCGCATCATTGGTGATGCTTGAGTGCACAAAAGAGCCACTCCTATCACTCTAGTTGCTTCATTTTCATCAAACTCCAATAATTTAGGATCCGCCAATTCCAAAGCTTGGTTTTGTTCATGAAGAGTCCATGCCTAGAAAACATAATAGTGATTATCACAAGAAAAAACAAATAAATATCAATTACATAGTAACTTGAGAGAGAGAGAGAGAGAGATTCATTTCCTATACCCATTCAAGTAGATAAATCTTTTCAGTATCCAAGTTACTGTCTGAGTTTGACCTTCCACTGAGGATCTCCAGAGCAAAAACACCAAAACTGAAAACATCTGCCTTTTCTGTTAAGTGTCCACGCATTGCATACTCTGGAGCTAGATAGCCACTAAAAGAGTGAAAATGACATAAAAATAAGTTGCTTAGTGAAGAACCCTAGACGATATCTCCATGACTGCTCAGTTAATCAGGAACAATAGGCTCACAAAAGAGAGAGTGTAATGACCAAATTAAAGAATATATGAATAAGTATGGTATAACTTTGACTCGGGGTCTAGTCAACAGATTATGTTGGCAAATTTTGTAGGTGTGGTTGGCACGACTGTAGGCTATGCTAACTACTTTTATTTACTTTTGTGTTTCTTGACATTAAGCTTCTGGGTAATTCAGATTATATTTCCTTGGGTTTAAGTGGCTGGATTATTTCCTCAATTTCTAAAATTTACTGGACATGGGCCATACTCGCCCAGGGGCCAGGATCTTATTTTAGTCATATTTTACTTTTAGCTCCTTTTTGTTGGATTATGGGAATTCTAGCATGACATGTCAAAGAGGCTTCTGTTTGTAAGCCACTGTGAAGAAAATACATGCCACACTGTTAACAAGGCAGGATTTGATTTGCAAACTAATTTAAAATCATACTCTCCTGCAAATCAAAATTCTGCTATGTCCGCGGTGTGGAGGATATGTCCTCTACGTAGGCTTGCAAATATAATTTTTCAGCATAAGAACTAACACCCTAAACACTTAAAAAGGTGCTCACAATTTCAGAGAAGTACACAGACTAGTGTTGTTGCTCTTGTTCTTGCTTATTTTAAAGCCCAAACTATCCCCTCTCGGGCATCATAAAATAATGTCAAACCAACAAATACTCCCAACCCCCAATAAAATCTAACCTAGATATGCTAAAACATAACTGCTAAAGTAGACAATTCCAACAAGCTCAAAGCTTTCTTTTTTTGAAAACCAAGGTTCAATACCTTTTCAATTTGTAAATATATATGCTCACTTTTCTCATGTTTAAAAGTTATAGCAACAATATCTTCCAATGTTATTGGCCACCACACAACAATTTGTTGGAACCTTAATAAATAACTAGTGTTGTCCAACACCAGTCAGATTCTGCAACGGTTTTTTTTTTTTAAAAAAAAAAAAAACTCATGGAATTAAGACCAATGTGATAAGGCAATGGATCCAGCTAAAGTAGTCATTCTTGTTCTCAATTCAATCTATTAGTAGCCTAGATCTACCATATATTAAAACATAATACTCCAAGCCCTTAAGTTTGTTTGTGATGGTTATATAATCATGCTTATAATAAACTATTTTTCTTTTTCCTTCTCACATTTAGAAAGGGGTTGAAAGATATAGCTTACATGGTCCCAGCTACTCGGGTGCTGATGTGCGTTATCTTATCATCGTATAGCTTTGCCAATCCAAAATCTGAAATCTTGGGGCAAAGTTCTGCATCAAGCAAGATATTACTAGCCTTGACATCTCGATGTACGATTCTCGGCCTTGACTCCTCATGAAGATAAGCTAGGCCTCTTGCAGTTCCTATGCATATGCTGATCCGGGTAGGCCAATCAAGATTCAGGCCATTTTTTCCTGTATAAATAGCGGTCACCATCTTATAAAACTTAAACAGTTACAAAGTGGTGGTTAATATTCATAACCAAGAGTAATTTGGGGCAAAAAAATATATGTTAGCTACAATTTTCACCCACTAACTACCACTTATCATACACTTTGCATCCTAAACTACAAAGGTTTTTGAATTTGCACCCTACCAATAGTTTTCACTTTCTACCTTGTATTCAAATCTGTCTGTTAAGATTGTGTTACGTTGCCAAACAAATTTAATTATTCACAGTTAGTGAGTAATGTGGATTGGCACAATCTTAATGGTCATATATTTGAATGGAAGTTACAAAGGGAAACCTATTAAATAGTTTATGGTGCAACTAATTGTAGTTTAGGGTGCAAAATATATAATGGGTGGTATTTTATGGGTCAAAAGTGCAATTTCCCAAAAATTTATTGTTAATTAATTTCATCTGTGTATATTAAAAATCACTATAATTATCGTAGAGTCGAACTGCTTCAGATATCATGGAAATACTCCAGAATGTATAAAAATGCCTACGATAGTTTTAAAAATTTTGAAAACCCTACAATGAAGGCTTATTCATCTTCAAATGGTTCAAAAATTTAATGAGATAACAATAAGACAATCAACACAAAGCAAGGAAATAAGAATATATGATTAAAACTTTGGCCTGCATCCATGTTCAAAGCAAGAAATTTCACAATGAATTGATCGAGGTTACAATATAACTCTCAAGAATTTCAATCATTAAACTCCAGATGATTCTGTGTTTCTCTCCAGGTTTAGCGAGAAACACTACATCTGTCTCTGGAAATAAACCCAAAACTTGACCTGAATGAATCGAATCAAACTGTATAAAGTTCGGCAAGGCAAGAGCTTCATGACCCCACTAGTTATGAGGTGTATACATGACAAACGGGATTCAGTGCAAATGTTAGAACACAGTATGCTTCCAGCCATAGTATTGAATGATAGGTGGGTGACAAGATCTGAATATATGAATTTGTGTTGTCTTTTCCCACAAAACAAACTAGAAGGAGAAAGTTTATATGTTAACAATTCAATGAAAGTAAAATACTTCTCCTTTATTGTGTACAGAAACCAATTTTAAGTGGCTTGTTCTTTTAAAAATGTTGAAGACAGGTTCTCCTGAACTTATGCAGGTGTTTATGGGCAAGATAGCGATAGACGGTATTCATGGGAGGAGCTTACTAATATTTGTAGTTTTTAGTTCAAGGTAACTACTGCAAAGGTGGGATTTCAATCTCACTTGGTTTTTAAGTGAAAAATAGGGTGAAGCTCATGATTGTTTTGCCAAGGTGGATTTCTCGTACTTCATCTTTGAGAAGGATATCATGGACAACAGAGGGGCCCTTTCATGTGGTCTATTAGCTGGGACACTTCTTGTTGGTTTGGAATTGATAGATTCCTTGTACAAACAGATTGGGAAGTGCACTTTCCTGATCTATATAAAAGGTTATCCCAACTTTGCTCGGAACATTTCTCCGTTCTATTGACTGAGAAGGCATTCAACGGGTAACATAAATGATTTTCAAAGCAATAGCTTTGCTCCTATTGAGTCATGTTTCCATTCAAGTGTTAAATGACTATAATTTAATATAGTTTGAAAGATCATGGAACTTTATTGGTTAGGAAACTTTGTTTGGTTAGGAACACTTAGTTTTCTTTCATTTGTTAAATTTCGTCTTCTTTCCTTTATATGTGATTTTCGAAGCAATAATTTTCTTCTTGTTGGGCCATGTCATCCATTTTTTGTGTTAAATGATCTTAAATTTATTATAATTTGCAAGATCATGTAATTTTAAAAGTCAAGAAGAACATGTGGTCTTTCATCTATAACATTTGTCTTCTTTTCTCTATACATAATTCATTGCAATTAGTAATCTAAAAGAGCTAGTCAAACAACTTCACAATCAAGTTTTAAACAAAACTTAAAATAAAATAGAACTAAAGACTAAACAATTTTTCCCATAGAACGTGCAGGTGCACAACTGGTTGTGGTTAAAAGTAGAAGATTTTGGTGATAGCATTAGACAGTGGTAGTTATCCTACCATTTCCAAAGAACTATAAGCTTTATCTTAGCTCACAAACTAAATGCTTTAAAGAATGTCCTAAGGGCTTGGAATGAGCAAGTCATTGGTAACATATAGCACTGGAGGAGTTACAAGGTCAGATTGGTATGGAAGAAGAGAGGGTACCATATGAAGAAGATAGGCTAAGAAAAACCTGTCAATCATTGATCTAGAAAGGGTCATCAAAATGGAGGAGTGGTCTTGGAGGTAAAAAACCAAGGGCACTATGATTAAAAGAGGGCAATAGGTGTACAAAGTTGTTCCATCAAGTAGCTAACTGAGATTATAAATAACTATCGAGATTTGAAAGGGGAACAACGCTATTGAGATGCTTTTGGTAGATGGTTCAATCTCCTCTGATCAAAATGAGATTATAAATCATATTGTGAACAATGCTATTGAGATGCTTTTGGTTGATGGCTCAGTTTCCATTAGCGGTTTGATTGGACGAGCTTGATGGATTAGCACTTGAGTCCATATATGAAGCAATGGTCACATTGGTTGAGAGACCATTTGAAGAGAGTTAGGTTCTCAATGTAGTAAAAAGTATGATTAGTGATAAAGCACCAAGACCAGGTGGTTTTGCAATGGTTTTCTTTAAGCTTGCTAGGATGTGATCAAATAGTGTATGGTTATTCCGGGATTTTCATTGTGATAAATTGGTGTTGTATGTGCAGAAAGAGCGGGAAATTTGTAGGCCGCCTTTTTTTTTATCAATAAACAAAATCTTATTGACCATAAGAATAGGGAAGGGCCAAGTATAAGAGACATAAGAATAGGCAACCTTTAATGCCATTGAGAGTGCTAGTACCTTGTGGAATGTCGTTTTCGGTCAAGTTGGATTGGCATGGATTATGCCTAGAAGGATAGTAGCGCCCTTTTTTATATGGCAGCCCACACATTGAAACAATGTGGAAAATTGTCTCTGATCATATAGTGAGATGTATTTCATGTCTAACTTTTTCTAGTCAGATGTTCCCTCTAGTACTATTTATTCTTTTGTGTTTTATTCAAAATTTTAGAATTCTGTTTCTATGGTTAAAAAAAAAAAAAAACATGAGATGGTTATTTAGTATCATACCAAAGAGTGCTTGATCAAGACTTTTGTTCTCAAGATATTCATAAACGAGGAGACGCTTATCTCCTTCGATGCAGCATCCGTACAGTTTCACAAGATTGCGATGTTGTACAGCAGATATGGTAGCAATCTCAGCAATAAACTGACTCCTCCCCTGGTGAGATGCAACTGAAAGTTGCTTCACGGCCACTACCCTCCCATCAGAAAGTGTACCCTATAATGTCCCACAGTTAGCAAAAGAAAAAAAGCCATCCTTCGGTGAAGAAAAGTTAGAATCACTTATTTATTTTTAATATTGAATCGTCATTGTGTATTAAATGGATATGTAGTATTAAGAAAGTTTACCTTGTAAACCGGTCCAAATCCTCCCTCTCCTAGCTTATTAGAAGGTATAAATTCTTCTGTGGCGGATCTGAGCTCAGCATAACTAAAAGTATTTGGTCTAGGACCAATACCAAGAAGCTCTGTAAAGTCAAGCAAGGATAGACTAAGATATAAATTCTAGTAAAAGATACAAAAAATAATATTTGTAGCACCCAAGAAGATTCAAAGACCAATATGTGGTTCACTTTAGCTTAATATTTAAAGAAGTTAGATATTGACTGGTACTTTTAGGAGAAATCGGTGCCAATGCCATTATGAGGTTTTGTTAAAATAATAATTTCATACTTATCAAAACAAAAAAGGTTTTGTTGAAATAACTTTTTTTGATCGGTAAATAAGAATTTTATTAATGAGAAATAATAGGCATAGCTCAAGTACATGGAATAGGCTTTGTTGAAAGAACTACCGTGCGCTTACCTTCCTCGTCATTGCTGTCTGATTTTCTTTTCATAAAACAAGCTGCAACTATCAGTATTAAGCTAACAACTCCTACGGAGACAGAAATACCAACAACCAACCCTGTTCTGTTCTTCCCTTCTGAAGTACTTGGTGGAATCCCACTTACAGTAGGCTGGAAATCTGAGCAATAGAAGTCAATGATCAGTAGCAGTCAAAGGTAGAGAAGAACATTATGCCATTTGAAATTGAATAGAGAACTGTAAATCATTACAAATGGTACCTGAAACAGCGCGGAGGGCCGAAATCATTGCGCCATAGTGACCATGCACTGGTACGCAGCAGGTCCCTTTACCAGCCCAAAACAAATGAACTTCAAGGTAGTTCTCCGAGACAGTAGCATTGAAAACCTTTTCAAGTGCTCTTTCAACACCACCTGCCTCCTTTGATATGTCAAAGTCTTTCTGTCGGAGACTCCCCTAAAAAAGCAACAGAGAGGGCATAGTGATATATTCTATCTGAAAAATAATGCATTGAAGGTTTAGCATGTAGAAACATTTTAGTGGTTCTACTTCTATGAGGGATAGTTTAGAGTTTTGCTTTATACAGTTCTTACCTGAATATAGATATCAAACACTCTCCTCCCAAGACTCTTCCATGTTTGTGAGCTTCGATCTCTAAAAACTGTTTCTGCAAATAGCATGCTTACAGTATAAGGTCCATTCTCAAGACCCAGGCCATAGTACCTAAGTGATCCAGGGGATATTCTTGATCTCTGGAAAAGCTCTGGTGTATTCGTCCTAGTTACTAGTGTCAAGGTAGTCTGTACATAAGATGGTTCAGTGCGGTCAAAGAACAACCCCACATTGCTCACTGCCCATTTGTCAAAACTGGTTACATAGAACGAAGCTGCACCAAGAGATGCATTTTCAGCCTCATACACTGTGCCATCAGCAGTTCTCATTGTTCTGCCGCCGCATTTGATTGAGAAATTTGCATCTGTAAGATTAAAAATAAAAGCATTTGTGTTGATGTATATACATAGTAAACTGGGGGGGGGGGGGGGGGTCGACCCTCTAAGAACCGGATGTAAGAAATCATTTCATTGACTGGGATACTCTTTTAAGATTAAAATAAATAATAAAAAACCTCATGTTCATGGTGGAGCTTAGATGATTGAAAATAATTCAAAGTGGTTCCAGTAAGGTTGTCCCTAGAGAAGGAACTAAATTTATCGGACTCAAGTTGGAAGTTGAAGGAAAGCTATAACATATAGGCAAAACACTTAAAACTACTTTCTCAATAACGTGCTCCTCACTTCATTGTACATCTTCAGGCAGCAATGAGTATGTGGATAAATGTGTAATTTGAATCCCTTCCCATGTTCTTCTGAAGTTCCTTCATATCTCTTATGCATTTTTTCATCCAAGCCCAATTTGGTTATATACATGGTACAACTAGAAGAGAAAAAAAAAACTACAATAGAAATTCTTTTACTTTTTCCATGAGTTGGTGAAATTACCAAACAAAACAAGAAATCAGAGAACCAAAAAACTTACAACGTGGAGAATTCCTATAGCACGGAAAGTTCTTCTGAAGACAATCCAACCCTGGCAAAGTACTGCAAGCACAGAAAATGATAGATGCTCAATCTAGACAGAAATTTTATCATCTGCAGGAGTAAAAAATTGCAGCTAATTTGGGCTGGTAGGGTTCTTGTTCTTAAAAGCAGTTTTTGTACGTCTTTAAAAACTATTTTCAGATAAATATTGTTGAAGACAGCCTATTCTCTTAGAATATCGATGAAATGTGTTCTATATTCTTTTCTTGTTTTGGAATTAGGATTGCAGGAATAAGTATGATGTATTTCTGAATCAGTGTGGAAATGTGCGTTACCATACATAAGGTGTATTATAAACACAGGCCTTCTAAACTTTCTTCTTGTTTTCTGAACACACAGAAGAAAGGCTTGCTCCTATTGTTTCTTTCTTTATTTTTTTCTCATTCCTATATTCAATAATGGGTTTATAATGAATGAATAAGAGATACCATAATTCAATTACTCACCTTACGTTTGAGCTACCAAACGTGAAATTGTTGGCCACCAAGTTCCTGTATAATTCCATGAAAAGAACCTTATTATGTTTTTGTCGTCATGTACCACCCAAACCCAATGTGTGCACGGACACACACAGAGAATCACCGCAGGGATTCAAGAATTCAAAACAAGTGGAATGTTTAAAATAACTATCTGGAAACCCAATGATAGGCGGACAAGCAAGAGATTCTTTAATATTTGTATAATTGGTTAATTAAAATATGTAGTTGATTCTTTACATTTGTTCAAGAAAGATTATGCAAGTCATGTTTGAGAAAAGATAGAAAAGAAGCTCTATATGAGCACCAGAATATCTAATGTTTCAAAGCAAAATGTTAGAGCCAGCAAAATTTGAGTGAGAAAAGATGTATAAGAATATAAGAGACATACAGTTGTAAACCAGAGGTAGTTACCCAACTTGGAAAGCTTCCAGATATATCATTGTAAGATAAATCTCTGCATCCAAAATCATATTAACAGGAATGAATAAGTAATGCACAAAAAATTCATACATGCAAAAAATTAGAAAAGCAATTAGATTGATTTCATGCTATCACATGGAAGATGTCCTCCTTCCTCGCATTTATTAAGGAGATATTCAGTAGGTCATATAGGAAACTTAGCATGAGATGGATCTACTTGTCCAAAGAAACAAAGGGATGGATTTATCCAAACTTAGCATGAGAATGCTTATGAGTCTCCAGTCACAGCAAACTACAACATTCTACATAGTTGTTGAACAGATTTTCCTTCCTGTGAAATATATTTTTAAAACAGCCACATCATCATGGTTCATACTGCAATATGGAGAAAGAAAAGCATGCCTAGGACACTCATCATATTACAAGGATATTTAAATTGAAGATGAGATGGAAACACATTGATTGCCAATGAAATTCCCCAATAATGATCTCTCAGGACCTATTATAGACATGAAACCAATCAGAAATGTAGCAATGGAATCTCCAGCATTTTTATAGTAATCCTTGATAATCGAATAGAAATCAATGCCACAATTTTTTTCTTTTATTTCTTGCTTTTTATTGTATCATAAGCAATTGAGTCACTGAGCCTCTCTCTCTCTCTCTCTCTCTCTCTCTCTCTCTTCCTTCCTCCTTCTCTACAGCTCTAATACACCAGTTATGACTTAGAGCGATGCCCCGTGCTCTAGGTAACTGACCCCACCCCTGACAAGTCTCTTTCTCCCCCCAGCAGTCTCTCTCTCTCTCTCCCTCTCACACACACGCGCGCGCGCGCGCGCACACATTTCTCTCCCTTCTATATATATACCTTTCCATCTTCACTTAAACACAATCATACACCACTTTCCCTTGTGCCAAATGGCAACCCACACAAGTACCAGCTGCCTCATACCCTGTGCTGTCATCAGAAGACGCAGAACTAACAGTTTTGGGAAAACCTCCAACAGAACTGCAAACAATGTCCCACTCCTTTCTCCAGTTTGCTCAGCAGCACCACCTAGACCCCAAAATGCAATCTGGATCATCTATAGATCAACCCACAGATGAGTTGGTCAGGAATGTCGTATAAACCATCGATATGATCTAAACCAAACTAATTCTGATCTTGGCGATTCTCAATGAATTGAACCACATCAGGTACAAAGGCCAAAGTTTTCAGACTAAGGGGATGTTTGGAAATCATTCTCATCCTATCCCATCTCATTTCATCTCATCTCATCTTATTTCCTTCCCAAACATCACTCAAACACAAATACTTTCAAACTAATCATTACAACATTTCCAAACTTCCAAACAAAAAGCAAAAAAAATTTAACTTTTTCAAATCTCAAAACAAAAATAATTTTAAAAAAACTATATTCTAACAATATTTTAACTTTATAATATTTTTTATTCAACTTTTTCTCTCTCTTTTCCCAAAATCCATGACTCAAACTATCTCACTACTATTTACAAACCATCTTACTACTATTCACAAAATTGTCATCTCATCTCATTCTCCAAACATCCTCTAATTGAGCTAATTTTAGCTTCATTTCAGTTATATTGGGGTGTGTAGAAGGAATATTAAAGTTAAAAAGTTTCAATTATGCATGATTCTGGGAACTTATTGGTCCAATCATGTTTTCTGCAAATTAATTGTGCAACTACAAGAAAACATCTAAAAATATAAGCTTGAATTCTCAATTAAATTTGGTTGTGATTGGATTGAGAATAGTTGAGAATTATGTTTTTGGCTTGCACATAATGTAGCATTTACGAGATCACAGATTACATTGTAAATTACAATGAGAATGTGCTCTTAGTACAATTTTCTTGGAAACCAAGATTAGATGGGCTTGCTTTTGACGTCCTTGTTTCACAAGAAATGGAACTCCTCGAAAGGCCATTTGACAAGTTAGAGGTTAGGCAAGTATTAAAACGCATGGTGGGTGACAAAGCTCCAGGTATGGACAGCTTCTCTATGGCTTTTTTTTCAAACATGCTGGGAAGTGCTTAAAGAAGACATCACGGGGGTCTTCCATGAGTTTCATGAAAATGGAAGGTTTGAAAAAAGCCTAGATGCAACTTTCCTAGTGCTCATACCAAAAGAGTCTGGCGTTGTAGAGGTAAAAAATTATCGTTCCAATAGCTTGGTGAGCGGTTTGTACAAAATTCTCTCCAAAATATTGGCGAATAGGTTGAGCAAGGTATTGGAGAAGTTAATATTGAAACATCAGAATGCCTTTGTCAAAGGTAGGCAAATCCTTGACTCGATGCTTATTGCCAACGAATGTTTGGATAGTAGACTCAAGTTAGGAAAGCCGGGGCTTTTGTGCAAGTTGGATATGGAAAACGCCTATGATCATGTCAACTGGAGATTCTTACTTTACATGCTTGAAAGATGTGGCTTTTGTAAGAATTGGTGTACATGGATCCATCATTGTATCTCTACGGCTTGTTTCTCTATATTGGTAAATGGCACGCCAAAAGGCTTCTTTGAAAGCTCACGAGAATTGAGACAAGGTGACCCTCTATCTCTGTTACTCTTTGTTTTTGTGATGGAAGCCTTTAGTAAGATGAGTTTAGGTGTCGTGGAGGGTGGATTCATATCTGGATTCTTAGTGGGGGAGGCAACTAAGTTGAAAATTAGACAGAGAAATTAATTCTCACGGAATTATATTTCCTTCTCTTCAGCTTCTTATTTTTACTAAGGAGGGCAAATACATTAAATAAGTGGTACAGTAAATGCTACAGTACAACTAAGGAAATAAACAATTCTCAACAAACTACTGGCACGTTAATCTTTTGTGGGGCCAGCCATAATCAAACTCGAGCTTTGAGGGCTCTTCAATTGTGCTTTGAAGTTGTATCAAGCTTGAAAGGTAAACTTGGCCAAATCAGAAGTAGTGTCAGTGGGGGATGTTCCTAATGTGGAGAGTATGACTTCCATTTTGGTATGCAAGATATCTCAGTTGCCCATGAAATATCTTGGCCTCCCGTTGGGTGCTACAATCGAAATCTATTTGGAATGATGTTCTAGAAAAAAATGGAGATGAAATGAGCTAGTTGGAAGAGGATGTATTTATCCAAAGGTGGTAGGGTTGCCTTAATCAAAAGTACTGTTTCCAATTTGCCAACTTATTTCCTCTCATTATTTCCACTCTCCTCCAAGGTGGCTCATCGTATGGAGAAACTCCAATGTGACTTCTTATGGGTGGTATAAATCATGAGTTTAAATTTAACTTTGTGAAATGGGCCACAATATGCTCTCCCATCAAAGGAGGTTTGGGTATTTGGAACTTGAAATCTTTTAACATAGCATTGTTTGGTAAATGGCTATGGAGATATCACTACGAACAGGGAGCCTTGTGGAGAATCTTCATCGAATTGAAGCATGAGGAACCATGGGGAGGATGGTGCTCTAATGAGGTGAGTGGGCCTTGTGAAGTGGGGTTGTGGAAGCATATAAGAAGAGGTTGGGATACATATGCAAGTAATATCCGTTTTATTGTGAGTAATGGAGCCAAGGTCAAATTTTGGCATCATGTAGGGTGCGGTAAGAGGGCACTTAAGGATACCTATCAATAAGTTTATGGTTTAACAAGAATGAAAGAAGCCTCGATTGTGGACCTATTAATCATCTCCAATGGTATTCCTTGATGGAATGTTACATTCCTTAGAGATGCACAAGATTGGGAAATTGATTTTTTTTGGCACTTTTTTACCTTGTGTATTCCACCTGTTTGTCGGGGGGAGTTGAAGACAAGATGTTTTGGGTCCCCTCTAAGAAAGGAATATTCACATTACGCTTTTTCTACCAAGCCATGGTCACGCACAATAGAAAGCCATTCCCATGGAAAAGCATTTGGAAGACAAAGGCAGCTCTAAAGACATCATATTTTTATGGACGACTTCATTAGGGAAGATCCTCACTCTAAAAAAATTGAGGAAATGTCGAATCATAGTCATGAATTGGTGTTGTATGTGCAAAAAGAGGAGAGTCCGTTGACCATCTACTACATTGTGAGATTGCCACGACTTTGTCGAATGAAGTCCTTGCTTGGTGGGGACTAGCTTGGGTGATGCCGAGAAGGGTAAGCAACCTCGTAGCTTCTTGGAGAGGCATTCGAGGGAATTCTCCAATTGCATCAATATGGAAGATGGTCCCAATATGCCTATGGTGGTGCAATTGGAGGAGGAGGACTGAATGATGTTTTGAAGATCAAGAGCGGTCAATGGATGAGTTTAGAAACCTTTTTTTTTTTTTTTTAATAAGAAATTTTATTGATTGAACAAAACTAGGCAAAGCCCATGTACACTGGAAGTATACAAAAGAGACACCTAGTTACATACTAGAAAGCTGAAAAGGAAGCAAAAACTCATGAACATTCTCTCCCTTTAAAACTATAGCAGAAAGCCAATGAACCAAAGAAAGTACAAAAAAATTCCATAATTCGCCCTAGCTCTCTCCATGTTGTTGAAGCACCTCTCATTTCTTTCCATCCATATACACCACAATAAGCACAAAGGAGCCATCCTCCATGTTGTAGCCAGTTGAGGACTCTGATGATGCGTATTCCAGCATGCTAAGAGCTCCGCCACACTCTTGGGCATAACCCAAGACAACCCGGCTCTACTAAGTAGGCCATCCCATAACTCCCTTGCCACCTCGCAATGTAGAAGAAGATGGTCAATCGATTTGCCATTGTTCTTATACATATAACACCACTCCATTACGATCATCTCCCTTTTCCTTAACTTGTTAGCTGTCAAAATCTTTCCTAAAGCTGCTGTCCAAGTAAAAAAAAGCAACTTTGGGAGGCACAAGAACTCTCCAAATACCCTTCCATGGAAACGCAATGGGCTGATAATTTGTCAGCACTTTGAACAAAGATTTAACAGAAAATTTTTTGCTCCCCGAAGGTTTCCACAACATTCTATCGCTCCCATTACCTCCTATCCTCTTGGACTAAAGCAAGCTGAAAAAACCTGCTATCTCCTCAACTTCTCAGTTCTGTGCATTTCTAGAAAATGCACTGAACCATTGACTTGACACAGCACGTCTGAGACAGCAGCCTGCAGATTTCCAGCCAATCTGAAAACACATGGAAAAATAGAAGATAGAGCTCTCTCACGACACCACTCATCAAACCAGAACCTAATTCTTATACCCTCACTGACCTCAAAATTAATGTGTTGCAACCACCTTCTACCCCTTTGTAATAAATTTCCAAAGCCTCACACCATATGAACCCCTACCCTCCTTGGAACACCAACCCCCCCATTCACAACCATACTTCCAATTGGAATCTCCACAACCACTTTCCTAGTAGGGATTTATTAAAAGTGATCAAGTTACGCACCCCCAAACCTCCTAACTTCTTCGGGCTGCACACTTCTTCGAGCTTAGAAACTTATTTTTCAATACTTTACTTCATTGGTCGAGTGTAATTGATTTTCATGGCATGACCTTTCATGAATGCCTTGTATCACTAAACTAGCACGCTTAGGCGTTGCTCTATTATATGTCCTGTAAACTTGGGCTCTTGCCTACTATTTTGATCAATAAAAAATAGTTTGCCAATAAAAAAAATAATGTAGCTATAACGACCCGGCCCAATAATTCTAAGGTCGAGATATTAATAATTTTTATTGGGCCTAAATTATATTTTATGGGTCATATTGGATAAGCTCACGAGTGATAAATTATTGAGGCTGATTAGCAATTTTAATTAGGCTCAATAACTAGGTTAAATCCCATTTATTATTTATTGAATCTTTTTAGACTTTAAAGATTGGTCATTAGAAATTTATTTCTATTTAAAATCATCACTGATTGAAGTCCCCTATGCAGTCTCAGTCACTGCCAATCCTATATTGAATGAATTACTAGATCATGTTTTTAGATTCAAATCCTCTTTTTGAATGATCATGACCGAGTCCAACTCAAACTTGAACTTGTCGGCATCCTATTCCAATAGGGATATAATTCTACAAGTCAATTTCACGTTAAAACCTTTTAACCAAGTCCAACTCAAACTGGTTGTCACCGTCTCCCAAATCTCTCTATAAATATCTCCTATCCACGTGTTATTTGAAAAAAAAAAAAAAAAAAAAAAAAAAACCTCCTAGTCCATAGCATCGTGATTAATTGTATCGAAAATTTTAGAAAGCAACACTACAAGGTAAGTAGCATGATCAATACCCTTACACATATGTATGGTAAACAACATGTCTTTTATAAAAATATTATGCATGTACACCTTCCATTGGAAGCCTATTTTTACGTACTCAAGTCATGATAAAATTATAAAAATTCATGATTTTACGTGAATAATTATGCATTAAATTATTTATGAAAATTCATGATTTTATGAAAGGAGTTATGCATCGAAAGATTTATGAAAAATCCTGATTTTATGTGAGAGTTATGCATTAAAATAATTTATAAAAAGCCACGCATGATTTTATGTGAAGATTTATGCATATAAATATTTATGAAAAATCATGACTTTATGCGAAGAAACATGTATCACGGAATTTTATGAAAGAATGCAATTTTATTTGAAATCTATGATATGACAAGTATGCAAGTATGATTATGATGAAGTATGAATGATAAGATATGTAATGGCTGATATGAAGACAGTACCATATGTTATGAGCATATTGCATTGCTAGGTTGTACATGCTGGTAGTGCATCTAGTGTGTCTTCCTTATGTATGGATTCCACAACCTGCTGCCACGGGCGGAATTGAAATCTACTTAGATTTGCTAACCCTAACTCACAGAAGTCAACAGTGGGTACCGGCCTATGACAAGTGAAATATAAGTTCAAGTTCATGTTCATGTTATTTACGTATGTATTTATGAGTATGCATATTTTTCAAGAAACTTTATGTTTATTATGTTTACTGTATGATGTGTTGCTTATTGAGTATTCGACTTATTCTTATATATTTTTATGCTTTTGAACCAGTCCAGGTGATGACATTTATGAGGATAGGACTGTAGGATAGGATTTGGCCCAGGGAGGCGAGGCAGAGGCCTAGATAGTTTATGTCATGCTCAATTTTATGATTTAAAGTTTAATAAATTATTTTGATAAGCACATGAGACTTTATTGAATTTAAAGTAAGTGTTTTCTAAGACTCTCTTTTAGATTTTAAGTATTTAATAAATATTGACTTATTTATTATGAAATATTTCGTATCTAGCGCTTCGTTAGAAGAAAAGTTTTTTAAGTTCAAGTTTAGTAGCACACTAGTTCTCCGAAACTTCTAAAAATGAATTTATTGGGGAGTGGGTTTCTACAGTAGCGTTTACAAAATAGGGCCATTTGTTTTATCTTCAAATTCATATCACAAATATGTTCGATCTGAGATTTATATTATTAAAACTAAGGTTTAAGTGTAATTTAAGGCTTTTGTTTCTCTGGTTTTCGCCTTGTGCAATTGAGTGTGCAAGCTGTAATTGAGACCTCCCCATGAAAAAAAAAATTAAAAAGTTCGGTCAAATAGGTGTCAATTGGGGGCTGAGTAGCATGACCCTTTAATTATTGTGTCAGTCTTGATAGGTCTATCCATTCTTTGTAAGTCCCTTTTGAGTTCATTTAAGACACTTGAAGAAAATCTTGGATCCTCTTGCAAGTTGCTAATTACGTAAGTAGCTAGCTAATGCATTTTAACAAATGTAGATATTTGTGGCATGGAAGGCATCTCTTTGTCTTTGGTTAACGGGCATTTTTGAAATCTCCATAGAAACTAAGTTCTTTTTGTTTTAGTGCATAATGTATTAAGCAATTCATGAAATCAATCTTACTTTAAGAAGCTTAACTCTACATTGTTGCAACAACTCAAATTGGGTTCCCACCATGCAAAAGAAATTTACAATTGTTCTTTTGATAATTCACATATTATTTCATGTTTTCTAAATAGTTCCTATCACGAGTCTTGCGTTGCCACTAATTCTATGATTAATGTTACTTGCAATTGAAGCTTAAACTTGGCAGTTGTCTAATTGTGGATGATGAATAAATAACTAATTTGGGAGATACTACTTGTATGTTAGTTATCTGTCTTTTGGTGACTTCATTTCAACTGTATTTTGAGGTTTATCGGGCAGGAGAAATTTTTTATGCACTTGCTTGTTTTTGTTGGTAGTGTTTTTGCGTTATAAACTCTAGGGGCATTATAATCCAAATTTTCTGTTAAGTAACAAATCTTGTAGAGCATTTTAGTGGTTGGAGTAAATTACATTTGACATTTCTAGTACAATCTATGGGGATACATTATTTTGATAGCCTGATGTTCTTGAAAATGTATATAGACCTATAACTAATATTTTAAAATAGAACAATCGGATAAATACTAAATTATGATGATGAAATAAAGTTATGTGAAATATATTTCCGATAGATTTCTAACAAGCAAGGTTTTAGCATGCACCATGCCCATTTGGGTTTTGTGCCTGACATTTACGTTTATTTTTTTTTTGCAGCCACCTAAAATAGAACTATACCACCTTATATAGTAATAACTTATTTGGAGGCAGTACACCACTTCTATGACATTAAGACTCACATATTTTGAAGCATTTCACTTTTTTGGCTAGGAAGCGGTCCAGAAAGACTGTTGTTTCCAAGAAACCTGCCATTGCAATATGGTGGAAGAAAAGACAAAGAAAAGGCAAAAAATCATGAAGTGAGAAAAGGGTTATAACAAAAAAATAAATTATAGCTGTATGAGTAAATATCTTAAAGCAAGGGAAGAAAGAGCTTGTATGGTTTTTACAAGTATGTAAGAGAACTCATATCGAACAAAGCACTGGGTATTTGGCCTGTTAAGTTGTTGAAACTCAAATCCCTGCAATTTAAAGAGCAAAATTAATGAAAGCTAACTCCAATAATTTTTTTTTTTATCAGTAACTCCAATAATGAAACCGACATTTCAATCAGAAACTCAGGAGCTTACAATATTTGTAGACTTTGGTATTCTCCAATATTAGAAGGAATAATTCCACTGATCAGGGCATTCCTCAGAACTCTTAGGTGTCAAAAAAGAAAATGGAGTAGCTAATGGTTAATACAATAAGACTAAATGCATATATTTGTAGTGTGCAGAGTAGCATGCTCACTTACAAATCTGTTAATTTCTTCAAGCCAGTTATGAAATCAAGGGAAGAGCTCACATTGTATAAATCACTGATCTGTCTGGACAATTATACCCAAACATTACCGAAGTTAGTCTTTCTTCCCTTGTTAAAGTGGGAAGTGAGAGAGAAACAGAGACAGAGACAGAGATGAAGACAGAGAAAGAGAGAGAGAAAAAGAGAGCCTGAATCAGCAACAAATATTTACTCACAGAGAGTTCAGTGAGATCAACATAGAAAAACTAGATGGTATTGGACCTTCAAAGGAGTTTCCTCGAAATCTCCTACAGAAACAATTGGATGACTTGTCAAGAAGACCAATATCTATCACAGAAATACAGGTTACTTTCGTAATATATGAACTAGAAGATGAAATAAAAAGATCCTTTTTTATTGCTTACAATTTCTCAAGTCTTGTCCAATTACCAATAAATTCAGGTATTTTTCCACTCAAAGGAGTGTCAAATGCCGTCCTGAAATTCAAAAAGCTCACTAATAGTAAGGCAACCACAAGATGGTATAGGGAGGAAGGGGGGGAGGGGGTGGAAGGGGGAAGGGGGCAGCTTAAAACATAGAGAGTGAGAGTAGCAGTCCTGCTTACAGAACTTGCATGTTTTGAAGCTTAGCAAATGTTGAGGGAAATTCACCACCCAACCCACAACTGCTTAGATAACTGTAATACCAAACAATGTATACACTATCATCATCTGAAATGTTGAAACATGCAAAACATGCATTTATTTGAAGAAAATTAAAAGAAATAAGTGTTGGAACTTACAATTGCTCCAGTTTGACCAAATTACCAAGTTCTGGAGGGAGAGTTCCAGAGAAATTGTTATTAGAAATAGACCTGCATAACATATATACAAAGAGTTATTGGAATGAATAAGAAACGAAGTAAATTTCTTATATCGTTATTTCAAGTATAATTCATTTCTAAGTTATTAAAGCATAATGTCCTGTCATTAGCGAAGTTATAGCAATCCTCTCGTACATATGATGTTTCTTAATTGTACAGTGGAAAATTGAAAATCTACAAGTAGAATCATTAAATTCTTCATTTTGTAAAATAATTGTTTTCATTGAACATTTTATAGTTGAATGTTTTCTGGTAATTATCATTCAAAGATCTGTGGAAGTTATCTGCATCAGCATTAATTCATTTTAGTCTAAATAAAGCATCAATTCATTAATTGTCCATGTACGTCCAAGAGTCAAGAGATTTGAATCACTTGAACCTTTCCGAAACCCATCACAGTCCTATGTGGGCATGTCAAAAGGGAAGCGGAGTTAATTACCCCCAAGCAAAATAAAAAAAGTGAACCATCCTTCAGGACTAGAAGCAAACTTGACTTAAGAGGCCATCAAGTAATTTATGTACATTTTGGGTGGTAGAAACATTTTCAAGTAAAGAGGTCTTTCCACTTCTTTTTTTCTCCCCTTGTGGTGAGTAAGTTTAATTTACAACTATTATAAAGCAACTGATCACTTGAGCAAGACCTGGCCGGCAAACATCCCCCTACCCCCTACCCCCTTTCCCATCTCCCAGGAGCAAACATCTTTCTAGCAGTCTAAATGCTACTGCCAACAGCTAGCATTAGAGAAAGCAGTGAGCATCAAAGACTGCACGGAAAAGGAAAGAAAACAAGCACCAAGGGATGCCATCAAGTAAGAGGAAGCATGCCTGAGCTAACACAAGGCAAGAGCAAAAGAAGTACATGTCTAAAAGGCAAATTGAAAGCATTTTCAGACAGGCAACTAGTTACAAAGACCTAGAGGACCAAGGAAAGTCTAGTTTATTTTTTTATTTTTAGATGAGTAAGGAAAAAACATGGCTTCTTCTGCTAGGATGAGTTTAAGCAACCAATGAAGTGGCTGTCAAAATATTGTGTGAATGGCCGAATCAATTGGCCTTTTAGTCATCTGTATATTATATATGAACTTTACAAGATAGCTATACATGGAAAGAAACTAATTGCCAAGTGATTCTATCATTCTAGCCCTATATGGAAACTATATTCTGTCAATATGCTAACCGTACAAGCCTAAGTAAATTAAGGAAAGGTGAAATAAGGAAAGAAGAATGATTATGAACAGCAAAGTGACAGTGGCAGGATAGGGTGGAGGATCCGTAGGTTTTTGTGAAAGGGTTGCTCTCATCATGTTATTGCTGAAAAGAAAAACAAAATTCCCATTTGACATTGAATCATCAACACTTCTACTGTTTGAAGGGGAAGGCTAACTGTATGCTGTCTCAGGCACCCCTAGTTTTGTGTTTTGGCTAGGAAACTTAAAACTTTGAACGACTTGAAGATTGATGACCAAAGGAAGCGTCTCTCTTTTAGGAGCTTCAAAGCCTAGAGGAAAACGAGGTTTCGGGATTCTTTTGGTTGAGGATAAGGCAAGAAAATGTAGTAATGCTGCTGATCTTGAAAAATCGCATTCATAGAGGAGATTTCGTGGAGACAAAACTCTCGGACCCTTTGGTTGAAGGAAGGGGACAAGTGCGCCAGGTTTTTTCATAGGGTGGCTAATTCCGATTGAAGAAACAATGCCATAGAGGTGCTTCATTATAAGGGAAGTGTTCTTCCGGACATTTTTGAGATAAAGGATCATATTGTTCAATTCTATGATAGGCTTCTATCGGAGCAATACACTTGGAGACCCATCCCTGATGAGTTATTTTGTGATATGATTGATCAGTCTAGCGCTGCTTGGTTGGAGAGAATTTTTTAAGAGGATGAGGTGCTTAATGTGATAAGAGGGACGAAAAAAGATAAATTTCGTCCATATGGCTTTTCTATGACTTTTTTTTTAGGCCTTTTGGGACATTGTTAGGGAGGATGTCATGAAGGTCTTTCTTGAATTTCACTTGAGAAAAATCTTAACGCAACTTTTATACCCCTTTGCAAATTGGATATGGAAGGCTTATGATCACATGAATTGGGATTTTTTGGTGTACTTACTTAGAATGTATGGTTTTGGGGAGAGTCGGTGCAAGTGAATGAAGCATTGTATTACCACTAATAAATTTTTTATTTTGGTGAACGGCACCCTTGTGAGTTTTTTAACAGCTCTCATGGTTTGAGACAAGGGGATCCTTTGTCTCATTTTCTATTTGTTTTAATAATGGATGTCTTGAGTAGAATGTTGGAGACGGTGGTGGATCACTTGGATGGGCATTTTCTTTTTGGTTTTTCGGTGGGCGGATCTTCGAATGGCAGTGTAAATTTCTCATATCTCCTATTTGCTGATGACACTTTAATTTTTTGTGAGCTGGATCTTGAAGAGATTCGTTTGTTGCTGGCCCTTTTGCTTTGATTTGAAGCTGTTTCAGGCCTAAAGGTAATTTGACAAAGTCTGAAATGGTACCTATTGCTTTCTTGCAAGGGCACTTGGCTAATATTTTGGATTGTAAGGTGTTGTCTTTGCCCATGAAATATCTTGGTCTCCCCTTGGGAGCTTTATAAGTCAAAGGCATTGTGGGATGGTGTTATTGAAAAAATAGAAAGGAGATTGGCAAGATGAACAATGATTTATTTGTCTAAAGGGGGAAGAATTATCTTAACGTGGTGAAGTTTCTCTCTCTAGTTTTTTTCTCTCCGTACGTTTGAGAAAAAATGTTTGTTTCTATTTGCCGTTGGTAACTTTTTGCTAATGGTAGAAATATTCAGTGGTGTTTAGTTCTGTTTGTTGTTGGTATTATTATGCTAATGGTGGAAATATTCAATGGTATTTAGTTCTTTCTTTTTTGCGTTTTTTGAATTGTTGTGCTGTGATGGGGTTGAGTAGGAATGTTATCATTGATCAAAATTGTTTTGAGTTCAAGAAGGTTAATGAAAGATGGTGGAGAATCACATTATCATTGATCAAGAATCCTTGGGATGGTTGGCTGTCATGGTGAAGGAAGGTATAGCTTTTGGGGGCTCCTTTGTCTTCCTTAGATCGAGAAGATGTGGATCTCAAGTTTTGGTGGTGCAAAGACAGCGCAACTCGTATGAGAATTGTTTCTCCTTATCGGAGTTTAGTCAAGAGAAGAGGCGTGGTTTAGTAGTGATTCCGAAAGGGAGAATGGGGGTAGGTTGGAGGACTTTTGGTGGTATGTTGAAGGAACTTGTTGATACATCCTCTACTTTGGGGGGGAATAACAGAGGAAGTTGTCCATGGTTGCCTTCGCCTCTGTCGTAGGGGTAGGGTCTGGGGCACCTAGTTTTCTCTTCGTACAGGGAGTTGTCTCAAGAACCAAAAACTGCAAAAAGGACAATAGTGGTGAAGGCACAGAATTGCAATGGGGATGGCAGGTGCATGTCGGGACTGGAAATGGAAACTCTGTTGCACACATTGGTTGAGATGGAGAAACAAGTGGGTATGTTGCAACTTAATTTGGCTCATGTGAAACGGTGCGTGGAGGAGGGGCTGAAGTGGGAGTTGGATTTGGGCCAGGAAAAAGGCCCTCATAGTGGGCTGAGTTCTATTGATGGGTTACATGGTTATAAGGGGAAGGGCTTGATATCAGACGGGCCTCAACCAAGGGCCTATCAAGTGGCCCAGCAGGCTGGTTTGCAGGCCCATTTGAGTGGTCGTATGGGACAACAGGCCCAACTTCCATTGGCCTAGGCCCAGGTTGTGAACCCTGTTTGGAGACGCAGGGAGTCGAGCGAGGTTACCCCATCGTCGTCGAATGGGCTGTAACATACACCGCCGGTAGTGGCTCTGAGGTTGACGTCATTGATAGTGGATTTGCTGACGAGGTCTGGGGCGTCAGAGATCGTGCCGGCAGAGCTCTGGGAGGTGGTAGGTTTACCCGCGAGGTCTGGGGTGGTGGAGAGTGAGCTGGCAGTTTCCAGAGAAATAGTTTTGAAACCATTTGAAGATAGCCCCCTCCTCAAAGCCCTTCTTGTGGCACTTGAAGATAGCCATTCGAAGTCAGCCACAAAGCGGGATAGGGAACTTATAAAGCTAACTCGTTCCATCAATTATGATGTAAAGGAAGGGAGTGGCGAAAAGGATAAATTGAAAGGGAGGGGCAATCTATTGTTCAAATGAAGCCTAAGATTTCATCTTGGAATGTACGAGGACTCAATGATTGCAATAAACGCCTTTATATCAAATCATTATTGCGAATGTGGAAGGGTGAGGTGGTTTGTTTTCAAGAAACAAAGTTGCGTTTCATTGATAGAAGAATTGTGCGAAGTTTATGGGGGTGCTCAGTTGGTCTTATTTAGCCTCTTGAGGAGCCTCAAGCTGAGTGTTATTAATGTGGGATAAAAGAGTGGTTGAAGCGATTGAGTGTATTGGAGATTTCTCGATTATGACTTTATTTAAAAACGTTGTTGACAGATGGGAATGGGCATTTATAGGCTCCTATGGCCCTAATGTGGACAGGGAGAGGAGAAGGTTGTGGGAGGAGTTGGCGGGCCTATACTCACTATGGGATGTGCCGTGGTGTGTGGATGGTGATTTTAACATTGCTCGCTTCCCTAGCGAGTGATCAGGGCATTATTGAAATACTGTGGCCATGGAGGAGTTCTCTGAGTTCATTTTTTATCTGGATCTCATGGATCTCCCTCTAGTAGGGGACGAGTACACTTGGTCAAACGGTCGAGTGTGGTCGAAATTGGACAGATTCCTCATCTCTCCTTCGTGGGAAGCCACTATCCGGAAGTCAGTCAGAAACGGTTAGCCCGATCAGCTCAGTTTGACATCCGATGAGTTTGTAGAGATGGTGCGTGCTTGGTGGTCATCGTATCAGTTTATTGGTACTCCAAGTTTTATTCTTGCAGGTAAGTTGAAGGCATTGAAACAAGACCTGAAGAAGTGGAACTTGGAAGTTTTTGGCCACATCAATGATCAGAAGTCAACACTGTTGGAGGAATTGCAGGAGCTAGAAGGCAAGGAATTATTGGGAGATACCTCGGAGGAGGTGTTATTGAGGAAGGGCACGGTAATGGCAAATTTGGAAAGGGTGTTGTTGTCGGAAGAGACTTCTTGGTGTCAAAAATCCAGGGTCCTTTGGTTGAAAGAAGGTGATAAGTGTACGAAGTTCTTTCATAAAGTGGCCAATTCACATCGGCGCAATAACGCTATTGAGTCGCTACATTCAGGCTCTCAGGTGCTTTCTTCTCCCCCCGAGCTAGAAAACCATATTGTGCACTATTATGAGACCTTTATCTCAGAAACGCTTCGTAGAGGCCGAAGCTTGATGCTTTGTCTTTTGAAGCAATTGACTCTCAGAATGTGAATGTTTTGGAGAGACCTTTTGATGAGGAAGAGATCTACAAGGTTATCTCTAGGATGGCTAAGGATAAAGCACCGGGCCGGGATGGTTTTTCTATGAGTTTCTTTCATACTTGTTGGGACATAGTGAAAGGTGATGTTTTGCAGGTCTTTAATGAATTTTACTATTTTCAAAAGTTTGAAAAATCCCTTAATGCAACGTTCATTGCTCTCATTCCTAAGAAACATGGGGCTTTGATTATTGAGGATTTTCACCCTATAAGCCTGGTTAGTGGTGTTTACAAAATTATTTCGAAGGTTCTAGCCAACCGATTAAGTCCTGTACTAGAACATATTATTTCCAAGCCTTAGAACTCATTTATCTGTGGGAGACAAATTCTTGACTCGGTGCTTATTGCTAATGAGTGCTTGGATCATAGACTGAGGGAGGGAGGTTCAGGTATTCTTTGTAAGCTTGACATGGAAAAGGCTTATAATCATGTGAACTGGTAATTCCTCTTATACTTGCTTGAGAGGTGTGGCTTTGGGAATAGGTAGATTTCCTGAATGAGTCATTGTATTTCAACTGCTCGTCTCAGTTCTTGTTAATGGTATACTTGCTGGTTTTTTTTATAGTTCCCGGGGTTTACGGCAGGGAGATCCTCTTTCTCCTCTTTTGTTTGTTATAGTTATGGAGGCTTTAAGTCGGATGATGCAGGCCGCTGTTGGTGGAGGTTTCTTATCCGGTTTTCAGGTGGGCATTGGCTCTGGTGGCCCTATTATCATTTCACACCTTCTTTTTACAGATAATACTTTAGTCTTTTGTGAAGCGGATAATAGCCAGATCCAAACCTTACGAGCATTGTTACTTTGCTTTGAAGCAGTGTCAAGGCTTAAAGTGAATCTTGGTAAGTCCGAGATGGTTCCAGTGGGTGCAGTCTCAAATATCCCTAGTTTAGCAAGACTCTTGAATTGTAAGATGTCCTCTTTACCAATGAAATATTTGGGTCTTCTGTTGGGAGCAACTTTTAAGGCTAGAGCTATTTGGGATGAGGTGGTGGAAAAGATAGAGAAAAGGTTGGCTGGTTGGAAACGGATGTATTTATTGAAAGGGGGCCGCCTCACACTTATCAAGAGTACCCTTACTAAACTCTCCACATATTTCTTATATCTGTTTCCTATGCCTGCAGGGGTGGTGAATAGGATCGATAAACTTTTTAGGGCGTTCTTATGAGGGGGTTTGGGGGAGGAGAAGAAGTTCCATCTGGTTAGCTGGAAGACAGTATGTGCCCCAGTGGTGTATAGAGGGTTGGGAGTGTGTAATTTGAGAAGTTTTAATAAAACTTTATTGGGGAAATGACTATGGAGATATCACTAGGAGGGAGGATCGTTGTGGAAGGAAATTATTGATGCTAGATATGGTGCCGCTTGGGGTGGTTGGTGCTGTAATGAAATGAGAAGGGGTATGGTGTGGGTTTATGGAAGTTTATAAGGGGTGGCCTTGCTTTAAAAAACAGATTCGCTTTGTAGCTAGAGAGAGCAATCGAATTAGTTTTTGGCGGGCCGTGTGGTGTGGTGATCACTCATTGGCAAAAGCTTTTCCGACTCTCTATCGTATTGCAGCTAATAGGGAGGCTTCAGTGGTGGATATGCGGTTATTTTCTCATGGTTCTCATCAGTGGAATATTCATTTTAATAGTGATTTTCACTATTGGGAACTATCTATTGTCTCAGATTTTTTTAGTCTACTATATTCCATAGGGACTCCTCTGGCACAGTATGATAGATTGAAGTGGAGGTCTAATAATCACAGTAAATGTACTGTTAAGGCGTATTATAACATTTTGTTAACACAGGATCATAATCCATTCCCCTGGAAGAATATTTGGAGGTCTCATGTGCCTTCTAAAGTAGCTTTTTTTGTATGGAATGCCACTCTTGGGAAGATCTTGACCACAAACAATCTGAGGAAGAGAGGATGTGTAGTGATGGATTGGTGTTGCATGTGTAAAAAGAATAGAGAATCTGTGGATCATCTCTTACTACATTGTGAGGTAACAAGGGTGTTGTGGGATGAGATCTTTCAAAGGGTTGATGTTTTTTGGGTTATGCCATTGAGGGTGGTGGAATTGTTGGGTTGTTGGAGGAAGATGTAAGGCTGTCAGCAAGTGGTAGCAGGGTGGAAGATGATCTCATTGTGCATCATGTGGTGTATTTGGACGGAAAGGAATGCACGCTGCTTTGAAGATAAGGAACGCACATTACTTGAGCTGAAGAATTTCTTTCTCAACACCTTAATGCTTTGGTTTTCCGCTATTGTATTAAACGGAGACAATGTTCATGATTTCTTGTTTTTAATTTATCACTTTTAGAATGTTTTTAGGTGTTCTTCTGTATACTTCCTGTATACATGGGCTAGGCCTATTTCATTCATATCAATAATATTATTTCTTACAATAAAAAAAAAAAAAAAAAAAAAAAAAAAAAAAAAAAAAAGAATGAATTAAGAGCACTTTATCTAATCTTCCTAAGTATTTTCTATCTTTATTTCCTTTGCCTATTGGGGTGGCTAATATAATGGAGAAGATCTTTCACGCTTTCTTGTAGGGTGGTATGGTGTGGGGGATGAGAATAAGTTCCATTTACTTAAGTGGGGTAAGATTTATATCACAATCTCTAGTGGAGGTTTAGGGGTTCAAAAGCTGAGAATTTTTAATAAGACACTCCTAGGGAAATGGTTATGGCGGTATCACCAAGAGGATGCCTTTTGGAGGAATGTCATTGGTGCCAAATATGAGAATATTTGGGGAGTTCAAATGAAAAGAGAGGTGTGCATGGCATGGGAGTGTGGAAACTTTTTCGGAATGGATGGTGGTTTTATTAGCAATTTCAGATTTGTGGTGGGTGAGGATTCTCGGATTAGATTTTGGCATGATATTGGTGTGGGAACATAGCCCTAAAGAATGCTTTCCCTTCTGTTTTTAGTATTGCATTCAATCAGGGAGCTTCTGTGGTAGATTATGGTGAGGTTTGGATAGTGAGCTGAGATAAGATGAAAGTTAAAACTTGAATAAAATATTGTAAGAATATTATTTTTTAATATTATTATGGTTTTAGGATTTAAAAAAGTTGAATTGTTTATTATATTTTGTGTAAGAATTTGAGAAAGTTATAATAATTAGATAAGATAAGATGAGTTGAGATCAACTCTGAATCCAAATGGGGCCTATATGAACATCTCCAATAGCTCTTTACAGTGGAATGTGGGGTTCATTAGAGTTGTACAGGACTGAGAGGTGGGGGACATCTCAGATTTTGACAGCATGTTATATGCCTTGAATATGGAGAGTGGTGGGGAGGATAGGTTGCTTTGGATTCATCCCGAGAACAAGAAATTTTTTATTAGATCATTGTACAAGGTTATGTCGTATCAACCCCCTAACGAAGCTCCTTGGAAGTGCATTTGGAGAAACAAAGTGCCTCTCAATGTTTCTTTTTTTCGTCGGTTTGCGTTGCTTGGAAAAATTCAGACTATAGATAATTTTAGAAAGCCTGGTCTAATTATTATGGATTGATGTTTCATGTGTAAAAGAAATGGAGAATTTGTGGATTATCTACTCCATTGGGAACTGGCAAAGGTTTTTTGAGACGAGATTTTTAATAGGATTGGTATTGCCTAGGTGATGCCTAGGAGGGTGGTGGATTTACTGGCTTGTTGGAGAGGAACTGGGTAATCGCCAAATTGCAACCATTTGGAAGATGGTTCCCCTGTGTCTTATATGGTGTATTTGGAATGAGAGCAACGACCGCTATTTAGAAAATAGAGAAAACTCGTTGGAAGGGATTAGAGATTTTTTCTTTCATACGTTATTACTTTAGGCATTGGCTATTGTTTACCTAGTTTGGCTACTGAGAGTATCTCAGATATTTTCAGAATATCTCACAACTATTTATTATTTTATTATTATTTTTTACCTACTTTTCACTACTATTCAATATTCTATTATTACTTTTTCCTATTCATAGGATACTTGAGAATATTTCATTATCCAAACACAACTAAGTGGGTCTTGTTTTCATGATTTCTATGTTGCTTTTTCTAGTTCTTAGCTTGTAATTATGTGTTTTCTCTTGTATACTCTCTGTGTACTTGGGCTATGCCTAATTACGTAGTTTAATAAATTTCATTTTACCTATAAAAAAAGATTCCAGCCATGACTCATTCAATAAAGAGAATGAGAGGGAGAAGATCAATGAAAAAACAAAGACTTGCTAGTGGAGCCGGAGGGGTCTAGGACCAAAACTAATCTGATGAAATTTTCAATTGCAGCAGACTTGGACTAAGCCATTGTAGTGAAGAATTTAGGCCTAGGGAGCCCAACCATTTCATTTGAGGAACGCTACAAAGCAGCCTATAAGAGCTGTAAACGAGTGAGATAAGTGCATTGTAAGGAAGGGCTGAACCCCTTACTTATGGAACTAGTAGCAGCTGGAGGGCATGATAGGCCAAAAAGCCAGTCAAGGCAGGAAGATAGTGTAAGATAGATATAGGTGTTTTTCATTGGATGAAATGAACTTCCTAAAACAACAAAAAGCTGTCTTGAAGATCAATATTGTGGAATGTTAAAAGCGTTCCACAATATTTGTACTCTTTCATTGGGTGGTTTGGGGAATAAAAAGCTGAAAACTTTCAATAAGGCACTTCTAGGGAAATGGCTATGGAGGTATCATCAAGAAGGGGACGCTCTTTAGAGGCTTGTTATTGATGCCAAATATGGGAGTACTTGGGGTGGTTGGTGCTCCAATGAAGTAAGAGGGGCATATGGTGTGGGAGTGTGAAATTTATTCGAAATGGATTGGAGGAGTTCTTCAGAAATTTCAGATTTTAGGTGGGTAAGGGTGTTGGAAAGTTTCCAAAATTTGCCTAGTCAACTCTGCTATATTCTAGGAGATATTGGGTGTAAATGTGTGAATATTCTAGGAGATTTAGTTTCCTTGGAAGTTAGCATTTAATTTATTCTTTCCTACTTTATTCTTTCCTTTTTTCTCTTCAGCTGTAATCAATATATACTACTTTGTACCTATATTTCGAATTTTAATGAGAATAATTCCTTCAAATTACTCTCTCATTCTAGATGGTATCAAGAGCAAGGTTCCTTTTCTGATTCATCTAAAAATCCTATTCCCTCTGGTGGCTCAAATCAGCCCCTAATATCTTGGTTTTTCTTCCTTCTTCTTCTTTGCCTTTCTCTTCTGTTGTTGTCAAGCCTTTTACCATGGCTGATACTTCAAACGAGGCCAAATCCAAAAACAAACCAGAACCAAAGCCTACCCATTCTAAACCCTACTCTATCCAAATCACAAACATACGACTGAATGAGGCAAACTTCCTATGCTGGTCACAATTAGTCAGGATGTATATTCGAGGGAGAGGGAAGATAGGGTACTTGACTGGTGAAACCAAGAAGCCCGAGAAAACAGACCCATCCTATGTTATATGGGATACAAAAAATTCCATGGTGATGGCATGGCTTGTGAATGCTATGGATGAAGAAATTAGTGCCAACTACATGTGCTATTCGACTACAAAGGAGCTCTGGGACAATGTTAGTCAGATGTATTCTGACCTTGGAAATTATTCTCAGATATATGAATTGCAGCAGAAATCAACAATTTCACCAAGGAGAAGGCAGTGTGACCAGGTATTTCAATGTTCTCAAGGGACTTTGGCAGGATTTAGACTTATTCAATGATTATGAATGAAAAAATTATGATAATTGCAATCGTAATAAGAAGATGGTAGAGAATGCCAGAATTTTTAAATTCTTGGTTGGACTTAATAATGAATTTGATGAAGTTAGGGGAAGGATTCTAGGAAGACAGCCATTACCTCCACTTGGAGAGGTATTTTCTGAGGTGCGAAGAGAAGATTGTTGTTGGAATGTCATGATGAAAAAAAAAGGAGGATGAAACTGTGGAGAACTCTGCTTTAGTTGCTGCCAACCCTGCTCCTTATTGTGCTACTAGCATAGATCTGTCCACTGCCAATATTTCTGCACAGCGAACCTATTCTAACCAAAGGAGGTTTGAAGATAAGCCTCGGGTATGGTGTGATTATTGCAATAAACCACGCCACACTAGAGAGACTTGCTGGAAGCTCCATGGAAAGCCTGCAAACTGGAAGAGCAGCAAATCTGGAACCTCTGGCAGCAACTATATAGCCCCTAGAGTCAATGAAGCAAAGGCTAATTTCCTAAGTGCTGAGCAGGTGGATCATCTTCTTCAATTGCTGAAATCCATTCCTACATCCGGTCCTCCTACTGGTTCCTTGGCCCAAACAGGTGATACCCCAAGTTGCTGAAATCAACTATATAGCCACTACTACTGTTTGCTTCTTCCTCTTCCATGTAACCAAGTTACCTCCCACAAATGTACAATATCCAGTAGTCGATCTTCTATCTGAAGGAGATCCAGCCCAATCAGCTTCTGAAAAAGCTTCAATTCTAAGGTGTCCATTTGGTCTATACAATAGTCCAAGACCAGGAGCTCGCTTAAGATAATGAAGAATATGGATTACAGCATCCCAATGTGAGACCCTGGGCGTTTGTAGAAATTGGCTCACTACACTCACTGCATAAGAGATATCAGGTCTAGTGATAGTAAGATAATTCAATTTTCCAACAAGTCTTTGATACCGACCTAGATCTCCAAACAACTCACCTTCATCTTTCAAGAGTTTACGATTTGGGTCCATAGGAGTGTCAATAGGTCGTGCACCTAACATGTCAGTTTCTTCTAGAAGATCAAATACATATTTTCTCTGACATAAGTTAATGCCTTTTCTAGATCTACCGACTTCAATTCCAAGAAAGTACCTAAGTTTGCCCAAGTCTTTTGTCTGAAACTGATCATGTAAAAATTGCTTCAGCCTAGCAATTCCAGCTGAGTCACTCCCAGTAATTACAATGTCATCAACATATACAATCAACAAGATATGACCAGCATCACTGTGTAGGTGAAATACCGAGTGGTCTGTTTGGCATCTATGAAGACCATATGTTAATACAGCATCAGAGAACCTCCCAAACCATGCTCGAGGAGATTGTTTCAAACCATATAATGCCTTTTTTAACTTGCACACAGTACCTCGATACTCCCCCTAAGCAACAAACCCAGGTGGTTGCTCCATATACACTTGGCAACTGGGGAAAAAGTCTCATCATAATCAATGCCATAAGTTTGCGTGTAACCCTTAGCAACCAAGCGCGTTTTCAGACATTCAACAGACCCATCAAGATGAAATTTGATTGTATATACCCATCTACAACCAACAAGGTGTTTAACAGGTGGTAGAGGAACAAGATCCCATGTCCCATTATGGTGAAGAGCATCCATTTCATTTTTCATAGCTGTCCTCCATTCCGAATCAAATAAAGCATCATAAACTATCTTAGGAACAGAAAGTTTTGAAAGTTGAGAAGTAAAGCATGAAAAAGATGGAGATAAAGCATGACAGGAGACATATTGGGCAATCGGATGTTGAGTAACACAAGAACGAGTACCTTTTCGGAGAGCAATAGGTGGAGAGTCTGAAGCACTAGATAACTCAGGATCTGAAGATAGAGACAAGATTGGTGGAGGCATGGGAGTCGGGGGCCGCACGCGACGCGAGTACACCTGTAAAGGAACAAGGGAAGGAACTGAGGAGGATTGGGTAAAAGCGGGTGAGTGTGGAGGAGAAAGGGTAAGAGTAGGTAATGGTAGAGGATCACACTCAACAACTAAAGATGTTGTCGAGAAATAGGGTATGGACTCAAAGAAGGTGACATCAGCACTAGTGAAGTAACGTCTAAGAGCAGGACTATAGCAGCGATATCCTTTTTGAGTCTGGGAATAACCAACAAAGAAACACTTGGTAGCACGTGGATCAAGCTTATCAAAGCCGGGACCAATGTTATGAACATAGCAAACACACCCAAAGATTTTTGGAGGGAGAAAAAGGTGGAGACGAAGGGAACAAGATGGAGAATGGAGAGGAACCATTGAGGATTGATGAAGGCATACGGTTAATAAGGTGGCACGCAGTAAGAACACCATCACTCCAAAAACGTTTAGGAACATGCATGTGCAATAAAAGTGCTCTGGTTACATCTAACAAATGGCGATTTTTGCGTTCAGCCACCCCATTCTGTTGGGGTGTATAAGAGCATGAAGTTTGATGAACAATTCCTTTATTACTTAAGTAAGTAGCTAAGGCACTAGATTTGTCTTCTTTAGCATTGTCAGAATGCAAAACTTGAACTTTTTGTCTAAATTGAGTTTTAATTTCTTTCCGAAAGACTTTGAATATGGAAAGAAGTTCAGATCGTGCCTTCATTAGAAACAACCATGTCATACGAGAATAGTCATCAACAAATGTAACAAAATACTGAAACTTGTTTGATACAATGTTGATGGGTCCCCATATATCAGAGTGAACCAATTCAAAAAAAATAGATGCTCGATTATCAACTCGAGATACAAAAGACACACGATGGTGTTTGCTAAGCTAACATGCTTCACAAGGAAAGGAAGATGCACTTTCAAGATTCCTAACTTGACGTTTCAAAAGAGAAAGAGATGGGTGTCCAAGGCGACAATGCCATTCAAAAGCAGATGATGAAGATGTGAGGGCTCGAGTGGGTGACTATTTGACATCAAGGTAATACAGACCACCAGCTTCATGCCCCGTACCAATCTTCTTCCCCGTCTTGAGATCCTGAAAGATATATATAGAGGGATAAAATGTCACAGAACATTGAAGAGTATGAGTAATTTGACTAATGGACAACAAACTAAAGGGAAAACTAGGAGCATATAGAATAGATGACAAGGATATAGAATCGGTGAGCTTAGTGGATCCAATGCCTGTAACTTTAACAAGAGAACCATTAGCAAGAGTAACACTCTTTGGAGATGTCAAAGTATCTAACTTAGATAAGGAATAAGACAAACCGGTCAAATGTTCATTAGCTCCTGAATCGATGATCCATGGATCTTGAGTAGATGAGACAAGACAGGCGGACGCTGTACCTGAATGGGCATGCGTAGCTATGGAAGATGAAGTCGCTCGTGTGCGAGCCAAAAACTGATCATACTCATCCTTCGATATGCTAATCATCTCTGGAGTCAGGTCGGAACTCGTTGACGGTGATCTAGCATTTTGGCAAATAGCTTGATTAGCGGATCCAGATAGTCTACCATGGAGATCCCAAAAATAGTCCACTGAGTGGTTAGTGCGACCACAATGAGTGCACTTACGAAATTCATGACCTCGAGTGCGATTACCTCTGGCATCACGCCCCCCACGTGCACCTCTACCACTCCGGCCTCCACGCCCACCGGAAGCAAAATAGAAGGCAGCTAAAGTGGATCTCTCATTACTCTGATCTGAAGAAAATTGAGATCCTTGTCTAGATAATGTGGCTTGCTGAAGTCAGGAGAACACATCAGGAAATGAGGGAAGTTGTGGACTTGCCAGAATTTGAGAACGCACTGACTCATACTCAGGTTTTAAGCCAACAAGAAACCAAACAACATTAAAATCTTCTCGTTGTTTTAGCATACTTGAAACATCAGAAATGATAGGTTGATACATTTTGAGTTCTTCACATATGCTTATCACTTGAGAATAATATTCTTCCAGGCCCAAAGCTCCCTGTTCCAATCCAAAGAATTGCTGACACAACTCATAAATATGGGTTATGTTCCCAGCACCCGAATACGTCTGTTTGAGATGTGTCCACACCTCTTGAGCGGTGTCAAAATGTATTAAGCTGGTGCAAATATTAGGCTCAATACTGGTCAACATTAGGGACAATATTTGAGCATCTTCTTGCTCCCATTAAGCAAATGTAGAACTAGCTGAGTTAGGCATTGGATCAATCAAGTGAGTACAACGAAGATCCTTACCTTTCAAAAACATTTCAACAGATTTTGACCAAAACATATACTTTTTTCCATTCAACTTCACCGAAGTCATAGGCATACTAATGTTTGGTGTAAGAGACATTGACTCAAATTTAGTTGTCATGGAAAAACGTATCACAACAATTCAATTTGGAGTCAAGAATACACAAAATATGAAATATGGATGAAAAACTTGGAGACACAATCTGGAAAAGTAGAAACCCAGATTAAAAACCCAAATTTCGGATCTGTATTGGTCGAAACAAGCCTGTACCGGCTGAAACAAGCAAGTATCGGTTCAGAATCGGCCTGTTTCGGGTCTGAACCGGGTTGTATCGGCCTGTACTGCTCTGTTTCGAGCCTTAACCGGTATGTATCAGGTCTTTTCGGGTATTGCCGGTACCGGCTTCAAAAACTAACCCTAAATTGGAATAGGTTATCCTAAACGAGGATAGCTTATCGTAAACAGGAATAAGTTTACCGTATAGCTATTACCAAACATACGTTATCCTGGATAGGGGGCATACGTAGTCGAGGATAGGATAGTAGAGACCTGCCAACAAACACTTCGAGACGTCGACGTTGCCGACGATAAGCAGGGCTTCCGGCAGCCAATGACGACGGGAGACACACCAGTGTGCACAGAAAATGCCGGCGATCTCGATTCTGGTGTCTAGTACCGGAGACGACACCTGAGGTCACTGGAAACACCTTGAAACAGATACCGGCCACCAACGACGAAGAGGACAACGGCCACTAACCACCACAGACAACGACGATGATACCACAGTGCTGTCGCACAACCACCACTAACTTTGTCGCACAACCACAACCACCACTAGCTCCGTCGCACAACCACCACTAACTGACTACACTTTTCTCTGATACCATGTAGTCGAACATAGAGAGAGAGAATGAATTCGTATTTTCATTAACATTCAACATCCTATACATACTACATACAAATGACCATTGTATACTCATAAACTATACTAATTACAACCATGTCCTTTAACACTCCCCAAAGCCACATCTCTTTAATAAATAAAGGAGGAAGTCCCAGTTACCATGATTATATGCCTTTTCCATTTCCAGCTTAGATATAATCCTTGGAATACCAGACTTTAATCTACTATCCAGACATTCATTGGCTATTAGGACTAAATCCAGGATTTGGCGACCCTTTACAAAAGCATTTTGTGGCTTTGATATTATCTTACCTATGACCACCCTGAGCCTGTTTGCAAGTACCTTGGAAATGATTTTGTAAATCTCGTTTATGAGGGTAATGGGCCTAAGATCCTTCACTTCCGATGCTCCTGTCTTCTTCGGGATCAAAGTAATAAAAATAGCATTCAGGCTTTTCTTGAACGTCCTAGCCAAGAATAATTCCTGGAACACGACACATTCATAATATCCTCTTTTACTACCTCCCAACATGTTTGGAAGAAGCCTATTGAAAAACTGTCTAGACTGGGTGCTTAATCTTTCACCATTTTTCTAACCACATCATATACCTCCTCTTCCTCAAAAGATCTTTCCAACCAAGACGCTGATTGTGGCTCAATAGAATCAAAACCAAGTCCAGCTAATTTTGACCTCCAACCCTCACCTTCTGTAAATAATTGTTCAAAGAAACTCATCACATGCTCCCGAATCGCAAGAGCCTCCATGCATTCTCTACCATTGATTTTCAGCATCTCAATGGAATTATTTCTCCTTTGAGAATTAGCCATTCTATGAAAGAATTTTGTACTTCGATCCCCTTCTTTCAACCAAAGTGCTCTTGACTTCTGTCGCCAAGAGATCTCCTCTAGAGATAATACTCTTTCCAACTCTGAGGCCAGCTCTGTCTTACGTGAGACTTCCTCTGAGGTGAAGACTCTATCTTCAGTAATCCTCTCAAGATTCAGTAATTCTTTCATCATGGCTTTCTTTTGCTCCCCTAAGTCTCCAAATGTCTGAGAATTCCAAAGTTTTAAATCATTCTTTAAAGCTTTTAGCTTGCCTGCAAGAATATGAGAGGGAGTACCATGAAACTGATAAGACCACCAATGCCTTACCCTGTCCACGAAACCTTCGCTTTTGAGCCACATGTTTTAGAACTTAAAATAGCGACGACCCCCTTGAATACTGCCTCCATCTAGCAAAATGGGAAAATGATCCGAGCAAAAACGAGGCAGACTCTTCTGACATACCTCCGGATAATGACTTTCCCAATCCAATGATATTAGGAATCTGTTCAACTGAGACCACGTCTGACTATTAGACCAAGCAAAGGGACCACCTATTAATGGGAGGTCCACCAGGTTCAAGTAAAAAATGCACTCTAAAAAATCTGTCATGGCTGGGCGTATACGACTATCTCTAGATCGCTCGCTAGAGAACCTTATTATGTTAAAATCACCACCCATGCACCAAGGGAGGTCCCACCAGCTATAAATTCCAATCAGTTCTTCCCACAAATGCCTTCTGATGTTGTCAACATTTGGTCCATATATACCTGCAAACGCCCACAAGAAATTATCCTCCACCATCTTAAAGGAATAGGCCACTAAGTATTCCCCCTACAAATTCCTCTATTTTCTCCACCACTCTTTTATCCCACATCATAAGGATACCACCTGATGTTCCATTCGAAGCCAGATAAACGCAATCTGCATACGAGCAGCTCCACACACTTCTCAGTAGTTTTCTAGTCACCCATTTCAACTTAGTTACTTGTAAACAAACAATGTCCGCCTTCCATTCCCGAAACAAATTTTTTATGCGAAGACGCTTATTACCCTCATTCAGCCCATGCACATTCCACGATACAATTAGTAACCTTCCCTTTGGACCTATCTCAGCTTGAACTACCCTCATTCAAAGACCAATTAAGTCTCTTAAACTCCCTCAATTTCTTGGAACTAGCTTTCTTGGACTGAGAATGGCTCACCTCAATGGCTGTGAGAAGGGCCATAAATTGCTCTTCGTAACCCACACACTCCATTCCCACCACATGTTGAATGTCCTTTACCTTTTTGAATACCCAATCAGAGATCTCAAACTTATTTAGTAATAGACAATCCAGTGGGAATGGCTCCCTATCCCCACCATCTCCCTCCCCTCCAAACAGGTTACATCCTTCCCATTCAACCACAGTACCCCGGTTGATCTCAACATTAACAAAAGGAAGGGTAATCTCTTGTGTTTCAGGAACCAAAAACACATCCTCACTAACCTCGATAAGCCTCTGTTGTAGCCCCATGAGACTATCTTCCACGAAATCCAAACTCATCCGGTCTCCTTTTCTCAAGAGTGTTGGGAAGTAGTGAACGATGATGTGATGCAGGTTTTTCATGAGTTTAATCTATGTCACAAGTTCGAGAAGTCCCTTAATGCCACTTTTATTGCTCTCATCCAGAAGATCGTGGGGGCCATGGAATTGAAAGATTTTCGACCTATAAGTTTGGTAGGCGGGAATTTATGAAATCATTTCAAAGGTGCTAGCAAATTGCATGTGTTTGGTGATGGATAAAAGAATATCCAAACCTCTAAACACCTTTGTTCGGAGCCGACAAATTTTAGATTCAGTTTTGATAGCAAATGAGTGCCTGGACAGCCAGTTGAGGGATGGTATACCAGGAGTTCTTTGCAAGCTGGACATAGAGAAGGCCTATGACCATGTGAGTTGGGATTGTTTGCCTTATATGTTAAGGAGATGTGGTTTCGGAGATAGGTGGTGTGATTGGGTTAAACATTGTGTCTCGACCGCCCGGTTCTCTGTGTACTCAATGGCAATCCTTGTGGATTTTTTCAGAGTTCGAGGAGTTTGAGGCAAGGGGACCCGTTATCTCCTTATTTGTTTTAGTGATGGAGGCTTTGAGTCACATGATAGAAGCTGCTATAAGGGGTGGTTTCCTTGCTGGTTTTTCAGTAGGGAACAATAATAATGGGTTATCCATTTCCCGATAACCCATTTATTGTATGCAGATGACACTTTAATTTTCTGTGATGCTGATAGTGGAAATATACAAGCTCTAAGGGTTGTACTCTTGCGTTTTGAAGCTGTTTCGGGCCTCAATGTGAATTTGGGAAAGTCGGAATTGGTTCCAGTGGGGGAGGTGGGGCATATTAACTATCTAGCTAAGTTGTTGGGTTGTAAGGGGGCTGCACTTCCTATGAGTTACCTTGGACTTCCTTTGGGGGCCTCCTTTAAAGCAAAATTTATTTGGGATGGAGTAGTAGAGAAGGTAGAAAAAAGAATTATCAGGTTGGAAGCGGCTATACCTTTCTAAAGGTGGGATCTACTAGGTTTGACTACCAAATTTACCTCAAGTATTCTCAACATTCTCCACTACTATTCAATATTCTATTATTACTTTTTCATTACTTTTTTACTATTATTCACAAACATTCTCAACACTTCTTAGATATTCTCACTACCCAAACGAATCATCAAAAGCACTCTCTCCAATCTCCCTACGTATTATCTCTCTTTATTTCCTTTACCGGTGGGGGTGGCTAATTGGATTGAAAAACATTTTAGGACCTTTTTGTGGGGTGGCATGGGTGAGGAAAACAAGTTTCATCTTGTGGGTTGGTCAAAAGTGTGCAGTCCAAAGGAGATGGGAGGCCTAAGGGTGTGTAACTTGATCACTTTCAATAAAGCCTTATTAGGTAAGTGGTTGTGGAGATTCTAATTGGAAGAGGATTCGTTGTGGAGAATGGTAGTGGCCGGGAAGTATGGTTGTGATCGGGGGGATGGTGTTCTAAGATGGGTAGAGGGGCTTATGGTGTGAGTCTTTGGAAGTTTATTAGAAAGGGGTGGAAGGCGTTTGTAACACATACCAGTTTGGAGGTTGGTGAGGGCACAAGAATCAGTTTCTGTTTTGATAAATGGAGTGGTCAGAGAGCACTGTTTTTTGCATTTCCTAGAGCTTTCAGATTAGTCAGAAATCAACAGGCGGCTGTTTTAGAAGTGTTATGCAAAGCCAATGGCACAGTGTACTGGAATCTGACTTTTTCCAGGAATGTGCAGGACTGGGAAGTTGAGGAGATAGCAGGATTTTTTAGTTTTCTTTACTCCAGGAAGCTAGGAGGAAGTGGGGATGATAGAATGTTGTGGAAACATTCAGGCCTCGTTTGTTTTCAGGAAACATCTCATCTCATCTCATCTCATCTCATCTCATCATTACAACTTTCCCAAATCCCCACACAAAATAAAATAAACAATTCAACTTTTTCAAATCCCAAAATAAAAATAATATTAAAAAATATATTCTAATAATATTTTATTCTACTTTTTAACTTTAATCTCAACTTATCTCATCTCATCTCATCTCATCTCTGAAAACAAACGAGCCCTCAGTGAACAAAAAATTTTCTGTCAAATCCTTCTATAAGATGCTGCAAGATAACCAGCCCATAGTGTTCCCATGGAACTTGGAGAGTTCCAGTGCCACCTAAACTTTCCTTTTTTACCTGGACAGCTACTTTAAGAAAAATTTTGACAGCAAACAATTTAAGAAAAAGAGGGTTGATTGCACTGGAATGGTGCTATTTGTGTAAGAAAGATGACGAATCGATTGATCATATTTTTCTGCACTGTGAGGTGGTGAGGGAGTTATGGGATGTCATTATCAGTAGGGCTGGGTTGACTTGGGTTATGCCTAAGAGTGTGGTGGATCTTCTAGCATGTTGGAAAAGGCAACATCAAAGCTCACAGCTGGTTGCGACGCAGAGGATGGTCCCTTTGTGCTTACTGTGGTGTATTTGGTTGGAAAGAAATGAGAAATGCTTCAACAACAAGGAGAGAACAGTGGGGGAAATCTGGAACTTTTTTGTATCTTTTTTGGTCCAATGGTTTTCTGCAATTGTATTAAAGGGAGGGAATGTTCATGAGTTTTTACTTTCTTTTCAACTTGCTAGAGAGTAATTAGGTGTCTCTTTTGTATACTTCCTGTGTACATGGGCTTTGCCTAGTTGCATTTGATCAATAAAGTTTATTAATTATAAAAAAAAAAAAAAACATATACTGTATCTGCGATGTACTTTGATCTAAAAGGCAAGGCCTTACGCAGTATAAGCAAGTTTTACTACCAAAACAAGATCGCTATTGACAACTCCTGCTAACAACCAAATTACATTTAATTGTAGAGAATGCTCTGAATTCTTACAGCACTGTCAACTCCTTAAGGTTTCCAAGCTCCATTGGAATGGTCCCATAAAACGTATTATGCGCAATTGACCTAACAGAGAACAAAAAAAAAAAACAGGAATCAGAATTAGAGCTAACCAGGAGACCTTATATTTCAGGTAACAACCATGATGTTGACCATTTCAACAATCAGAATGGTGCCCTATGCGAAACCATGAAAATTCACTATGTCAACTTTTTTGTACAAGGTACTCCATCGCAAACCATTTGAGGAATGGCACCCTGAATGACAATATAAACCTACATTTAAATGCAACAATATATAAGATTTGATTGGATGAGTGGTCAAAAAAATACTAGTTTTCAAAATAGACAAAGCATATTTTTGTAAAATCATTTGTAGAGTAGTTTTTTATTAGTAATGCAATTTTATTGAACGTGCAGATGGACACAACCCTATTACATAGGAAATATATAAAAGGATACAGCCAACTAGGAAAAAAAAAAACAGCAAAAGCTTTTTTTTTTTTTTTTTTTTTATAGGTAATAAGCAATTGTATTGATAAAGATAGGTATAGCCCAAGTACACCGGAGGTATACATATGAGTATACCAAATTAAGAACTAGAAATTGTTACAAGGAAATCATGGAAACTGAGACCATTTAACTCTAAAGCAATGGCCCACATAAATAAAGTCTTCCAAAAAAAGCTCTTAAACTCCTCTGAGGAGCGTTCATGATCCTCAAAGAATCTACCATTCCTTTCACTCCAAATACACCAGAAAATACAAATAGGTGCCATCTTCCACACCGCTATAATCTGTGGTGTCCTTGTGATCCCTCTCCAGCTAGCTAGTAATTCCACCACCGTTCCTGGCATTATCCATGCGACTCCCAAATTGCTGAAAAAGTAAGTCCATATGTCTCTTGTAAAATCACAATGTAATAGTAAATGATCTACCGTTTCTCCACTATTTCTACACATACAGCACCAATCCGTAATTATGAGTCCACGTCTTCTTAAGTTGTCCATGGTTAGTATCTTCCCTAAAGCTGCTATCCAAACAAAGAACGCAACCTTGGGAGGTGCTTTACTCCATATATACTTCCAAGGAAAATAAGGTCTATCCTGAGCTGAAAGAATGTCATAAAAAGAGTGTACCGAAAATTTCCCGTTCTTGGAAGGCCTCCATTCCATCATGTCGTCAGCTGGACCCGCGGTAGTGATGTTATATAATAAGCTGAAAAAATCCACCAGCTCACTCACTTCCCAATCTTGTGCCTTCCTAGTGAGATTAATGTTCCACTCCTGTGAACCTTGTCTAACCACCCTCACATCAGCCACCATAGCTTCCTTTTCTTTTGCAATTCTGAAAATGTTAGGATAAGCATTTTTGAAGGCCATATCTCCCACCACAGCAAAAGCTTTTTAAAAATCTAGAAAGCTAAAAAGTTGGGAACTATAGTGAGCAGCCATCTAAATAATAGAGGGTGCTGAACATTGTGGCTTTTAGTTCTTTCGCCATCCTATCATGGTCTCCAAAACTTTGGCCAATGTGTTTTCATCAAATGCACTACATTAAGCACAAAGGGGCTGTCTGTCAAACTTTTGATTTTTTACAATTTCCACAAGGACTTTGCCACCATGCCAACAACTCCACCACCTGCTAGAACATGACCCAATCAATCCCGGACATAGTAACATTGCAGCCCATAATTCTCCAACCAATTCACAATGTAACAAAAGCTGATCGATTCTTTCCCCATTCTACTTGCACATTGGGCAACATTCTTTTATTAAAATGTGCCTCTTTCTTAAATTGTCCATAGAGACAATCTTTCCTAAGGTGGCCGCCAAAAACAATCTACCCTTGAAAGCATCTTGTATCTCCAACCTCTAGCTGGAGGGATGGGTGCATTAAGGAAATATTTAACCTCAGATCCACCTTTTGGAGGGGATCCAATATATTTGATCTTCACTACCTCTTTTCCACCTAAAGGAGAACTTATCAAAGAACAAAGAGAACAATTCCATGCCCCAATCATGGGCTGATCTAATAACGTTAACATTCCAGTGGAGCACATTATGAAAAATCTCCATGTGTTCTGCAATAATTGGGATAGACCGAACAATTAAGGGAAGATAGTCCTCGAAGGATGGTCCCTAACCAAAATTTGATTTTAGAACAATCACCCACCTGATATCTAACAAAACAAGAGAAGTTCCCCCACCCTCTCCTAATGTTTTTCCACACACCAACCCCAAAAGGCCCACCGAATATATATATGAACACCATATACTCCACATACTACCATATTTTGCATCAACCACCAAGTGCCACAAAGCATACCTCGCTGTTGCATAACACTATAACCAATTCCCTAGCGAAGCTTTGTTCAGTAAAAGCAAACTTCTGATCCTCAGAACTGCCTGACAAAGCTAGGGTGCAGACCTTTGATCACTTGACTAGGTGGAACTTGAACTCATCACTAACTCATCCCCATAAGAAATCCACTTAAGCTTCTCAAGTGAACGACTGGGTATATGTTTAGAGAAAAATCCCGACAAACCTCAATCAGCCAAAGGGGGAGAGAGAGGGAAAAGAGAAAAATGAAGAAAGAAAAACTCAGCAATCCTTAGATCATTTTTATCTACTAATGTACTTTAGATATATAAAAAGAAACATAATATATAAATCAATAGACTCAGAAGATGCAACCACATCCTGTATATGATAGTTAATGCCAACATTTTTGGGTAACCTCTGTGATGGCTTTTGCAGTTACATTGTTTCATTTTGATCATTTCTTCAGTTACCTTACTGTTTTCTCTAGTCCTTTTGAAACTAAATAGATTTTTTTTTTTTTTTTGTAAGTAAATGTTTCCACTGAAGAAACAGCAATCTACCATTAAAAGTTATGAGAAAGATATAATAATTATATTAATGTGATGACTAGCTGCGTGATTAAGCAGCAACACAAACTAAATTAATAATTTCTGCTGAACACAATTCAATTATCAAGCACAGAAAAACTTCCAATCACAAATGATAGCTTTTGCTGGACTTACAGAAGCTGCAATTTAGATAAGTTTCCAATAAATGCTGGCAAGGTACCCGTGAAGAAATTTTGATCAATCTTCCTAAAATTCCAAAGAAGAAACAATAATTATCACCGGCTCTAATTCTTGTATCATGAAAAAAGATAATGTGTAGTTAAAAAAATATAAAACGACGAAGTTAATTTTCAGAAAATAAAGGCCAAGAGGAGAGGCACTGAGTAATCCATACAAAAAGGTCAGATATTTCAAAGCCACAATATCTTCTGGAATAACTCCACGTTTGTCCAGAGCAAGAACTCTACTGGAAAAACAAACAAACAAACGGTTAGTATGCAATAAGTAATGGAGATGTTTCGATCACTGTGCGTGCAAATGTTATACTGAAAACTACAATGTTGACATACATCAAGCATATTTATCAACCAACAGACTCTAGCCTGGATTAGAACGGAAGTAAATCCATTCCTTGATATGGATTGGGCAGTGAAGATAGTTGAGGAAATCTTAAAGCGCTGGTTTGGTCTTGACTCTGGAGCAGACGTAAAAGATACTTTGCTAAGTTGGCAGTGCCTGTTCAATGAATCAATCCTAAGAAGTGGACTTTGGGGGCCTTCGAAGACGCAAGCCACAGAACTTTTTCCTTCCATTTTCTCTATTTGTTTGCGTGCAGTTGTTTTGGTTCAAGTTTTCTGGGTAATGCCAGTTTATTTTACACGCGCTAGATTTGGTGCAGTTGTTCAGCGAGGTTACGTTGTTTAGATTTTAGAACCTCGTCTTTCGGACGGTAACGTTAACATTGCTCAGGACCTTTCTAGCTTGTACGGTTGTACCCGTAGGCCGTACTCCCTTTTAATTTTTGTAGTTTTTAAAGTTTAGGTTTTTTTTTTGGTATTTTTATTGTTTAATTTCTATGAATTTTTAACTTTATTTATATGATTTTAGAATTTTTTAAAATAAGAAAAAAAATTTGTTCACTAAAAGATTTATAAAAATAAGGTCACCTATATATATATATATGATTTAGTATGATTGATTAAATATACTTTACAATAATAAAAAAAAGCATTTACATTCTAATATATCACAATTTATCCAATCACTTTATAAATTTTACTTTTGTGAAATATTTGTGCAAAACTAAGGTTGTGGTTGGATGTTGAATTGAGTCGAGATGATAAAATATTGTTAGAATATTATTTTTTTAATATTATTATTATTTTAAGATTTGAAAAAGTTGAATTGTTTATTATATTTTATGTTAGAATTTGAAAAAGTTATATTAATGAATTGGGATGAGTTGAGAGGAGTTTAGCATTCAAACAAAGCCTAACACTTTTCACGTAGCTTATTAAGAGACACGTGTTGAAGGACTAAAGAAGGTCATAGTTAAGAGACACGTGTTGAAGGACTAAAGAAGGTCATAGTTGAGGGTGATGCATACATGCTCTTCAAGTTGTTAAAAGGATCCAAAAGCTAGAAGTAGATGACACTTTTTGTGGTATGTTCATATCAGAAATCATCGAGACTTTGGCTTCTTTTGATCAATGGTTAGTGAAACATGTAGGGAGTGACTATAACAAGGCTGCTCATGCTTTAAGTAAAGATGCTTTAGGTGTCACTTATGTTAGGATTGATCTTGAGGAATTTCCTCAATGTATTCATCCTTTTTGTTAAAGCTATCAATAAAGTTTGATTTCTCTAAAATAAAAAATATATATGTATGTAAATACATATGTATTATATATACATATTTATATAACGCATACATATACATACACATATGTATCATGCACACTTTTCTAACCCAAACTAATCGCAACACTTCCATTAGTTTTGTTTAGTTTCTAACTGGTGTGTACTAAATCATTGGAAAACTTAAAATCATAAAACTATAAACACATAAAATAAAAGATAAACTCTATCGGAAAATAAAAAGTTTAATTCTCACATTTTTTAGGAATATGTGAAAATTTTAATAGATTTGATTGAAGTGATTTCCTTGAATCTATTTTAGAGAATAACTTTATTCTAAGTTTTTACAGACTAAAATCAAACGTCTATAGTACATGAATGATAAATTATACATCGAATTGTTGAATTGAAAAAATTGAGTGCTATTATATAAATTTGTATTAACTAAGTTCACGAGTTAGGAATAAGAGGACTCGAATTGCCGGCATTAATTACAGTATTTTTACTAGCATATCACAAATTATATTTAGTAATAGCACAAAAACTTTACTAGATGTAATTTACAATTAATATTATAAATTAGATCATGTTAATCTAGGATTGACTGAACTAGGGTTAGAATTTTGAGACCAACTTTTCACATCCAAGGTATTATGCACGATCAATTTAGTTGATAAATCTACTAATTTATTTATCATAATCAATCTAGGTCCCTTGTAATTTGATAAAATACATTAAGTGATTTTTTCATTAAATATAAATATATATATATAAATAATAATAATAATAATAATAAATAATTATAAGAGAGATAGACGTACAGTTGAGTGATGTGGCAAGTTGAGCCATTGTCATAAGTACAATCGCAAAGGATGGATGGGTTATTACTGGAGTCTTCAAATATCGTTTCATCGAGGGCAGATCCGGTACATAGCTCTCCGCGGCTATTGTTCCATAATGCGTTAGCTTGCGCATCCCATTGTTGGAACATCGAGGTCAATGCCTTAGCTGTCTCCCATCATTCCAAAATTAGCAAAATTACTTTAGAAAACACCATCCATACACAAAACTAAAGGCTTTTAATCCAAATACTTAGAAGCTAAGTATACGAATTAACTAAGGATGCTACCCGCACCATACGGTGCGGGGTCGCCCCCCACCCCAGCATTGGAGGAGGGGACGGACTCTCAATCTGTCCTGCTCTCCGCCTATTTCAATAATGAACTATAGTTTACTAGGTCTAAAAATTATTTATGAATTCAAATTTAAATTTATAAATATGACTATATGTAATTTTTAAATTTGCTAGTGTATAATTTGTGTAAGTTGTAGTATAATATAATAGTCTCATATTACTTAAGTGTGAGACTTGTATTGTCAAGACAATCTATAAAAAGGTTATCCTATTATACTAAAACTTACACAAAGTATTAAGTAGAAGTTTTACTTAATACATATTAATATATTTATCTATAGTAAAAATAATAAATATTTATATAAAAAAAATTTGGATGCGGGGCAGGGACAAGCGGGTCCCGCTGCCCACCCCTAGAATTATCTTACATTTTAACACTAGAATCATGTAAAGCTAATCAACTTATATTTTGATTGTATTTAAAACCTATCTAGATGCATTACTTCTACTATATATTACATCACATCTTATATACTTAGTAATTATTTATATAAGTTTTGTACAATCTCTTTATAAACAAAAGAAAAGACCTTTTCTTTAACAAATATAAAAGAAATTACTTTTTTTTTCTAGGAAGATTCACCTTTTTACAAAACGCCTATGCGAGAGTTGTATTTAACAATATTACTCTATATATATTGTGTGTATACAACATAGTATTTCGTCCCCTTTGAGTATCAATAGAGGGATCTCTCGTCAGTTCTGGCACCCTAGAAAACCACCCCTCAAGCACTTTATACATCTTTAATTATTAGATTATTGTTTTTACCTTTCATTTACTTTAGAAATTTGTCGGAGATTTTACAAAAGAATTCAAAGAAGTGTGAGATAACTCAGCTAGTAAAAAAGATACATGTTTGAAAGGTTTATGGCTCTCCTTAATTCGATCTAATTAAAGCATGTAAATGCATGGTACGATGATGACCATCAAGATCATGCAGTTAACAACTCCAAGCTCATGAATTCTGGAGTGTAAACAAACAATAATAAGCATCTTACTGATCTAGATCTCGGGGACTGAACAACAAGTACTCAAGGAGTTTATAGTGTTCACGAGAAAGGTAGGATATTGGTTCATCGATCCCCCTTAGTTCTACTTGCATCCAACATACCCCCAGACACAGAAAGAGAGAGAGAGAGAGAGAGAGAACCTTCAGATGGGTCTGTAGTAGCATTCTGAGCGCTTGAAATCTGAAACGAGAAGAAGAAGAAGAAGAAGAATAAGGAGCAGCAGAAGCAGAGAAAGTGATATGGAGTTGGTGCTGAATATTGCTTCATTCTCGAACTCATCTTCTTCCCCCGCACATGTGAAAATGTCATGGGGTTGGTGAATGCTCTCTCTCTCTCTCTCTCTCTCTCTCTCTCTCTCTCTCTCTCTATATATATATATAATATGTGCATAAAGGGCTCGGGGTAAGCGAGATGATTCGGAAAATATCTTACTTTCTAGAGAGATGAAAAACAAAATTACTGTTTCATGCACACGGGAAGATTGAATCCGTGGAATTCACAGCGTGTATTAATAGTAACTCATTTTTTATTTTTTTCCTTTATCCCATTTTGAATTTCGAGTCCGTGGAGTCCCCAGGGGCGTAAATATTTCGGTTTGAAAAGGTCCCAACCAGGTCAATCAGTCTCGATTAAGAAGGTAGTAAAATTCAATATTTGATTTGGTCTTGGTGTAGGGTTTTCTCACTCGGACCCACTGAATTTACAATATAGACTTTTAAAGTGATTATGTAAATTGAAAGCAAATAATTATATAATTTCTTCTCACCTAGCTAATTACTTATGCTTAGATAATATAAAACATTAAAGTTTTAAAGAATTTTAAGATATTTTGATAATATACATTCTATTAACCTTATTAATTTATTATACTTAGTTAAGATGCTTAATTAGTTAAGTATATATTTAATTAGACAGCTTAGACTCAATCATTCACTTAATTATATTTTTTTATCATTTGATATAATTTTTTTATTAAAAACTTGAAAAAACAAGAGAGAAAAATGATCCAACCGAAACAACCCGATAAGACTGATCAGACCAAACTAAAGTGATCATGCTCAATCCAAAGGCCTTATCGGTCTAATCCAGTCTGACCTTTTGGTGGATTGAAAGAATTAATTCAATCCAAAAAATATTTCTAAGATCGATTGAACCGAACTGCTTACCTCCCTAATCTCTATTAGGATTATTTCAATAAAGCAATGTAAGAGATAGTATAATATTTGTCATCTAGACTTTAAAGACTTGAGTTTTTTCTCATAAGAGTTTATAGTAAGTTAAAAAATTAATATTTATTACATTTGTAATGTATTAAATTACAAATTATGTGAATTGTCACCTCAATTTGCAAGATTTTATTAGTAAAATTTGTAGTAAATTAGAAAAACTCAATTCGCCTCAATTTCCTTATTTATAAAAGGATTAGGATACGGTATATAAGTAATCTCTAAATATCATATATTAGGAATTGAGATAAATGTCATCAAGTTATACAACAAATTATGGTATATAAACTCAATTTTAAATAGTTTTAATTGACACCTATGCTTAGTGGTGATATGGAAACTAGAAATAGGTTTAACAAATGAGCCCTTATGCTTATAAGCTGATGTGGAGTATATATCTTTTATATTCTTAATATGGTAAGATGTTATGTCCAACGTATCAACTTACAAATATAATCTTTCTTGACAAATACAAAAGTATATAAGTATAATGTTGATGCCGTGTTTTGTAGCCCGAGCAACTTCGCGACAGGTCGATCTGTTCCTGCGAATATAGAGAAATGAGAGTTCGGGATGGTGAGAAACACCTCTGATGCCTAAGTCAGCTTGGGTTCTTAGTCTATGATTTAAAAGAGTTCGAATGAAAGTGCTTAAAAAGTTTTCTACCCCATCGAGGGGGTATATATACTTGGTCGAAATGGTCCCTAGGCAAGTCAATCCTGACGATGTTGCTTCGTACTCAGGTCGTGCCTTCTTCCCAAATTTTGTCACGCGGCAAGTCGTCCATGCCTGATCATGGCAATTAATGATAGTCTAGGGTTCATGTCGTGGCATGTCCATCCCCATTCTTCATTAAATGCGTCGTGGTCTCTGCCTGGCACACCCACCTTCCAAGTCTATCTAGCCGTAGATATCCAGGGACCAGGGTTGTCCCTGATACTGTGTATGTGGATTGTCGACCAGTAGTGGTGTCAGTCCTTCTGACTCAGGGATCCATGTTCCACACGTCCAACTCCGCTGCTCCTCTCTGGTCTTCCTGGGTTGACCTTGTCCTTTTTGGCCTAGCCCATCTTATTATTTCATACCGATTTCTTACTGTCGGGCTACCCTTAGACCCATTGGTTCCTCATGGGCTGGGCCCATATGGTTCGGTCCAACCCTAGGAATGACCTTCCTCACAATACCCTATGAATTCCCACCATACATGTGTGGTGAGAATTCAAAACGTCTCCTTCCGCCTTTCTCAAGTCAATTCCCCTTGGTGCACGTCTGGCACCCCGCAACTATTCGACTGCATCATCAATGACTTAACGGCACCTTGAATTCTTTCCACTGCTTCATTATCCGACGGTTCAGGGTTGGAGGAGATCCACCCACTTACTGGTCTGCGTATTGGATCGTGCCTCCCACACGCCCGTTACTTGCTCCTCACACTCTTGTGGGTTCGCATCAGTTAGGTTCCATGATGCCACTCTGTGTGTATCTCAAGACCTGCCACGTCCCTTGGATTTTTGGCTTGGGATCGTTTCGTTGTCTACAGAATGCCAACCGTTGTGTCATTCTCTATATAAAGCCCCCATTCTCACATTTTCTGCAATTTCCACTTCTCATTCTTCTACGATTTCCTTCGGGCTTATTTTCCTAGTTTCTCCCCTTTCGTTCTCTTGCTTTCTTTCCTTCCAGTTTCCAATGGCTCTTAAAGAATCTTTAGACGCTCGCTATTTGTACGTCGCTGGGCTAAGCTGGGAGTCGCTGGTCTCTACCGATGACTTCTGCACGCTGAGGAGGGCATACAACATCCCACAGTCGGTGGTTTTAGAGATCCCTAGGCACCGTGTAGTCGTGGTGGATTTTGACGGGATGGCGTCTCGGGTTGCACTCTACCCTTTGATGCTTACGAATTATCTTCATCTTTCGTTCTTCTGCCCCATTCGGGATGTTCTCAACTTTCTGGGGTTGGTCCTGGCACAACTCCATCCAAACGCCTGGCGGCTTCTGGTTGCCAACTGCGTGATCTTCCGCAGGGTGCTCAGCTCCGGTTTGGAGGAGTACCCTGATTTGACAGCTCAAGAATTTCTATTAGTGTACTGAGTACTGCGTCTTGACGGGAGCTTGTGTAGCTTCCAGGCACGCTCATCCAAGAAGCGCATTGCCAATTTGGAAAAACGACACTCCCACCTCAAGGATATATCCCACAGACGATGCCACTGCTGATGTCATATTTTGCAACCTGAGTAACTTTGCAACGGGTTAATCTGTTCCTGCGAATATGGAGCAATGAGGGCTCGGGGTGGTGAGAAATACCTCAAATGCCTAAGTCAGCTTCAGTTCTTAGTCTATGATTTAAGAGAGCTTAAATGAAAGTGCTTAGAGAGTTGTCTACCCCAATGAGGGGGGTATATATACTTGGTCGGAGTGGTCCTCTGGCAAGCCGACCGTGACGATGTTGCTCTGTACTCAGGTCGTGCCTTCTTCCCACGTTCTGCCATGCGACAGGTCGTCCAAGCCTGATCGTGGCAACCGCTGATAGTCTAGGGCTCACGTCGTGGCGTGCCTATCCCAGTCCTTCATTAAATGTAATGTGGTCTCGGCCTGTCACGTCCACTTTCCAGGTCTGTCAAGCTGTCGATGTCCAGGGACTAGGGTTGTCCCTGTTGTATGTGGATTGTCAGCCAGTAGTGGTGTCAGTCCTTTTAACTCAGGGATCCACGTTCCATGTCATCTGATTTGACTACTCCTCTCTGGGCTTCCTAGGCCGACCTTGTCCCTTTCGACTCAGCCCATCCTATCCCTTCAGACTAATTTCCTATTGCCGAGCTACCTTTAGACGCATTGGTGCCTCGTGGGCTAGGCCTGTGTGGTTCAGTCCAACCTTGGGAGTGGCCTTCCTCACATATAATATATATGCGTATACATGTATGAGCGTACAAAGCATTGGCATCACTGCGAGGCCTACTCAATAATTAGATTCAAGCACTTTAAAAATATCTAGCAAAACTTTGGAGTCCCATGCTATATCAATCCAAGGATAAAACTCTTCACTCTCTTGCCAGATTAAATTAGGAGAATATAATTGTTCTCAGATATTCTCAAACTATTTTACTTTTATTAACAAACTATTTGCAATTTTTTTACTATTATTTCACTACTATTTACAGATATTCTGAGATATTCTTAGACCTTATTTGGATAGTGTGTTGAAATAAGATGAATTAATATGAAAATTGAATAAAAATATTATAAAATTAAAATATTGTTAGAATATAATTTTTGTTTTGAGATTTGAAAAAGTTGAATTGTTTATTATATTTTATTTAAAAATTAAAAAAATTATAATGATTAGATAATATGATATGAGATGGTCTCTGAGACACCATGCATGCATTTGACCTCTAAGGATAATAATATTATTAAAGAGACGAGACCCAAACTCATTATCCTTGTTTGTTAACTTTTTACTGTTATCTCGAACTCATTCAAGGGAATAATGCTAATAGTTGGTTCTTCACATTTGCTCATTTATTTTTATAGATAAGATGAGATGAAATGAGTTAAAATTAAAGTTAAAAGTTGAATAAAATATTGTTAAAATATTATTTTTTTAAAATTATTTTTATTTTGAGATTTGAAAAAGTTGAATTATTTATTTTATTTTATATAAAAATTTGAAAAAATTTTAATAATTAGATGAGATGAAATGATTTGAAAAAAATTATGAAAACAAATGAGATAATCTTACAATCATTCGCCCATCCGTCCAAGTCTTCCTTGAGAGATCTAGATGCTATTATGATCATGACATGATAAATGAACAAAGAAACAATATTTATAAGTTTTAAATAGATAAATCTCGTATAAATCTTTATAAAAATATAAACCTCATTTTAAAAAAATATAAAAAGAATTATTTTTTTTAGTGGAAGCTATATTTTTATAAATAGTATGTACACAATTCTTCTAGTTAAAACTTGTACATAACATTGTAAGAAGAATAATCTTCATGGTTTTATCCTTTCTACTCTTTACCGCCACGAAAATTAAAGTAGATTGGCTATTTCAAACTCCATGTACTACTACCGACGGCTACGTCGACTATGAATAGAGAGCATTGACGGTTTAACTAAAATTAAAACTAAACTTTATCTAAAATTATATATTTTGTTAAATGACTCCATAATCTCATATTAAATTATCTATATATTAGCCAAAATTGTAATATTATATTATTTTTTAATAATAGTATTTTTTAAATATTTTTTTTCTTCATATTTTGCAACTATACTAACTATATATTAGTTAATAATTAGAGATTATAATATTAATAACCATGAACAAAATTAATTAATTAATATTATTATTGACAAAGTTAATTAATAATTGAAGATAACAATATTTTAGAATAAAATATGTGTTTTGGCTATGAACAATATCTAGTCAAAAATGAAGAAAAGTTTAGATTTGCTGTAACTCATATGTAGTGCTCTCAAGTTTTAACTTCTCCAATACAGATAATTTCACTAATATAAAGCCAAAATTTTTAGATGCAGTGACATTTGCTTAATGTTTGGAAAAACCTAATTCCTAGCTACATATATAAATAAATATATATACATGATTATCCTTTTGCGATATGAGTGGTGGTGGCTTATCACCAAGATCCACTACGATGTATAGGTGGAGGACTTTGGACAATTATTTAGGGTTATTTTTCCCACAATCTTTATGATAATTTATTAATTTTATCCATTACCAAACCTTGTCAATTTAGTATTAGAGAGTTGTGTTATAAATGCAAAAGATCAAATAAAATAAATTCATAAATTGACATATTTTTATATGATATTTTAAATTTATTTTATAATAAAATTAATTTGACAATTTAATATACTGTATAATTTATTTATATTAATTTATAAATTCACTTGTACTTTTAAGTAAATGATGGGAGGGGTATTCAAATAGGTGGGGACAGTTTTATTTTTTGTCGACGCAACCATTACGGTGTACGTTGATTTTAATTTTTGCGTACTTGTGAGGATGGGCAATCGATTTCGCTACGAAAGTTGAAAAAAAAATAAAAAATAAAAAAATAAAAAAAAAGTGGATGGAACCCAATGCCGTCGCTATGCGGCTGACCGAGACATCATCAAAATGCAATAATATTTCATTTCATTTAATTATTATAATTATTTTAAATTTTTATATAAAATATAATAAATAATTTAATTCTTTTAAATTTTAAAATAAAAATAATATTATAAAAATATATTTAAATAATATTTTATTTAATTTTTTTTCTCATCTTCTCTCTAAAACCAAAGGGGAACTGGCCTTGTTTGTTTTTGAAAAACATCTCATCTCATCTCATCTCATCTCACCTCATCATTACAACTTTCTCAAATCCCCACAAAAAATAAAATAAAAAATTCAACTTTTTCAAATCCCAAAACAAAAATAATATTAAAAAATATATTCTAACATTATTTTATTCAACTTTTTAACTTTAATCTCATTTCATCTCATCTCATCTCTGAAAACAAACGGACCCTAATAGATCAGTATCTTTTGCACAACGGTTGACATTAATGTTGTTGTTACTTTTGAAAGAAAATATCTATTTTCTCTCTCTTTGGGCTTTCCTAAAGTCATCTAGGTGTTATTTCGATATAATAATAAATCCACGAATATATCATTGTAATATCGTTTATTACATATAAAATATATCATTGTTGTGGAAGTCTACTATATCAGTTTATTTAAAAAGGTATTAGTATTTGGTACTTTAATTTTCTTTTTATGAACATAATGAATCCTACATTAGGGATATTTGGAAGTAATTTTCATTAGGAGTGCTACCCACATCATACGGTGCGGAGTAGCCCCCTCTCCGACCCCTGTCCTGCATGCCGAGAGCAGGACGGACTCCCAATCTGCCCCCTGCCCACTTGAATAATAGACTACATAATCCACTAGGCTCAAAAATTATTTTTGGATCTAAAAGTGATTAAAAATATATTTTTTAGACCCAAATTGTAAATTTAAATTTGTAAATATGACTATAATTTAACTATGTAGTTTTTAAATTTGTTAATGCATATTTTGTATAAATTATAGTTTAGTAGGGTGAACTTTTTATAGATTGCCTTCACAATACAAGTCTCACACTTAAGTAATGTGAGACTATTGTATTGCATTGTTAATCTATAAAAGAGTTACCATATTATACCACAATTTACACAATATATTAAGTAAAGGTTCTACTTAATATATATTATTATATTTATATATAGTACAAATAATAAATATTTATAAATATGTATAATATAAATATATATTTATATAATAAAATATATATAAGTGCGGGGTGGGATTGGGCCCTCCCGCCCCTGCTAGGGGGGCCAGATGCTGGGTCAGACGAATGGGGATAGGGCAGCGGGGTGCGGGCCTTCGGTGCCCACCTCTAGTTTTTATTTCATCCTATCTCATCTCATCTGATTTTATTTTTTTTACAAACATCATTTAAACTAATCATTATAACTTTTATAATACTTAAGCAACAATGAAGTTGTAGGTTCTAATCCCTCCAAATGGATTTTATAAAAAAAAAAAAAGGAGAAGCTTGGGTGGGATGAAATTTGAAATACAAAATTGTATGCTTTATTTATTATTATTATTATTGTAATAATGAAAGATAAGAGGGGGAAAAAGAGGAAAGGAAAACTTATGAATAATGTCCGCTTAAGGCTTTGTTTGGATAATGTTTGGAACTTAAAATTATCTCAACTCATCATTACAAAATTTTTAAATTTCAACACAAAATATAATAAACAATTCAACTTTTTCAAATCTCAAAATAATAATAATATTAAAAAATAATATTCTAACAATATTTTATCATCTCAACTTAACTCAACTCAACTCAACTCAGTTCAATATCCAAACAGAGCCCGGGAATGTCTGATAATGTTTTTCATCTCATCTCATCTCGTCTTGTACCTCTTTTCATCTCATTTCATTTCTAAACATCACTCAAATATAAATATTTTTAACTTAATTATTACAATTTTTCCAAACTTTTAAATAAAATACAAAAAATAATTCAATTTTTTTTTTCAAATTTCAAAACAAATATAATATTAAAAAATTATATTCTAAAAATATTTTAATTTTATAATATTTTTACTCAAATTTTTCTTCCTCCTCTTTCAAAACTCTATAAAACTTTGGAAAATGCTTTTCCCATATAAGTTGGTCACCGATTGAATTATTTATTTATTTATTTATTTTACTTAATTGTTAAGTAAGGATTTTAAAATGAATTTTTTATTTTTATTTTATTTTTAAAAAATATTTAATGAATTTTAAAAAATGTTTGAAAAAAAAGACAATTTTTCTTTTGCTTATTCGATGGCTGTTTCAGTGGCATCCCTATGTGTAAGTAGCACCATCCTAAAACATTAACTTAAACTATTTTATTATTATTCACAAACTATTTCAATATTATTCACAAATTTCTCATCTCATCTCATTTCCTAACTAATCATTAAGAGTATCTCAAATTATCTATAAATAGTAACGAATAATTTATAAATAATGGTAAAATAATATAAAAATATTTAAAAATAATTATATTCTCAAACAAACCCTTAAACTCTCAACATTAAGAAGGGAGGACGAGTTGAGGCTCACGTATACTCGGTGGAATTTTTGGTTAGGTGGATGAGTTTTGTTTTTTAATCTCAGGGAAAAAGGAGACTTGAGTTCGGAAGGAAGATCCACAATGTTTGAAGTTTACTTTCAATAAACGCATGCTTCATTGGCTTGAAAAGGGCATGGGAGGTGAAATAATTGAAGTTGGTATGAGTTGAAGAGTCAAGCTGAGGTCATTTGTAGACCAGGTGGGGGAGTTGGGAGAGTCCAATATGAGTGGGGTCTCAGGTTGAACGTAGAGGGTCATTGCCGTGACGTCATGGAGGTGGTAAAGCACGTGCAACATTATTTTTTTACAAAGTGGGAGGGTTTGCAAACTTACGGGGCGTGTTTGGATTCGAAAATCACGTCAATTCATCATTATAATTTTTTTAAATTTTTATATAAAATATAATAAATAATTTAATTTTTTTAAATTCTAAAATTTAAAATCATCTTAACTCATTTTTAAATCTAAACGAGACTTTAGTTTCATGAAAATAATTTCTAAAATTTAGTTAAAATTATATATTTTGTATAAAATTAAAATCATTCGAGATATAATTCTATGTTAGATTAGTCTAAATAATAATATAATATTATTTTTTTAATTATAACATTTTTTTAATTTTTTTTCACATTTCAACTACATTAATCATATATTAATTAACAGTTCTACTGCGAAGCGGCCGGCTGTAAAATTGAGAAAGAAGCTCTCCATTCACATAGTGACACGTAGATAAAAATATAATAAATTAATTAGCCTCACCGCAAGCAATTCACAGAAATCGGTTTCCAAGCTGAAAATCATTTCTTTCTCTTCGTTTCCAAGCACTTCCAGCCCACCTCAGTGCGCCGCCACCAAGTCCGTCGCCCACTGCCCAAGACTTTCAAGGTTCACCACCACCATCTAATTTTGATGTCGATATTTGTTACCATTGCAATAAATTTTCAGGCCACCTGACGAATTGAGCACCACTGTCGACCACAGGTTTCACACCACCCCATCGGCAACTTACGGCCATAACTCTTCCATTTCCACCTTCACCATCCAGAGAGAAAAAAAAAAAACCAAAAAAGAAGGTGAAGAAGAGCAACTCGAACACAACAAATAGTCTCTTCCTTGCTCTCACTCTTGACACTACTCTCACTCTCAATACGGCTATGTCTTCCTGAAGCTTTACACGACCGGCTCAAGCGGATTCAACTTCTAAAAAAACAACTCGCTTCCAGAAAAATATTTACAAGGGTCTTCAACTACAAGTAATGTACAGTCACTGCTTATCATGATTTCTTCTTTCTCCAAGCTAGTTCAGTTACCGCTCACTGCTCTGGTCCCTCCTCCACCGCCGCCGGTTATCCATGAGTGTCCTGTTTCAAATAAAACAATTACCTCTCACTAATCATCAAATTCTTATAATTTTGTTTAAAACTAAAACCTCACTAGTTCTTCACTCTGTTGCTACTCCGTTTTTAATCGCTCGTTGCAAAACAAAAATCTAAACAATCGGATGCAGGATATAAAGAGAACTTTCTATTCAATATTTAATTTCCTTTTTGTAATGCGTTAAAGCTTTAGGATTCACCATTTTAATTTATATAAAAAAGTTCTCAGGGCAAATATTATTCAATTTTCGAAACTTGTTTGGCTTTGAGGAAAACAAAAGGGAAGCTTTTGCAGCAACCGAACAGAGCATAAGATGAAACAAGAAAACGAGAGGCACTTAACAAGAAGACGGTCGAGCTCCACATCCGTCTAAGTCGAGCACCGTGCGGGATGAGTGTGTTGAGATCTTGAGCCCGTTGGGGATGGAGTGGAAGAAGTGAGGGGGAGGCACATGAGTGAGGAAGGGGTGAATGGATTTGATTTTCTAATCTAGTGCATGAAGATGTAAAATAAATACAATAAACTGCCTACGTGTCACTGTGTAAATGGATGGCTGCTATTATCAACAGGTATTCTCATTAATTAATAATTTAATTTTTATTTAAAGTATTTGTTTTCCAACTATTATTTTTCCTCAATCTAATATTTTCATCTACAAAAAATGTGTAGGAACCTTACCTCTTGCTTTTATATTAGTTTGCACATAACTAATATACAAAAAATGTATATGTACATGAAAAAGGTGCAGAGGTTGCTTGTATATTGCACAAAAATGTACAAGTTCCTCTTGCACAGGAACCTTACTTTTTGCTTGTATATTTTTAATTAAATAATTCTTTTTAACAGTTCATCTTCAAATTTAAAGAAAATTTTGATAGTATTGTAACTCATATATAGAGGTTCCTCATTTTGACTACTCTAATGCAGACAATTTTATTGTTATTTAGCCAAACTTTGGGGATGCACTAAGCCAATGCCATTTCTCTAAGAGATATATAAGTACCGTAGGAAGTGGGTCGAGATTTGGATATTTATGGAATGAGAAATTCACGTGAGAAATACTTCATTCATAAAAGAATTTTATTAAAATAAATTAACTTAATTTAATACAGTACATTAGATATATTTTACGATTTGACATATTACATCAAATTAAATCAATTTATGGCATTATTTTATAAGATCCATTTGTATACCTAGTACTTCTCAATCCACATTATTTTTTTTAGGATGGAGAGCAATCAGCCGCTCAAGCGATGCAATGTTCCAATCATGACTTCCCTTTATGTGATGGTGCTCATCATGAAAACAAAGTGGGGAGATGAATTTTAAATTTCTATGGCCTCTTTGGAAATTCTAGATTTATCATTTACTCTATCATATTGGCAATAACTATACTACAGTTATTTATCCATAGGCATTGTAGTTTAGCTTATTTGGAATGTTCTTTTCGTTGCACTTGGACCAAAATGCTTTGATGTTACATGCAAATGTTGAATCACACACACATACACACAGAAATTTTAGTTTTGTCGGATGGTTCTCCTCTATTTGAGGTGAAGGGGCAAATGTCTTTCAAAGAATTTGAAAACTCTACGTTTCTAGTGTATTGGAGGGCCGTTTGTTGCAATGATTATGTCAAAGAAAAATTATATTATCAAACTAATGTGTGAAGCATACCTAATTGAATCTTACAAATCAAATTGTATTATTTAAATAATGTGGATTGTGTGTTTTACACATCAACTCGAGAATAGAATAACACTTATGTCAAATATATTGAAACCCCTTTTTTGCAACTTCTGTTTTGTGTTGTTTTCTTTTCTTTCTTCTTCTTCTACACCGTATCCACTGTTGGGTCTAAATACACGTTGTGGGTGAGGAAAGAGCCATAGGCAACTAATGAGAAAACTTGAGCACATAGCAGCAAGGAAAGGATAACGGGCAAGCAAAGACGTAGTCATAAAAGATCCGCATGAGGTAAGGCAACTAAAGGATAAGACTTAATGAGACGCATCGTATGGTGCCAAGGATGGAACACAAGATAAAACCAAAATTCATGGAGATAAGTCCGGATGGGATACTCGAGCTGGAAGGGCACTATTAACGATAGAATCATGCTTCGAAAGGAAGGTTACCATATTGGGTCCTTTGAACTGAACTCTCAGAAGGATTATACTATACTGAGCTTCTCAATCTCTATAAATGGGTTACCAGGTACATTTTGGGCATGGACTCTCTCTCCCTTATATTTCTATTATCAAGAAAAGACTTATTTTTGCTAACTTAACCATAAGAGGTATCCCTCTCTAGACCCATGAGGTTTTTGTTCTGGTTGTAGGTTAATTGGACATGTTACATGCATTGCCAAAAATTGCATCAACAATTTGACACCGTTTGTAGAATTAATTTGCTGGTAAAGTAAGACCAGGATGCTTGCTACCGCACGCTCTCATAGAATTTGTGGCCAGAAAGTTATTACAATGAATGACCGCAATGCCGAGTTGGATAGGATATTTACATAAATGGAAGAAAGATTGTGAAGAATGGCATTGGAAAATGGAAAACTCACAAAGAGAGAACGAAGTCCTAGAGAAGTTGGATCTGAATGAGGTGAAAACCAAGGACAGGACGGGCAGCGTGATAAGGAATCCTAGAATGAAGCTGGGCCATCCCAAAGCTCGAAGGGTTAATGAAGCAGCTCCTCATCAAGCATAGAGATGTGTTCACATGGAATCACAAGAATATGGTTGGATTAGACATAGAAATAATAGAGTAGCGCCTTTATGTTGAACCCAAGGCCAAAAAGATATGGCAGAAGTGGAGAAACTTCAATGCTGTAAAATATGCGGTGATAGTAGAGGGAATGGATCGGCTACTAGAAGTAGAACTTCATTAGCGAGTCACATTACCCAGAGTGGCTTTCCAACATAGTTATGGTGAAGAAGGAGAACACAAAGTGAAAAATGTGTGTAGACTTCACAGATTTGAACAAAGCATGTACCAAGGATAGCTTCTCTTTGCCATAGATAAACTTAATAGTTGGTTCAATGGCAGGACACTGAATGTTGAGCTTCATTGACGCTTACCCGTGGCACAACCAGATAAAAACTCTGTGAGAGTGACCAAGAAAGTTGTCCTTTATAGCGGATAGAGGATTTTACTGTTACCAGGTTGTGCCATTCCATTTGAAGAATGTAGATTCGACATATCAATAGCTGGTGAATTGCATGTTCAAAGAACAAATTAGATGCAATATGGAGGTATATGTAGATGACCTCTTGGTCAAAAGTAAGGAGGAAGACCATCACTTGGTGGAACGAAAATAGGCCTTTGCCGTTTTGCAAAGTACAACTTGAAGTTCAACCCGACTAAGTGTGCATTTGGTGTAGGTTCAAGGAAATTCATAGGCTTCATGGTATCGGAAAAGTGATCGAGACCAATATGTAAACAATCAAGGTGATAATGGAGATGAAATCACCCCGAAATTGACCTGCAGGATAGCAGCACTGAATACTTTCAAAGCCTTCAAGTGTTGGGAAGATCCAGAGGTGGGATACCTATCTAGTCCTCTCTTCCTTAGCCAAATCAAGCAGGGGGAGACATTGTATCTATATTTATTGGTTGCATCAAAAGCAAGAACTGTTGTGTTGGTAAGGGAAGTAGGAAGAATTTAGAAGATCATATATTATGCTAGCTAAGCTTTAAGGTAAGCGAAGACGCGGTACCTATGAATGGAGTTATAGGCATTCATGCTGGGGGTAGCAGCACGCCAGTTAAGGCCCTACTTATAAGAACATGTTGCAATGGTACTGACAGAAGCCTTTCTAAAGAAAGTCCTACACAGGCCTAACACGTTAGGTAGAATGGTGAACTGGTCAATTGAACTTAGTGAGTTCAATCTCAATTACCTCGCAAGAAGCGGCATGAAAGGACAAATCCTAGCAAGTTTTGTTGTTGAATTTACCAACTTCCTGATGGCACTAAAGGGAACACCCAGAAAAGTATACGTATACGGCTCCTCCTGCCGCAGTGGTGTGGGAGTAGGCCTTCTTGTTATGGAACAGGATGAAGAAATTCACTAAGCCATAAAGTTGGCATTCTAAGCTGAACCACTATTGGCAAGACTCACCATGGCCAAAGGGAGGCGCGAGTGAAGTTGAAGTACAAGAAAATTCCCAGCTAGTAGTGAACCAAGTGACGAGGGAGTACTTGGCGAAATGGGACAGCTGAAGCTGTGCTTACAGTTGGGATAGGAATGGTGAGAGTACTTCAATGGATACCACAGGAAGAAAATTGATAAATTGCCAAGCACGCATACATCACTTTAGGTATTGGAGAGCCGTCTATTGGAATCAAAGTATTGATAATAGGATCAGGTATACCATAGTGTGCATAAGATGTGGCAAAATACCTAACCACAGGGAAACTTCCAAGAAGACAAACAGAGGCTAGAAAGATAAGATCCAGGGCAACCAAATCCACCATAGTGAAAGGGATGTTGTATAGAAGAGGTTTCTTCACACCACTCCTGTGCTACATATCCAAAGAGGGAGTGCAATATGTGATGGCAAAAATACTTGAAGGAGTCTATGGAATCATTCTAGCGGCAGAGCCTTAGCACAGAAGGCCATGAAGGCAAGATACTTTTGGCCCCACGCACTCAAAGATGCAAAGAAAGTTTTTAAGAAATGTGTGAAGTACTAATAACAAGCAATTGTGCCTCACAACCCACAGAAGGAGTTGATTGCGATGGTGGCGCCATGGCTTTTTCACACAATGAGGAATAGATATTGTATGACTCATGCCACTAGGAAAGAGAGATGTCAACTTTATAGTGGTTGCCATTAACTACTTCACGAAGTGGGGGAAAGCAGAGACATTAGCGACAATTATGGTGAGCTAGATCATAAAAGTTTTCTAGAAATTCATGTTGTGTCGATTCAACATACCGTGGTCCTTAGTCTCAGACAACGGTCTACAGTTCGATTGCAACAAATATAGGTATTGGTGCTCAAAGTTGGAAATTAAGGTCAGATATTCCTCCCTCTATCATCTGTAGGCTAATAGACAAGTTGAAGCGATAAATAAAACTATTTCCACATGTAGAAAAGAGGCTCGATGATCGAAAGGGAGTATGGGCTAAAGAGCTACTAAGAATACTATTGGCATACATGATGATCGTGATGACCCCAATGGAGAGACCACATTTATGACATAAGATAGTGAAGCTAAATGACAAAGGTGCGAGGAAACAAACAACAAAGGCTTGAAAGGAAATCTAGACTACTGTAAGAAAAGAGAGAAGAGGCAAAAACGCAAGCAGTAGCATACATGAGGAGAACAACAGAATATTTCAACAAGAGACAAACACCGGGCGATTAAAGCTGGAGACCTCTTGCTAAGAGAAATCGGGATGGTCACCAGAAGAGAAGAAGACATAAAGCTTGGGTCCAGTTGGGAAGGGTCATATATCGTTGTAGCAAACAACAAACCAGGCTTATACCACATGGGAGACATGAGCGGGAATAGGCTACCACACCTATGGAATGCGGTGCACCCGAGAAAATATTTTATTTAGCCAATTGCATGTAACTTGAATATGGAATAAAGAATCTTCTTATGAGTATACAAAGAAACAAGCAATTTTTTTTAAGGTAAAAACAGAGGTTTTCTCTGCCTTAGGATTCTCTTACACTCTAAGACAGTGTAAGGGCTCTTTTCTGCTGTCTCTAAATATTACTTGAGCCAGTTAACACAGTATCACCTTCATCCAAAAAGTTGCTTGTGACATGTTTGAAATCCAAATCTATCAAATAACTTAGCTTTGTTGTAATAATGCCCACTTCAATATCTACAGCAAGCATGGCAACAACACGTGACATTTGGGGGGGGGGGGGGGGAGCATCATTGGTGATGCCTAAGTACACAAATGAGCCACTCCTATCACTCTAGTTGCTTCATTTTCATCAAACTCCAACAAATTAGGATCCACCAATCCTAAAGCTTGGTTATGTTCTTTAAGAGTCCATGCCTAGAAAACATAATAGTGATTATCACAAGCTTTGTGTGATTTAGGTGCTAGCATAAATCTGATGCCCTTTTCTATTTTCAGACAATTGGGGCTAGGAAAGTTCAAGGCCACTACTGTTTCACTTCAATTGGCGGACCGATCCATCAAACGCAAGAGGCATAGTAGATGATGTTCTTGTTAAGTTGATAAGTTTATTTTTCCTGCAGATTTTATTATTTTAGATATGGAGGAAGATCGAGAAACCCCATTAATTCTTGGTTGATCGTTCTTAGTCACGGGAAGAACTCTCATAGATGTGCAACAAGGGAAACTAATACTATGGGTGCAAGATGAACGAGTTACATTTAATGTATTTGAAGCAATGAAATATCCATCAACAACCTATACATGCTTTAACATAGAAATAATTGATGAAATTGTGGTAGAAATTTTTGAAGAGAGTTATCCTAAGGAACCACTTGAGGCATGTCTTGTTCAATCCGGCACTACCAATAACGAGAATTCCAAGATCGACAATTGTGCACACTACTTGAAAGCATCTCCACCTTACTTGCCTAAAGGGAAATCGAAAAACATAACATTGGGTGGAAGCACTACTCAATAAAAGTCATCCATTATTGAGACCCCTTCTTTAGAACTCAAACCCTTTCATTCTCATTTTAAATATGCTTATTTATATGATTTTTCTTTACAATTTCTTCATCTTTGACAGGTCTTGAAGAAGAGAAGTCACTTCGAGTTTTGAGTGCTCACAAGCAAGCTTTGGGATGGACTATACCCGACATTAAGGGAATAAACCCTTCGCTTAGCATGTAGAAGATTTTAATGGAAGAGAATTATAAGCCTATGGTGCATCCACAAAGGAGGCTTAATCCGAACTTCCAAGAAGTTGTAAAAAAAGAAGTTCTCAAATTGTTGGATGTCAGAATTATTTACCCAATTTTTAATAGTTTATGGGTAAGTCCAGTGCAAGTAATGCCCAAGAAGGGAGAAGTGACAGTGGTAGAAAATGAAAATAATGAACTCATCCCAACAAGAACAGTAACGGGTTGGAGTGTGTGCATAGATTATCGCAAGCTCGATGATGTCACACAAAATGATCACTTTCAACTCCTTTTCATTGATCAAATGTTGAAATGGCTCGCCAGTCATGCTTAGTATTGTTTTCTAGATGGATACTTGGGAACAATCAAATCCAAATTTCACCGAAAGGTCAAGAAAAGACCACTTTCACTTGCCCGTATGGAACATTTGCCTACCGGAGAATACCCTTTGGTTTGTGCCAACGATGCATGATGGCCATTTTTTTGGATATGGTGGAAAATTTTATTGACATTTTTATGAATACTTTTTCTGTCTTTGGTTCTTTATTTGATAATTGTTTAAATAAATTATCTTTAGTTCTACAAAGATGTGAAGAAACTAACCTTGTTTTTAATTGGAAAAAATGTCATTTTATGGTGCAGGAAGAAATTGTACTTGGGCATAAAGTTTCTTCCATGGGAATTAAGATAGATCAAGCCAAAGTAAAGGTCATAAAAAAATTCCTCCACCTAGCACAATCAAGGGTGTGAGAAGTTTCTTGGGACATGCAGGATTTTATCGTCGTTTTATTCAAGATTTTTCTAAAATTACTAAACCCTTTTGTTCTCTTTTGGTTAAAGACATTCCATTTAACTTTTCCAATGATTGTTTGTAGGCATTTGCACTTTTGAAGAAGATGCTAAGTTCAGCCCCAATAATCTGTGCACCAGATTGGGCACTTCCATTTGAATTGATGTGTGACGCAAGTGATTATGCAATAGGAGCTATGCTTAGACAAAGGAAGAATAAGGTTCGCCATGTTATCTACCATGTGAGTTGTACCTTGACGAATGCTCAATTAAATTATGCTACTACGGAAAAAGAAGCCATGATCTTTGCTTTTGATAAATTTAGATCATATTTAATTGTGTCAAAAGTAATTGTTTACTTTGATCATTCAGCTCTTAAATAATTGTTAGCTAAAAAGGAAGCTAAACCAAAGTTATTTAGGTGGATTTTACTTCCACAAGAATTTGATTTGGAGATCAAAGACAAAAAGGGAACCGAGAATCAAGTAGCCGATCATCTCTCTAGACTTGAGCATACAACCGAAGAGGCAACCCCACTTTTTGCTATAAATGAAGTATTCCTAGATGAACAACTCTTTGTTTTATCTCTAACACAAGTTCCTTGGTATGCAGATTATGTAAACTATTTGGCAAACAATATGATCAATCAGGATTTTACATACCAACAAAGGAAGAAATTCTTTCCAGAGGTCAAGCACTAATATTGGGAAGAATTTTTTTCTCTACAAACATTATAGTGATCAAGTGATTAGGAGATGTGTACCCGAGGAAGAGATAGAGTCAAACCTAAGACATTGTCATTCACTAGAAGTTGGCAGGCACCATGGAGTAAACAAAACGATTGCTAAAGTGCTCTAATCAGACTTTTATTGGCCCACCATTTTTAAAGATACTTGTATTTTTGTTTTTTCTTGTGATAAATGTCAAAGAGTGGTAATATTTCCTGGAAAAATGAAATGCCATTAAATAATATGCTTGTTGTTGAGCTATTTGATATTTGGGGCATAGATTTCATGGAATCATTCCCTCCTTTCTCTACTCAATACATTTTAGTAATTGTAGATTATGTTTCCAAATGGGTAGAGGTCGTAGCTCTTCCTACAAATGATTCTAAAGTTGTGATGAATTTTTTGAGAAAGTAGATATTCAGTCGGTTTGGAACTCCAAGAGCAATAATTAGTGATTGGGGAAAACATTTTTGCAACTAGCAACTTGAGGCACTCTTGAGCAAATATGGTGTTACACACAAGGTTGCCACTCCATACCATCCTCAATCTAGTGGACAGGTAGAAATTTCCAACCGAGAGCTTAAATGAAAATTGGAGAAAACCGTGAGAAATTCAAGGAAAGATTAGTCCAAAAAATTAGACGATACACTATAGGCATACAGGACAGCCTTCAAAACTCCAATTGGTATGTCCCCCTATCGTCTAGTTTTCGGGAAGGCATGCCACTTACAGATGGAGTTGGAACACAGAGCTTATTGGCTATCAAGACTCTTAATTTTGACATGGAGGCAACAAGTGAGAAGATGATATTACAACTAAAAGAGATGGATGAGTTTCGGCATGCATGCTCGCATATACGAGGGCAGAACCAAGAGACGGCATGATAGACACATTCTCAAGAGAAATTTTGAAGTTGGCCAAAGAGTCATACTTTATAATTCCAGACTTCGCCTTTTCCCAGGCCCGAACAATTACGATCCCGATGGTCCAGACCATTCACGGTAACAAGAGTTTTTCCATATAGTGCCATTAAGGTTTCTAATGACTCAAAAGGCACATTCAAAGTTAATAGTCAATGTCTAAAGCTCTACTTCAAAGGAGATTTCAACAAGTAAAAAGTCTCCATTGATTTGCTTGATCGGTGATTCAAAAAAGGAAATGTCAAGCTAAAGAGTATAACCAAGTGCTTTTTGGAAGGCAACCCAATTGTCTTTCTATTATTTTATTTTAATTTTTTTTATTATTTCACTTTTATTTTCTTTTTCATTTTCTCAATTTGCAAATTTTATTTTTCGTTTGCTAGAAAAAAAAAAGGGCAGCTCTGTGCCGCTGTGCTAGAAGAGCATGTCGTAGCACGTAAAAAGGCAACAATTGAGCATCGCAGTGCCCAAATGACTGCCTCCAATGTTGTTCCCTACTCTATATTTATCATAGCACTTTTGTAACACTTCCCTATACCTACCATTGCACTCATGCAACATTTTCAGGAAAGTTTACTTTTATCCTTTCATTTTTTCATATCTTTTGATTCTTCACATTGGGGACAATGTGCTCTTTAAGTTTGGGGCTAGGGGTCATTTATTTTGGAATATTTATTTATTTTCACAAAAAGATAGATACATATTTAAAAATTTTGAAAATCACAAAAAAAATTTCTTTTCCTTCTGTTTTGTTTTTGGTTGATGATTTCAAGCCTATGATATTACTTGATTGAAATTAAAGTTGGATTTGTGGAAAATGCTAAATTTGTCTTGTTTTGTGCTTAATTCTTGTGTGTGTTAGTTTTATTTGAATTCCATTGAATACTATTGCACAATATCATGATCAATAAGTTGTTTTGTTGGCTTAGAGTATATTTATGTAAATTATATATTTTCTAAGATCTCATCGAACTCTAGAACCTATTTGATAATCTCTTGAGGCGAAATCCTAGGCAATACACCACTAGAGAAATGATCTAGGCTACCATTGGAATGGTTGAGCTTTTCTAGCTTACTCTAATTATCTATCTCTAGTCACCCCTTTGAGCCTTAAACAAATTGGCCATTTTTCTTTCATTAACCCACATTAACCACACCTTTTAACCCATAAACACTCATCCTACTTCTTTTTTTTTTTTTTTTCCAAGAAAATAAGTGATTTGCTTAGTTATTGGGAAAGAGAAAAATTTTGTTAAAGAGTTAGAAGAGCAAGAGTAAGTTTTGTTATTCTATTATATATATATATATATATATATATATAATACAACCCCAAGTACAAAAAAAAAGTTTGGGGTTGTGGATATACCAAAAACAAAAGGAAAAAAAAAAGAAATTAAAAAAAAAAGATGAATAAATTGCTCATAAGTTGCTCTAGGAAGTAAATGTAAAACTTTGTCTCTCTCTTCATTGTGAAGCTTGTGTTGAATTTTGCTTTGAATTCCATGCCATTTTTTTCTTTTGCCATTACCTTAAGCCAAACATTACAAGCTTTTATTAAGACCTTTTGATCTTTGGTTGTGTGTTTGTACTACATTACTGGAGAGTTGATTTGAAAAATAGGCATATGAAGTTCGAGAAGCTCATTCTCATAGAGATCAATCATAATTCAATCGAGTTTGCATAAATTGATCTGAGTTAATAGAGTAGCAATATTGAGATTGGTTACTCACACACACAATCAAAGGTTTTCTTGTAAACCTAAACATACTCTTGAATTAATCTAAAAACTTGTTAAATGTTTAGACTTTTCCTTGAATCAATTTCTTTATGCAATCCATGAAGCAATCATTGTGAGAAATCAACCTATTCTATTTGTTTAATTTTTCTTTTCTCTTTTCTTTTTGCTCAAGGACTAGCAAATCTTACATTTGAGAGTATTTGATGTGCTTAATTTCTATACAAGTTTTATCATACTTTTACTCTTAATTTTATGTTAGTTTGTGTTTAATTTTCTTATTTATTAGAGTTTTTATTTATTTTGTTTATTTTTTTAGGAATAAATAAATTGAAAGAGTCATGAAAATTGAATAGGAAACTTTCCTTTCTCTAATTTCTTGAAATATCCTTTAGAATTTGGAGCATAACTTTTGCTAGAGAACTCCAATAAGGGCAATCTCGGTGTTGATGGAAAGCTAGGAGAAAGCCCTACAACTTTTGTTTTGAAGACTTTCCCAAAAATGAACATCCTAAGAGATAAAAGAGAGCGTCGAGTCAGAGGTTGAAAAAACTACCTAATTGAGAATCCTATTTTGGAAAACAGGGGAGATAGGGTTTTGAGGAATGTAGAAAATGAGAGAAGTTTGGAGCATGACCAAAGCCTGGTGAAAATGTGTTTTTTTTACTATTGGATAGGAATTCGAAACTTGGAAAAAGAAGAAGACGACAAGCCGAATTAGAGTTTGTAGACGATTGAGATTCTCGATCTACATGCAGTTTCCTTATTAACTCTTTCATCTTCTTTTTGTACAATCTCATTATGAATTCTAGAGTTATTATGGGGTTTGGCAAAGTCTTCATTTGTTGATTTAATTTTATTTCTTTTTAAAATTCAAAATCCCTAGTTTTCTTAATTTTCAAATAAGTTAGAATTACAATAGTTTCAATAATTAATAGGTAAATAGTCTTCGTGAGTTTGATATCCTTCTTTATCACTATATTACTTGTTACAATTTCGTACACTTGCGAAATTTCACATCACATACCAAACCCCATTCAGTCCAAATCACAAATATTCGTCTCAATGAAGCCAACTTTTTGAGATGGTCTCAGTCAGTGCAAATGTATATTTGCGAGAGAGGTAAGATTGGGTATCTTACTGGTGAAACCAAGGCCTTTGACAGAGCAGATCCATCATATGCTATATGGGATGCTGAAAATTCCATGATTATGGCTTGGCTTGTGAATGCAATAGATGAAGATATTAGCGCTAATTACATGTGTTATCCTACTGCAAAAGAACTCTGGGATAATGTTAGTCAGATGTATTCTAGCCTTGGAAATTATTCTCAGATTTATGAATTACAACAAAAAATCGACAAGACCCAACAAAGGGAAGACAATGTGACTAAGCATTTTAGTGTCCTTAAGGGACTGTGGCAGAACTTGGATCTATTCAATGATTATGAATGGAAGAGCCTTGATGATTGCAACTATAACAAGAAGATGGTGGAAAATGCAAGAATTTTTAAATTCTTGGCTGGACTCAATGATGAGTTTGATGAAGTCGGAGGGAGGATTCTTGGTAGAGAACCTCTGCTTCCAATCAGAGAGGTATTTTCTGAAGTGAGATGTGAAAATTGTTGTCCGAATGTTATGCTAAAGAAAAAAGGGGCTGATGGAACAGTGGAGAACTCGGCTTTGGTTGCTGCTAATCCTATTGTTTTGGCTGCTGCTAATGCCTTTGTACAGCAGTCATATCCCAATAAAAAATCTCAAGTATGGTGTGACTATTGTAATAAGCCACGCCATACCCAAGAAATCTACTAGAAACTACATGGAAAACCAGCAAATTGGAAGAGTAGCAAACCTGGACCTGGACCTGGAGACAACCAAGTGATTCCTAGAGCAAATGAAGCCCAAACCAATGTTCTAAGTTTAAAGTAGATGGATCAACTTCTTCAACTACTAAAATCCAATCCGATATCTGGTACTTCTATTGGTTCCTTGGCCCAAACAGGTAATATGCCGAGTGCCTATTCTAGTTCTTTAGCCTTTGCACTATAGATTATTAATTCAGGTGCATCCGACCATATGACCAATATATCTCAATTGTTTCAATCTTATTATCCTTGTCCGGGTAATAAAAAGGTTAGGATTGCAGATGAAAGTTTTTTATCCATTGTAGGAACATATTCAATTAGAATTTCAGGGAAAATAGAATTAAAATATGTCTTTCATGTTCCTAAACTTACTTGCAATCTTCTGTCTGTTAGTAGATTATTCCGTGATTCTAATTGTCGTATCATATTTTTTGATTCTCACTGAATTTTGAGGACTAGAGCTCGGGTGCGATGATTGGCAATGCTGGGATGATTGATGGCCTTTATTATTTTGATGATACCCTATTCAGCAGTAAACAAGCTCAGAGCTTGAGTGGTAGTACTAGTTCAATCCCTGTGCGTGAGAAAATAATGTTTTGGCATCTTAGATTAGGGCATCCTAGTTTTTCTTATTTAAAATATTTGTTGCCTAGTCTGTTTAAAGTTTTGGATTGTACTTCTCTTCATTGTGACATTTGTTATTTATCAAAAGTTATCGAGTTCCTTATAATTCAAAAGGCTACCGTGCATCAAAACCTTTTTACTTGATTCAGAGTGATGTTTGAGGTCCCTCTAAGGTTACTACCTTATCTGGGAAAAAAAGGTTTGTGACTTTTATAGATGATCATACTCAGATTTGTTGGATATATTTGATGAATGAAAAATCTAAAGTTGAAATATTATTCAAGAATTTTTATAGTATGATCGAAAATCAATTTCATACAAAAATAAGCATACTTCGTACGGATAATGGTAAAAAATATTACAACCAAGTTTTGAGAAATTTTTTAAAAGAAATAGGGATTCAACATCAATCCACGTGTTGTGACACCTTATAACAAAATGGCATTGCTGAAAGAAAAAACCATCATTTACTTGAGGTTGCAGGGGCTATAATGTTTTCTATGCATATTCCAAAATATTTGTGGAGATATTCTATTCTAACTGCTTATTACCTCATTAATAGAATGCCTTCCTGCATGCTACAGTATATCACTCATTTGGCATGCCTAAAAAAAGCCTTTCATGATAATAGGATAATTTTTTATTTGCCTCTAAAAGCATTTGGATGTACTATTTTTGTTCATATTCCAGCTCATCCTAGATCTAAACTTGATCTTAGGGCTTAAAAATGTGTGTTTCTTGGATGTGCTCCCAATAAGAGAGGGTACAAATGTTTGAATCCAAAAACAAAAACACTTCACATCAGTATGGATGTCATTTTTGTTGAAAATCAGTCTTACTTTAACCAAACTTATCTTCAAGGAAAAAAGAGAGTAGTGAAGATCAGTTTTGGCAAACTTTTGTACCAATGCCTAATGTTTTCCTTGACATCTCTCTACAAAACGTTCAAGGAACTAAAATCTTAAATATTGAAAAAATGGAAATCCTAATCTGCCTGTACAAAGCATAAGGGAATCACAAACAAGGGGAGAATTGCTACTGAATAATCCCTCATCTGAGTTTCGTGTTTATACTAGAGGTAGATATCATTATGTAATTATGTAAATATTCTTAGGAGATATTCTAAGAGATATTCTTAGGAGATATTCTAGGAGATTGATTTTGATTTGATTTGTTTGAAATTAAAAATAAATATTATTTTATTTATAAATCGTAAATAAATAATAAATGAATTGTAAGAGAGAAAAGAAACGGTACCCTCTACCCCTTACTATTAATAAAAGAAATAAATTATACATTAGCTACTATTCACCCCACATCCCATACTTGATATGGCTTTTTTTATATGTTAGACCCATCTCTCTCCTCAAGCTCTTTCTCTCTCTTCGAGCTCTCTCTCTCTCCTCAAGCTCTCTCTCTCTTCGACCTCTCTCTCTCCTCAAGCCCTTTCTCTCATTGAACCCCTCTCTCTTCTCAAGTTCTCTCTTACCGAACCCCCACCCCTTCTCTCTCTCTCTCTCTCTCACCAAGTCCTCTCTCTCCTCAATCTCAATTTTGGATTGGTTTCATTTCCACTTTTTTTCTTTTTATCAAATTTTCTACACACAAGGCACTGAGAGGAGAGATGAAGGGTTATGGCAGAACTGGTTTACTTGTTAATGAATTCGGTTTGCTATTTAAGTGTGGAAAGGTGTGGGATAGTAAACCGGCTTATGGGTAGATTATTTCTTATTTACTAAACATCCTAAACTATCTAAAGGAAAATGATATAGGTTCGAAGACTTTTATGCACTATTTCTTACGCGCTGCGTACTCTTTTTTTATTCTTTAAATAAAAAAGGTCAAGTGTCCAGCCCACAAGATACCATTCAATCGGTATACTTTTTCCTTTTTCATAATATTAAATATAGTCTTAACTATACAAATTTTGTATGCTTTTAAAAAAGGATAGAATTTATTATTAAAAAAAATTATTTTTTCATGTAAATCTCATTTTTATTCACTTTTTTCAAACTGGATGTGAGAAAATAAATACAGAGCAAAACTATAATTATCGCATATCCTATTTGCAATGAGTAAAAAATAGAGAAATAATATTTGTAGTCTTAAAATGTGTAAGATTTATGTATTTCTTTTAAAAAATGAATAAATATGAAATACATATGATAAAATTAAAGGTGGCTCTACAGCCACCGCTTTGAGCTCTCTTGGGAGCTGCCGTTAGTTATATTAGGATTTTGTTTTTTGTTTTTTTCTTTTACATATATTTTTTAATACTTTTAAATATTTTTTTAAAAAATAAAGAAATCACAATATTATTAAAAAACGCTTCCTTAATTACTAAGTAAAAAAATTTTAAAAAAAAATTCCAATGGGAGACCCTAGCAGGAAAAATAGTGTTTTTCTAAATTTAATTTTTTAAAAGTAAATTTTATTTATTTTCAAAATGAGTATATAGAACTTGCTAACTTTAAAATTATATATTAATCTATAATTCGAGAAATCACAAAATAAATAATAAATTTTATACATTATAAAAATGGAGAGATTTAGGTTGTTTTGGATGTTGAAGTGAGTTGAGTTGAGATAATAAAATATGTTAGAATATATTTTTAATATTATTATTATTTTGGATTTGAGAAAGTTGAATTGTTTATTATATTTATATTGAAATTTAAAAAAATTATAATGATGAATTAAAATGAATTGAGATGATTTATAGTTTCAAACGAAACTTAGATTGTTAAAACGAAAATGGGTTGCAAATCGTAGAGTGCCACGTCCGAGCGTAAAAAGCAGGGCGTAAAGGTCTTCGTACATGTAGCAGCGCGGAATCACTTAGTTCAATGCCCTTTTATATGAGAAAAATTAGCATCATCAAAAGAAGAAAATTCAATATTGTCACCAAAGAAGATGCTAAAGAAATTGAAACATGTAGAATTTATATAACAAATAAATTAAAGCTGCTGCTCATACTTGTCTTTCTTTTAGCTTCCATAATTTTCTTTGATGATTTAACAAAAAACTCAAACCAAAATCAGATTTAATTGTGCATTTTGAAACCTACAAAAGCTTGTTTAATATCTGAAACAACCAACCACATGAAGTGTGCAAGAACAAGGAAATATTTGCGACTTGCGTATAAAATATGTTCTTCAGGTCAGTCCCAATATCTCTTCTTGAAGGGGAATTTTCTTCAAATGATTTTAACATCATGATAATCCAAGTGAAACATGTCAATTAATCCTACCGCCAAGCTTCTTTAAATGATTTTAACATCACAATAATCCAAGTTCCTCCATGAATCCATCCCAATCAAACCATTAAAGTCTTTCACGACTAAGTTGGAGTCAGTATGGCCAACCTCCGACTCCAACTTTGACTTTGTCGGAAGTCGACTCTGGCCTCCGATTCTGACTCCGAGATGTATCCTTCGCTCTGACTCCAATTCTGATTTGTTGGAGCGGAGTCCCATTTTGAGTTTTTTTTAACTTCATATTTTGCCTACTTTTTAAAAAAGAATTTTTTTTTTGTAGGCTTTCAAATTTTAATTTTTTGAAAAACTATAATCTAAAAGTAAATAATTTAGTAATAGTAATTCATAATATATAATGCATGCATGCTAGATGTCAAAAAATTACAATATAAAAATAAATAATATCCACCATCCATATATCATCCACACCCAAAATCATTCACTTCCAAATCATCCATCATAATAATATTTCCTTCCAACTACAACAAAATATTAACTCCCAAAATCATCCACGCCCATCATCCACATCTATCATAATAGTATTTCCTTCTAATTACTACAATAAACATTTTTCTAAGTTCCCATTCCAACGCAACAACAAAAGAAACCCAACAACAACAAAACAAATTTTTTGTGCCCACCAAATTAAATGTTCCCAACAACAATAACAACAGCAACTACAAATGTTCCCAACAAATGAATAAAAATAAATGTGTATTTTGGTTCATTTGTTGGTTTGGTACATGCTGAAGTTGGTGGATTTCTCAACTAGGGAGATTAAATGTTGGTGGAAATATTGCTGAATTTGATCTGTGATAGGCATTTTATGGAGATTAATGTGTATTTGCAAAATATTAAAAAATAATAATAAAAAAATAATATTAAAATATATAATATTATATTATTATTTTGACTTTGGGATGACTAGTCCAATGTGGTTCTATGTCTATATTGGTTTGGACTTTCACCTAAAGGTCTAGTTTTAGCCAAAATTTAGACTTTTATTGGATTTGAGAATTTCCATTTTGGTTCCATCAGATTTTGCTGATATTCTTCAGCTATGTCAAATTTCATAGAGAATAAAAAAGATATCAATTAGTATTGTTGTATTGTAGTCTAATTTCACTTAATCACTAAATTCAGTCTATACCTATGGACAGCTTATACATATGCTTTTCTACTCGACACAGAGTACTATTGTAGTTGAAGAAGAGAGCTTACCGCAAGAGGTGCCGGCGCTCTGAAATGCTAGGCTGGTACGGTGACACGGTAGAAAAATTTCCCGGAGGGAGTTGGCGCAAAGAGAGGCTAGGACAACACTAATTAGTGAGATAGAGAGAGGGAGGGAGAGGGCCTTCATGAGACTTATAGAGAGAGATAAGTCGATGGTGGAAAATGAGAGACAGAAGAGGAGTTTATTGGCGATGACGCGACAGTAGGATTGCGATGACAGTAGCGGCGACAACAATTTGTTCAAGGAAGAGAGAGAATCGGGGCACCCAAGCAAAACCGTGCCAAAACGCACGTACAATCTTGTCAAAAAATAATACATTATATATGCAATGAGTTATAACGGTGATTTGTCGGTCGATGCTACAATTATTTGTGCCAAATTAGTTCTAGCAGCAAGCTTTAGCAGTGACTAACACCTGCTGCAATAAAATACAGACCTCGTGGGGATTAGATAAGTCGATGTTGGACGTGATATGTTGCGACGAGTTGTTGTGCCGTAGAAATCAATCGCTGCAATAAACTTTTTGTCACAGTTTTAATGGATTGAATCTAATGAATGGTTGAAGAAGACAATTGTGGTGAGACTGTCTCTTAGCAGATACATAAAAAAGAAAAAGGTGATTCTATAAATCGTCACCTATTAAGATGTTATTTGCTGCGATACCTTTTGCTGCAACCAATAGTTGCCGCAAAAGGATACAGATTGACTATGATCCTATAAGTTGACGCGAAGAATAGAAAGTGTCCCTAATATCTAGTTTTTATCGGCTGATAACCATCGTTGAAAAAAAAATTGCACTAAAAGCATGTATTTGTTGTAGTGAGATCATATAAATAAAATATGTTATCCTTATGTAAATGATTGATCTAAGTCATGAATAAAAGTGATCAGCTAATACCATCATCTCTCTCGACATGAGTTATACACATTAACTTAAAACATGTGACTAAGCATATAAGCACACAAAGGTAAACACATGAAGGCAGAAGATTTCACATTCCTTATGCCTTTGCCTTTGTTTTTCTTTCTGTGAGTCTTTTCAAAGTGGATTGAGATGGAGTTTGTGGGATGTTCTGGGGTTACAAGCAATTCCTGAACTTACGCCTTTTATACAGTGGGCTTAATAAAAGGGTGTCTCAACCTCAAGTAATAGGCTCTCCATTATAGGGCTGAAATGCACACAAAGGGAACAAAACAAGGAAAAAAAACTGAACAACAATCTTAATATTTTTGAGCTAGATACAGTACTTGTTTGAGTTTTCCTTAATTTTAAGAATGAATTGCCTTGTCAATTTTCTTCACCAAGCATGATAACATATACTTGACTTCATGATATTAATTGGAACACAAGAAACACTTTTGATACATTCTTGTTGACGAGAGAGAGAGAGAGAGAGAGAGGAAAATCAATATCAATTAATTTTTAGCTAGGTCTGGCAGATGCTTAATTTAATTAATTATGCTAGAATTAGTATGATTGCATGATCTTAATTATGGGATTGGATCGGAAGGCTCAATTTGAAACATTTAGAGAGAGAAGCTCTCACATCTCTCTAGAAAAAAACTTCTGAATCTAGGTCCAGCGCGGCGTCGGGGGGGGGGGGGGGGGGGGGTTGGAGCCTCGCTCCTCCTCCTCTCCTCCCCCCTCTGACTTCTTTGTCTAGTTTTTCTCCATCTCCTCTTGATTATTTATTTATTTTTTGTTTCTCAGTCGGAATAAGGGAGAGAAGTAAGATCTAAGCTTCTCCGGTGGCTATCTTCCTACACGCGCCCCACCGGGGGAATCCTCACCCGCCAATCTCGCAAGCAACCGAATTGGGCACCAATTGGAACAGTGTGTTAAGGGAGCGCAAGGCTCCCACGCGCTGTAGCTTAGCTTAGGGTCCAACAACTCTGGCACCTTGAAGATCGACAGATCAGCTTCCTCTCAGGGTGGCGCATGTCCTTCACGCGCCACCACAATTTCAGTTTTTCTCTACTTTTTAGGTCTCTGTTTGTGTGTTTTTGTGTCTGTATTTTGGTGTTTGTTTGTGTTAGTTAATAATTGAAATAGCCTATTGGACTTTTGTCCATAACGGTGGTTGGTTTCTCTCTCCTCTGGTTAGGAGGATGGATGTGTTGTTCACTTCTCCTCCTTTAGAGGATGGAGTTTTGATGCGGGTTGTTATTTTTTTGTTTTATACAGAGATTGATACTCTCTTTTTAAGAGTTTCTTGAAGTTTATACAATGCTCGTCGCAAAGTTTTTGTGTACAGGGGAGCTTACAATAGATGTTTAGTTTGGCTGTAACTTGAGTCACAGATGTAATTTCCTTTATGGAATGAAATGAAGTTTATTTCTTATCAAAAAAGAAAAATTATAGGATTGGATCCACTTTTGCACTACTTCTGATTATCATACCTAGATTACATATAAGCCTATAAGTTGCTAGACAGCCCAAGTAAGTATATTCAATTAGATAAAATCTTTATTTCCTCATAATTTTTTTCCTTTTGCTCTTTTACACCATATTCTTTTCATAAGTTCTAACAAAAGCATACATGATAGCAAATCAAATAGATAAAATCATGTCAACGAGTGTTATATATATAGCCTAATGAACTTTCAATGCGTGGATAGTATTTATTTAGAATAAAATATAAAGTATTTTGATCATTTCAGATTATGTTGACCGTTGAGATGATTAAATTAAATGTCATTATCAATTGCCCACGGTCCTCCAAAGCATGGGCAAATGCCCATGGTTAGGTTAGGTTTTTATATCATTATAAAATGCCCATGGTCCTCCAAAGCATGAACAAGTTGCAGATCAAAATAAAGTAGTTAGACTTGCTGGGTTTTAGGATTCTTCTTCTACACATGGGCATTCGACTTAAACATCAAGTAGCTTGAAACATGTACACAGATTCACAAAGCATCTAGCCCCATCTACACAAATTCATAAAGCATCTAGCCATCTACACAAATTCACAAAGCATCACGAAATAGATCAATCCATTTTTCATTTGCACTTTGAAATTAAATCAGTACACAGATTCACAAAATTTCAAAAAACTCAATCTGATACCGTGATGGCACAACATGAAATTTTTTAGTGTCTTCTTGGTTCTTGTGTTATACACCCCACAATTTGAATAGAACCAATCGTAATGGATGCATGTAAATCGATGGAAGCAATAGAAATGGAAATGAAAGCTACTTCATATATGTTGTAATTCCACAGGGTATTCGAGGTACCTCAACCTCCAGGAAATCAAACAAGTTCTTTAAGGTTCCAGAATACCCACCACAAACGACTACCTCTAGTACATATACTGGAAGGGACCCCTAATTGGATAGCAACGAATAAGGCCCTGGGCCAAACTAAGACAAATAACTAAAGCTGATAAAATCTAGGCCAACATCACAAATTCAGCCAACTAAAACAAACTCAGTAACTCAGCCAAACAACAAAGAAGACAAATTAGCTAAAGGCCCATCAAGCATGCCCACGTTAATTAGGTTCATTATATTATCCACCCCTTCAAAGAACCGTGTCCTCAAGGTTGAGAACACTGATGCAACCCTTAAAAAAATAGAACAAAAGAGATAGAGCAGCAAGTCCAATATCAAAGTCATTGCCAATCACAGTAGTGGTGTTCCTATCGACACCAAAGGCATCAGTTTTCTCATAGATTTGATGGCTCAAGCCTGCTATCTCAAAAATGCCTTCAGCATTGTCACTGATGAGTCCTTAAACATCCATAATAAGAGCCCAAAGTCTGGAACAAGATGCCACACAACTTATAAACAACCCATCTACAATTCCTCTATCACCAATATTGCATTGTCTGTACCGGCTAGCAACACGTACAACTCAATTTCTTCCATCTCCTTCATTGTTGGGTTCATAATATATTTATCATCTGAAGACCGATTCGAACTCTTGCAACCGCTTCTGAATTGGAAACTTCTGAAAGAGCTACTGCTATTCCAGTTGTTGCTTCATACAATGAGCCATGCCAATAGCAGTGGATAAGCGTTTTATAGGAGTTCAACCCAAGGTAAACCTCAACACTCTTATCCAAAATCTTACTCCAAAGTTTACCAATTTTTCCATACACATTTAGAAATACATTAAAATTGATCAAAGTAGGCTTGCATCCCTCTTCTCCCATCTTCTTAAAAAAATTTACAGCCTTATTTGATAAGGAACACATCCTTCTGTCGTAGGGATTCCCCAACTCCAATAAGTGCACCATTTTACTGCTATTGTCATTATAGCCACATGTGTAGTAAGTCGCACCTTCTTTTCTTGTAGCATCAACAGCAGCATGCGCCGCACACTCAACACCAATAAGCAAATCTGATGAACGTGCTCAAGGAGGGGCCAATTGTACTTCTCAGAGAAATTCCTTGCACCACAGTCCCACTAATTCGATAAGCTTGCATTTTCACCATGCTTGTCGCGAACTAGAGCATCGTAAGTATCTCCACCACATTTTCATTGCCCTTCAGAATCTTCAAGACTACTTTATCACGCACGTGATAGTCATCCCATATTTTGTACCGCTTTGCTTTGCTTTGAATAGAATTATTGTCAACTTTGGAGCCTAGAAGAGGATCGCCACTATTCCCAGGATTAATGACAGCATCTCTGTGGACTCCTCCCCCAATTGTGACTCCAACTTGACTGAAAAGGTCTCGATTCAGTCTATTGATAACCTCAATAGGAAGTTTATGATCAAAACCAAGTGGATTGCTCATAACTAAACACTACAACCCAACTCTTAGAGAAGTTGATTGTCCCACCTTGATTGGCCTCAATAGATCTTCAAAGGCTTCTATGTTTAAGACGACAAGATCCTTCCTAGTGACCACTCCTTGTACGTACATTAAAATTATAGCATTCCAAAACCCCACTTCCCTAGGAGGCATTTTCTCAAACAACTCTCTCGCATCAACTAAACAACCAAATACTTTTCTACACTCAAAATTCATCTATGGGAACCATTGAAAGAGAAGAGAACCACTGCCCAAAACAAATAATACTAACAACAAAAAAACTTAAGGGAACGTAGATGAGTGCAACATAAGCACCAAAATGACTCACCTCGTTCACTTTGTCTTCTTCCATGACTGCAGAACTGAAAGTGGAACTGTGGTTTAGGCCAGAGAGGAAGCCGCTTGAGTCGAGAACCACCGTCCGAATCTCCGATGGTTGTCCCACCCTCTTGCAGACATCACGGAGGTGGGCTACAACTGCACCATAGGCTTTGTGATGGGAACCAAGGTGGGCCCCATCTTAAATATCCTTTGCAAGTTTCAGATGAGCCAATTACAGAGCAAAGAAGATCAATGAAGCAATGCAATGATTGAAGCAATCCACTTGGAACGAGTCTAGCAAGAGCTGAATATTCAAGATGGGCTTGAGAGAAGGAGATCCAGTAATCATCCACGTGATACAAGCTATGGAAGAGTGCAACATAAATTAGGGCCTATTATTATGATTATGTGATTGAATGCCTTGGACTTGTTTATTTTATTGAAGGGGCTTATTTTATTAGTTATAGGAATTAGTCTAGAATAATTGGGCTTCAGGATGTTTGGCCCACATATATCTTATTTCTTATGAACAAGGGTTTTTGGGAAGGCCTTGTATTTTGGCCAGGGGCTAATTTGAAAAGTTACATTTTAGGAACTAGGGTTTCAAGAGTTACTGTAGTCGCGTTACTGTAGCCGCATTACTGTTCATCCAGGGGCATTTCGAGTAAAATGGGCTTTATTTTGGCTAGGATTTTACTTAGGTTATGGTTTAAATACTCTTTGTTGCCTCATGTTAAGAATTTTATGAAATTTGATAAATTTATTTATTGTGAGTTGAATTTATCTCTCTTGTTCTTAAATGAACTTTTAAACTTATCGAAGGTAAATCACAACTTTTGTGGCGTTCCTCCTTGTAATCTGGGTTCTTGAGACAGGTACTTCAACGGATCTAGATTTTAACATAATTTAGGTTCTTGAAACGAGTTCTCGTCGAGTCTAGATTCTCCATCTATTGACTTAATTTTGGATTTTTTGAGTGAGTTTTCAAATTGATTGTGGGTTCAAGGGATTCCATTCCTACGGGTTCATATCATTTGGTATTCAGAGCAAGGTTTCCAATTAGGTTTGACTCTATCTTTTAATTCTTATATCTTTAATTTTGATTATAGGGCTTCATTGTTCTAGGGTTGTAAAAAAAAAAAAAAAAACAAACAAAACAAAAAGTAGGCTACCAAAATTCTTAGGGTTTTTGGTGTGGCTGATTTGCATCACCTAGGGTTTCAAAATTATGGAGTTTCTTTCATCTCTAAGTTTGTCAATTGCTTGGAGTGCCGTTCCATTGTTTATCTTCTACTTCATTGTCAATTCTTGTGTGTTTGAGTTCAATTGCTTGATTTTTACAATTGTATTGTTGTTTGTGATTGAATTAGAGAAAAGAAAAGAAAAAAAAATAGTGTTAAATGGATTAAACGTGTTGCATGAACGTTCGTGAGAGTATCATTTGTCATTCATTAACTTGTTGCATGAACGTTTGCGAGAGTATCATTTGCCTCTCATTGCGTTTGCATATAATTAGAGTGGTCATTTTGATGAAAATAAGATTTTAGATGAGTTGTTTAAACATTTGTGGGAGTATCACTTGCCATTTATTGACTTGTTGCATGAACATTTGCGGGGGTATCATTTGCCTTTCATAGACTTTGCATATAATTGAAGTGGTCATTTTGGTGTGAGAAAAACTTTAGAAGTGTTTCACGAACATTTGTGGGAGTATTGTTTGTCATTTATTGAGTTTACATATAACTGGAGTGTTCAAGCTACTATTAAATTTTCACCTTCTGAAATTGTTTATAGACTTCATCCATTTACTCTTTTAGGTTTAATGCCTTTACATGTTGATGACAGGAGTAGCTTGGATGGATTTTTTCAACTTCATGAACAAATTAATGATAATGCATATCAAATGAATCTTCCAGATAAGTATCATATTTCTACTATTTTCAATGTTACTAACATTTTGCCCTTTGATGCAGGTGGAGATTCGAGGTCGAATCTTTTTGAGGAAAGGGGGAATGATGGGAACCAATGTGGACCCCATCTTAAAGATCAATTGCAAGTTTCAGATTAGCCAATTACAAGATCAAGAGCTAAGAAGATCATAAAAATGCAAGGATTGAACAATCCACTTGGAATGAGTCTAGCAAGAGCTGAATATTCAAGATGGATTGAGAGAATGAATCTAGTGATCATCACATGATACAAGTTATGAAAGAGTGCAACATAATTAGGCTATTATTATTTATTGATTGAGCTTGATTGTTTTTTTATTAATGGCTTATTTTATTATTATAGAATTAGTCTAAATATTGAGCTTCAGATGCTTGCCATATATATTATTTTTATGAACTAGATTTTGGAAGCTTTTTTTGCAAGGCTAATTTGAAAGTTATATTTTAGGAACTAGGGTTTCAAGAGTTACTATAGCCGCATTACTGTTCATCCAGGGGCATTTCGGGTAAAATGGGCTTTATTTTGGCTAGGGTTTTAATTAGGTTATAGTTTAAATACTCTTTGTTGCCTCATGTTAAGAATTTTATAAAATTTAATGAATATATTCATTGTGAGTTGAGTTTATCTCCTCTTATTCTTAAATGAACTTTTGAACTTATCAAAGGCAAATCACAACTTTGTGGCGTTCCTCCTTGTAATCTGGTTCTTGAGACAGGTTTTTCAACAAGTCGAGATTTTAACATTATCTAGGTTCTTGAAGCGAGTTCTTGTCGGGTCTAGATTCTCCATTCATTGACTTGATTTTGACTTTCTTGGGTGAGTTTTCAAATTGATTGTGGGTTCAATGGATTCCATTCATGCAGGTTCATATCACTTTGTTTGGGTGAAGCCAAAACGAAAAGAGGAGCACTGCTTCAGCTCGATCAGGCGCTCTGTTTCGTACGACACTGGGGTCATGACTTTTGTGGAGGACTAGCGCATGAGGAGGCTCATTGGAGTCAAGAGCAAGGAGTTTCTCATCGGGGTCACCCTCTTCGATATCTATATCGACGGCCTCAATTTGGGTAAGATCACCCCCGCCAATCCAACTGGCATCTCTATGTCGTTCCCATTCTTGGTGTTCGAACTCGACGAGTGGAAAAGTGGGAATGGAGTTTGAGCGAGAAACCATCTCTAACACTACCCTCGAGAGAGAAAGAAAGAGCTTGGGTAGTTTGTGTTTATTTAACGTTGGAGAAAAGGAGCCGAGACCATGAAAATAAACACCCCTAGGTCGAAGGTTCCATACAGGTGTGATTCAGTTGTGGTTGTTGAAGATAGAGTAACATCAGAGACAAACAGTGATTCTGAAGAAGCCCAAAGAGCTAGATCCAGCGCCATCAAGAAGCCTTCTGAGGTTCCTTTACTATGATTAGAGCCGGCGACCTTAGAGACTGCAGATAATTCCCCCAGGTCCTTCGAAGACTCGGAGATTTCACCAACAAGAACTGGGATATCTTCTATAACTACTAATTTTCCATTTCCTCCCATCGAATCTGTAGCCCCTTCCATTTCCTCCTTTAATTCGATAGCATCCAAATTTTCGCTCATCTTCATATCAAGATAGAGATATCCATCCTCAAATACCCTTGTTTCTCCCAACGTAACATCATCTTTCAAGAGGAATTCTCTGTACATCAATTTTTGTTGCTCCAATGGATTTATATGTCTTCCATATGTGTATTCAATATTCAACTTCACGTAGTAAATAGTGTAGGAAGATTCAACTAAGATTTTCAAATATTTACCGTCTAGAGACTTCATTGTAAGCACCCTTTCTCTAGGATCTCTATATAATTATCATAGAGTGCACAGTGATGAAGTTTTGCATTATTCAATTTTGCCATATCAGAATCGCCGTCTCTAGATACCACTTGTTATACACCCCACATTTGAATAGAACCAATCGTAATGGATGCATGTAAATCGATGGAAGCAATAGAAATGGAAATGAAAGCTACTTCATATATGTTATAATTACACAGGGTATTCGAGGTACCCCAACCTCCAGGAAATCAAACAAGTTCTTCAAGGTTTTAGAATACCCACCACAAATGACTACCTCCCATACATATACTGGAAGGGACCCCTAATTGGACAGCAACGAATAAGGCCCTAGGCCAGACTAAGGCAAATAACTAAAGCTGATAAAATTTGGGCTAACATCACAAATTTAGCCCACCAAAACAAACTCAGTAACTCAGCCAAACAACAAAGAAGACAAATTTGCTAAAGGCCCATCAAGCATGCCCACGTTAATTAGGTTCATTACATCTTGGTGCTTCATTAGCCTCGAGACCCTTTATGAGAAAATAAAAATCAAAAGAACGGAGAGAGAGAGAGAGAGAGAGAGAGAGAGAGAGAGAGAGAGAGAGAGAGAGAGAGAGAGAGAGAGAGAGCACGATGGGAGAAGATATATAGAAGACAAAGGGAGAAGAGAGAGATAGGGGCTTACCAGAAGAGAGAGAGAGGTCGTGCGGTGGGATTCTGAGAGAGAGGTCGTGCGGTCGCCGGTGGAATTTTGAGAGAGGTTGTGTTGCGGGGGGGGGGGGGGGGGGGAGGGAGGGAGCTACGCCTAGGGTTTTAGTGCGAAGAGGAAATGAAGAATCCGAGGAAGGGGGTTTGAATTCGAAAGCCCGAGGGTTTTAAGTTGTTACCACGTAAAACGACACCATTTTACCATATAAAAAAGACGCCGTTTTACATGGACTACGGGTTGGGCTGACGTTTTGGCCCTTTTTGGCTGGCCTATTGGGATTTTTTTTTTCTAAACCCTAATTCAAACCCTAAAGGCCTAATCTAGATCCTAAATCAATTTTAATCTATGTTCTAACCCTAACTTTTTTATTTATAGTTTTTATAATTCTTTTATCACTTAATTTTAATTGTTAGTATTTATTATTAACAGTTATTATTTAACTAGTGTCTAATTACATGTTATTATACTATAATATTATATGTTATTAACTCAATCTAATACTTTATACTAATTTCTAACTTATAAGTTATTCCTATAGTATTTAATAGGCTATTAGTATTATAGACTTGTACTATAGTATTTAATTACATGTTGTTCTACTAAAGTATTACATATTATTATATTAGTTTCTAACTTAATTAATATACTAGACTTAGTATTCTATGTTTAATGTTATTATACTAGTGATTATACATTAGTATACATGTTATTATACATTAGTTATTATATATTAGTATTACATGTTATTATATATTTGACCATTGGTTATTATACATTACTATTATAAAGTTTTAAATTTCGTTCAAGTGATGATTCCAATTTAAACAGAATGTTAGTTACCGTGTTGAATTGAGTTGCTTAGGATGTCTTTGTCGAGGAAATGATGAGCTGGGTGCTTTGAATTCTAAAGTGGTTTGAGTTGAGATCACAAAGTTGGTCTGGTGCAGAGGGAATGTTTGTTTTCATTCTAGACGAGATCCGTATAAAAAGATCCAAGATTTTATTCTGCTTGGTGTGTCCTAGACACGAAGTTATGAATGGATATATGCTTATAAACCGACAATACGACATTAAAAAACCAAAGTTATGGAGTGGCCTTCTTTAGGAATTTTGCAACAAAACAAAAGCTATACTATACAAGCAGATTTAGGAAAAAAGTACTGTTATTCAATTACACTTCCATCCAATATACACCAAAACCAAAACCAACTGCCCAATTGAGCTATATATATATATGTATATATATATATATATTAATATCAGTAAATTCACACAAATATAACAACATCAAATATCAAACATCAAAGCATCACTGTCGATGGCAAATAATCACTTAGCTGAGGCATGGGATTCGCAAAAAAGGAAGCTCCATAGGACCATAAGTATGGTGGAGGGACTCAATTAAACATGGGCAGAGTTGTGGGGCTTGGACTGAGTTGTAAACCAGAGACAGGAGGGAGTAAAATACTAAACAGAGGTTTCAGATTCTTTCCAGAGTTGTAAACCAGATTGTAAAATGCATAACTTTGCCAACGGTAGGCATAACTTTCAAGTTTCTAAAGATCACTTTTTTTTGGCTAATCACAACAGCACAAAATGGCTTTGGCTGGTTGAGTAACAGTATAAAACGGCCATTTTGTTGTCGTTTTCAGGAGAACCGAACTAACTTTGAGAAATTGGAGTTGCATATTAGTAATTTTCTCTCTAAAATCTTGCAACATCGTTTGTTTCAACTGTAATCGATTGGTTACTAATAAAAGCAGGCAAAGATCCCCATAGTTTGGAGATTGGGGTAGAACCCAAACAAACCGGCATTTTGTAATGCCTGTGTTTCACAAGGCCTAGAACCAGAAGAGCAACAAAGTGTGCAACCTCGGCCCATACATGTTAACAAGGTCAAAGATACGGAGGAAGAGATGTGTGGTTCAAATAAATTTCTTTTTACAGTTCCTACAACGACAGAAATAAAAACAAAATAAAGTTGAGAAATGAAGCTAAACAAAAGGTTCAGCCCCAGACTTTCTTAGCTAAATAAGGTGATTGATGCAAGAATCAAGAGAGTTGTGGCTTGTCTCTTTTTAACCATATAAGTTAGAGAAAAGATATTTGCAACCATAAATTGTGCAACTATCGCATAATCACTTTTAAAAAAATGAATAAAACATGAGACCCACATAAAAAAAATTAATTTTTTAATAGTGGACCTTACTCTTTTTCAAAACAATTATGCGGCGTTTACATACTTCACGGTTGTATGTAGAATTACTCATAGCTTTTATACATGCATAATGTCTCGTCTCTCAACGAATTGGCATCAAACAATTCTTATCACTGAAAGAGGTAGTGATTCCTTTATTCCTGTGCTTCATTCTCATTTTTTTAACCACCAAACTGGATTTTTTTTTTTTTTTGTACATTTCCATTAGTAGAATGCCAGAGATTCACTCTCTATCGGGTTATCCACCCCACTCCACGTTGTTCAATCACATTTGCTAAGGAGAAGGTGGAGTTAACATCCAAAAAAAAAACAAAAAAAACAAAAACAACATTACAAGGCCTTCGGCCCTCCTAACAAACAAGGGTGTTCTCCCTCAGCCGCTTTGTTGCATTACATGTTGACATAAATCCTTTTCATGCAGATGAGGCTTATTTTTTCATCCACAACACCCATTGATATGATTGGACATGATACATTAGATCTAATCTATAATAAAAACAAGTTTACAATTTGATGTAGCAGTATTCTCTTTGTAAGTATGGGCCTAGTAATTTTGCTATCAGTCAACCAAGGAAATAATTTTTATTGATTGAAATGAATGACTCAGGATGACTAAACATGAGCAGCTGGCGAGAGTCCCATTCCTAACCAACAACATCAATTTATAAACTAGAGCTAAAAGCCAAGTTTCAAAACAATAGCAAATAATAACTAATCCAGCTTTATTACCATCTATTGCCAATGCTTATTATCTACATGAAGCTCCACTTGCGTCAACGCATATCCTTGTTGATAATCCACATTCTTGCTCTCCAACGACCACGCTGAGAATGCACTGCTTTACCTGTCAACCTTTAGTAATAGGGTGCATTTGTGATCTCCCACAGCCAACCACATCTAAGTCCACCACCAGATGAACCACCACGGCCTGAAGTCAGACAGCCAGCCAGCTAGGTTTTCTTCAAGCCATATGGACCTGCTTCCTTAACACACGGGAAAAATGGAAGAGAACAAACAAGAAGGAAAGAGGGAGCGGGACAAGGATAGGAACCCGAGGATGAGGAGAAGGAAATGGAAGGGGACACTGTTGAAAGACTAAGGCCCCGTTTAAATACAAAAACGGTTTCATCTCATATCATCATTACAACTTTTCCAAATTACCATACCAAATATAATAAACAATTCAACTTTTCAAATCTCAAAACAATAATAATATTAAAAAAATATATTTTAACAATATTTTATTCAACTTTCAACTTTCATCTAAAACCATCTCATCTCATTTCGCTATCCAAACGGGACGTAAGGTAGAGGTAGAAACAGGAGGAGAGGAATATGGGAGGGGCAATCAAAGGAGAGCATATGAGGGGAAACTACCCATGACCGAGCGGTGTTCTCATGTGCTGCTGATACAGGAGTAAAGGGGAGTAAAATGTTCGTGGTAGAAAACCAAATTCCGAAATAGTCTCCCAGATAAAATAATTCGAACTAGATGTACTACTTCTATAAAATTCAAAGGAAAACATAAGGATTTCTACAGTGCATTAAACTTCTACAAAATAAACATGAAAAGTCACCTTAATGATCTGACAGATCTAGCATGCATATTCTCAAGGCACTAAGCTCACCATGCCTATATATATGGCATAGAGACTTCTATGTGAAATTTTGTTATACAGATACCATGGTTTTGAAACATTTTTTATGGTACAAATCCATACCTTCACAACTATTAAAACCCCATTAGTTATTTGGTACATCTGTTGATATATCATTTCACTCTATAAAGGCAACTGTGACTGATGATGAGGCAAATTCAATATCACGATGATTGACACGATTATATAGCAAGACAAGATACTGTTCATCTTCCTTCTCCAATAATATCAGTGACCATCGATTTGGTGACATTCATAGGTGACGGCGTTGGATCAGTTGGGCTCACATCAGCTGGGTTGCCATCTTGGTTTTTCTGCTGTCTCTTAATACTACTTGAGGCAGTTAACATGGTATCACCTTCATCTAAAAAGCTGCTTGTGATGTCTTTGAAATTCAAATCTGTTAAATAACTTGGCTTTGTTGTAACAGTGCCCACTTCAATATCTCCAGTAAGCATGGCAACAACACGTGACATGGGGGGGCGCATCATTGGTGATGCCTGAGTGCACAAAAGAGCAACTCCTATCACTCTAGTTGCCTCATTTTCATCAAACTCCAGTAATTTAGGATCCACCAATCCCAAAGCTTGGTTATGTTCATGAAGAGTCCATGCCTAGAAAACGCAATAGCGATTATCACAAGAAAAAACAAATAAATATCAATTACATAGTAATTTGAGAGAAAGAGATTCATTTTCTATACCCATTCAAGCAGATAAATCTTTTCAGTATCCAAGCTATTGTCTGAGTTTGGCCTCCCACTGAGGATCTCCAGAGCAACAACACCAAAACCGAAAACGTCTGCCTTTTCTGTTAAGTGTCCACGCATTGCATACTCTGGAGCTAGATAGCCACTAAAAGAGTGAAAATGATTAAAAATAAATTGCTTAGTGAAGAACCCCTTGACGATATCTCCATGACTGAGTTAATCAGGAACAATAGGCTCACAAAAGAGAAAGTGTAATGAGCAAATTAAAGAATATATGAACAAGTATGGCTTTGACTTGGGGTCTAGTCAACACATTATGTTGGCAAATTTTGCAGACGTGGTTGGCACGACTGAAGGCTATGCTAACTAATTTTATTTATTTTTGTGTTTCTTGACATTAAGCTTCTGGGTAATTCTAATTATATTTCCTTGGGTTTAAGCGGCTGGATTATTTCCTCAATTTCTAAAATTTACCGGACATGGGCCATACTCACCCAGGATCTTATTTTGGTCATCTTTTACTTTTAGCTCCTCTTTGTTGGATTATGGGAGTTGAAGCATGAAATGTCGAAGAGACTTCTGTTTGTAAGCCAGTGTGAAGAAAATACATGCCACACTGTTAACAAGGCAGGATTTCATTTGCAAAAGAATTTAAAATCATACTCTCCTGCAAATCAAAATTTTGCTATGTCCACAGTGTGGAGGGTATGTCCTCGACATTGGCTTGCAAATATAATTTTTCAGCAAAGAAACTGGCACCCTAAACACTTAAAAAGGTGCTCACAATTTCAGAGCACTCCACAGACTAGTTTTGTTGTTCTCGTTCTTGCTTATTTCAAAGCCCAAACTACACCCGTCTTGTGCATCATAAAATAATGTCAAACCGACAAACTCTCCCAACCTTTCCCACAATAAAATCTAACCTAGATATCGTAAAACATAACTGCTAAAGTTGACAATTCCAACAAGCTCAAAGCTTTCTTTTTTGAAAACCAAGATTCAATACCTTTTCAATTTGTAAATATATACACTCACTTTTCCCGTGTTTAAAAGTTATAGCAGCAATATCTTCCAATGTTATTGGCCACCATACAACAACTTGTCGGTACCTTGATAAATAACAAATTTTGTCCAACACCAGTCAGATTCTGCAGAGGTACTGCAGCAGTTTTTTTTAAAAAAAAAAATCATGGAATTAAGACCAATGTGATAAGGCGATGGATCCAGCTAAAGTAGTCATTCTTGTTCTCAATTCAATCTATTAGTAGCCTAGATCAGCCATATATTAAAAAATAATGCTCCAAGCCCTTAAGTTTGTATGTGATGGTTATACAATCATGCTTATAATAAACTATTTTTCTTTTTCCTTCTCACATTTAATAAGGGGTTGAAAGTATAGCTTACATGGTCCCAGCTACTCTGGTGCTGATGTGTGTTATCTTGTCATCGTATAGCTTTGCCAATCCAAAATCTGAAATCTTGGGGCAAAGTTCTGCATCAAGCAAGATATTACTAGCCTTGACATCTCGATGTACGATTCTTGGCCTTGACTCCTCATGAAGATAAGCTAGGCCTTTTGCAGTTCCTATGCATATGCTGAACCGGGTAGGCCAATCAATATTCAGGTCATTTTTTCCTGTATAAATAGTGGTTGCCATCTTATAAACATGAATAGTTGCGAAGTGGTGGTTAATATTCATAAGCACGAGTAATTTGGGGCAAAAAAATATACGTTAGCTACAATTTTCACCCACTAACTACCACTTGGCACTTATCATACACTTTGCGTCCGAAACTACAAAGGTTTGAATTTGCACCCTAAACTACCAATAGGTTTCACTTTCTACCTTCAATTCAAATCTATCTGTTAAGATTGTGTTACATTGCCAAACAAATGTAATTATTCACAGTGAGTGAGTAATGTGGATTGGCACAATCTTAATGGTCATATATTTGAATGGAAGGTACAAAGTGAAACCTATTTAATAGTTTATGGAGCAACTATTTGTAGTTTAGGGTGCAAAATATATAATGGGTGGTATTTTATGGGTGAAAAGTGCAATTTCCCAAAACTTTATTGTTAATTAATTTCATCTATGTATAGTAAAAACATGAAAATACTCCAGAACGTATAAAAAACGCCTACGATAGTTTTACAAATTTTGAATACCCTACAATGAAGGCTTATTCATCTTCAAATGGTTCAAAAATTTAATGAGATAACAATAAGACAATCAACACAAAGCAGTGAAATAAGTATACATAAGATTATAACTTTGGCCTGCATCCACGTTCAAAGCAAGAAATTTCACAATGGATTGATCGAGGTTACAACATAGCTCTCAAGAATTTCAATCATTGTACTCTAGATGATTCTGTGTTTCTCACCAGGTTTAGCAAGAAACACTACATCCGGCTGTTGAAATAAACCCAAAACTTGACCTGAATGAATTGAATCAAACTGTATAAAGTTGGGCAAGGCAAGAGCTTCTTCCCCACATGACCCCACTAGTTATGAGGTGGATACGTGACAAACGGGATTCGATGCAAAGGTTAGAACACGGTACGCATTCCAGCCATAGTATTGAGTGATAGGTGACAAGATCTGAATATATGAATTTCTGTTGCCTTTTCCCACAAAACAAACTAAAAGAAGAAATTTGTACACTAACAATTCAATGAAAGTAACTTTATTGTGTATAGAAACCAATTGTATTTTTTTTTTTTTTGTGATAAGTAAAAATATATTAATATCAATAGGCGTAATCAAGTACACTAAGTGTATACAAGAGAGAGAACCTAGCCCATAATAGAGAGCCCCTAAATGAACATCGCCCAAAGAGGGAGAAATTAGAAACCTATCCAATATACTCCAAGCCCTATTGGGACAAAACCTGCCTTCCCAAAGCAAAGCAAGTCACTATAACTACCCCAACCATTTGTCTCCCACACAATTAATACTCCACCCGAATTATCCTAGGAGGACTGAGGAATGTTTTATGCCTTCCCTCTAGTCCTCCCTCGACGTGTACTACCTTACCTCCCTTTGCGTCGTAGTTGATTGCCCAAGTAAGACATTTTAACTCCCTACTCTTCTTAAATCTTGATTTTGTTTCAAGCGAGTGACCCGCTTGAATTGCAGTGAGTAGTGCTGTGAATTGGTTGTCAAATCCTCCGCAAGTAATCCCCAAACACTGTTGTATCTCATTAACCTTTTGCAAAACCCAATCCAATGATGGTCCAGCTATATTGTTTAATGGAGGAAGAGATAAGAAGGGGATAACATCTTCCACAGACACAGTTCTCAACTGAACACCAAGTCTTAAACATTCATCCTCGCAAGGCACCAATGACAAACCCATATTCAAATCCAGTACCTCCTCAACAACTCCATTGATTCTCTCCAATGGTAAGGTCATGATCACCATTACAAACCAATTATAAGTGACTTTGTGACACCCCGTATTTTAGTGGGTTTTTAATTGAAGGGGTATTTTAATTAATTTAAATATTGGTTCTTTTATCTTAAATTTATCGGGTTTTCTCATTGGTTTATTTTTATGATTTTTAAGTTGTGTAATTTATTTTGATATACTTTCTTAATATTAATTATTGTTTTACATTTAAATTGCTCTTTAATTTAAATTAGTTTATTGTTAGATTTTATTATTTTATTTTACTTCATCACTGTGTTTAAGTTATTTTATTTAAATTTACTGTTTTGAAATCATTTTCGTTGGATCAATTTTTGTGACTCAAGTTGTGAGGACTGGACTTCATTTTTTTCCCTCACTTTTTCTTTTTTTCCTTTTTTCTTTTTCTCCACTTTTTCTTTTCCTTCTCTTTCTTTTTCTCCTTATTTCTTCTTTGTTTCTCTCCCAGCCCGCACGAGTCTCTCCCCTCTCCCCCGTTCGTTTGTTTCGTCAGCCCCAAGCGCCGTCGTGCGCAGTCCGTGTCCACCACCGCCCCTCTCAACCTCTTCCTCATCGGCCAGCGACCACCTCCCTATGTTTTCAGCTCCTCCACGCAACCATTAACCCCCACGCACAGCCTCAAGCCGCAGCTTTCCTTGCGTCCTTGTGCCACCGTCGCGCCACCTCCGGCCACCATCTCTTCACCACATCATTCTTGACCTCCCAATAACCTAAACCACCCATCCTTAGCTCCGATCCGTCATCGATGAAGCTCCACCATCTACTTTTTCGATTTGAGCATTTTGGCCTCCAAACACCTCCCACGCCGCCACCCACGGCCAACCACCGCCACCACTAGCTTCACCGCCACCTTTAAGCCCTCCCTTGTAATCTCAAGTCTTCGTTTGTCCCCATTCAAAAACTTGCATTTTGAGACCCACGGCCACAATGCATTTTGCACTGTTACATTGTTGTGCCGCCACTTCTAGCACCTCTGTGATCCTTCGAAAATTATATTATAGCACCGTAAGTATTTTTCCAAAAAACTTTCATGATCTAAATGTATTTTTTTGCACTAACTCATTTTTATGTGAACTGATTTGGTTGTACCGGATTGAGTCAGAGGAGTAAGGGGGTCAGTTGGATTGGTTGATGGAGTTGTTTATGTGATTGGTTTATGCTGGGATTTGTTAGCTGTTTCGGGTTTAAATATTAGTGTTTTGGAATTTGACGTTGGTTATGGTGGATATTGATGAATTTAGAAAGGGATGATATTTAGAGTTGAGAGAATTTTAAGTTTTTTTTTAGGAATTAAAATAGGTACTTCAGGTGTAATATGAGATTTATCTGTTCACTGGAGATTTATTTAAGTTACATGAATTTTTTCTAGGTGACAAATGAAAATTGTTCAGTGCTGTTGTGAAGAATTTCTGAATAAGCTAAGAGACCCAGGTAAGTGGGGGTTTTTATGCTAGATTTGCATAAAAAGAAATGAACGGAGGTTGGTTTGTAAAAATGTGTATTTTGTTTTAAAAAGAAAAGGTGAAAGACAACTTCAATATATGTTTTGCATTCACTCGTGAGATATGTATAAAAAAGAAAAGAAATGCTTTTGACATGAATAGTGTAGACATGAGCAATATTTGACATGTTTCTGAAATGTGCAAAAGAGCGAATATGATATCTGTGAATTTTTCTACATGTGATATGAAAATGATTTGAATCTGTTTTTGATCAAATGGAAATGATATGAATATGTTCAGCACATGGTTTGATATGATATGGATATGAAAAACCTTTGGCATACTTATCTGTTTCGATTCTGATTTTGGATATGGTTCTAATATGATGATACTGATTCACGTGATATGGTTAGTACCAACATAATATGATATGATATGAGTGCACCCATTTTGGAAACAAAATAGTCATTTTGTGTGTTATTTCCTGTGTGCACACTCAGGACTCCGAGATTGAAAAAGAGGAAGTTTCACAACATGATACTGTCTGGTTTGGCCACCGGGGATAGCACAACCCTACCAAGGAGGTTAAACATGGTATATGACAAGATACGATACGATACGATATAATAAGATGAAGATATGCAATTATGTTATGCCAAAGCGGTTTTTGAATATGAAAATGGTTTATAAGTATGAAAAGATTGAAAAGTTATTCTGATTTTTCTGATAACACGTTTTGAGATGTGCATATGAAAATGAAATGTTTTATTTCTGCATACCAAACTTTCTAAAAATGGCTGATGTTTACATACTAGTATATGTTCTCAGCTTACTAAGTTGTGGATAACTCACCCCCTTATTTTCATATATTTTCAGATGACATTGATTACCCAGTTGGGGGTCAGGAATAGGAATTGGAGCTTGGCTAGATATGGATGGAAGGTCGAGTACCTAAGAGTACCATTGTTAGTAGAAGGATTTAACTTGAGTATTTGAAGTACTTTATGTTGTTTGGACCTATTGAGACCTAAAGATGTATCGTTTCATTTCGTTGAGATTATTGGGAGATTGTGGACCCCCCTTTGGTTTATGTTATTCTGTAATGATGACTTATGGAGTTTGTATTATAGTTATTTAGAAAATATGAGACTGTGTACTATTTATGAAGTTCTTGGAGTTTTAAATACCTGGAGAGACAGGTTTGTAAGTGACAGGTAGTAATTCTCCGACCCTTCCGGGTACGGGGTGTTACAGTTGGTATCAGAGCCAGGTTTGAGATTCTGCAGACTTTATGGATTGAGGTTTTGGGAATTTAAGGTTTTAGATTTGATTTCTTATTTTGAAGGTTGTAGGACAGGACTTGGAGGTCTAGAATTCGAAGTTTACATAAGTTTGAGTGAAAGCCAGGTTTGAGGTTTTGCATACTATATATAATAAGGTGTTTGATGACATTTAAGGTTTTAGAATTTTGAAAGCACTAGGGACATGATTTTAAAGATATTTGGTTTGAGCTTTTGCATACTCATGTTGGGTGGCCTACGAAATCTGAGGTTTTGAATATTTGTGGGCTAGGAAGTTAACTCAGATTGGAGGTATGGAAATTTGTAGACTATAAGAGATGATTTTATTTGTATTTAAAGTTTTAGAATCCGGCAACCTTTTGGAATATATTCTAGGATGTTTGAGGTCTTAGATTGTGTGGGTTTTAAAAAGAAGATTTTGAAGAAAACTAAGGCTTTAGATTTTTTTAGATGTTAAGAAATGGCTTTCTTTACACTTGGGGTTTTAGATCAGGTAGGCGTACTTTGTTGACTATAGGTAAGGATCTTTTATAAGATGTAAGGTTTAGATTTTTGAAGGTGCACATAAGTTCAATTGTAATGGATTGAGTTTTCATGATTTTCATGTCTAGTTTTCTATTTCTAGTTAGATGTTCCTCTTGTACAATTTGTTCTTTTGTGTTTTATTCAAAAATTTTAGAATTCTGTTTCTATAGTAAGAAAAAAAACACGAGATGATTATTTAGTATCATACCAAAGAGTGCTTGATCAAGACTTTTGTTCTCAAGATATTCATAAACGAGGAGACGCTTATCTCCTTCGATGCAGCATCCATACAGTTTCACTAGATTGCGATGTTGTACAGCAGATATGGTAGCAATCTCAGCAATAAACTGACTCCTCCCCTGGTGAGATGCAACTGAAAGTTGCTTCACGGCCACTACCCTCCCATCAGAAAGCGTACCCTATAATGCACCACAGTTAGCAAAAGAAAAAAAGCCCTCCTTTGGTGAAGAAAAGTTAGAATCACTTATTTATTTTTAATATTGAATCGTCATTGTGTATTAAATGGATATGTAGTATTAAGAAAGTTTACCTTGTAAACCGGTCCAAATCCTCCCTCTCCTAGCTTATTAGAAGGTATAAATTCTTCTGTGGCGGATCTGAGCTCAGCATAACTATAAGTATTTGGTCTAGGACCAATACCAAGAAACTCTGCAAAGACAAGCAAGGATGGAGTAAGAAATAAATTCTAGTATAAGATACATAAAATAATAGTTTTAGCACGCAAGGAGATTCAAAGACCAATATGTGGTTCACTTTAGCTTAATATTGAAAGAAGTTAGATATTGACAGGTACTTTTAGGAGATATAGGCGCCAATGCCATTATGAGGTTTTGTTGAAATAATAATTTCTTACTTATCAAAACAAAAAAAGTTATGTTGAAATAAATTTTTTTTATCGTTAAATAAGAATTTTATCAATGAGAAATAATAGGCATAGCCTAAGTACTCAAGACAGGCTTTGTTGAAAGAACTACCATGCGCTTACCTTCCTCGTCATTGCTGTCTGATTTTCTTTTCATAAAACAAACTGCAACTATCAGTATTGAGCTAACAACTCCTACAGAGACTGCAATACCAACAACCAACCCTGTCCTGTTCTTCCCTTTTGAAGTACTTGGTGGAATTCCACTAACAGTAGGCGGGAAATCTGAGCAATAGAAGCCAATGATCAGTAGCAGTCAAAGGTAGAGACGAGCATTATGCCATTTGAAATTGAATAGAGACCTGTAAATTATTACAAATGATACCTGAAATAGCACGGAGGGCCGAAATCATTGGGCCATAGTAACCTTGCACTGGTATGCAGCAGGTCCCTTTACCAGCCCAAAACAAATGAACTTCAAGGTAGTTCTCCGAAACAGTAGCATTGAAAACCTTTTCAAGTGCTCTTTCAACACCACCTGCCTCCTCTGATATGTCAAAGTCTTTCTGTTGGAGACTCCCCTAAAAAAGCAACAGAGAGGGCATAGTGATATATCTATCTGAAAAATAATGCATTGAAGGTTTAGCATATAGAAACATTTTAGTGGTTCTACGTCAATGAGGGATAGTTTAGAGTTTTGCTTTATACAGATCTTACCTGAATATAGATATCAAATACTCTCCTCCCTAGGCTCTTCCAAGATTGTGAGCTTCGATCTGCAAAACCTGTTTCTGCAAATAGCATTCTTACAGTATAAGGTCCATTCTGAAGACCCAGGCCATAGTATCTAAGTGAACCAGGGGATATTCTTGAATTCTGGAAAAGTTCTGGCGTAGTCGTCCCAGTTACTTGTGCTAAGGTATTTTCTACATAAGATGTATTTTGGCGGTCAGAGAACTGCCCCACATTGCTCACTGCCCATTTGTCAAAACTGGTTACATAGAACGAAGCTGCACCAAGAGATGCATTTTCAGCCTCATACACTGTGCCATCAGCAGTTATCATTGCTCTGTCACCGCACTTGATTGAAAAGTTTGCATCTGTAAGATTCAAAATGAAAGCCTTGGTGTTGATGTATACATAGGTAAACCAAGGGGGGCTTGACCCTCTAGGAACCGGTTATAAGAAATCATTTCATTGACTGGGATACTCTTTTAAGATTAAAATAAGTAATAAAAAACCTCAGTTTCATGGTGGAGCTGAGATGACTGAAAATAATTCGAAGTGGTTCAAGTAAGCTTGTCCCTAGAGAAGGAACTAAATTTATCGGACTCAAGTTGGGAGTTGAAGGAAAGCTATAACATATAGACGAAACACTAAAACTACCATCTCAATAACGTGCTCCTCACTTCATTGTACATCTTCAGGCAGCAATGAGTATGTGGATAAATGTGTAATTTGAATCCTTCCCATGTTCTTCTGAAGTTCCTCCATACCTCTTTTGCATTTTTTCATCCAAGTCCAATTTGGTTATATACATGACATATATATATATATATATATATATATTTTATGACCGAGAACCACCTCACGACAGAGCCCTTAGGACTCACCTATGAAACCTAAACCTCCGGGGAGACTAGCACAGCAACCCACAGCCATGGCCTCCCACTTAAATCGCAGTTTGATCCCAAGGGGCTCATGCACACAAGTTCGCCCTTACCACTTGAGCTCCCCATGGGTGGGTTTAATATATATGGTACAAATAGAGGAGAAAAGAAAAGTATAATATAAATACTTTACTTTTTCCATGATTAGGTGAAATTACCAAACAAAACAAGAAACGAGAGTACCAAAAAACTTACAACGTGGAGAATTCCTATTGCACAGAAAGCTCTTCTGAAGACAATTCAACCCTGGCAAAGTACTGCAATCACAGAAAATGATAGATGCTCAATCTAGACGGAAATTTTATCATCTGCAGAAGTAAAAAATTGCAGCTAATTTGGGCTGGTAGGGCTCTTGTTCTTAAAAGCAATTTTTGTATGTCTTCAAAAACTATTTTCAGATAATTATTCTTGAAGACAGCCTATTCTCATAGAATATCGATGCAATGTGTTCCATATTCCAGGGGATAACTGGAATAAGTATGATGTGTGTTTTAATCAGTGTGGAAATGTGCGTTACCATACATGAGGTGTATTATAAACCCAGGCCTTCTAAACTTTCTTCTTATTTTCTGAAAACACAGGAGAAAGGCTTGTTCCTCCTATCGTTTCTTTCTTCTTTTTTTGTTTTCCTTTTTTCTCATTCCTATATTCAATAATGGGTTTATAATGAATGAATAAGAGATACCATAATTCAATTACTCACCTTATGTTTGAGCTACCAAACGTGAAATTGTTGGCCACCAAATTCCTGTATAATTCCATGAAAAGAACCTTATTATGTTTTTGTCTTCATGTACCAGCCAGACCCAACACAGAGAGAGAGAGAGAGAGAGAGAGAGAGAGAGAGATGTCACTGCAGGGATTCAAGCATTCAAAACAAGTGGAATGTTTAAAATAACTATCTGGAAACCCAATGGTAGGCGGACAAGCAAGAGATTCTTTAATACTTGTATAATTGGTTAATTAAAATATGTAGTTGATTCTTTACATTTGTTCAAGAAAGATTATGCAAGTGATGCTTGAGAAAAGATAGAAAGAAGCGCTATATGAGCACCAGAATACCTAATGTTTCAAAGCAAAATGTTAGAGCGAGCAAAATTTTTGTGAGAAAAGATGTATAAGAATATAAGAGACATACAGTTGTAAACCAGAGGTAGTTACCCAACTCGGAAAGCTTCCTGATATATCATTGTAAGATAAATCTCTGCATCCAAAATCATATTAACAGGAATGAATAAGTAAAGAAATTAGAAAAGCAATTAGATTGATTCCATGCTATCACATGGAAGATGTCCTCCTTCCTCGCATTTATTAAGGAGATATTCAATAGGTCATATAGGAAACTTAGCATGAGATGCATCTACTTATCCAAAGAAACAAAGGGATGGATTTATCCAAACTTAGCATGAGAATGCTTATGAGTGTCCAGTCACAGCAAACTACAACATTCTATATAGATTTTGAACAGATTTTCCTTCCGGTGAAATATATTTTTAAAACAGCCACATTGTCATGAAGCATGCCTAGGACACTCATCATATTACAAGGACATTTAAATTGAAGATGAGATGGAAATACATTGATTGCCAATGAAATTCCAATAATGATCTCCCAGGACCTATTATAGACATGAAACCGATCAGAAATGTACTTATAAAAAAAAACCGATCAGAGATGTAGCAATGGAATCTCCAGCATTTTTATGGTAATCCTTGATAATCGAATAGAAATAAAGCCACAGTTTTTTCTTTTATTTCTTGCTTTTTATTGTATAATAAGCAATTGAGCCTTCACAGAGCCTGACTGCCACTCTCTCTCTCTCTTCCCCCCTTCTCTACAGCTCTAATACACCAGTTATGACTTAGACCGATGCCCCATGCTCTCGGTAACTAGACCGATGCCCCATGCTCTCAGTAACAGACCCCACCCCTGACAAGTCTCGTTCTCCCCTCATCAGTCCCCCCTTCTCTCTCTCACACACACACGCACACACACATTTCTCTCGCTTTTATATATATACCTCTCCATGCTTCACTTAAACACAATCACCTAGACCCCAAAATGCAATCTGGGTCATCTAGAGATCAACCCATAGATGAGTCGGTCAGGAATGGCATATAAACCACCGATATGATCTAAACTAGACTCACTCTGATCTAGGCGTTTCTCAATGAATTGAACCATATCAGGTACAAAGGCCAAAGTTTTCAGGCTAATTGAGCTAATTTTAGGTTCATTTCAATTATATTGAGGTGTATAGAAGGAATATTAAACTTAAAGTTTCAATTATGCATGATTCTGGGAACTTATTGGTCCAATCAAGTTTTCTGCAAATTAATTGCGCTACTACAAGAAAAACATCTAAAAATTTAAGCTTCAATTCTCAATTAAATTCGGTTGTGATTGTATTGAGAATAGTTGAGAATTATGTTTTCAGCTTGCACATAATGTAGTGTTTACGAGATCACATATCGCATTGTCAATTACTATGAGAATGTGCTCTCTGAACAATTTTCTTGGAGACGGCGATTAGATGGGCTTGCTTTTGACGTCCTTGATTCACATGAAATGGAACAACTCGAAAGGCCATTTGACAAGCTAGAGTTCAGGCAAGTATTAAAACGTATGGCAAGTGACAAAGGTCCAAGTCCAGACGGCTTCTCTAAGGATTTTTTTTCAAACAAGCTAGGAAGTGCTTAAAGAAGACATCATGGGGGTCTTCCATGAGTTCCATGAAAATGAAAGGTTTGGAAAAAGCCTAGATGCAACTTTCATAGCGCTTATACCAAAAGAGTTTGGCGTTGTAGAGGTAAAAGTTTATCGTCCCATTAGCTTGGTCAATGGGTTGTACAAAATTCTCTCCAAAGTATTGGCGAATCGGTTGAGTAAGGTGTTGGAGAAGTTAATATCGAAGCCTCAGAATGCCTTTGTCAAAGGTAGGCAAATCCTTGACTCAGTGCTTATTGCCAACGAATATTTGGATAAGAGACTCAAGTCGGGAGAGTCGGGGCTTTTGTGTAAGTTGGATATGGAAAAAGCCTATGATCATGTCAACCGGAGATTCTTACTTTACATGCTCGAGAGATGTGGCTTTGGTACGAAATGGTGTACATGGATCCATCATTGTATCTCTACAGCTTGTTTCTCTATATTGGTGAATGGCACGCCAAAAGGCTTCTTTAAAAGCTCACGATGATTGAGACAATGTGACCCTTTATCTCCACTACTCTTTGTTTTTGTGATGGAAGCTTTTAGTAAGATGATTTTAGGTGTCATGGAGGGTGGGTTCACATCTGGATTCTTATTGGGGGAGGCAAATACTGGCTCGCTCAACATATCTAATCTATTATTTGCCGATGATACATTAGTTTTTTGTGGGGCCAACCATAATCAATTTCGAGCTTTGAGGGATCTTCTAATATGCTTTGAAGTTGTATTAGGCTTGAAATGTGAACTTGGCCAAATTAGAAGTAGTGTCAGTGAGAGATGTTCCTAATGTGGAGAGTATGGCTTCCATTTTGGGATGCAAGACATCTCAGCTACCCATGAAATATCTTGGCCTCCCGTTGGGTGCAACATTCAAATCGAAATCTATTTGGATGATGTTCTAGAAAAAATGGAGATGAATTAGCTAATTGGAAGGGGATGTATTTATCCAAAGGTGATAGGGTCACCTTAATCAAAAGTACCTTTTCCAATTTGCCAACTTATTTCCTCTCATTATTTATGCTCCCCGCCAAGGTGGCTCACCGTATGGAGAAACTCCAGTGGGACTTCTTGGAGAGGGAGGAGGGGGGGAATAAATGACGAGTTTAAATTTCACTTGGTGAAATGGGCCACAATATGCTCTCCCATCAAATGAGGTTTGGGTATTCGAAACTTGAAATCTTTCAACATAGCCTTGTTTGGTAAATGGCGATGGAGATATCACTACGAACAAGGGGCGCCCTTGTGGAGAATTTCCATCACATTGAAGCATGAGGAACCGTGGGGAGGATGGTGCTCTAATGAGGTGAGTGAGCCTTATGGAGTGGGGCATATAAGAAGAGGTTGGGATACATATGCAAGTAATATCCATTTTATTGTGGGTAATGGAGCCAATGTCAAATTTTGGTATGATGTATGGTGCGGCGATAGGGCATTCAAGGAAACCTATCCACAAGTTTATGGTTTAGCAAGAATGAAAGAAGCCTCGATTGCGGACCTATTAATCATCTCCAATGGTATTCCTTGATGGAATGTTACATTCCTCAGATATGCACAAGATCGAAGGAGTTGAAGACAAGATTTAAGAAATTCATATTCACATTACGCTCTTTCTACCAAGCCACGATCACTCACAACACAAATCCATTCTCATGGAAGAGCATTTGGAAGACAAAGGCACCTCTAAAGGCAGCATTTTTTTATGGACATCTTCCTTGGGGAAGATCCTCACTCTAGACAATTTGAGGAAACGTCAAATCATAATCATGGATTAGTGTTGTATGTGCAAGAAGAGCGGAGAGTCCGTTGACCATTTACTACAGTGTGAGATTGCCATGACTTTGTAGAATGAAGTCTTCGCTCGGTTGGGACTAGCTTGGGTGATGCCAAAAGGGTAAGTGACTCCCTAGCTTCTTGGAGAGGCATTCAGGGCAATTCTCAAATTGCATCAATATGGAAGATGGTCCCAATATGCCTATGGTGGTGCATTTGGAGGGGGAGGAATGAAAGATGTTTTGAAGATCAAGAGTAATCAATGGATGAGCTTAGAAACTTATTTTTCAATACATTACTTCATTGGACAATTGTAATTGATTTTCATGGCATGACCTTTCATGAATGCAATGTATCACTAAACTAGCACGCTTAGGCATCACTCTTGTATGTATCCCGTATACTTGGGCTCTTGCCTACTATTTTGATCAATAAAAACTAGTTTACTGATAAAAAAAAATAATGTTGCGTTTAAGTTGCTGTATCTCCAAATTCATATCACAGATAAGTTCGATCTGAGATTTATATTATTAAAACTAAGGTTTAGTTGTAATTTAAGGCTTTCATTTATCTGGTTTTCGCCTTGTCAAATTGAGTGTGCAAGTTGTAATTGAGACCTCCCCATGAAAAAAAAAATTAAAAACTTTGGTCAAATAGGTGTCAATTAGGGGGCTGAGTAGCATGACCCTTTAATTATTGTGTCAGTCTTGATAGGTATATCCATTCTTTGTAAGTCCCTATTTGAGTTCATTTAAGACACTTGAAGGAAATCTTGGATCCTCTTGCAAGTTGCTCATTATGTAATTAGCTAGCTAATGGATTTTAACAAATGTACTTTGTGGCATGGAAGGCATCTCTTTGCCTTTGGTTAACGGTCATTTTTGAAATCTCCATGAAACTAAGTTCGTTTTGGGGATACATTATTTTGATAGCCTGATGTTCTAACAAGCAAGGTTTTAGCATGCACCATGCCCATTGTGGTTTTGTGCCTGACATTTAAGTTTGATTTCTCTTGTAGCCACCTAAAATAGAACTATAACACCTTATATAGTAATAACTCATTTGAAGGCAGTACACCACTTCTATGACATTAAGACTCACATATTTTGAAGCATTTCACTTTTTTGGCTAGGAAGCGGTCCAGAAAGACTGTTGTTTCCAAGAAACCTGCCATTGCAATATGGTGGAAGAAAAGACAAAGAAAAGGCAAAACATCATGAAGTGAGAAAAGGTCATACCAAAAAAATCAATTATAGCTGTATGAGTAAATATCTTAAAGCAAGGGAAGAAAGAGCATGTATGGTTTTTACACGTATGTAAGAGAACTCATATTGAACAAAGCACTGGGTATTCGGCCTGTTAAGTTGTTGAAACTCAAATCCCTGCATTTTAAAGAGCCAAATTAATGAAAGCTAACTCCAATAATTTTTATTTTTATTTTTATTTTTGGATCAGTAACTCCAATAATGAAGCTGACATTTCAATCATAAATTCAGGAGCTTACAATATTTTTAGACTTTGGTGTTCTCCAATATTAGAAGGAATAGTTCCACTAATCAGGGCATTCCTCAGAACTCTTAGGTGTCAAAAAAGAAAATGGTGTAGCTAATGGTTAATACAATAAGACTAAATGCGCAACTCGAAAAAAAAAGCATATATTCGTAGTGTACAGAGTGGCATGCTCACTTACAAATCTGTTAAGTCCTTCAAGCTAGTTATGAAATCAAGGGAAGAGCTCACATTGTACAAATCACTGATTCGTCTGGACAATTACACCCAAACATCACCGAAGTTAGTCTTTCTTCCCTTGTTAAAGTGGGAAGTGAGAGAAAGACAGAGAGAGAGAGACAGAGAGTCTGAATCAGCAACAAATATTTACTCACAGAGAGTTCAGTGAGATCAACATAGAAAAACTAGATGGTATTGGACCTTCAAACGAGTTCCCTTGAAATCTCCTATCAGAAACAATTGGATGACTTGTCAAGAAGACCAATATCTATCACAGAAATATAGGTTACTTTCATAATATATGAACTAGAAGATGAAATAAAAAGATCCTTTCTTATTGCTTACAATCTCTTAAGTCTTGTCCAATTACCAACAAATTCAGGTATTTTTCCACTCAAAGGAGTGTCAGATGCCACCCTGAAATTCAAAAAAGCTCACTAATAGTAAGGCAACCACAAGATGGTATTGGCCCCGCGGGGGGGGGGGGGGGGGGGGGGGGGGGGGGGGGGGTGTTGTGATATAGAGTGAGAGTAGCAATCCTGCTTACAGAATTTCCATGTTTTGAAGCTCAGCAAATGTTGAGGGAAATTCACCACCCAACCCACTACTGTCTAGATAACTGTAATACCAAGCAATGTATACACTATCATCATCTGAAATGTTGAAACATGCATTTATTCATAGAAAAAAAATTAAAAAGAATAAATGTTGGAACTTACATTTCCCGTAGTTTGACCAAATTACCAAGTTCTGGTGGGAGAGTTCCAGAGAAATTGTTATGGCCAAGAGACCTGCATAATATATATACAAAGAGTTATTGGAATGAATAAGAAACGAAGTAAATTTCTTACATCGTTATTTCAAGTATAATTCATTTCTACGTTATTAAAGCATATTTTCCTGCCATTAGAAAAGTTAAGCAATCCTCTCGAACACATGATGTTTCTTAATGGTACCAGTCAAGAGATTTGAATCACTTGAACCTTTCCGAAATCCATCACCGTCCTATGTAGGCATGTCAAAAGGGAAGAGGAGTTGATTAGCCCCAAGAAAAATAAAATAGTGAACCATCCCTTCATGACTAGAAGCAACATGATTTAAGAGGCCGTCAAGTAATTTATGTACATTTGGGTGGTAGAAACATTTTCAAGTAAAGAAGTCTTTCCACTTCTTCCTTTTTTCTTCCCTTGTGGTGAGTGAGTTTAATTTAAAACTATTATAAAGCAACTGGTCACTTGAGCAAGACCTGGCTGGCAAACATCCCCCTACCCCCTTTCCCATCTTCCAGGAGCAAACTTCATTCTAGCAGTACAAATGCTATTGCCAACAGCTAGCATTAGAGAAAGCAGTGAGAATGAAAGACCGCAAGGAAAAGGAAATAAAACAAGCACCAAGGGATGCCATCGAGTAAGAGGAAGCATGCCTGAGCTAACAAAAGGCAAGATCAAAAGAATTAGATGCCTAAAAGGCAAATTGAAAGCATTTTCAGACAGGTAGCTACAAAGACCTGAGGACCAAGAAAAGTCTTGTTTATTTATTTATTTATTTTTAGATGAGTAAGGAAAACGTAGTTTACTCATAATAAACATGGCTTCTTCTTCTAGGATAAGTTTAAGCAACCAATGAAATGGCAGGATAGGTTGGAGGATCCGTAGCTTTTTGTGAAAGGGTTGCTCTCATCATGTTATTGCTGAAAAGATCATGAGAGAACTTTCAAACATGGCTTCTTATTTGACCAGACATCCACACTTCCATTGTTTGTAAGGGAAGGCTAACTGTATGCTGGTCATGGCTTGTCTATTGATTATACTTCTTGCAAACTTGGCAAAAGCAAAATTCTTCCTTTTCCTATGCATGGTAGTCGTGCTACCAAATGTTTTGATGTTATCCATAGTGATGTTTGGGGTATTACACCAGTTGCTTCACAGGCCCATTATAAATATTTTGTAATGTTGATTGATGATTATAGCCGTTTTACTTGGGTGTATTTTCTCCATTCTAAGGGGGGTGCTTCGGGTTTTTCAGACATTTGTTGCCTACCTTGAGACCCACTTTTCTACATGTCTTAAGGTTTTCAGGTCAGATAATGGTGGTGAGTATATGTCTCATGCTTTCCAAGCCTTTTTGCAACAGAAAGGCATTATTTCTCAGCGTTCTTGCCCTTATACACCTCAACAGAACAGTATGGTTGAACGCAAGAATCAACATCTATTAGATGTTGTTCGGACTTTGCTTTTAGAGTCCTCTATTCCTCCTAAGCTTTGGGTGGAAGTTTTGTCCACTACTGTCTATCTGATTAATCGTCTGCCATCTCAAATTTTGGACTTTAAGTCACCATATTATCGTCTGTTTGGTTCACGTCCTAGTTATCAAGCCTTGCATACATTTGGATGTGTGTGCTTTGTTCATCTACCTCCTCATGAACATCACAAACTTGCTGCTCAATTTGTTCAATGTGCTTTCTTGGGATACAGTGTGCCTCAAAAAGGTTTTGTGTGCTTTGATGTTGCGGCTATCACATTCGTATTTCTAGGAATGTGATCTTCTTTGAGAATCAATATTTCTTTCAAAGCCATGTTGTTCCTAGTTCTGATATGGCTATGCTTCCTAACTTTGATGATGTATCTTGGCCTGTTGAGCTTTTCAAACCAGGTGTTATTTATCAGAGACGGCAACCTCCACTTCTATCACCACCCTTTCCCGACTCTGATCAGGCATCTGTTCCTGAAGCTTTCAGCGCTCCTCCCGACCTTCTCATCCACCAGAAAGGTATGGCTTTTCCCACCGTCGCTCAATGTGACTTTAGCTCAGATCAATGTGCCCAATTCTTACTCTCAGGCAGCTACACAAGCCTGTTGGGTAAAGTCTATGGATGAAGAGATGCAGGCTTTGCAGTAGAACCATACTTAGGATATTGTTTCTTGTCGATCTAGTGTTAAGCCCATTGGGTGTAAATGGGTGTACACCATCAAGCTAAAATCTGATGGTTCTCTAGACAGGTATAAAGCACAGTTGGTGGCACTTGGTAACCGGCAGGAGTATGGGGTGGATTATGAGGAGACCTTTGCTCCTGTGGCTAAAATGACTACCATCTTAGCCACAGGTGCCTCAAAGGGTTGGCCTTTGCTGCAGATGAATGTCAAGAACGTCTTTTTGCATTGTGATCTTAAGGAGGAGATCTATATGACTCCACCACAGGGCTTGTTTGTTACTCCTTCAGATGTGTGCCGGTTAAAAAGGTCTCTCTATGGGTTGAAATAGGCTCCTCAAGCTTGGTTTGATAAGTTTCAGTCTACTTTACTTAATCTTTCCTTTGTCTAGAGCCAATATGATTCTTCCTTGTTTCTGCACAAGACGACTAGTAGTATTGTGTTACTTCTGGTTTATGTGGATGATATCGTTATTACAGGGACCGATTCTGTATTGATTCCGCAGCTCCAACAACATGTCAAAGCCTCTTTTCATATTAAGGATTCAGGTCTTCTGTAGTATTTCTTAGGTCTTGAAGTGAAATCTACTCCTGCCGGTACTTTCTAACATCAACACAAGTATGCTCAGGAGTTGATTGCATAGGCAGGTCTTCAAGAAGGGAATTTTGTGCAAACTCCCATGAAGGTGAATGTGAAGCATCATAAGGATGAGGGCAAGCTTTTACCCGATCCTTCTCTCTATCAACAAATTGGTCGGCAACCTGAACTATTTGACCATCACTAGGCCTGACATTTCTTTTGCAGTTCAACAAGTTAGTCAGTTTATGCAGACTCTCCGTCTTTCACACTTGGCTATTGTCCAGTACCTAAGGGGGATCGTGGTCTCTACTTTCCTACTGCATCACCAATTCAGTTGGTGGCTTATAGTGATGTTGATTGGGCGGGTTGTGTGAATAATCGCCGTTCAGTCACCGGTTTATGCATGTTTCTTGGCAATGCATTTATTCATGGAAAAGTAAGAAACAAACTCGAGTCTCCAAGTCCTCCACCGAGTTCGAGTATCTTGCCATGCCTTCTGCTTGCTCTGAGATTGTTTGGCTTCGTGGGTTGTTGGGAGAGCTTGGTTTCTCTCAAAACGAGCCTACTCCTCTTTATGCTAACAACACTAGTGCTATTGAGATTACTGACAATCCGGTGTTCCATGAACACACCAAGCACATGTCAATTTGTCTGAATGACCTTCATGTCTTGAGACCTTTCATATATATAGAAACTTTACATTAAGATATAAAAGCATTTTCCTCTAATTACAACCGAGATTCTCTCTCAATCCCCTAGTTGTACACACTACCCCTATTTTGAAAGTCTAATCTATACAAAATAAGGAAAGTTGAAGACATAAGGAAAGTCTAATCTGTACAAAATAATGAAAGCTAGCTGTAGCAAACCTAACTAATAGGTTGTCGCACATCCTATTAACATCCCCTCTCAAATTGATGTGGGCAGATCAAGAAGCATCAATTTGTCAATCATGAACTGATGTCAGTGCCGAGTAAGAGCTTTGGTGAACACATTGGCTGTCTAAAGAACAATGGAAATATGAGGAAGAGTAATCACACCCCTATCAAAAGCTTCACTTATGGAATGACAATCCACTTCAATGTGCTTGGTCTGCTCATAAAGACCTGGTTAGCAGTAATCTGAATAACAATCGTGTTGTCAGCATGAAGTAGAGTAGGCTAGAGCTGAGGAAAACCAAGTTCTGCCAACAACCCACAAAGCCACACATCTCAGAACAGGCAGAAGATATAGCACGATACTCGGACTCCGTAAAGGATTTTGAAACGCGAGCCTCCTTCTTACCCTTCCAAGAGATAAGAGCATTTACAAGAAACATGCACCACCCAGTGACAGAACGATGAGTGTCCACACATCCTGCCCAATCTTCATCATTGTGACCTGCCAGTAGAATAGGAGATCCAACTGAAACGAACAATCCACGTCGAGAAGTCCACTTGAGATAACGAATGATACGTCGAACAGCAGCAAGATGAAGCTGGAAAGGTGCCAACATAAACTGACTAAACTGTTGGACAGCAAAGGAAATATCGGGTCTTGTAATCATTAAATAGTTTAAACTCCCAACCAAATGCCTGTAGAATAAGGGATCAGAAAGAATCTCCCCTTCCCTTTGCTGTAGTTTCAAATTCACCTCCGAAGGTGTAAGAACCGAATTTCCTTCCTGAAGACCAGCCAAAGTAATCACCTCTTGTGTATACTTGTGCTGATGCAAATATGTACCTTCTAATGTGGTTTGAACCTCAAGGCCGAGGAAATACTACAGATGGCCAAGATCTTTCATGTGAAAGGAAGCCTTGAGGTGCTATTGTAACTACTCAATCAACTAGGAGTTCATTCCTGTAATCACGATATCATCCACATAGACCCAAAGCAAGACAATCCCAGTAGCAGTCTTTCGAAGAAATAGAGATGAATCAAAATTGCTTTGAACAAAATTGAAATCAAGAAGAGTGGAACGAAACTTATCAAACCAAGCACGCGGTGCCTGCTTTAAGCCATACAGAGACCGTTTCAGGCAACAAACATCTGAAGATGGTGTAGAAAACAGACCTTGGGGAGATGTCATATAGATTTCCTCCTTGAGGTCCCTATGTAGAAAAGCGTTCTTGACATCCATCTGCCAGAAAGCCTAACCTTTGGAGGCAACAATGGCCAAGACGGTCCGCACCGTAGTCATCTTAGTGACAAGTGCAAAAGCTTCATCATAATCAATGTCATACTCCTGGCAATTACCAAGTGCCACTAGACGAGCCTTATATCTCACTAAGGAGCCATCAAATCGAAACTTAACTGAATAGATCCATTTACACCCAATAGGTTTCACACCAGGAGTACAAGATACAATATCCCAAGTGTGATTTTGCTGTAGTGCCTGAAGCCCTTCTTGCATAGCTCGCTGCCAACAAGCTTGCAAAGATGTCTGAGAATAAGAACGAGGCACTACAATAGTATCCAAAGTCGCAGTGAGTGAGGTATGAGGAAAACCATACCTATCTGGGGGTTGAGTGACTCTGCTAGACCGCCGAGGTACTAGATTAGGTGGGGAATCGGTGTCGAGAAGGGGCGTTACTGGGTGTGGACAACGACTCTGGTATACAACACCTGATTTAAAGCGTTCAGCAACATGTGACATATTATCAAAATTGGGAAGCATGGCAAGATCAGATTTCAAAAGAAGGTGAAACTGAAAAAAATATTGATTCTCGAAGAAAATCACATTTCTGGATACAAGAAGTTTGTTAGCAATAGCATCATAACAAACAAAACCTTTATGAGCATTACTATACCCCATAAAAGCACATTGTGCAAATTGAGCAGCAAGTTTGTGGCGTTCAATGGGTGACAGATGGACAAAACAAACACACACAAAAGTATGAAGGGACTGATACTCAGAATGACTACCAAACAAGCAGAAATAAAGAAAGTCGCACTGCAAGGTCTGCATAGGCTAGCGATTAATCAAGTACACGGTAGTAGACAACCCAAAATTTAGATGGAACGGAAGATTCAATTAATAGAGTACAAGCGACATCCATGAGATGCTGATTCTTGTGCTCAGCCACCCCATTTTGTTGTGGGGTGTAAAGGCAAGAGCGCTGAGAAATGATACCCTTCTGCTGTAAGTAGTTCTAACAATTGTGAGACATATATTCTCCCCCGGAATCAGAATGCAAGACTTTGATACAAGTGAAAAATTGTGTTTCAATAAAAGCTACAAAGGTCTGAAACACAAAAAACACATCTACCTTAGATCAAAGAAAACAGACCCAGGTGAAATGACTATAATCATCGATGAACGTCACAAAGTACTTGTACTGAGCATGTGAATGACCAGACTAACACCCCAAACATCAGAATGAATGATCTCAAAGCATTTTGTAGCACAGTTGCCATGCATAGGAAAAGATAAAGTCTTGCTTTTGCCAAGTTTACAAGTAGCACAATCAAAGCACAAATGACCATGTTTATTAGATGTGTCAATACTATAGAATTTGGATGGCCCAATCTTTAATGCCATACCTCACTTTTATTTGCTACGGTAGTACATGCCAAAGACATTAAACTAGGAATAGAAAAATGTAGAGGAAATAAACGTCACACTTTAGGCCCCTTCACGATCACAGTCCCGGACACCTAATCATGCACAATACAACTACCACGAGAAAAATGAACATCATAGTTAATATCCACCAATTGACCATCAGAAATCAAGTTTGTAGACAACCCCGATGACATAAAACCATCCTTGAAACCATGTCAAAGAGTATCAACAGTAGTAATAAGAAGCGTACTCCCATTGGCAATCTGAATGTGTTGGACACCTTCATACTTGTGAATATCATGTAACATATCTGCACTCCCAGTCATATGATTTGAGGTCCCCAAATCCACAAACCAAGAAAGTGTGAGTTGGGAACCCTTACCTTGAAGTCTGAAAGCAGAGAAAGCTGACATAATCATTTGTTGCACCATCTCTGGCATGAGTCCAGGCTGATTAACACCAATTGGTCCAATTGAGGTGGCTGCAACATTCTGTGTAAGATCTGAAGCCCCTAGTGGGGTTTGAAGAGCCGCATGAAATGCCTATGCCTATAGGTTTTGGGGTTGTATTGGACATTCCTTAATGATATGGCCATCCTTCTTGCAATAGTTGCAGAACTTCTTGCTGCAATTCCATGCAATATGCCCATATCCCTTGCAGTTGTAGCATGGAATTTGTGGTTTCTTCCTCTTCCCTGAGTGGCATATGCTATGTTAACCACCTCGGAATGAATTCTATCTTGTGTCATTCCAAGTTGAGTGGACAGTCGCTGCTCCTCTCTTAACAATTCACCAAGACAGACATCCAACCAGGGAACGGGATCACGATTTAGCAAACCTGCCCATGTAGTCTCAAATTCTGATCTCAACTTCATCAGAAATCGATCTCTCTGACTCTCTGCATGAACCTCCTGAAGTGCACCTAGTGCTTCTTGAGAAACCTTGGCATGAATAATGCCTGAATACTCGCTCCATAAATTAAGAAACCCACCATAGAATTGTTCAATGGACAGATTACCTTGGCTGTAGTTAGCAATCTCCAACTCCAACTGAAACCTTGGCAAGAATAATGCCCGAATACTCGCTCCATAAATTAAGAAACCCACCATAGGATTGTTCAATGGACAGGTTACCTTGGCTGTAGTTAGCGATCTCCAACTCCAACTGAAACCTTCTAGCATTGTTGTCTTGATTGTAGAAGCACCTCAGATACTCCCACATCTTTTTAGCAGTTGTGAAGGAACAAAGATTATTTACCATGTGAGGCTCAATAGATCCCAACAGCCAAGACACAATTCTTGCATCCTTGCTTTCCTATTGAACAAGATTTGTTCCGCTGTCATGAGTTTTACCGGTACCATCGATATGGCTCCACAACTCATTTCACAAACATCCTAAATTGAAACTTCCAGGCAAGTAATTGACCCTGTTGAGGACCCTTACGACCAAGCATCCATCAATGCAGGTCGAATTCCAGAAGTAACAACCTACTTCTCAACAAAGACAGTTCCACTCCCAACCCTGTTGAGGACCCTTACGACCAAGGATCCATTGTGTTGCATTCCTAGTTAAAAAACAGTGTTCTATGAATAGATTTTTACTTAGTACTCAGAGTTCCCAAGGTATTGTTTTGCATCCTTTTTCCTTTCTTTTCTTTCTTTTTACCCCTCCTAAAAATGTCTATATGAGATTTTTTTTTTCCCAAAAGTTTTCCACGGGATTCGAATATGATGTTCCGTGTGTGTGCATACATATATTGTATCCGCAATGTACTTTGATCTGAAAGGCACGGCCTTACGCAGCAGTATAAGCAAGTTTTACTACAAAAACAAGATCGCTATTGACAATTCCTGCTAACAACCAAAGTACATTTTATTGTGGAGAATGCTCTGAATTCTTACAGCGATGTCAACTCCTTAAGGTTTCCAAGCTCCTTTGGGATGGGCCCATAAAATGTATTAAGGGCAATTGACCTAACAGATAAAACAAAAAAGAAAACAGGAATCAGAATTAGGAATTAGAGCTAACCAGGAGACCTTATATTTCAGGTAACAACCATGATGTTGACTATTTCAACAGTTACAGAATGGTGCCCTATGCGAAACCATGAAAATTCACTATGTCAATTTTTTTGTACAAAGTACACCATCGCAAACCATTTGAGGAATGGCACCCTGAATGATGATATAAACATAAATTTAAATGCAACAATATATAAAATTTGATTGGATGAGTGGCCCAAAAAGTACTAGTTTTCAAAATAGACAGCATATTTTTGTAAAATCATTTCTCAAGTGGACGACTGGGTATAAGTTTAGAGAAAAATCCCAACAAACCTCAATCCAGCCAAAGGGAGAGAGAGGGAAAAGAGAAAAATGAAGAAAGAAAAACTCAGCAATCCTTCGATCATTTTTATCTACTAATGTGCTTTAGATATATAAGAAGAAACATAATATATAAATCAAATAGACTCAAAAGATGCAACCGCGTCCTGTATATGATAGTTAATGCCAACATTATTGGGTAACCTCTGTGATGGCTTTTACATTTACATTGTTTCATTTTGATCATTGTTTCAGTTACCTTACTGTTTTCTCTAGTCTTTTAGTAACTAAATAGAAATTTTGTTTTTGTAAGTAAATGTTTCCACTGAAGAAACAGCCATCTACTGATGAAAGCCAATTTTAAATCCAGCGAGCTTAATCTCTACCTAAAAGTTATGAGAAAGATATAATAACTATATTAATGTGATGACTAGCTGCGTGATTAGGCAGCAACCCATAAACTAAATTAGTAATTTTTTCTGAACACAATTCAATTATCAAGCACAGAAAACTTCCAATTACAAGTGATAGTTTTTTTCTATACTTACAGGCTCTGCAATTTAGTTAAGTTTCCAATAAATGCTGGCAAGGTACCCGTGAAGAAATTTTGATCAATCTTCCTAAAATTCCAAAGAAGAAACAATAATTATCACCGGCTCTAGTTCTTGTATCATGAAAAGATAATGTGTAGTTAAAAAATGTAAAAAGACGAATTTAATTTTCAGAAAATAATGGCCAAGCGGAGGTACTGAGTAATCCATACAAAAGGGTCAGATCTTTCAAAGCCACAATATCTTCTGGAATAACTCCACGTTTGTCCAGAGCATAAACTCTCCTGGAAAAACAAACAAACAGACGGTTAGTATGCAATAAGTAATGGAGATGTTTAGAAAACCGTACCAGCAAATGTTATGCTGAAAACTACAATGTTAGACGTACATCTAGCATATTTATCAAACCAACAGATTCTAGCCTGCATTAGAACGGAAGTAAATCCATTTCTTGATCTGGATTGGGCGCTGAAGATAGTTGAGGAAATCTCAAAGCGCTGGTTTGGTCTTGACGGAGCAGACGTAAAAGATACTTCGCTAAGTTGGCAGTGCCTGTTCAATGAATCAATCCTAGCGGCCGGTTTGTATAGAAAGAAAAATCGATCCATGCATCTCAATTCATTTTATTTAATTATTATAATTTTTAAAAATTTTCATATAAAATATAATAAATAATTTAATTCTTTTAAATTCAATTCAATTTTAAAATTTTAAAATAATAATATAAAATAATATTTTAATAATATTTTATTTAATTTTCAATACTCATCTTAACTTTAAATCCAAACTAAAAATAGACTTTTGAACCTTCAAAGACGCAGGCCACATAACTTTTTCCTTCCATTCTCTCTCTAGTGTGTGCGTGCAGTTGTTTTGATTCAAGGTTTTTCGATAGAAAGATTCTATTAATTATCTTCACATATCATATTCTTTATTTTCTTTTCTTTTTTTATTAAATATGTAATATATAGATAATAAATAAAAGAATTCAATAAATTTAAGAAGAATAGAATTAAAATTAAATTAAAAAAATAAATAATATATAATATATGGTGTGTGAATACCATGACTAGCAAACCTCGGCTGGGTAATGCCAGTTTATTTTACACGCACAGAACCTCGTTGTCTTTCGAGACAGTAATGTTGACATTGTTCAGGACCTTCTTGTACAGTTGTACCCGTAGGCCGTACTCCCTTTTTTATTTTATTTTATTTTTAATATTTTGGTTTTTTTTTTTTTTTTAGTATTTTATTGTTCAGTTTCTATGAACTTTTAACTATATTTATATCAGTTTATAATTTTTTAAAATAAAAAAAATTATTCACGAAAACATTTTATAAAAATAAGCTAACTTTCAAATATGGCTTGATATGAAACGTATTAACTCTACTTTAAAATTTATAAAAATTAAATTATTTATTATATTTTATATAAAAATTTAAAAAATATTATAATAATAAAATAAAATAAAATAAAATTATTTCTATATCCAAATGAACTAACACTTTTCCCATAACTTATTAAGAAACACGTATCAAAGGACGGCTATCGATGTGGCACATGCACTTACCATGGTTTAATAGTTTTTTGATAAAGGACTAATTTAATTGTTATTAAAAAATAAAGGATTAAAAAATTCAATTAAAAAATATATACTCAAAATTTTTTATTCGACCCTTCTTACTACTTCATATATCTGGCCGTTGTAGAGAATAATCCTCACTAATAAAATACTCACAAAATCTATACGTTTCAAAGTAAACTTTCTAATTGAGTAGGATTTAAATTTAGAAGACTTGAATGATAAATCACAAAAAACGCTATTTTATTGCTCATCAAGACTCCACTAGTCACCTGAGCTATTATATATGTATGCATGCATATATATAACGCATACTTACTAAAATCAAACGTCCAAAATACATAAATAATAAATTATAGATGAATAATATTATTTATCATCTCAATTTTCATCATACTATAATATGGCATTAGATAATTAGAAACTATTTATTATATTTTAGTTGTGAACCTATCATCTAATACCACATCATAAAATGATGAGATGATAATAAAAAAATAAATGATAAATAGATTTACTCATCATAGATAGATTGAATCGTTGAATTGAAAAAATCAGGTACTATTATATAATTTTGTATCGGCTAAATTCATAAGTTAAAGATAGAAATACTCAACATTAATTATAGTATTTTCACAAACATATCACAAATTATATTTAGTAATAGCACAAAAACTTTACTAGATGTAATTTACAAATAATATTATAAACTAGATCATGTTAATCTAGATTGACTGAACTATGTATGTCTTGGGAGTTGGGGTTAGAATTTTGAGACCAACTTAATTTTCACGTCCAAGGTATTATGCATGATCAATTTAGTTGATAAATCTACTAATTTATTTATTATAATCAATCTAGCTCCTTTGTCATTTGATAAAATACATTAAGTATTTTTTCATTAAATAATAATAATAATAAATAATTAGAAGAGAGATAGACGTACAGTTGAGTGATGTGGCAAGTTGAGCCACTGTCATAAGTACAATCGCAGAGGATGGCTGGGTTATTATTACCATCTAGAAAGAGCGTTTCATCGAGGGCAGATCCGGTACATAGCTCTCCGCTTGTGTTCCATGATGATGCAGCTTGCGCATCCCATTGTTGGAATATTGCGTTCAATGCCTTAGCTGTCTCGCATCATTCCAAAATTAACAAAAATTGCTTTAGAAAACACCATCCATACACAAAACTAAAGGCTTTTAATTGCAATCCAAATACCTTAGAAGCTAAGTACATGAATTAACTTACATTTTATGATTTTAACACTAGAATCATGTAAAGCTAATCAACTTATATTTTGATTGTATTTAAAATCAATCTAGATGCATTACTTCTATTATATATTATATCACATCATATACACAAGAGTAATTATTTATAAAAAGAAATTACTTTTTTTAGTTGATTCATTTATTTATAAAAAGTCTACGTGTACACGTTTTAAGTTGTACTTAGATTATTAGTACTATGTATACGTGGGGTCTATACAACAAAGTACTTCGTCCCTTTGGGGATTACAGAGGGGGATCTCTTGTCAGTTCTGGCACACCGGAAAACCACCCCTCAAGCATGCAATTTATACATCTTATTTATTATCAGCTCTAGATTGTTTTTACCTTTCGTTTACTTAGAAATTTGTCGGAGATTTTACAAAAGAACAAAGACGTGAAAAAAGTTAGCCAGTAAAAAATATACATGTTTGAAAAGTTTATAGCTCTCCTTAATTCGATCTAATTAAAGCATGTACGATGATGACCATCAAGATGTTAACAACTCCAAGCAGAGGAACCTTTGCTGTAAATCATGAATTCTGGAGTGTAAACAAACAATAATAAGCATCTAATTACTGATTCTAGAGCGTTAACGAGAAAGGTAGGATATTGGTTCACCCCGCCCCCTCTTAGTTCCACTTGCATCCAACGTCATACCCACACGAGACACAGAGGGGAGAGAGAGAGAGAACCTTCAGATGGGTCGGTAGTAGCATTCTGAGCGCTTGAAATCTGAAACGAGAAGAAGAAGAGTAAGGAGCAGCAGAAACAGAAGCAGAGAAAGTGATATGGAGTGGGTGCTGAATATTGCTTCACTCTCGAACTCATCTTCATCCCCCCGTACATGTGAAATGTCACGCGGTTCGTGAGTGCTATATAGATATATATAATAAGCAGAAGATACCAAGATAGCAGACTCTCGGCCAAAATTTTATTAGGGAATTTATTTTTATAAATTTAGATAGTTATTTTTTAACAATATCAAATAATAAATTCTACCAATTTATCACTATTTTATTAAAATATTAATTTTAACATTTTTATTTATTTTAATTCTAATTGTAATTTAAATATTTATTCGTTATTAAAAAAATATACATTAATTTTCTAACGTTGATATTAGATTTTAAAAGAAAAAATTGACATTAACTAATCATAATATTACAAAACTAGAACTTGAAGCACTCAAGCAAGATAATGTCATGTCATTGAAATGATGATTGATGCAGACTATTTATCTTTTGTGGTTGAGTTTGGAATTTGCACGGGTGCTTCGTGCTTTTGAGACGAAGAGGAATTTTTTATGGTTGTGAGCTCGGGCAAAACTAATAGGATGCGGGAGAGGGAATTTTTTATACTAAATAATATTTGGCTAGCAATTTGGACTCAATAAATTTAGCCAGTAAAAATAATCAAAATTAAAAATATTGTAATTTTATTAAGTTTACTACAATGAATTTTTATACAATCTAATTAAACTTTAACCGAAATATAACTCTATTAAATTCACTATTAATGCTCTAAGGGCTCGGGGGGGTAAGCGAGATGGTTCGGAAAATATTTTATTTTATGAATACATGGGAAAAAAAAAATTACTTTTCATGCAGGATTGCATCCGTGGAATTCACAGCGTGTACGAATAGTAACTCATTTTTTCCTTTATCCCACTTTGAAGTTTGAGTCCGTGGAGGCCTCCTGTGTTTCTGTTAGGGCTATAAATTTTTCAGTTTGAACCAAGAAAGTAGGAAAATTCAGTTTTTGATTTGGTCTTTATAGATTTTAAAATAATTTTTTAAAGTAATTATGTAAATTGAAAGCAAATAATTATATAATTTTTTTTTCTAATCTAGCTAATTAGTAATGCTTGGATCATATAAAATATTAAGATTTTAAGAATTTTAAGATATTTTGATAATATACATTCTGTTAACCTTATTAATTTATTATACTTAATTTATTAATTAGACAACTCAGATCGTGTTTAGATATTGAGCTGAATTGAATTATTTATGAATAGTAATGAGTTGAGATAGTAGCTTAAGTTTTGTGGAGTCTACCTTAGTTGATTTTAGATGTGTTTAGATGTTAATATGAGTTTAGATGTATTTATGAGATGTTGAAAAAAGTTGTGGATCTCGCATATAAAAATGTGTTGAATTGAAAAAGGTTGTGACTCCTGTAAAAAAGTTTTGAGTTGAGATGAATTTAGTGATTTGAGAATTGGGTGTTTGAATATTACACTCGATTTAAAATTAAACTGAACTGAATTGATCTCAATTTAGTCCAACTTTCAAACGGGACCTTAGACTCAATCATTCACTTAATTACATTTTTTATCATTTGATATAACTTTTTTATTAAAAACTTGAAAAAACAAAAGAGAAAAATGATCTGGAGCAAAACAACCGGATAAGACCGGTCATACCGAACCAAGGTGATCATGTCTAGTCCAGAGGCCTTATCGGTCTGGTCGGCCGGTCCGAACTTTTGGTGGACCGAAAGAATTATTCCAGTCCAAAAATTTCATCCAAGACCGATTGAACTGCACCGTTTACATCCCTAATCTCTATCAATATTTTTTCAATAAAGTAATATAAGAGATAGTAACATATTTGTCATCTAGACTTTAAAAACTTGAGTTTTTTTATAAAGAGTTTATAGTAAGTTAAAATTAATATTTACTATATTTGTGATGTATTACGTTACAAATTACGTGAATTGTCACCTCAATTTGCAAGATTTTGTTAGTAAAATTTGTAGTAAATTGTCGCCTTAATTTCCTGTCATCAAGTTATACAACCAATGGTATATAAACTCAATTTTAAATAGTTGTAAGTGACACCTATGCTTAGTGGTGATACGGAAACACTAGATATTTACTGTATATATCTTTTATATTGTTAATATGGTAAGATGTTGTGTCCAACCTATCAACTTACAAATATAATCTTTGTTGACAAATACAAAAGTATATAAGTATAATATATATATATATATATATATATGTGTGTGTGTGTGTGTAGCAGCGTATGCATGTATGAGCATACAATGCATTGGCATCATTGTGAGACCGGCCTCGTTTGCATTCAAAATCTATCTCAACTCATTTCATCATTACAATTTTTTTTAAATTTTCATACAAAATATAATAAACAATTCAATTTTTTCAAATCTCAAAACAACTTTTCTAAATTCTCACATAAAATATAATAAATAATTTAACTTTTATTCTATTATTCATAAACTATCTCAATTCATTTCAACTCATTTCTAAATTCAAACCACTTGGTCTATTATCAGATTCAAGCACATAAAAAAATATCTACCAACACTTTGGAGTTCCACTCATAGTATGCCTATCCAGGACTAAAACTCTTTATTACTCTCTTGCAAGATTAGTTAGCGTCTGTATTAGATGTTCTCAAATTATTTTATTAATAATTACAAATTAATTATTATTTTTTATTATTTATAAATATTAATATTTTATTACTATTTACAGTCTCTTTTAATAGACCATGCATGCATCAGCGGATCTCTAAGTTCGTTAACTTTCTACTGTTACCTCGAACTCATTCAAGGGAATAGTACTCGTCAGATATGGTTGTTTCTTCACATTTATTCTTACATCGATCATTGGCTCGTACGTCGAAGTCCCCTTGAGATATAAATAATGATATAGACATAACATATATTATATAATAATATTATAAAATAAAAATATTTTTATAAAATAATCTTATTTTTATAAAATATTTTATAAAAATATTCTTAATTTAAAATATAATTATTTAAAATATTATAAAAAATGTTACGTGTATATATCCCCACGAAAATTAAAGTAGATTGGCTATTTCAAAATTCAAAGTCCATGTACTACTAGTCTACTACTGACGGCTATGTCGACTATCAATGGTCCAAGGCAGACTTTTGTAAAAGGATAATGCTTGGGGACTGCATTGCAGATAAGTGTAAATAATATAATTTTTTATTTATTTTTGTTTTTCTCTCAATCATATTTTAAATATTTTTAAAAATAAAAAAATATAAATAGATCACTTATAATCATTTTCTTAATTATTAAATAAAAATAAAAATAAAAATAAAAATTACAATAGGTCAAATTTGTAGCATTTTCCATTCTAAAAAAAAATCTAAAAGCAAGCTAGCAATGTCTTGATCTTATCTCCCCAGCCATTTATAAAGTTCAACTTTATTTGATTACCAATCAGTTTTTGAGCATGTTCATATTCGCCAAAAAAGTACCAGCGCACCCGTCCAAGTACTGCGCATGGAAAAATCTAATTCCTAGCTAACATATAAGTATATTACATGATTATCCTTTTGAGATATGAGTGGTGGAGCTTATCACCATGATCCACTACGATGTATAGGTGGGTAACTTTGGCAATTATTTAGGGTTATTTTCCCACTAATCCCACGCACAATCTTTATGATAATTTTTCCCACTACGAGGATGTGCAGGGTCCCTCTGGACTGCAATCCATTTCGCTACGAAAATTCGAAAAATACCAATGCCGTCGTTGTTCGGCTGCGAGACGCACTAGGAATGCAACAATAACCGTGTAATCGATCGGTCTCTTTTGCACAACGGTTGACATTAGGCCTCCTTTGTCTAAGATGCAGCGTGTACTTAGAAATATATTTAGGAGAAAAAATATTTATAATTGTGAATTATGTAATTGTCACGTAATTATTTGAAAAAAATAAATAAAATATGAGATTTATATAAAAAAATTAATTTTTTAATAGTATATTCTACTATTTTTCTAAACAATGGCGTGCTGTTTACGCACTTTATAATTATATGTAGAATTATTCTCTACAAAAGGATTTTCGAGGCACCTATTTCATCCATGTGAATCTTTTGCGAGATAAGTTGACCTATCGGGTATAATGCTTTGTCAGCCACGGCAACTCTCCATGCTATCACATAGTTTTCGTCAAGAGTTTTGCTACGTAACTTCCATTACACTCTATACTCTATATTTTTTTAAATTTTTAAATATGTTTTTTAATATTTTTTTTGAGTTTATTTTTTTTAAATTATTTCAAATTTTCTATTCATTATTTATATAATAAATATTTAATAAAAGAAAAAAAATAATAAAAATTAAAAAAAATATGAAGTGTGAAGTGATGAGAGGGTGTAAAAATTTATTCTTTCGCCAAATGGTGTGTTTTATCTAGTTTGGACTCTTCCTTGCATTCTTTCGTAGACTTCTTGTGTGTACATCTCTTTAATTGCCTATTGACATTTCCTCGCCCTCAGCGAACGCTTTTACCCAACATCATTCATACTTTAACAAACATTGGAAAACTAGAGATGATGCATAATAGTACTGATTGAGATTGGTTGACTTGTAATTCAATTATTATGTCCTCTATTTGTAATACGGTTTATTGACATCCCAAATATATCATTGATGTGTGGAAGCCTATTATTGTGAAAATACTGTTTATCTCAAAAATTTAAGCTGATAAAAATATGTAGATTTTATTATTTATTTTATATATTAATATTGTCTGTCACGTGTGGGCCAGACTCTCATTCAATAGGTGACTCAACACTTAAAATATTTAATTAAATGAGATATAGTGTAGAGTCATGATTCGAATTCAGGACCTCTGCTTTAATATCATATGAAAATACTACATTTTTCCAAAAATTTAAACTGATGAAAAGAGTTATATTTTATTATTTATTTTATATCTTAACAATTATATCAATTTATTTAAAAAGGTGTTGGTAATTTTATTTATTTATTTATTTATTTTATGAATATAATGAGTCCTACATTAAACAGCATGACTCATTTATGATACTTAAGCGAGGGTGAAGTTGTGGGTTATAAATTTCTAATCCCTCGAATGGCCTTTTGTTTAAAAAGGAAAAAACAGAGAGAAGCCTGAGTGGATGAAGTTTGAAAATACAAATTGTATGCTTTATTTATTTATTTATTTATTTGTTATTTTTATTTTTATTGTAATAATGGATTATCAGATTAAAATTTAGCAAGATAAGAGGGAGAAGGAAAAAGAGAAAATGAAAACTTATGAATAATGTCCTCTAATATTTATCTCAACGAGATCTATATAATATTATTATTCACATATCAATTCAGATCATTTAAAATTATCTCAATATCTAAATGCAATTTAAGAGTATCTTAGAACATCTGTTAATAATAGTGAAATAATAATAAATAATTTATAAATAGTAATGAATAATTTGTAAATAATTATATTTCCAAACATAATCACAATATTAAGGGAGAGACGAGTTGAGGCTCATGTATACTCGGTGGACTGTTTGGTTAGGTGGATTAGGTTTTTTTTTTTTTTTTTTTTTTTTTTTTTTTTTTTTTTTTTAAAATTCTAGAGAAAAAGGAGAGCACTTGAGTTCGGATGGAAGATTCACAATGTCTGGAGTTTATTTTCAATAGATAAAGGATAGTTAGAGTCGTGTGTAACTGTCGTGTAATCATTTTGAAAAAAATGAATAAATATGAGATTCACAAGAAAAGAAAATTAATTTTTTAATTGTAGACCTTATTCTTTTTTAAAATGACTACACAATACTTACACACTCTACAACTATATATAACATTACTTTTTCTCAATAATAGCATGCTTCATTAGTTTGAAAAGGAAATGGAACGGGACATAATCGAAGTTGGTATGAAGTTTTTTTTTTTTTTTGAAAACAACTTGTTCACTGATAAATTGTGTTAAGACACAATCATATTACATGTTAGAGTCTCCTCCAACTCGATTACACACTCGGTCACTATTAAAGCACTTCTCCCAATAAATGAGCAACTAAATTGCATTCTCTGTTTACATTTTTAAAGTAACTAGATTTGAATCTATTGAGTAGGACTTTGATATCTATGATGATCATTCCAATATAATAGTTTTGTTGATGCCTCCTTTGTATTGCCTGGACAACTAGCTGGGAGTCTCCTTCCATCACTACATTTGTCATATCAAGTTCAATTCCAAAATTAACTACTTCAAGAGCAGCCCTTCCTTCTGCAAGTAGAGGATCTGGAATAGATGTCATATTCTTCCTCATTGTAGCCAAAAAATTTCCTTTTATCATCTCTTACAACAACTCCTATAACTATTTTACATAATCTTGATTCAACTGCAACATCCCAATTAATCTTGCAATAACCTTTTGGTGGACATTTCCAAATCACTCTGTCAGTATTTTCAAAATTGTTATTGCCTTGTCTTCTGGTATTGACAGCAGCTGCTAAATCCATTCTCAATTGGTTTATTCTGTATATCACTTGCTGTGGTTCAATGAAAATGTTCTTAAACACTAGTTGTTCCTTCTCCACCATAAATTCCATAGAGTCAAGGTGAATTCTACCATTTCCTCTCTGTCATGCTTCTGTTGCATTACCTGCATGATTTGTTTGAAATTACTTTGTGCCATAAAGCTCTTTTAAATCTTTCTGGAGGAGACACTCCAAACATCAGAAGCTGATATACAATTTCACAAAATATGTTCCATTGTTTCAAGTTGTTGTAGGCACATTGGGCATATTGAATCTGTCAAAACTTTCTGTTTACATAAATTATATTTAGTTGGCAAAATGTTTCTACGGGCTCTCCACAAAAGTTCTTCGAGGTTGGTGGAATAGAAAGCTTCCATAGTTTACACTAGTCTTCTTTTAGGAATAGTTTGTTAGATGTCTGAGCTTGGTTTCTGTCTTGCAAGTCCCCTTGAAGGTGATATGCACTCCTTACTATGAAGTCACCATGGGTAGTTCCTCTCCACATTAATTGATCATGTTGTTTGCAATAACTGGTGGGAAGATGAGTAATAAGGTCAGCTTCTTGACTGCTAAAAACAGTTTTGATCATAGGGATATTCCATTCTCTGGTTTCATATTGTGTAAGTGTTTCCACTTTTGCCTCTCTTCCCAATAGATTTCTACCACTTTGAGGTTTAAACAAATTAGGTTGAGGAATCCAAAGATCTTCCCAGATTCTTACTGAACTACCATTCCCTATCCTCCAAATTAAACCTTGTTGCAGCAGCTCTCTAGCAGATAATAAGCTTCTCCATATGAATGAAGGAGATGTGCCCAATTTTGTTTTCAAAAATTCAGAGTTAGGAAATTATTTTGTTTGTAGAATCTTGGATACTAGGGAATTAGGATATTTGATAATCGAATTTCTCAAAATCACGAAATCCTAATCCACCTATATTTTTTTATTTTCCCAATTTAGCCCAACTTAACCAGCTGGTCTTTCTATCTTGATTGTTTTGACCCCACCAATATGTTGCCATTAATCTGTTAAGTTGTTCAGTAGACCTTTGGGAAATTTGAACACTCCCATTGCATAGGATGGTATAGCTTGAAGCACTGACTTGATCAGAATCTCCCTTCCTGCCCATGAGAGTAATTTCATCTGCCAGTTACTTAATTTAGCTCGAACCTTGTCAATTATTTCTCTAAAACCTTGGTTCCTTGATTTACCTATCAGATTAGGAAGACCGAGGTATTTCTCACATAAATTTGTTATCCTGACCCCTACCACACAAGAGATGCTATCTTTTGTTGAGCTTTGAGTGTTTTTGCTAAAAAATATGGATGACTTTTCCTTGTTCAATCTTTGACCAGAAGCTGTTTCATAGATCCCTAAAAGATGTATCAACCTGCTCCATTCCACTAAGGATGCCTTACAAAATAACATACAATCATCTATGAAAAGTAGATGATTTAAATGAATTTGTTTCTTTGCTACTAGAAGGCCTGTTAACTGGTTATCTCTTGCTGCTTTGTTGAGCATTTGGCTTAGGGCTTATAAATAGATGATGAATAGATTAAGTGACAAAAGGTCACCCTGTCTAATGCCTTGAGTTGGTGTGATTTTAGGCTGAGGTATTCCATTAAGAAGAATAGAATATGAAACTGTGGTTACACAAATCATAATAAGTTTTATCCATTTTCTGTGAATGCCAAGTTTCTCCATCATCCTTTCAATAAAGCTCCACTCTAGCCTATCATAGGCTTTGCTCATATCGATTTTTAAAGCCATATAGCCCTGCTTTCCTTTCAATTTGTATTGCATAGTGTGAAGGGCTTCAAAAGCTACAATAACATTGTCTGTTATAAGCCTCCCTTGAACAAAACCACTCTGTGTTGGAGATATAATCTGAGGCAATATCTTCTTCAATCTATTTGCTAGCACTTTAGCCATGACTTTGTATAAAACATTGCACAAATTAATGGATCGAAATTGTGTAACATTTTTAGGATCCTTTGTTTTTGGAATTAAGACTATAAAAGTTTCATTAATGGCATTATCCCATCTATTAGTGTTTCATGTCATTGTGATGATTTCACAAAAATCCTTACCAGTTGAATCACAATTTTGTTGATAAAAACCAGCTGAGAAACCATTTGACCCTAGTGAGCTCCTGGGATTCATATTTTGAATTGTCTCCTGGACTTCTACCAGCTCAAATTTTTTTATTAAGTTGGAGTTCATCTCATCTGTATTCATGTGTGGGGTGGAATCCAGACATTGCTGCTGATTTGATGGCTGAGAAGAAGTGTATAGACAAGAGTAAAAATCCTGAAAAGATTTACTGATACCTTCTGAGGAAGTATGGACTGATCCTGCCTCATCAATGATTTTATTAATGGCATTGTTTTTCCTCCTTTGAGTAGCACAACTATGGAAATAGCTTGTGTTTCTATCTCCTTTTGTGAGCCATTTCTGTTTAGATCTTTGTTTCCATTTGACTTCCTCTTGCTCCAATATGAGATTGACTAGTTGTTGAACATATCCTGTGTTTGCTTCTTCATTTGTTGTATATGACTCAAAAGGTTTTTCAGTTTCTTGATTCATGTCACTCTCTTGATTTATGTTCCAAGCAATTAAACAATTTTTGCATTTATTGAGTTTGTTGATAAGTTCAGTCATGGATCTGTCTGCCATAGCATCTTCTCTCCATGTCTCTTTAATCCGATCCTTACAAGAACTGTCCAGTCCCCAACCTAACTCATATCTAAATAGTTTTTGTCTTCTTTTTTCTGGTATTGCCTGAGTAGTCACCTGAATTACTAGAGAACTATGATCTGAGGAACATGTTGCTATATTTAAAACTGAAATAGCTAGAAACATGCTTATACAATGAATGTTAGCCAAAACTCTGTCTAGCCTTTCTTTTGTGAAATCAGGACCCTCTCTGTTATTTGCCCATATGTATTTAGTATCAATATATCCCACATCATTCAGTCCAGTTTCTTGGAGAACTTGTCTAAAGGCTTCCATTTGAGATAAAGGTCATAAAGGACCACCATACTTCTCATGTTGATAAAGTAGTTCATTGAAGTCTCCCATACATAGCCATGGACCATTGTCCTTTGGTTGCAGCATCCTCAAAAGTTGTCAACTCCTATCTCTCTTAGCAGTAATTGGATCCTTATAAAAACCAATGAGTGTCAAAATCTTCCCCCAAAGAGGATCTAAAACATTGATAGAAATGTGTGAGCATGTGTAATTTTCCACCTCAATATCAAAAGTAGATTTCCACATCATTGCCAACCCCCTTGGCCCCTCTACTATTTACAACAAAACTTATGTCAAAACCTAACTTGTTCCTAATATTTTCAATCCTCTCTCTTGTACTTTTAGTTTCAATAAGAAAGAGGACTTGTGGGCTCTTTTGCTTCACCATAAATTGAAGTTCATTAACTGTTCGAGGGTTCCCAAGCCCTCGACAGTTCCAAGACATGCATTTCATTGTTGTTGGTTATGCAGCCCCACCTCAAATTCCTAGTTTAAGCTCTTCTCATGATTGAGCCTCTCTTTAGCTTTCTTTTGTGTTCTTTGTTGGTCTTCATTAGTCTCTCTATTATAAACTCTCTTTCTTGTGCTAAAGACAATTTGATTGCTTTCCCACAGTCCATCTCTTGAACTCTTGGCAAGTTAATTGCTCTTGCCCTTCTTTTCCACCCAATGCTTAGAAGGTATGTCTACCTGTTCCACAGATTTGTTCATATTTTTGTTTGCTTTTTTTGTAGACAAGTTTGCTTCTTGATAATCTTCCACTTGAAAGGGCAGCCTCTGTATATCATTAGTGTCCTCTTGGTGTACTAATTCAGGTTGTACAATGTTTTTTCCTTTGTCTGCAGAATTAAAGTCTTGGGACGGATTCTCAGTTTGCTATTCAGGAGTAGACTCAAGAAGTTCTTCATCAGTGGGCCATCTGTTTAGTCATAGGGATCCTGCTGCTTTGACCCTCTGCAGAGTTTTCTGGATATTTTATTGGTTTCTTTCCTTTTCCCTTTTCTATCTTATCACCAATTCCCATTAAGTTAATTAAAGGTAGTAGCTCTCAACCATTGACCATATTGAGAAGAAATTGAATCCTTGTTCATCAGTCTATTTTTTTCCACTAAGCATCCTTTATGAACATGATTTATAGCTCCACAATGGAAGCAAAATAAAGGAAGCCTCTCATACTTGAAATCAACCCAGGTTTGCTTACCATCCACTCGAATCAGCTTTCCTCTTGGAAGAGGTTGGATTATGTTCATGTTTACCCTGATACGAAGATATTTTCCCCATCTCAATCCCTCCTCATCTACAACCACATCAAGAATTTTCCCTATTGATTCCCCAAGTTTTCCCCCCTTCTGCTGTCATAACAGCATAAGTTAATCCATATAATTGTATCCAAAATAGTTCGTGAGTAAACATATCTTCACTGAAAGGATTGTTGTTATCTAAAGGTTGTATACAAATTAAGTGCTTATCAAAGGACCAAGGTCTTCCCTTCAACAAACGATCAATATCCATAGATTTTTGGAATTCAATAAGGTACTTATGGTGTCCCACCTCATGAAAAACTATACTACCTTATAAATTCCAAACCTTAGTCATGGTTGCTTTGAAAACCTCTTTATTGAGGTTCTTTTCTATTAGGATGAATATCAATAGACATTTGTGAGCTTTCATGTTTGCTCTTTTAGTATCCTCCGCTGTAAAAGCTACCTCATCTTTCTCAGTCTTTCTTAGGTTGAAGTTTGCCCACAAGCTTGCTAACTCTTCTACCATGTTTGCTAGGTTGTTTGTTCAGAATCAAGTCTAATATCAGCCTTGATTTCATCTCCACCGCCTTACCCTTTAAGAGGAAGGGACACACACCTTACCCATTAAGGAAAGGACCTTCGGATCTCTATTAATCGAGCAAATACTTAATTGTCTGAAGTTGGCATGAAGTTGAAAAGTCAAGCTGAGGTTTGTAGGCCAGGTGGGCAATTGGGAGAGTCCTCAGTCCATTATGAGTGGGGTCTCAGGTTGAACTTAGAGAGTGGGGTCATTGTCATGACATGGAGTTGGTAAAGCACATACAACATCGTTTTTTCCACAAAGTGGGACGGGTTGCACTTGCACTAAGGGATAAATAAGTAGGGTTCGAATCGGTTTGGTCTGGTTCAATTTTGAATATATTTTAAAATCAAATCGATATATATCAATTTTAAGATTTGAAAAATCGATACCGTACCAGTTATACCTCTAAACCAATACTTTCGCTTTTATCGATTTCAGTTACGTTCGATCCGATTTTTCCAGTATATTATATATATTATAGTATATTATAATATATAGTTATTTATGTATAGTGGATTGCTAATAATATATATTAGTATATACCAATAATAATATATATTATTAGTAATGCACGCCCATTATGGCCCATTATATATAGTATTAGTATACTACTCTAATATGATATGTTAGTGATAATATGATGGTTACATACATTTTTTATGAGTGTATATGATCAAATGATCATATTTAAGATTAAAATTTTATGTTATATTAATCTTATGTTATAAAATTAAATTCTTTTAATGATAATATTATATTAAATGTTATATTAAAACTTATAAGATTAATTTTATGTTATAAATGTTATATTAATTTTATGTTATTAGATTATTATTATACATGAATAATAGGATTTTAAAACTTAATGTTATATTAATTAGCAATTTATCATATAATATAAAATTATTTTATATATATAAATTATATATAATATAAAAAATCATATAAAAAATATTTTATATAAAAAATTATATTTAATTATATATATATATGAACCAGTTCGGTATGCTTCGGTCTAGTGTTCGAAATAGGAAAACTGGAACCGGATCGGTTTTGACTAGTTTTGGAAAAAATAGAACCAGTACCAAACCTAACCAGTTTTGAATCGGATGGAACCATTTAGTCCAGTTCACCGGTTTATCAGTTTTTTTTTTCGCCCTTATAAATAAGTACCACAGGAAGTAGGTTGAGATTTGGATATTGATGGAAGGAGAAATTCACATGAGAAATCTTCATTCACAAAAGAATTTTATTAAAATAAAATAAAAAATTAACTTAACTTAATACCGTACATTAGGTATATTTTAAAGTCTAACATATTACATTAAATTAAATCAATTTATGACATTATTTTATGAGATCCATTTGTATACCTAGTATTCTTCAAGAGAAATGATATTTATATTTGAAGTCGTGGAGTGTGAAAGTGCTGCACACTCTTTTTAATAAAAGTGAGTAAATATTGAATCCATATAAAAAAATTAATTTTTTTAATAGTAGATACCACTCTTTTTAAAAGAAGTACGCACTGCTTGCGTAACCCATAATTGTAGTTAGCATTACTCAATTTCTCAATCCGCATTTTTTATTTTAGCATGGAGAGCAATCAGTTGCTCAAGCGAAGCAATGTTCCAGTAATGACTTTCCCATGATGCGTTGGCTTTATGTGATGGTGCTCATCAAGACAACAAAGTGGGGAGATGAATTTTAAATTTCTATGGCCTATTTGGAAATTCTAGATTTATCATTTACACTATCATATTGGCAAGAACTATGCTACATTTATTTATCCATAGGCATTGAAGTTTAGCCTATTTGGAATGTTCTTTTCGTTCACTTGGACCAAAATGCTTTGATGTTACAGGCATATGTTGAGTCACACACGCACACATATAGAAATTTTAGTTTTGTTGGATGGTTCCCCTCCCTTATTTGAGGTGAAGGGGCAAATCTCTTTCAAAGAATTTGAAAACTCTACGTTTCTAGTGTGAAGGGTCCATTTGTTTCTAGGATTACATTAAAGGAAAATTCTATTCTCAAACTGGTGTGTAGAGCATACCTAATAAATTGTTTATATGTATAATTTAATTTAGAAGATGAATATTAAAATTTGAATGTTACAAATCAAATTATACTATTTAAGTGATATGAATGGTGTGCTTTACACACGACCTGAATATAGAAGAACTCTTACGTCAAATATATTGAACTGCAGCTCCTGTTTTGTGTTGTTTTATTTGCCTTCTTCCTCTTCTACACTATATCCACTGTTGGGTCTAAATACATGCTATGGGAGAGGAAAGAGCCACAGACAACTAATGAGAAAGCTTGAGTGCATAGTTGCAACGAAAGGATGACGGGCAACCAAAGACGTAGTCACAAAATATCCCTGTGAGGCAAGGCGACTAAAGGATAAGATTTAATGAAATGCACTGTATGGTGCCAAGGATGGAACGTAAGATAAAACCAAGATTCGCGCAAATAAGTCCGGATGGGATACTCGCGCTGGAAGGGCACTATTAACGGCATAATCATACTTCAAAAAGAAGGTTACCATATTGGGTCCTTAGAATTGAGCTTTCAAAAGGATTATACTATACTGAACTTCTCAATCTCTATAAATGGGTTACCAAGTACATTTTGGGCATGGACTCTCTCTCCCTCATATTTCAATTATCAAGAAAAGACTTTATTCTCTTCTAACTTATCCATCAGAGGTATCCTTCTCTAGACCCCCGAGGTTTTTGTTCTGGTTTTAGGTTAGTTGGATGTGTTATAGGCATCGCCAGAAATTGCATCAACAGCTTGGCACCATTTGTAAGGTCCTGAGAGAATTAATTTGCAGGTGAAGTAAGATCTAGATGCTTGCAACCACACGCTTTCACACAATCCGTGACTAGAAAGTTACTACAATAAATGACTGCAATGCCAAGTTGGATAGGAGATTTGCATAAATGGAAGAAAGATTGCGAAGAATGGCATTGAAAATGGAAACCTTACAAAGAGAACAAAGTCATAGAGAAGTTGGGTCTGGAGGAGGTGAAGATTAAGGACGGCAAGGATGCTACACAGGTCCATTCCAGACTTCACCAACAGGAACCTCCTCAATGTCTAGAGATCGAGATTGTGCCCGATTCTCAACGCTCAGTTGCTAATTTGAAGGGCTACGAATAATTGTGGAGAAAGATGGGATACGTCATTCCTAGCTTTTTGGAGGGTGCTATCAAGCTCACTAAAAGGCCTTTCTTAACTTTCCCCATGTCACCTCATCAAACTCAACTAACTGCACATAACCGCCTCAGCCTTCTGAAGCTCCTCTCCTATGTCTTTGTGTCGAGCTGTGAGGTCTTTCAGCTCACTTGTTGCGATGTCGAGATCAATATGCAGCTTCCTACGTGAGTCATCACCTATAGTGAACATCTCAAAATACTTCAAGCAATAATCCTTCTTCAATTGGGTAGCTTTTGATGCTTCCTCTAGCTTAGCCCTCAACTCGTCATTAAGTTGGCGCTCGACAGCCAACTCATCTTTCAAAAATATCACGGCTTGACTAACCTTGCATTTGCGCTTCAAGGCCTGCTCCAAATCACCTAGAGCCCTCGTCAACGAAGACCTGTCTGAGGCCAAGGCATACCACGGCTCTAACATATCGGCCTTTTGCACAGTGATATTGGCCTCTTGCACTCACGATTGGACACCCAAACTGAGGTAGGTCTTCTCCAACCATTTCGTTTCCTCGACCACCACGATCACGACATGGAAAGCCCCTTCTAGATACGATTGAGAGGACTGAACTTTAACCTCTAATCTACATTGGCACTAAGTGATCCACTGAGCTAAAGAGGATAGGTCCTACGAAGAATGGACGGTCAAGTCTAATTGTCAACGTATACAAAAACTTGGACTCTTTCACTTGCAATTGGCCAACCAAACTGAGGTAGGCCTTCTCCCAACATTTCTTTTCCTCCACCACCACGGTCAAAGCATGGAAAACCCTTTACATATACTCCTTGGAGGATGAAACTTTCACCTCCAATCTACATTGGCACTAGGCGATCCGCTGAGCTAGAGAGGATAGGCCCTGCGAATAATGCACAATCAAGTCTAATTGTAAACGTATACAAAAATTCACAAGTGATTAACATAATCAAATACCGGGCCAAGGAATTCACTAATCCAAGTAATTTAAGTGACAAATGGAATGGAAGTTTTGCCAACATTTGTGTTGAAAGTAGGGAGCTGTGCACAGTCTAAGTCGAAGACCCAGGGCGGGCAGGGTCCTTGGGGAACGTATTCAGAAGGAGGCATCCTTGGAGGACACTTAGTGGAGGAAGACGTGCCCCTAGGAAACAAGTGCATGCCACAAGGAGACTCGACTCGTGGATTAGGGTGACCATGTTTTGGCCCACTGAGCTATTCGAAACAACTTCACCCTCAGTGACGAATGGGTTGGAAGTTTCACCAACCTCTGGGTTGAAGATCCTCGGGTGAGACGAAGATCCTCAAAGAACATCCTTGGGAGTAGACACCCGTGGTGGACACACAATAGAAAAGGATGAGCCCTATGCTGACGAAAACACGTTGTAATGAAGCTTAACCCGTGGAAGTGGGAAAGCCATATTTTGGCTGGATGAGCCCTTTAAACAGCTTCGCCCTCATTGATGTTCTGGATGTTGCGTAAGGTGGTACCAATGGCTTCTGGTAGATACCCCCTCAGTATGGGCGACGACGGCTGAAAACATGTCTCCTGTGAGGGTTGCTATTCCTTTAACAGAAAAGTTAGCACTTGGCGGAACCTCTTGAGTTGGGGTTGCAACTTATTCTTTGTAAGTAGATTGGTTTATGCAAGCCTAACCTTGCTTCTTTGCACTATTGGTAGTACTTTGACTGCACGTTCCCTTTATCATCTCTATAACCTCCATGGAATCACTGGAAGCCACAAATGAAGGGATGCTTATACGAATCTCTAGAGAAACATTTAGGGTCTAGGAGCGAATCGAATTCTTGGATCCCCTGGCTTACCATGTATGTGAGACAATTAGCATGCAACAAAGGTGTGGTTGCTAGGTTTTCTGACTACCTTCGAAATCGGGGATGCCAGATAAAGGCCTTGACTACACGACTCTCTCAGAATCAGCAGGGTTGGCACATGAGCATGGACCACAAAGCTGTTCGGACCCCTCTATGCTAGGCCTCTTCCCCTTCGAATTTCAAGATGAAATGGCAGCCCTTTTACGCTTGTGGGGTGACATGTAATGCTTTGAATACTGTTTCGGTCGAGACATTGAATTAAGATATTTCAGTACCAGTACCGTTTCAAAATAGTCTATATATGAATAAATTATATATAAATATATATCTATAAATAGTCTGGTTTGAATTGGGGCCAAAAATGAGCCTGCAGTTTGAAGAAATGAAAAAAACTACGAAGGCCAAAATATGTATATGGGCCGAAATTCGATATATCGAGTGGTACCGGTAGTTACCGGTACGAAACAATCTCTTTTTCTGTACCGGCTACCCGATCGGTACGGCTTATTTCGGCCGAAACGATATTTAAAACCTTGCTGACCTAACTAGGAAATGTCACCGATCTAGCATGACCAAGAAATGTAGAAATAACTATCGTTTGGGATCGACGTCAGGAGGCCTTGATTGGAAACTTGGAACGGGTGGCCTTACTGAAAGGGAACTCCCAACCTTCCCCAAATACAAAGAACTTCTGGTCTCAAGTGGATAACACGATAATTGGTTCACGAGTGAAAGCTGCATTAATTTACGTCATGCCTTCTCATGCTATGGACGTGGAAGAATTCAAGGTTGTTAGGTCCAGATTCTCAACTCCAATTGATTCAAGAGCTTGCTTCCAGACCACAGAGCCATGCCAAAATAGTCTAAAATGTCACAGAAGAGGTGGCAAAAGGGAAGCCTCAGCCCTATCTAGAACATGTCAGTGTAGAGCACAACGTACTCTACCGTTCCTTTCGTACTAACTGTACCATCGTGAGAGTCGGGAAGACTTAGCCTCGCTGAGTCAAGGATGCCAAACCAATCCATCACGAATTCCAACTCTACTTGGGAAGTGATCGTTGCCCATCAACTCCCCTCGAAAGCAGCGAGTTGAGGCTCCTCGAGGCCTATCCATCGTCGATGAGAACGAGAAACATTTTAAGGAGCCATTAGGTGAATGAATGCGAAAGCTTATAGACAGAAAAGTAGAGAAATAGGAAGAGAAGAAGAAGAGTGACAATTATAGGGAGAAGGAATGACAAAAAAATGCATAAGTTAAAGCCAAGGAAAAGGCGCCACATGTCGACATGAGAAGGAGCACGCCGAACAAATCCCATATTTTGCATTGCACGAAGTGATGGGCATGATCTCTATGCCAGGCAGGCCATTGAGTTTCACGCTGCATGACAAGCTAATGAGTGAAGGTTCAAATCCCGTGCGATACGAAAAGGGACACATGTCCAAAGAAACTTAGCAGATTTAAAAAGAGTGAAGTTGAAAGAAGGAAAATTCCAGCCGGCACACGTCTCGCAGACGACTAATGAGAAAACTTGAGTGCATAGTTGGCAAGGAAAAGATAACAGACGACTAAAGACGTAGTCAAAATGGACTTGCATGAGGTAAGGCGGCTAAAGGATAAAACTTAATGAAATGCTACTAGGGATGGAACCTAGGAATCATACTCCATTTGGAATCACCGCTGATTAAGTTTTTCTAAAACCAAGATTTGCATAGACAAGTTCGACAGGAAGCTTATGCTAGAAGGGCACTGTTAATGGAAAAAAATATGCTTTGAAAGGATGGTGTGAGGGAGTAAAAAAAATAAAGCCAGGGCCCAGCCACCTGGCCACTTCAGGAGAAAAGAAAAAAAGATGAGTGAGAGACAATAGGGGCAAGAAGGGTCATAGGGTATCAGGGGAGTCAGGGGCCATGGCGCCAAGGGGGTCAAAAGGGTCAAGGGGGAAAAGGATGCATGGGATGTCAGGAAGGGGATAGACGCGCAAAGGTGTGGCCTTACCTGCAGGGGCGCACGTGGGAATGGCAATCACGATAAATAAAGGCTCTCTCCTCTTCGTTTGGGTTTGGATCTTTTTCTTCTTAAGTGCTTCTTCTTCCTCTTTGACGGTTCCTTTGAACAGGGGCGTTCCAAAGAAGGTCTCTTCTCCAATAAACTTATATTCAGCATCACCATTGTATAGTGAGATATGAGGGACCATGAGAGACTGTAAACAAGAATATTATAGTGGATTTCTCCTCCCAAAACCCCCGTGGACGTAGGCCTGGTGCCAAACTATGTAAATCTTGGTGTCATCTCTCTTTACTTTCTCTGCTTCTATTTTCCATTCACCGCCATGGACGTATGCACCGCCACCATAGAACCACACCAGAATACTATCGGGGGCTCCAAACAACACTGAACGAGACCCAAAATGCCCCAGTGGGCCGGGAATGACTCTTTCTTCCCTTCCGGCCTGTTGTGCGATGCTTACTGTATCAACAGTGGCACCGTCTATGAGATCTAATCACTTTCTAAGTTGGATAGGGGAGAAGGATGATTTTTCGGTGTGCTGGATAATCTCTGAGTGAACCAGTGAAATTTCTTCCAAATAAGTATACCTAGTTGCTTTGCCCTTATTTTTATTAACGACATCAAAAGAAGCGGGATCGCCCCTGGGACCTATGCATGGCACTTGCGGCTTAAGTGATCGAGCTATTCGCCTCCCCGGTCCAGGGAGTGTAAGTCATGCTTGGGACATATACACAGTGCCTGACACAATGTGTGGGTCATGGCACTATGCACTTAATTACATAGTGTCCGTACACAATGTGTGGGTTATGGCACTGTGCACTTAAATACATAGTGCACACATCCCTCCCATGCATGGCACAAACAGTGCCATGCATGGGGTACGTACCGCGCCGTGCACCCAGTGACATTATGGCCCCCCGTGGCATAGCCGGAGGTGGCACCAGAGGCCACCAAACAAATCGCCGGCATCGTCTGAGCCATTCGGGGTGGTCGCCGACCACCCCACTTCCACATCAACCACGCCCGCTGCACCCCCGATTATGCCACTACATAGTCGTGGCACAACCTAGATGCAGCATCGGCGGCCACCATGATGACCACCGGTGCCGTTTCATTCTTCTGGGCCTGTCATAACTACCCTCTCCATACCCCAAAGTGGTCCCACGCGAGCAACGTCTGTCGGGCTCATTGGCCTTTGCATGGCCTAGCCATGTTGCCTGCGGAGGGGACACTGGCAGGGACCCTCATGATCCGCTGGTGCCGTCTAGTTGCACCAGCGATGTCTCCAACACCCGCGACTAATAGCCGTGCGCCATGTGCATGCTGCTGTGGCAATGACAAAGTTGCTCGCAGCCTTCAGCCGCGAGCAAAGTTACCCTACCGGCAGTTCACGCGGTTACTCTCTGGCTCAACCATAACAGCCCGTCCACAGTGGCTGACGGTGGCCATTGACTGTTTGCCCCCGTGTGCACCTCGTTGTGCACACGTGATAACAACTATGACGCGGTGGAGGAAGGATGTAGACGGCCACCTTTGGGCCCACCGGCATCGTCTATCTACGCTGGTTGGTCCTTGACCACCATGACTGGCGCACGAGTATTGTCATTCCTCACACACTTTTGCAGGACTCAGAACAGTGGTGCCAATCGACTTGACCACTCAACATGGGCTTGAGAAGACTCCTCCACTCGGCTTGAACACTCAGCATGGGCTTGGGAAGACTCATCCACTTGGCTTGACCACTCAGTACGGGTTTGGGAAGACTCTTCCACTCGGCTCGACCACTCAGTACGGGTTTGGGAAGGGAAGACTCGACAACCAAGCGGCAGGGCCCTACACCACTTGACTCGGCAACCCACCGTAGGGCCCTCCACCACTCGACTCGACAACCGAGCTCCACCTCAAACAGCCCCCACGTGCATGGACTTCTCACAACTCGGGAACCTGAACCGTGCCCTCAGACTGGCCATTCGCCAACTAGGACCGGGCATGCGTAGAGGTCGGACCAGTTCGACATTCCCACGTGCATGGACTTCTCACAGCTTAGGAACCCTGAAACCGTGCCCCTTGTCCAGTCGCCATGCACCGCTCGAACGGGCCACTCGCCAACTTGGACCAAGCATGCGTAGAGGTCGGACCAGCTCGACATTCCGTCGTGTACTGGACTCAGCACCTCCTCCAATTACCATGCACTGCTTGGTTACGTGGGACTCGGCAATTCGTCGCTTGCATAGCTTGGACAACGCCTCGCCTACAGAGGACTTAGCACAATTCTGTTAGGACCAGCGAGAAGACTCGGCATGCTTCCAATAAAAAAAAAAACAATAATAATAATTATAAAAGAAGAAAGAGAAAAAGCGGGCCAAAGCGGCAACTGTGACAATTTTTGACCAAGTAAGGACTTACTCAGCAACTAGAAACTTCTCAGTATTATCTCATAAAATTTGTGTGAATTTATTTCTACTAATGAAATTACTTCTTATAGTGTGGAACACCGGTCATGGGGCCCCGCACTCCCGCGAAGCCATTTGGCACGGACAAGCGCCCCCGTCCAACAAAGCCAAGTCCTTACACTTACAAGAAGACTGGTACCTTGACTCGTTGCTGGATAAAGCCAAGTCCCAGGACTTGCCACCAACCCTCCGTCCAACAAAGCCGAGTCCTTACACTCGCAAGAAGACGAGCCCCTTGATTCGCTGTGAGGTAAGGTCCCAAGTCTCCAAACTGGGTACCGAACCCCTGTCCAACAAAGCCGAGTCCTTACACTCGTAAGAAGATGGGCCCCTTGACTCACTGCGGGGTAAGGACCCAAGTCTCCAAACTGGGTACCGACCCACTATCCAACAAAGCCGAGTCCTTATACTCGCAAGAAGACAGACCACTTGACTCGATGCGGGGTAAGGTCTCAAGTCTTCGAATTGGATACTGACCCCCCATCAACAAAGTCGAGTCCTTACAGTCGCAAGAAGACAAGCCCCTTGACTCGCTGCGGAGTAACGAGTGTCACGCTTGAGCCATAACCACTGCCAGTGGGTTACCTTCGGGAACGAGCTGATGGGATCGGCAACAGCTTAAAGTGGACCCAGGAGGTCGACAGGCCCTCTAACCTCTTTGCATGGGTTACTTCATACAAACTCTAATACTAAAACAAAGGTATCAAACGAACATACACTTTACAAATAACAACAAACACCCGAGCATCGCATCTCCTGCCTTACTTGAGTTCCGTGCTCACACCATATGTAGTCGAGCCAGCCTCCCGCCACATCCGAGCTCCGCGCTAGCACCATATGCGGTCGAGCCAGCCTCGCCTCATCCGAGTTTCACGCTCGAACCATACGCGGTTTAGTCCATCTCCTGCCTTAGCCGAGCTTCGCATTCACACTCTACGTGGTCGAGTCCATCTCCTACCTTAGACGAGCCATGTGCTTGCACTCTACACGGTCAAACCCTAAGTTCAGAAATATTTATTGTTTGCGTCAGAGGAACAAATGAACAGGAATTGGCATCTGGAATTTACTTCCCTACATATCCGAGCAGATCAAGTTAGCAACATTTTTACCTCTAAAGATTCTCAAGGTCCTTACCTACTCTTAAGAATCGCGGGATACTCTGAGGGAGTAAAAACAATAAAGTCCAGGGCCCAGCCACCTGGCCACTTCAGGAGAAAAAGACAAAAAGATGAGTGGGGGACAAGAGGGGGGCAAGAAGGGTTATGGGGTGTCAGGAGGTCAGGGTGCTAGGGATTAGAAGGGTCATGGGGAACCAGGGTGCATGGGATGTCAGGGAGGGGACAGATGCGCAAAGGTGTGGCCTTACCTGTAGGGGCGCATGCAGAAAAAGGTAATCAAGATATATAGAGGCTCTCTCCTCTCCGTCTGGGTCTAGATCTTCTTCTTCGTAAGTGCTTCTTCTTCCTCTTCGACAGTTCCTTCGAACAGGGGAGTTCCAACGAAGGCCCATTCTCTAGTAAACTTATATTCAGCATCACCATTGTACAATGAGATATGAGGGACCATGAAAGACTGTAAACAAGAATATTATAGTGGATTTCTCCTTCCCAAACCCTCGTGGTCATAGGCCTGGTGCCGAACTACGTAAATTTTGGTGTCATCTCTCTTTATTTTCTTTGCTTTTATTTTTCATTCACCGCCATAGATGTATGCACCGCCGCCGTATAGCAACACCAAAATATTGTCGGGAGCTTCAAACAACACCGAATGAGGCCTAAATCACTCCAATGGGCTGGGAATGACTCTTTCTCCCATTTCGGCCTGTTGAGCGATTTTTACCGCATCAACAAATGGTTATCATATCGAGTCCCCCAAACTGAGCTCTCAAAAGATATATACCATATTGAGTTTCTCAGTCTCTATAAATTGGTCACCAAGTACATTCTATGCATGAACTCTGTCTCCCTCATATTTCTATTATGAGGAAAAGACTTATTCTCCTCCAACTTGACCATCAGAGGCATCCCTCACTGGACCCCCCAAGAATTTTGTTCTAGTTATTGGTTAGTTGGGCATGTTACAAGCATCGCTGGAAATTGTATCAACCTCCACTAATGCTTATCATCGAAATGTTGAAAAACCCATTCATCTCTTGAAGTTTGCTGATAACAAACAAGAAAGTTGTGTGGTCCTTTATTTTTTGGCTTACTAAATGAGAAGAAAGGTGGTGTTTACTTTATTTACTTTGTGTGGTACAAAAAAACTTACCTTTAAAAAATATAAGATATTTTGATTGCGTTTAATGGGCCAGGCCCAGGTCGAAGCCAGGTTTATAAATTCGACGGGGTAAGTTACTTTTGGACTAGAATAAATAGTTGAGTTTAAATTTTTTAGGAATGCCATTAGCAAATTAGAAAAAAAAAATGAGTGAGTAAAAAATAAGAAAGGAAAAGGAACTTTCAGACTTGCATTCTTCCAAGAAGATTGGTGATGCTACATCTAAGATTTTTTATATGTTGCAAATATAAGAGAAAGTCGAGTTATTGAAATCGACCTATATAGGGATTATAAAAAAGTATTAATTACATATCAACGATAAACTAAAGAGGACTGTTCGTCCGGGCCAGGAAAACTCGGATAACTGGGTTCGTTCCGGACTGGATTTGATCCGGGCTGGAACCTGTATTATAAAAACCGAATATATTCGGTCCGGATCTGGGTATGAAACCCGGGTTCCGTTTTCATAACCCGGTATAACCGGATTTATATAAAAGGCAAAAAAAAAAAAAAATTCACTTCGGCTCGTGACCCCAGAACCCCCCTTCTCTGTCTCTCTCTCTCAACCCAAGTTACGAAACCCTAGCCGCCGTCCTGATGATCTCAATGGTTACTTGATGGAGAGGAGTAGCTGATTCGAGTACAAATGGCTTGCGGAAGCTCAGCTTTGAGACCCTCGTCCTTATCCTCCTCCTCTCCATCTTCTCATTCTCAAGTCGAAACCCAGAGTCCAAACCAAAAACCTCTCGATGTCTCTCTCTGAAACCCTAACTCTCATTTGCTGCTCTCGCTCGCTCCTAAACCGAAACCCTAGCCTTCAGAGTGTCTGTTGTCCTCTCTCTATGTGTCTCAAAGCCATAGCCTTTGAGTTTCTGAGGCAATTTGTCTCTCGCTGGAGTTTCAGACACTATATCAGAAGGCTTGAGACATTAAGACTTTTGGAGTGAATCGTGGGTAAGCTGCTGCTCTTAAAAAAAAATCTTTTTGAAGTACTTAGATGTTTTCGAAGAAGATCGGTATTTTCTCAAAGTTCAATAACTCTGTGTTTTTCAGTTTTCACTCTGTTCTTTTATCGTGTATGGATAAGAATCGCACTTTAGTTTCGTTAAGCTCTAGACCCACAAACAAAGGGTTTTGTTTTGATGCAGAGAGATTTGTTAGTATTTTCCATTTGGAAGAATTTGTTTTTAGGATGTTGTATCTTTGATTTTTCTAGATATTTTTTAAAAAAATCATTTGTGTATTTGTAGAACAATATTGACTTTTTATTATATCTTTGATAATGCCTGCGTACTCATATGGAGGGAGACTTGAAGAACTTACATATTTTTATAGTGATGAACATTTTGGGTTTCTATTTTGTTGCTTTCAAGACTCGATCTAATTGTATATAAATGAGAAAAACAATTTTTTTTTTTCAGTTTTCACATAGGACTGTTGTTGGACTGATTTTGTGTCGGTGTGTGCATAGCCAAGGTTTGTAATTTTGTGTTAGCTGTTTATGAGAGAATATGTTCATCTTCAATAGAGGTAAGAGATTTGTGCATTCTTTTTTAATTTTGGCAATGGAGTTGTTTTTCTTGAACGATATCAAATAATTCTCATTTTTCAAGATCGTATGCTATGGTTGTCATTTGTTTTCCTGATTGAATGTCTGTGTTGTTAGTATTACATTTGGGCATTAGTTCTTAATACATTCTGTAGATGTTTATGATTTAATTAGTTTTCAATAGGCCAAGTTATCATTCAGATTATTTAGTTTTTAGTTTCCAAACTGCAAGTAGAAAATTACTTAAATCACTAAACTCTTGTCCATTTACTCTATTGCCTATGTTCATTTTCATCTCAGGTGCTACATGTGGTTCATATCATACTTAATTGATTGATTTCCCATTTGATATCTTGTTTTAAATTATAGCTGAATATCATATTTTGTTATGTCCCTTGATCATGCATGCGCACCTACTCAAGGTTGTCGTGGTAGGCCTACTTGCTAGGAAAGGAGATTTCAAGCCGCACTCAACACAGATGAAGTTGATGCTATTTTCGATGTTCCTGTAATTTTCATATATTGTAATTTTGTGTTTTGTAATATAATGTACAAATATCGAATAATGTAATATGTAGTGAATTGCATTATGTGTTGCATGCATTTTACATGATAAATATTAAATTTCTTTTTTTAGATGCATTTAGTTAAAAATGTAATTAGTTTTATATATAAAAGAAATATGCTTTTCAACATTTTTTCTTGAAAAAATTGTAATAGTATATAGGCTTTTAGATACAAAAAAAATTATGCTTATCAGCATTACCTCTTTCTGGGGAAAAAAATTTAATAATATAGGCTTTCTGCATGTTTAAAACAAAAAAAAAAAAAAAATTCGGGTACAACCCGGAACCCGGATTTCAGGGTTGTAAAAACCCGGATTCATCCGGGTTTCGGCCCGGGTCATAACCCGGTATACCCGGGCTGGAACCCTGTCCGGATTTGAAATTCGGGCTCCGGGCCGAGTATACCAGGATATGCGGTCCAAAATCCGGATGAACAGTCCTAGTTTTGAGATTTGAAAAAATTGAATTGTTATTATATTTTGTGTGAAAATTTTATAAAATTGTAATGATGAGATGAGATGAGATGAGATGAGATGAGATAAAACATTTATTCTATTCAAAAGGGGCATAAGTTTGTATTTTCGAATTATGTACAGCAATAACATGCCACTTCCCAATGAATGTGGGTTTTTTTGTTAAATATATTTCACCTAGATGATTATAAATTTCAAGAGAGAAATAATATAATGTGAAAATCATTATATTTTAATTATCTTGAAATAAAACATGATAGAAAAAGACCCATGATTCAGAGAAAGAATAGTTCTACAATTGCCAGAAATATCAACCCGCAATATAACCCAGCAATATAACCCATCTCCAGGCAATCCACCAATACACAATTGACCCATTTCCGTGATCCAGAACCATATGTTTCAAGTATTTCAAACCATCTAAATCAATTTCAAAGCCAAAATGAGACAATTGAAAATGATGCATTACAAGACAATAGATTGGAAGGGAAAGGGAGCATAAACCCAATTAATAAAATGCAGAGATTGCCAAGTGAATAAAAAAACAATTTTAGTAACTAGTCATAGACCCAATGTTTTAAATTCCATTTCGATGATCATTTCGTTTAAATACTGAAACGGAATATTTTGGTTCTGGTGCATTCCAATGTACCGTTTTAGAGATTAATTATATATATATATATTATATATAAATATTGATATGTATATATAAACTAACAACTAATAGAATATATAAATATATATATATATATGTAAGTGTGTATGATATATATGTGTATATATATGGAAGAATTGAAAATTTATAAAATGAATATACGTTAAAAAAATTACAAACTTGAGTTAAGACACAAAAACAAAGAAAAAAAAAAAGAATAGAGAAATTATTACAAATAATGATAAAAAAAAAGAATGAGTGGACATAATTAAAGTTACAAAAAATTTAAAATTACATAAATACATTTTATATTCTAGAATTAATTAAATACCATCCAAGCATAAGAACATTACAAAAACAATCCGAAACGGAATAAGGTCTGGAATGTCAATTTCGACAAAAAATTGACTAAAATGGCCGAAACGAGTTGGAATTTAAAGCAAAATAAAAAGGGAATGTATAGTGTACCGGATACTACATCGAAATAGAACGAAATTTAAAACTATGCGTAGACCTGTGTGTGGGTTGAAATAACTATATTGTTATTACTATTTAATCAATTACCTTATGTGGTGACTAAAGGGTTTGTTTCCCTCAATTTTTTGAAAATGAGAGAAAATGTTTTTTTTTTCGAATAAGAGTAGATGAGAGATTGAGAAAACAAAATTTATATCACACGAGAGGAATGGCTTTTCCAACAAGAGGAGGAGAAAAGAATCAATAAATGACAAAATAATAAAATGTATGAAAATGATTGATGACGTGGCCCATTCTTTTATGAAGATATTGCTTTAGATTTTGAAAAATAATATTTGCAGTTATAGAATACGCAAACACTACACCCTCTTTTTTAAAAAAAATAAATAAATATGAGACTCACTTGAAAAAATTAACTTTTAACGATGGATTTCACTATTTTTTAAAATGAATGTGCGACACTTATATAATCCATAACTGTATCCAATATTACTTTTCGTAATACAAAATTGAAATGTTCAATTTTAGTAATACGAAGTTAGGAATCAATAAAGAAACTCTTACATTGCAACTTTAACTGAAATTGGACCTTAAAGATATGCTAATAAAACAAATCAGAGGTGTTGGGTAATCCATGCAACAGGTAAAACACTCAAACACCAAATCACTTAGAAAGTGGCATGAATAGTTTGGGCCAAGTTACTATTATGGTAAATCCATTAGGCCCAATTTCCATTGTATTCATATTTGGACCCAAGTTTTATCTTTTTGGGCCTATTTTCAGATTGATAGAAAGAGAGGAAAAAAAAAAAAAAAAAAAAAGAAAAAAGAAAAAAGAAAAAAGTAAAAAGAAAGTGTTCAGCCGAGAATGATATTATGATTGCATATTCAATTGTTAATTGAACATCTTGTAGTGCAAATGGTAATCCGATGCAACTTAGGTCCCCATGCCATAACACAAACCAAACGCAGACAGTTGCTATCATCGAGGTCCTCAAACGAAACGATGCCGCTTGGCTCGCAACACTCCTCAAGAGGGTTATAATTTATATGCATACAAAACGAATGATGCAACCAACTTATTAACAATATCATATATAACACCATGTATTAGTACAACGTTATTTGCTAAAGATTTCATTATAATATTGCATGGTTCTCGCTGAAAACAGACCTGCTCAAAGTCCACATCGTCACCTATTAAGCTCTGAATTGGTGTTGAACAATTTTGTTGATTTTGGACCCGTGCTAGCTTTTCACCTCCCAACGCGTGCAGTACTGTTTAAAAGAGATTCATCACTCTAGATAGTGAGATAAGATGATTTTAAATGAGTTAAATAAAATATTATTAGAATATTATTTATTATTATTATTATTATTATTTTGAGATTTGAAAAAGTTGAATAGTTTATTATATTTTATGTGAAAATTTGAGAAGTTATAAGGATGAGATGAAATGAGATGAGATGGTTTCTGAATCCAAATGCAAAAACTCGATCCTTCTTCTTCCTTTTTGGTCTCTTCTAGCAAGAGCATGCAAAAAGTTCATGACCTCTGTAAGTGATCCACAAATGGATGTTTGAGAAATGAGATAAGATTAGAAATCTGTAAATAGTAGTAAATTGTTTGAGTTAATGATATTTTATAGAGTTTTGAGAAATGAAAGAGAAAAATTGAATAAAAATATAATAAAATTAAAATATTATTAGAATATAGTTTTTAATATTATTTATTTATTTTTAGATTTGAATAAGTTAAAATTATTTTTTATGTTTTGTTTAAAATTTGAAAAAATTGTAATGATTAGATGAAAAAATTAAAAATTTGAAATTGAAAAGTGTGTGGTGTTTGGATGTTGAGATGAGATAAGATGAGATGAAACCATTTCAACATCCAAACAACCCCATTAAAAAAAAAAAAAAAAAAAAAACAATTTGAACTAACTTGAAAGCTAACCAACCAACTGTTATATATATATTTTTTTTCAAAGCCAGCTTTAATCATAGAAGACAACAACAGAAAGAAGAGCTATAGACCAACATCAATTAATTAGCAGCAGTTCATGAGTATATAATCCTAAATCCCGCTCTTTGTTTCAAATAAAAGGAAAGATATTTACTTAAAGAAAAAGGAGAAAACAAAAGCTCATATAATGATGATTGCGTTGGTTCATTCTAATTTTAACTTTGTGGGGGGTTTGATCCAGTCGTAATGATTTCTGTGCTTTCTCCATCCTAAGCCTTTTTCTCCTTTTAATTTGTTCGAAAATACATGCCTGCTTTTGTACGATTACACTAATTCCAAACACTTTGCCTAATTGCATGCTAATGGAGAAGGGATGCTTGATCTGATCCTGACCGTACACTTAAATTAAACAGAACAAATAATTAATACTCATAAACATGGTCGGCCATTGTGGATCATCTAATGTATTCTTACTGGCTTGAGTGAGTGATCACTGAGCGTATTATCCGCAGCAAAAAGCTGCAATATTAATAAAAGTAGTTGCTGTTGTTCTTAGCTTTTAAGGAAGGAAGAGCATATTAATAATCCGAAACCCATAAAAAAAATGATTAATTAATATATCAAGCTTTGCATGCATGGCTGATGGGTTGCCTACCTCTTTCAAGCACAATAACACTGCAGACAGAGAGATTTCATATCACTGCATGCCCAGGAATCACATCACATTAACTCTCCAATATTGATTGCCAATTTGCAAAGGTGGGTGTGCCTCATTAAAATGTCGACATGCACACCTCAATAATTACTTGAACATTTACTTCACAACTACCTCAGCTTGCATGGCTCGATTGCTGCACTAGTACATATATTATATATATGGTATACAGTTTGGTCTGGGAAGACGTTCTTGACAACTTTCAGCCGCGGTAGTCTATGCAATTTGGAGAGAACAAAAAAGAAAAATGAGAACTTTCCATCGGTTTTAAGAATAATGAAATAAGTACTGCTACTTTCATGGCTATTTTTAGGAAAAATGTAAATGATTTCTTTTGCCATTGTCCTTGAAAATTGATTGATGTTGTTATTTATTTATTTTCTTAATCTCTAATCGTGGATTTATTTTTATAAAATATTTTTGTAGTTAAAACATTTCTCTTTAATTAATATATAGATAGTACTTGTCTGAGAGTAACAATTTTATATTTTGTATTCGAGCATAAGATTAATATAATTTTACGACCTTAACAAGATTGACTCAAGTTCAAGTTCTTCAACTTGCACTATCGTTGCGTTTCCAATCTTGTCTTAATGTATCAATATTCTTGATATTTTAAATGCCTATTGAACAGGATAAAGAGAATATTGCAAAATTACCGTTGTTTTAAAAATTTAAACTTATGAAAAGATGTAAATTTTTATTTTCTATCATTAACACTCCTTACGTATATGTAGACTCTCCTCAATATGCAGTAGATCTAACATATGAATATTAATGTGTGGAGAAGTGTAAAATCTGGTGAATACAAGACTTCTGTTATGATATTATAAAATCACTACTATACAAAAAACTGAATTTATAAAAAGATGCAATTTTACTATTTTTTTATGTCCTTACACGGTCATATAGCGTATATTTGCATTAAAAGGCGCACTGGAAGTTTAAAATGTCCGCTACTTCACTTCTTCGAATATCTGATTTACTAGAGACGTTTTCCACCATTTATTAGCTCAGCAACTTTGGCCTCATTTAAAATTTTTACTTGAGGTTGCTCCATGCCAAGTAAATGAGTTAGGGATCCATTTATACTTCCATATCTTAACGTACTCACCATTCTCAACTCTCCGAATTGATGAGACCGTCTTTTAATTAAACCATACGCTGACCAAATACTTCTATATATGTACTCTGTGCATAATATGGATTATTAATCAATTTGGTTTGCATTAAAGAAATTTACACTACGGAAATATTTTGCTTTGAAAATCTTGCTGCCAGAGAAGTAGGGTTATGCATGAGTACTCTCTATGCTTGTTTAGCTAAGACTGCCTTATTAATCTTCGAGATTCTGAAAGCCTAAACCACCATCTGATTTGGCTTTTTCCATCTGATCCGACTTTAACCAATGCATATTTGAGCCTTTGTCTTGATGGTTCCACCAAATACTTTGCATCATAGCATTGATGTTCCTGCATAGTCATTGAAATTAAGGAGGAAAAGACATATACAATAGGCCGGTTGGAATGGCTTTCATCTTCCTTGGAAGGGGTATTTTTCCCCAGGGGCCCGGCTTCCACCTGAGGACCCTCAAGACCCAAACTCTAAGTGAGCCCAGCCCAGCCCAATCTCCTGCGGGGAAGAATTGGGCCACGACAGGCGCGGGAGGGGCCCAGGCCAAAATCGTGCCTGAAGAAGGGCAACTGCATTAAATGCATGGGCATGATATGTGAGCGATAATCCCGACAAAAGATTCAGTTGCCGAAAGTGGGTTGCCCCATTAAATGCGACTATCTGGTAGACTGACGGAAAGGGACCCGAGAAGGGAAAATTGGAGACAAAAGAGGAAGTCGGAACAGAGATTCGGTAACTTCGATCTTCCTTGAAACTCTGATCATAACTTCTTACTCCTTACGTTGTTCTCTAGAGGATGCTGACTTTGGGATCAGAGGTGACACGACCACCCCCCACCACCCTTTCTTCCACCTTCGTAGGTACATGAGAATTATCGTTCCCCAGTGCTACAAAACACACATCAACAATTGGAGCCATTTATGTGATTTGATATAATTTTGGCCTAACAGCGTTAGTGTGCCAGTTACGACCCACTTCATAATGGTCCATGACTGAGAAACTGCACTAGCCAATCGAGAGGGCATATCTACGGAGACCAAGAGTAAGTGGCAGACCTACACCGGATCGAAGGAGTGAGCGACAGAGCGCATAAGGAAGAGTCCTGGGCACATTGGAGGAATATGTTCACACCCAAAGTCGCCACAGCTATACCCACCTTAGAGCACTGATCGGTAAGTGGAAACTCGGGATGAGCAAAATTTGAAGCAGGGAGAGACTAACGAGCTCCTCGAATTATCCCTGGATCTTGCCCACCCAGAGAGGAGAGTTAGAATAGAGACAAGGACGGATAACAAAACGAGATCTCAATTAATACAATTTCTTGTCGAGTAGCAGAACATGTTAGCTTGGCGTCACATGGATATGCCTGAAATCAATAGAAACATAATCGAGCACCGTTTAAGTGTAAGTCTCAACACGAGAAAGTCTGGCAGAAAAGACATACCTTTAGAGTAGAGAAATACTCGACGATAGCATAGGAGGTTGACCAGCTACTGATCATGGGCTTTCTAATGTGGTCCTGGTGTGAAAGTTGAATGATAATGGAGAATGTGCATAGATTTCACCGACCTAAATAAGATTACCCAAAGGACAACTTCCCCTTACCAAGCATTGACCGGATCGTTGACTCGACAGTTGGGCAAAATGTGATGATCACTATGGATGCCTACTCCGGATACAATCAGATCTAGATGAGCTGGGAAGACGATGAGAAAATTGCTTTCATCATGGACTAAGGTCTCTACTTCAATCGAGAGATGCGCTTTGGCCTCAAGAATGCCAGGGCCACCTACTAGAGACTTGGAAACAGGATGTTTAAGTAGCAGATAAGTCGCAGCATGGAAGTATACATTGACGACCTATTGCTTAAAAGCAAGGATCCAGAAGGACATGCTGGGGACTTGAGGGAGGCCTTCATAGTCCTTTGGAAGTACAGAATGAGACTCAACCCTGTCAAATGCGCTTTCAGAGTCCCCCACACCATCAACTAGGTATAGAGGTTGGCGAGTAGAATTGCGGTACTCAATCGGTTTATCTCCTTGTACTCAAGTGTGTGCCATTCTTCCAAGTGCCACGAAAGGCCCACAAATGGAACGATGATAGCAAGGACGCATTCACTCGACTAAAGGAATACCTCACCAACCTGCCCATACTAAGCCAAACAACATTTGGAGAGACACTGTATATATACCTGTCGGTGACAACTATCGTTGTCTCAGCAGTACTGGTCCATGAGGAGGATAAAGTACAAATGCCTATCTATTACGTCAGCCATGCACTAAGGGGAGTGGAACTAAGATCCACCAATGGAGCTGTTGACATTCTCGCTGGTAGCAGCTGCACGCAGACTCAGACCATACTTCCAAGCACACCCACTTAGAGTCCTAACGGAAGCACCACTGAAAAAGGGCCTATAGTGCTTGGACATGTCCAGATGCCTGATGAACTGGTCGATTGAGTTGAGCGAGTTCGATATCGACTATGTGCCTCAAACGGTGGTTAAGGGCTAGGCATTGGCAACTTTGTCTTAGAGATTATGAGATTTACCAAGGAAACACCCACTAGGCCGGGGGGCAACCAGTGGTATGTCTACGTCAATGGATCTTCATGTCGAAAAGGCAGGGGTGTACATAGTATCCGGCGAGGGCAAGGAAATCTACCACTTAATCTGACTTGGGTTCAAAACCACCTACAACGAGACGGAATATGAAGCTTTGTTGGTAGGGCTCGCCATCGTGAGACCACTAGACGCGGTGGATGTGAGAGTAAATGTAGACTTCAAGGTGGTGGTGAACCAGGTCAAATGAGCATAAATGGCAAAGAGCAAAAAGCTCCAACTCTACCAATAGCGAGTATAGGAAGAGCAGGACCAATTCAGGAGCTTTGACATCAAACAGATCCCCCGAAAAGACAACTAGAGGGCAGATCGACTGGCCCGAGCCACGTCCAGAATGGATGAATTACCATGGAAAGCATTCACCAAAGTAGTGGAAGTCCTGGCTGTGGAGGCCATGGTAGCTGAAGGGAATATGTTGTATCAGAATGGGGCTGTGAGATAAGTCGGTTCTTGGTCACTAGAGAATTACCAACTCAGAAGGTGGAGCTGAGAAGGGTGAAGAATAGAGCTGCCTGACTCACTTTGGTGGACGAGAAGCTGTACAAATGAGGCTTCTCTTCCCCTTCTCATGTGTATCTCCCAGAGGAAGCCTAGTATGTCAAGAAAAAGATACATAAAGGGGTTTACGAGAACCATTCGACTGGAAGGACCTTGGCGGGACAGGCATTGAGACTGCGTTATTATTGGTCCCAAGCCCTTAAAGATGCGGAAGAATTCGTGTGAAACATGCCAGATAGATGCGCTAGTCCCGCATCACCTACCTAAGGAAATGACGTGTATTGCGTCCCCTGGTCGTACCCACAGTGGGGGTTGGACATCGTGGAACTGATGCCAAGGGAAAATGGCACTGTAAAGTTCGTTTTGACCTAGTTCCTGTGGAAAGCTTTGGTCTTCCGGTACGACATACCCTGAATCATCATCGCAAACAACAGAAGGCAGTTTGATTCTGATCCCTTAGAAAAACTAGTGTGGAGAGCAGGGCATAAAGTCCAGGTATTCTTCCCCAGGTCACTACCAGTCTAATGGGCGAGTGAAGGCGACCAACAAGTTACTAGTGGGAATCTAGAAGAAAAAATTAACGACCAAGAAAGGGAAATGAACAGAAGAGCATCCAGGGTCCTATAAGCAAATAAACAAAGTAAAAATCCATTAGACAAATCCATTCACATTTGTACGGAGAGAGTAATGATCCGATAAAGGTGGGTATGCCAACCTTCCAATTCAACACTTCAAAGAAAGAACAAGCAAAGAAGCATTGCGTACGAACTTGAACTTGGTAGAAGAAAGAAGAGATGAAGCGAGGTAAAAATGGTGACTAGCAGGAGAAGAGCAAAGCAGTAGAGCAGTACTTTAATTGAAGGGTCAAGCCCCGGTCATTCAAAGAAAGAGATTTGATATTGAGGGAAACTTGAGTGATGTTCCAGAAAGAGGGAAAGCTCGAGGGGTCGTACGTAGTCATGACCTGTTAGAGATCCAGCACATACAAGCTTAAGGAATCTGAGGGGAGTAACACGTTTAGGACTATGTAAGAGGGGAGTACACGTTTAGATTGATCTTTCAATGAAAGAGTTTTGTTACTTATGCTTTGCTAATATATCGCAGAACTCACTCTCAAGCCCTTTAGGCATCCAAATGCCACCCAATGTGGTCAATTCCAAATCCCATCTGGCCAATCGGGTCGATGCTCGGCTGTTGAACCTCGACGCGCACAGGGAGGAACATCTCTAACAAGTATCCCAATCTCTTCTTGCCACCTAGTGCGGTTGATTCCAAATCCTGCCTTGCCATTCGAGTCAATGCTCTGTAATCGAACCCCGACAGACACAGGGGAGAAACCTCTTCCAAGTGTCCCAGTCCCCCTTCGCCACTGACCTCGATCAACCCTAGATCCTGCTTAATTACTTAGAACGATGTTCCGTGCTCGCACCTTGGTGTCCAAAGGCCACCCAGCTCAGTTGATTTTAGATCCCACCTGGTCACTTGGGTTGATGCACCGCTCTCAAACCCTGACAAGACTAGGGTGGAACACCTTTCCCAAGTCTCTCCTCCGCACTCGTGCCTCATCAAATCCCACCTGGTTTCTTAGGGCAATACTCTACGCTCGTGCCTCATCAAACAAGGGAGGGAACACCTCTCCTAGTATTCTAGTCCTCTCGCCACATCATGGTTGATTTCAGATCCCGCTTGGTCCTTTAGGGAGATGCTTCACACTCATGCATAGGCATTCAAATGCCACCCAATACGGTCGATTCCAGATCCTACCTAGTTACATAGGTTGATTCTCCGAGCTCAAACCTCGATGGATGCAGGGCAAAACACCACTCCCAAGTGTCCCAATCCCCCCTCACCACCCAGGGCAATCGATTTCAGATTTCGTCTGGTTCCTCAAAGCAATGCTCTGTGCTAGCACCTCAGCAGACAAAGGAGGAAACACCTCTCTTAATAGTCCTTAGTCCTCCCCGCCATCCAACGCGGTCGATTATGGGCGAGCACAGACTTAGTCGGAGTCGGATTCCTCTAAATCCAGTTCTGAGTTTGTCTTGTCGGAGTGAAGTTGGATTTAGGCTTTCAGCTTAAGGCTTCTTTTTTTTTTTAGCTTCATATAGCCCATTTAGAAAAGAATTTTTTGTGGGCTTTCATATATCATTTTTTTGGAAAAAATAAAAACTAAAATTAAATCATTCACTGCTAATTTACTTCTATACTAAAATCTAACTTATTTTTATACTAGATTTATACTATAATGTCTAATTATAAGTTATTATACTATAGTATTACATATTATTTTTAGTGTCTAATTACATGTTATAATAGTTTAGTAAATTTGTATTATATGTTATTAACTTATTATACTAGACTTACTAGTTATTTCTATATTAGTGTCTATTTCTATACAAGACTTATATTATAGTGTCTAATTACATGTTATTATACTTTAGTAAAGTAGTATATGTGTTATTAACTTATTATACTAGACTGATTAAATACTTGTGTTTAACTTATTTCTATACTTGATTATATATGGTAGTAATAGTATGATGTTTACATATACTAAACTATCATTAGTCTATTTATATTATAGTAGGAGTATATTATTTTATAATAATTAACTCATACTAGTGTATTATTGAATTTAACTAAATAAGTTCTAGTTATATAACTATATAACTATAACTAGCATATACGATAAATATATAGATAAATATAAACTTTTATAACATATGTATAATATCGAGTCAGAGTTGATGGGAAAAGTCAGAGTCGTAGTCGGTCCAACGATACATCTGACTGAAAAATTAAAAAGAAATCTGACTCCGATTCTTTTTTTCAAAGTCAGAGCAGAGTTGGAGAGAGTCGGAAGGAGTTGGATTTTTGGATTTTTGCTCAGCCCTACGGTTGATTTCAGATCCCACATTCTGCCTAGTTCCTTAGGGTGATTCTTCGCGCTTGCATCTCGACGGAAAAAAGAGGGAACACCTCTCCAAACTGTCACAACCCTTCCCCACCACCTAGCGCAATCGATTTCAAATCCGCATGGTCCTTTAGGGTGATGCTCCGCGCTCGCGTATAGGCGTTCAAATGCCACCTAGTGTGGTCAATTTCAGATCCCACCTGGTCCTTAAGGCAAAGCTCCATGCCCGCTCCTAGGCGTCAAAACGTCGCCTAGCATGGTCGATTTTAGATCCTGCATGGTCCTTTAGGGTGATGCTCCAATCTCACGCATAGGTGTCCAAACACCACACAACCCATATGCCAGACGATGGGGGAAAAAGACACAAAAAGGTGAAAGAGAACAAGAGTGCATGGCACGAGACACAAGGAAGAACTTATTATATACATGCATCGACATCAGAGTACAAGATACAAGTTCCTAGCCCATAGGCGGGTAAAACAAAAAAACACAACAAACAAACGTGATTCTCAAGGATAGGGGTTCGGAGGAGGGAATGCATCCGACATCAAGTCGCGAACTAGAGAATCGAGGAATTGGAGTGAAGAGCCATCGATCCGAAGGATCTCAGGTCGACCTCTAGAAGATTGACCCTGGGATTCTCAAGAACGAAGCACTACATCCCCTCCAAGCCCTCCCGATAATGTTGACCCTAGGCCCAATTACGAACTGGCCTCGGCCCTGCCAGTTGAGGGGAAATCCACGCTAGGTTGCCTAATGAAGCAACGAGCTTAGACATCACGGAGGCCACCCGTGCATCTCGAACAGTGACTTTGTTTCAAGCCAAACCAACTCAGATCTAAGGGACTAGAGCTCCTCCACCCGTGATCCCGCTTTCCTCACGACTCCTCAAGAGGGAATCGTTAAGGCTCGCAATCAACTAGTCCTGCAACCTGACCTCTCTTCAAGCAACTCCTACTCTTCTATATCCCTGAAATGCTGTTCCTCAAAAGGGAGTGTTTGATCCCACGAGCGATGTCGTCATGACTTTGGCAACGCTCCCTCAGTCGTGTCAACTCGGCTTCACTAAGATGGCGACTCGCCTCCTCGTCCTTTCTGGCCAATTCATCCTCGAGCCAAGAAACCCAATCCTGGAGACAGGCACTCTCCTTCTCTAAGTTTGCTTGCCTATCCATGATCCAAGCCACGATGTGTTCGATTCCCTGACACACATAACAACAAAACCATAAGAGGAAGAGAGATGAAGCATGTTAGACAACAAACATAACAAGGGAAAGAGGCATACAGGGACAAAATCCCTCTTAGTAAGCTGGCGATCTCTTGAACGGCTTCAGCCCAAGTGATGCCCCTCATCAGGATGGACCCAGGCTCCCCTATGCTCCCCACCCTTCCCTTGCAAGAACCGCGCTAGTTCGATTAGCCACCTGGCAAGGTCACGGAGGGGGCCCATAGGGAACTGTACTAACCTCCCCGCAACTGGGGATCTCACCACTATTGGCTCGCCCACCTTTCTGGCTAGTGTCTCCACACCGGGGTCCTAGTGACCCGTCTCCATCGCAATGCTCTACGGGAGCCCTTCTTCGATGCCCCCCATGGCTGACGTTTCCTCTTATATGGCTCTAAAGAGAGGGGCACGGAAGGTGTGTGGCTCGCCACTGAAGGTCGTGGACAGAAAGGTACCAGTGGAGCAGCCCTCCCTCGCAGATCTCCTCGATGACTCGATCGATGCGGCAGCTGACAGAGTTTCCTCAGAACTGTTGAATGCTCACCCACGATGGCTGAGCCCACAAGTTAAGGATCTGGAAAAGTCACAAAGAAGGCCATGTCAACCTCTTGGTCTGCACCCGCTGATATCGTGGTGACACCAAATAGCTCGACGGGGTAGAGACAGGAGCTCGGTACTGAAGGGGAGTCGTTGACCTCCATAATCTCCAAGAAGTCAGCCTCTCCTTGCTCCATAAGAGCCCGAACACTATCTGGCAAAGGCAGGTTGAGATGTGCCTCCACCCTATCCGCTCCAACCCTCCGCAATGACAATAGGGTTGACGCCTTGGCCAAGACGATGAGAGGGGTGCAAGGCGTTCGATGACCATTCCTTGAATAAGAAGAAGTCCCTGGCCTTTTGGGGTTGCCATCAAGCTCGCGGGTCCTGTGCAGACCCCAAACAGATCCTCCTTTTCCTTCCTTTTCCCCTGGGCTGCGTGGCCTTTTCTCGCCTCCACCCCCTCACGAAGTCGTGGCCCACGACCTTGACGGGTCCAACATCACCATGAACTGCTTGATGCTGGCCATAGTCAGAAAAGTGTCGCTTCAATCTTCTTCCTGATGCGCCTCAACCCAGGCATAGACCTACCGACACGAGCCCACTCCCAGGTGAACAAGTTTATCATGAAGTCCTTGCTGTCAGGGAAGATCCCCCAAGCTAATCAAACATGAAACTCTCAAAGGATCATCTCCCCAGAAATCTCCCAACCCCGACACGAAAAATAAATTATTTGACCAGTCTTTGATGCGGTTGTACTAGGGTTCTAGACCGGTGAGGTGGAACCTGGGGCAGGACCTGAAGCTGCATACATTGCCCTTGTAGCATTGGATCTTATGGGTGTGGAAAAAGTCCCTGGCAGTCGGATCTGGACATTCTTTGTTATTCTCTAGAACATCTCGTATCGAACTGCTAAAGGGGAGCAGCATTTTGTTGGAGAACAAGAGCAACTTTCTCGGCAAATCCCTCTGTGTTTACAACGCTCTGTCTGGGTTTTGGTCTCTCTAGATTGATGTAGTTGGATATCCCAAACAAGGTGTGCACGACCTCGATATTCACCTGGGAGACAAATGATGACCAATGGTATCCTTTGAAATACAGGGAAGCGTCGTAGGGAATAGTCTCAAAACTCCGCGGCGAAGCCTCGAGGCACGGGGGGCACAATTTGGTGGGCGAGATGCATGAAGCGATTTTGGGGACCATTGTCTTAAGCAACGATCAGAGGCGAAGAACAAGCTTAGGTTTTCCCAAAGGATGAAGAAGGAATAGAGATCCCGTGGAAGGTGGAGTGTCTGTGGATGGGACTGGGTATTTAAAGAGATTATGAATTGGGTCGCACGGGCTTCAAGGCAAAGAAGGCCAATATTTGTTATAAAGGCAACATGGGAAATAATGGAGAAGTGACATTTAAATCCCGCCATTGGCACACTGAGAATTGATGGGATAACTAGAAGGGTATTTTTCCTCCTAAGGGCCTGGCTTCCACATGAGGACCCTCAAGGCCTGAAGTCTAAGTGAGCCTATCTCGGCCCAATCTCTTGTGGGAAGAATTGAGCCACCGTAGGAGCGGGCAAGGCCCTAGCCCAGATCATGCCTTAAGAAGGGCAACCGCATTAAATGTGCTGGCATGATATGCGAGCAGGAATCTCGATAGAAGATTATGTTTCCGACAAAGGGGGTTGCCCCATTAAATGAGACTACCTGGCAGACTAAGGGAAAGGGACCGAGAAAGGGAAAATTGGAGACAAAAGAGGAAGGGGGAACAGAGACTCGGTAACTTCAATCTTCCTTGAAACTCTACTCATAACTTCTTACTACTTACGTTATTCTCTGGAGTACGCTGAATTTAGAATCGGAGGTGACACAACCACCCCCACCACCCTTTCTTCCACCTTCGCAGGTACAAGAGAATTGTCATTGCCCAACGACTACAATACACGTATCAACATTGCTACTATGTAATTTTATAATTTTTTTAAATTTATTTTATTTCCCATTTGTAGTACCCTTTCACATGCTTCTCTCTGCCCATACTTCAATACAAAATTTGTCGGAAATATATATTAAAAAAATTGTGAAATTAGGATGGCAGATTCTAATGGAATATCAAAACAAAGTTCAAAGCTCAAGCGTAATGAAGATTTCTTTATAACATCTTTTATTCTATGTTTCAATGCTAGAGGTTTTGAAGGAGTGAAAGACATACACAATCAAGGTCTCTAGTTAATTGAGCAATAGAGAGCAAGTTTTTCTTGATGTCCGGAACGCACAACACGTTTTGCAATGGAATAGAAAAATTGATCCTATAGGATACAATGAAGCCATTTGGTTTTATTCTTATTTTTAGTAGCACTTTCTAGAACAACTAAAAAATGCCCTTTTAAGAGAATTATGGGATAAATAGACATTGATCAATTGACCGTTCTATAATTATTGTGACCATAACTTAAGGACCTGAAAATTCTTCATAATTATCATTACTGAGCCCGCTTAATGCTCATCATAATTTGCACCATGATATCTGGTCTTAAATTTCAGATTTTAGAATAAATCATGATGCACTCCAACGGTTAGAAAAGACTAACTTTCTATTACATAACATATGTAGACTGCGCTTAGTGCTTGCCACGTTTTTATAGCCTTCATTCATTGCTCGGGATGAGCAATCTTCGCTAGGGCGAGCAGTCATCGCTCGGGGCTCACTCGAGGTAAGTGTTGAGTGGACTAGTTTTCCTGCTTTGCTCGTTCCTAGGGCGAGCAGCAATTCTTGCCTGAAAATCTTGTCTACATTTTATTTGATCAATCTATAATTTATATTTTCTCTATTTTATCTCAATGAGATAACCTCACCATCAACTCACAAGATATGTATATATATATATAACTAATTATATCATATAATTATTTGAAATAACCAAAATATTAGGGGTGGGTAGCGGGTGCCTGCCACCCACTACACCGCCCCCGCCTGGATGGGGTGGGGGATCTGCTCCGCACAGACAAGAGGCGGGGCCCCCTGCCCGTATGAAAGGGGTGTTGCGGAGGCAGGGGACGGAGGGGCTCAGCCCCACTCCCGCATGTATAAGGCCAACCAAACCCCGCCCCCTAAACTCAGTTTCCTAAACTCTCTTGAACTGTCTCAATCTCTCTCATCTTGATCTTTCTCTTCCTGAACTCTCTCGATCTCGTTTGCCATGAAAGTAACAGATGCCGACAGAGAGGACTCGATTGGGATTGTTGTAATAGATGTCGCCGAGAGTAATCGATTTCTTTTGCCATGAAAGTAACAGATGCCAAGGTCAATGAATCTCTCTTTATCTGGATTTGTTCATTGTTGTAAAAGACATCGAGATAGATAAATCTCTCTTGATCTGAGTTTATAACTTGTTCTGGTGTTTGGATTTGTTGTAATCGATTAAAGGAGCTGGGGAGGGGAGGGGAGGAGAGGGGGAGGAAGGGGCAGGGGGTGGACGGATGAAGGTCCATCCCGCATCTCGTGTAACGGACGGGGTACCCACCCTTGCATGGACGGAGGCAGATTATTGGGAAAAAATCCCCACCCCCACCCATGCGAGGGCGGGGAAGGGGTGGCCCGCCCTGTAAGGGGCGGGTAGCACCCCTACAAAATATTATATTCTATTTAATTCATAGATTCTAAAATTCCCTCACTATTTCAAATAATATATATTCCATATATTAATAATATATGGTATCTTGTGCATTTTGACAATAATAAATCTCTTTTGGACTTGAACCTTTGCCTAGTACTATAAATATATCAAGACCATGTCAAGGTATTCAGTGAACGTGTCTGGAATTGACGACCTTTTTAGACTAGTCATATATATATTTAACGCAATTATGTTTTAATCCTTCATGCGTTTGTACTCAACTTGAACAATATGGCTATGTGCATATATCCCCGTTTCATGAAAGCTCTAGTTAAGGCTAAAACAATAGGAAGCGGCTACACCTCCACTCTCACATAGGTGAGTTCATCTAAGGTGATCATGTTTCACCTCGATAAATTTGTCTATAAACTCGTTAAGAGTCTAACTCATTCTTCAAATTTAGGAATACTGTAACACTAGGATACATCTATTTTGAAATTTGGTTTTAATCTCTAGTCTTTTAAAACTTTAATTACTCTGTTGACTTGTTGATACCCATTGAACTTTGCTCTTGTTTCAATACAAGGTTGGGTTCACATCGTAGGCGATGTACTTAACTGACTGTAACCTCATTCCCTTTGCTTTTTTGGGAATCAAGTCCCTTGTGATGCCGTTTGTTAACGGATCCGCCAGATTTTGAATAGACTTAACATTTTCAACTGCAGTTACTCAATTATCTAGAAACTCGTGCACATAATTCTACTGCAAACTAATATGTGTCGATTTAGAATTGTACGTCTTGCTCTACCTACTCACAAGGTTGTCTCACTATCTCAATAGATCGTTACAGCAGGAAATGGTCTAGTTCAGAATGGTACGTCTACCAACAAATTTCTAAATCATTTATCTTCTTTACATTTAATTCTTAAAGCAATAAACTCATATTTTATTGTATAATAATGAGTTATACTAGATTGCTTCTTTGATCCCCATAAGATTGCATCTCCTCCCAACGAAAAAATCTACCCACTTGTAGACTTTGATTTAGATTCTACATTATTACAACTTGCATTACTGTCCCATTCTAATACAACGAACTCCCTTTGATAAAGTAGACCGATATTTTTAGTCCCCTTTAGATATTTTAGGACTCGTAAAATTGCATCCTAATGCTCTTTACCTGGATTTCTAGTAAATCTATTTAGCCTTTCAATAGCAAATCCAATATTAGGCCTAGTTCAATGGATAGCATACATTAAATTACCTATTACACTAGCATATTCTATTTGGGGTCTATATCATTTGGTGTTGATACTAGCTTTTGGTCTTCATGACCATACTTCTTGATTACATTCTCAAAACAATAAGTTTGTGTCATGGATAAACCATTGAATGTTCTCACAACCTTGATCACGAGGATTGCATCAACATTTCCCATATCTTTCATGTCAAGTATTGAGAAAAGAGACTTTTCGGCTTCTTCTACACTTTGAAGGTTGCTTCCAAATATTAAGATATCATCAACGTACAAACAAATAATCATCCAAGTATTACTATCTATTTTATAATATACCACACCTATCAACATCATTCACTCTAAATCTATAAGAAAAACTAATAAAGAGATTTAATCGATTTCAATCTTTTTTTTCATGACTAGTCATGATAAATCCCTCAGGTTGCTCTATCTAAATCTCTTCATCTAGGTCACCTACTAAAAAAGCATGTTTTAAATCCATTTAGTGAACTAGTAGATCATTGAGGGATGCAAGAGAAATTGATATCCTAATAAAAGATATTCATGCAACATGAGCATAAGTATCAAAATAATCTATACTTTCTCGTTTTCTACATCCTTAACAACTAAGCGTGCTTTGAGTTTATTAATGGAACCATCAGCATTAAGCTTCTTTCTGAAAGCCAGTTACATCCTATTGCCTTTGATCCAGGAGGTAAATCAACTAGTTTCCAATTAGGAGGTAAATCCACTAACTCCCAAGATTTCATTTCATCATTTATAGCCTTTTTCTAGAAAGCTACATCCTGCAATGCCATTGTTCCTTAGTAAGATGAAGGACCGCCTTCAACTTTAAGAATGAACTAAACTTCCTTCTTCACCCCATTTCTATCTCCTTATGCTAGATAGATTAGAAGATTGGGACCATACGAAGTTTCTTTTCGAGGTATTTTGCTTCTTCTTAGTTCAAATTTAGTATGATGCTCTACTTCATTTTCATAAGTGCTTGGGATATAGTCACGAGTTGTATTCTTTTGAAAATTGTACTTATTCAAATTTTCCAAGAACTCAACATCTCTAGATTAATAAGTTATTGTTGTTTTGAGAACATCCAATAAAAACACACGTACGAGATTTAGAATCCAATTTTGATCTTTTAAGATCTGGTTTTCAAATGCAAGCTCACCGCAATACTTTTCTTTCCAAAAATAGTGTCATGATTCAAAAGGAGTTTTCAAAAATTTCTTATAGGGTACTCTGTTTAAAATATAACAAGCGGATAAAACTGCTTCACTAGATACATTAAGAGGAAGATCGGAACTTAAAAGCATAGTATTAACCAATTTAATAAGAGTTCTATTTTTTTCATTTCACTATACTGCCACGAATTTAAAAGCATATTATTCACAATTTCAATAAGAGTTCTATTTTTTCATTTGACTAAACCGCCATGATCAGACCGTAAGTCCTTAATCTTATTACCCAATTGATTTTCTAGTTAGCTATGTAAAACAGAAATATAGAGAAAAAAAAAAAAAAAAAAATTAAGCACGACATTACTTCTTTTTTATATGGACATTTAAGAGCGATGCCTTTGCTTTCCACAAATAAAACATGATCATTCTTTTTATTGCTTTAAAAGTTGGGTTAAGGCCAATTTAATTTCTTGAACCTCTTCTCATTCTTGGCTTGCAACTTATTTTTCTATTTGGTTTTGTTAACATCAGTGACATTAACTTTTGTTTTCATCTCCAAAGAATCATCTTTTCGGTCTTTATTTCTAGAGTCTTCTTGAATATGTAAATGGCAATGAAGATATTCTAAGGAACACTTCCTATAATTATGTTTGCACTTTTGCTTGTAATCATTCTAAGATGAGGGAATTTATTAACAATTTCTCCCACCAAAAGATTTTCGGCAAGTCCATAAAATTTGAAATAATGAACATTTCAACACCTGCTTCTTCAATGTTATATTTTGTCTCCAACTCTTCCATAGATCTTTTGCCAAAGGAGATCAGGACCGGTAAACATCATATATGGAATTGGACAATGTGTTGAGGATGTGACCTTTGCATAGAAAATCTTCGTCTTTTCACTTCCTACACTTCTATTTCAATTTGGCATTTTTTTTTTTTTTGCGTTGGACCTGGTATCGCCTTCAAGTCATTTTCAAATGTATGTGAGCTTCGAAGTGGTGAGGAAGAAAAACATATTTTGTTGCCAGCAAGTGAAGTTTTGTCCATTGAAACTAGAGCTATGCAAAATTCTGAAATTTCCGACTCCGCTCGACATCCGCTCCAATTCCGACTCCGACGGAGTCGGACTTGTCAAAATTTGGAGTAGCTCCGAATAGATGATCGGAGTCGGAGTCAGAACGGAGCTCCCTGGGGCAATGACTCCGACTCCGATTTTTTTTAAAAACAAAAACCCAGCTGAGCTGGGTTTTAAAAAAATTTTTAAAAGACGCCGTTCCACTTAATGTGGAACCGTGTCATTTCATCACACTTGCGGGTCCAAAACGCAGGACCCCCGTTCCCGAATCCCCCCGTTCCTTCTTCGGTCTTCCTTCTCCCTTCTCTCTCGCGTCTCATGGAGTCTGAACCAGTGAGCAGCTAAAGTGTCTCGCGTCTCATGTCGAGGGTCTCTGTTGTCGGCGTGCCGCCGTTCCTCGTTGCTCATCTGTTCAGCTTCCGCCTATGCTGAGAGTAAGGGGTTCCGAGCCCTAAATTCCATCACTAGCAATTTAAATTTTTTTTTTCATTTCGTCTCTTATGAATTGGATATTTGAGTGATTCTTGTGAATTGGTTTTGTAAATTTGTAGTAAGGAAATGTGTTTGATGAATTGTATGTTGTATTTGTAAGTTGTGTTATATGCATGCAATGTGTTTGATAAAATGTGCAAGAGAATCAAGAGATGTAAATGGGCTATTTGAATCAAGAAATGAGCTCTATGTTGTTAACATAAAATATATACGGAGCTTTTCATTGGGTGTACGCAGATCAAACATCATGAAATTAAAATAAATATCATGCACCAATGCCTCTTTTCTTACTCAATGCTGCCTTGCCCTTGTGGGTTTTTGATATCTGGGTTAATAAAAAAAGACAACTAAATCGGTGACCAATGCCATTATGCTTCCACACTTTTTTCTATTTGGAAGCAAAGGAGAGGCTTAATATAGACACCTTGTCTATCATAAAAGCTACTAACAAATAACAAAAATTGCGTACTACTCCTTTATATACTTTCATCTTAAATTAATTTATGGGAGGATTTAATTAGCTAGTATGAATACTTATAATTAGGCTTTAATATTTAGCCTTCAATAATTATATATTTATTTAACATGTTATTTTCTTTTTTGCTATATATTTATGTATCTCCAGTAAATTTAGGATGTTTTCCTCATAAAATTTACAAGGTCGATGTAAGATTCTTCTTGCAGGAGTACTTTATGCTTTCATGATCTTCCTTTACACAATAATATTAAATCCTGCCAAGAAAAAAAGTACATTAAATCCATATTTTATGGCCTTTTTAAACTCAAAATTCTGCAGCTGGTTGACTTTTTGATTGCACTAGGCCTATGCACAGATATTAATGCATGCAGCACTTGACATGGGTGCATTTCTAAATATAATAGCACAATTGAGGTGTGAATTCTAAATCTAAATTGATCGTGAGACGTACGTAATTAGGCTGTTAGCTACATATTTCTTGCTCGATCGGCCTGTCTTTATAATTTTAAGCAAGTAAAACTCACAAGGTTTGATAGATGTTTACTCTCAAGTCTCAACTTGTATGTTCTCAAGCCGAATAGTTTAGTTGGAGTTGCTCCATTTATTTGTGGTGGTGTTATATGTTTTTATTGAGGTTTGAAAACCAAACAAACAAACTAACTAACTAGATGCATTTCAGCTTCATTGATATAGCCTAATTTATTTTTAAACTAATTTTTTGCCTAGTTTATTTTTAAACTAATTTTTTGCTTCTAATTTATTTTTTCAGCTTCATTGATTGTGATGATATGGATTCTAGACGTAGTGGAGATGATAATCCACAAGAGGATGTGGCGGATGCCAATGCTATAACTCCTACACCGGTGGGTACTTCCATCCCTAGACCCACATCTAGGGCAGCTACATCTAGAGCAGCTATATCTTGTGCGAGTAGTCGACTTTCACTCCCAGTTGATATAGAGGATGAGGATATGTTCAATGAAGAGGAGGAGATGCCCATTGAGCAAGATCAACCACCACGACCTTCTAAAAAAAGGTCGTGGACATGGGAGCATTTCACCAAAATTATTGATGATGTGGCGAACCCGATAGCAAGATGCCATTCGAAGAAGCAAGGTACCAGTATGTTAATAGCACATCTAAATGGTTGCCAACGATATAAGATAGCGAAGGGATTGACGGCCACTGATCAGACCAACCTTAGTTACCAAACTTCTACAGCTATTGATGGTACACAGACTAAGAAATTGGTCATCCCTTAATACAATGAGAAGATGTTGAGGGACATGCTTGCAGAGATGATAATTATTGATGAGATGCCATTTACCACAGTCTAGAAAAAAGGCTTTCGAAAGTTTCTAAATTTTGTTGAGCCACGATTTCCCATTCCATCACGGTATATGGTGATGCGAGATTGTATGAAGAGGTATGCGAAAGACAAGACGAAGATGAGGAAGATATTAATTATCATCCATACAGAACGTCTGCTACATGTGTATCATAGCACACTACATTGATAGTGAGTGGATTTTGCATAAAAAAATTATTGACTTTAAAGATATTGTGGATCATAAAGGTGCATCCATTGTGGCGAAGATGGATGATTGTTTAAAGGACTGGAGAATTCAAAAAGTGCTGTGTATTACAGTTGACAATGCCAGTGCCAATGAAACAATAATTGAATGGTTTAAGCGGAACACGACTGTGAGAGATGATGTCATTCGGGCCCATGAGTTTATTCACGTTCGATGCTGTGCTCATATCATTAATCTCATAGTTGTTGAGGGGTTAAAAGAGGTTGATGATTCCATAACCCGAGTCCGCAACATTGTACGATATGTGAGGGGTTCCCCTCAAAGGCTTGCCAAGTTTAAGGCAATTGTAGAAGATCTTAAGATTGAATGCTCTAGTATGTTGTGCTTGGACGTTCCGACTCGATGGAACTCTACATACATGATGTTGGATATGGCACAAAAGTACCAAAAAGCATTCGAGTGGATAGAGGTTGAGGATGGGGGCCTGAGGTATGCTTTGTTGGAGCCAGCAGGATAGGGGCTCGGTGCGCCGGACGCACATGATTGGACCAATGTGAGCTACTTTGTTGAATTTTTAAGAATTTTTTATGACATAACCATGCGGCTATCTGGATCCAAATATACGACTGCGAATATTTATACTGACTCTGGTGGATTGTTATCTGCTATGACTACGAGGATGAAGATCAAATATGATAAATATTGGGGGAATATTGAGAAGATAAATAGATGGCTATTTGTGGCTGTGATCCTTGACCCCCAAGTTAAGTTGGCCGTTTTAGAATTTTGGGTAAATTCCGTCCTCGGGGCAGTGAAGGCTACAGAGTTTATTACATTACTAAGAAGTGATATTGATGACTTATATAATCACTACAGTAATAGTTGTCAGCCTTCATCCACAGTTGGTAGCTCCTCACATTCGAGGCCAACGGGATCGACAGTTTCCTCAGGTGATACTGACCCATCTGTAGGGGTTAGAGGCCATCGTATTATACGGCAATATCATCAACTCATGTCAACAAGGAATATTATGCATTGTACATCTAAGGTTGAAAGATATTTTATGGAAGCTGTCGAGGCACCTAGTAATGTATTTCAGTTATTAACTTGGTAGAAAGTTAATTCCACCAAGTATCCAGTCCTTTCCCGTATAGCCCGATATGTGCTAGCCATTCCTATCACTACGGTTGCCTCAGAGTCGGCATTTAGCATTGGATGTCGCGTGTTAGATGCTTATCGGAGTTCATTGTCACCGTCAACTGTGGAGGCCCTCGTTTGCACACAGAATTGGATAAGTGAAACGCCCATTGGACTAGATACCGTTGGCGTTGATGCCGAGAGCAATAGGCTTGAATCGGGTAAGTTTATATGCTTTTAAATGATGATTTAATTATTTTTAATGTTTCTAACTTCTACTTTTTATGATTTTATAGATCTAATTGTGAACCCTAACATAATTGTCGATAATTGAGAGTCTGGAACGGACGCCCCTTGAGAGTCTTGGTAAGAATCAAATTATACTTTTACCGTGTTCAATTTTTTATTATCAATTTTTTTTTTTATGTATTGATTGCAATTTTCTATCTTCATTTCAGGCATGACCAATGGAAAAAAAAGCATTTGAGTGAAATCCGTGTTTAATTTTTATGTAGTTATATTTCAAGGCTAAGTCAATGTTGTTATTACATTATAAATGTGACTGTTATAACTTATTGCTACACCATACATGTTATTTACTTTTTAAACTATTGTATTTAAGGTTATTTTTTTTTATCTTTTTAGTATTTTTTTCTTATAGATTTGGACTTTGGCTTTGGTGATCATATTTATTTAGTTATATTTACGTAGTTATATCCCGAGCAAAGACGTGGGATAAGTAGCCCACCGAGATACCAGCGGAAAGAGCTTTTCCTAAAGATAATATCAAATCAAAATATCTTCTTATATCCTCTCTATTAGATTGCATCCCTGATCATATTCCGGAAATCATTAGCTAGAAAAAAGTATTAAAGGAAATAAAGCATGCAGAATTCAAAAATTTCTTAACCATGACATGACATACTCACTCATACAACAATCATGATCTAGAGATCAACATTGTAACTATTCATATGTAATGCAATCCAAAGTTCATATTTTTTTTCATTATTATATTCTAAAACATGATAAATGAAGTTCTTTATTTTAGATTTTGTAATTATACATAGTCACACGATTTCAAATACGACATATTTTAAGCAGATGTTCATTCAAATAATAGATATATAAAACTACTTAAAATGTTATGCGTTGACATAAATAATTAGAGATGATTAAATTTAAAATAAAGAATAGTATTATTCAAACGTCCAATTAATCGTGATGATTACAAAATGTTCATTAACTATATATTAATGCACGTTAATATTTGGGGCCAAACCAAAACTCGGTATATATGCCTACTCGATCTCGGCGGCTTTGAAACCTGTTTATTTATGTCAACCAGAGCAAGCATGCATTAATGGTAGTAGACATTTGCTTTAATTGGGCTAGCTATAGTATGTACGGAGGTCGGAGCTGCGATTCGGAGGCCGGAGCTCCGACCTCCGATCGGAGTCAGACTCTGACTCCAGTTTGGAGTCGGAGTTGGAGGATCATTTTGGCTCCAACTCTTGTCGGAGTCGGAGGTCGGAAACGACAACTCCGACTTCGTCGGAGTCGGAGCTCAACCCTAATTGAAACGATCAAGACGAATGAAGTCTTGGCACATTACTTGAACGGACTGCATTGCCTCCATGATCAAAGTATGTTCTAAAGATTTTGGAAATATATATATTAAAAAAATTTGGGAAATCATGAATGCAGATTATAATGGAATATCAAAATAGGCTTCAAAACTCAATCGTAGAGCTATATTTTCTTCAGAATATATTTTGTTTCATTTTTCAGTTATATAGAGTTTTTGATCCACTACAAGAAATCAGATTTTTTCCGGCGCTTAAAATTGTCGCAAGTACTCCCAATAATTGCTGCATTTGATCATTTGCGGCGATTTTTAATTCGCTGCATTTTCGACGAAATAAAAATGACATTTTTTTACCAATTTCAGCGATTAGAAAAAATTGTCGCATAAACTACTATTTCCAGTGATTTTTTTTCTTCGCAACTGTCTAAAAAATTGACGAAAAATGACCTTTCCGTTTTCCATCAAAATTGCTGAAAAAAGTCAATTTCGACAATATACTTCGTCGCAAAAGGTTAAAAAAGCACCGCAAATAGCTCTTTTTTTTTGCAGCAATTTTTAATTATCAACGCAATTATTTATTTTCAGCGGGTAGTTTTGTCGCAAATTCCACCTTTCCCGGTGATATAATATCGCCGCAAATATGTTTATGAGACAAACAATTATTTTCGGCGAATTTTACTCGCCAGAAAAGGTGTTTAAGGAAATTAAAAAAAAAATGCACAACAGAAAAAATATAATGCACATCTAAATTATATGTTCTTGCTCAAAAAACAAAATTGCACACGTGGGAAGCACAAAACTAGACTTACAAATAATCTAAAAACCAATGACTCTTCTCCAACTTGGGGAAATCATGTGAACAATGATAAAAATTAGAGGAATATGTTAAAGTAGCAAAATAAACAAAAGAAAAGAATGAACTAACCCTCTTAGCTTTAAGAACTTGCTCCCTTCTAGTAGGTTCTATTCCTAATCCTGTGCATGAAACTAGGACAAAGTCTATTTCTTGCCCAGTTTGCATACATCAGTTATCATATTAAAAAAACTGAAAATATAGCTATAAGTCATTCTCCCAATATGAAGCTAGCACAAAAAGCTCCCATTGCAACTGATTCTTTTGGGAGATTTCACAAATATGGCTAAACACATCTTTAGCTCATGACAAATGGTATAAAAGCCAGCTTAATAACTCCATGTGGCTCAGGGTGTACACAATGATCATTCAACATATGATCCATTAAGCATACACCCAACCTCCAAGCCTCCAGGGAAACAAAATGAAAGATCTTTGTATTTGAGAGGCAGCTCCTTTTCTGGAGGGTACTTACCCAACAAAGATCTTTGTATTTGAGAGGCAACTCCTAGCAAAGATCTTTGGTTTTGATATCATCATATGCCTGTCCAATTGACTGAAGAAAAACCAGAACAATAATTATATCAATTTCATGATTGATAACGGCCTTGTTGAACACCACATTAGATAACATAATTTTTTTTTTTTTTATAAGTGAAAAAAAAGGCAGAAAACTAACCTCAATTTCAGATAAGTAAGCCCCATTTTCTTCATTTTTGGATTTTAGAACATCACTTAGCCTAGAGGTATTCCTAAACAAAGATGCAAACAATACACTTGGTAAGAACTTTTACGCCATTATCAAGTTTAAACAATCACCACCTAATGCTTCAATATCAGCCTACTGGTTAATATAAAGCACCATAGATCATTATGATGCTAAATGATAAAAAAAAAAAAAATTCATCAAGTCTTCACATAGAATACCAACCAGGCTTAGTAAACTTAGAAATATACAGGAGAACTAAACTCAACAAGAGAATGGGAAAACTCCTAAATCTAGTCCCCAAAAAGTATATGAAAAATATGCTTGATATAATCATCCAATCAAAGGGCTATATTTGAGATCTTTGAAATTGATGGTTAAGTTTGATCTCTAAAAGATCAACAACTTCAAACGTTCTAATATCAGCTCATGGCATTCTTCACAACAGAGCTACATTCCAAGCCTTTCCAATTGACAATATATCGATACCCAACTAGTGCACCATCCCATACATCCCTAAGTGAAGTTGAAAGGGAAAAACCAACTAATAGGTAGAGCTTCCCAGAAAAACCAACATACCAATCAACAACTTGTTCAGCTTAGTACAATTGCAGCTGTCTGCACACACAAGTAGATTCATAGAAGCCACTTGAATTGAAAATAAACATTAAAAATCAACTCAGATCAACAGTAGCATCAGGTTAAAATAAAATTTTTCAACATGTTTTGTCAAAGTAAATCAAACTTTTTGGAAGCTTCTAATTTTTGCCTTAGCTCAGCAATCTCAGCTTCTGCTGAAGCAAGCCTTTGCTAGGATATGGCCTCAGCCCATTTGCAGTCTTGACTCGCAATTCCAAGTTGCACTCATCAAGAGAGGATTTCAAAGTTTGAACATGGGCCCAAGCCTTATATTCTGAGTCTCTGGCTTCCATGACATCCCTCCAGATCTTACAAACTTCTAAGAACATTGACATCATAACACTAAACAAACTAATATATATCACATCATTTGAGCAACCTGTAAAAATAATGGAATTGAATGTGCAAAACTTATTTATTTTTATGCAAAATTCAGTTGTAGCATCATATTGACACTACAGAACCAGAACCAACATTATGTAGGTGTTATAAAAGAAGACAGTAGCATCTTGCAATTTGTGGAATACCATTTACCCATCTAAGAGTTTTCGTGGTTTATTTACGTTTAATTCCGACAAAAAAGCGCACACACTTATCCATTCAAATGTGATGATTGTAGAAAGATTCCTCTCGGCGCATTTAACAACTTTGGACAATACCCAATTGGCCTTTAACAAAGTATATCAAATTAGTAGTGTTTTTTTTTTTAAGTAAAGATACCAATATCATTAGAAATGTGGACAAGGAAAAACAAAATGTGCAGATTCTCTAACCTTGAATCAGTAAATTCACATCTATACATTTCCAAAATTAACTTTAACTCCATATCACTATCCTTCAAATCTTGGACCTGCAAGTGAAAACATCCAAACATAATAAAGCCAAATTATTGATAGATTCACTATTTCAATGATAAAGAACATGCAAATTGGACCCTTTCTGAACAAAGATACGATCGATGACCAAGATGAATCCAATATATTTCTCAAGAAAAGAACTCTATTCATGGCATGCAGGCAAGCGGGTGGGCGAGCATGTGTGTAACAGGAGATTGCATCAATACAGATAAAAGAACACAAGGAAAATACATCAATGAAACACACAATCGGGCTTGATATTCTTTTTTTAACAAACCAGGAATATAACCACTTGAACAACAAAAAATTAAAAGAAAAAATAATAGAGCTGGAAACTCTGGATTGGCAAGGAACAAAGATCAGGAAAAGTCAATTACCATTATATATTATATAATATATCAGGAGTTTGGTAAACCCCATTAATCAAAAACCTCTATGGCAAGCCAACATTTTCATAAAAATCAACTAGAAAGACTAGCATAAATAAGAGCAGGCAATCATCAAATTAACAAGTCAACTAGAAACAGAGCCATGTGCAACATGTTTTCATCACACACAGTATACACATCTTTTAGGCCCCCAAATAAGGATAAAATCTAATCAAGTAAAAGAGAATTGATTCCAAAATTGTCAATGACCGCTTTTTTAATAATTGAGCATGAAAAGGGCTTAATGTTTAAATCACTCACAAGTATACCAGAGGTTGCATCTCAATCATTTGGAAAATACTGCAACAAGTAGCCATAACAATGATATAAGAACAAATAAATAAACCACGACTATAATAAGCCATATGATGAGAATATTCTTCTTTTAGTCCAAGAGAACAAAAGACTCACAAAATCCAAGAAATGCCAAAAAGAGCATGACAACCGCAACAATGATAAGAGCCAGTCTTCTGCATAGTAGAACAGCAATAGCAGAGACAGATAATGGAGAAGGTTAGACCAAAAAGCACAAACCAAACTCAAGGGTTCCTCAATCATTCATTAAAATAAATAAAAAATTATACAACTATGAGCTAGTACTAGTATGTAAAAATTTGGCATTTCCCAAAAATTATACAACAATTCTATATAATCTTAAAAATGGATCCTAGAATAAAATGACAAAATTTAAGAATGAAACATAATCAAGAATATACATGAATAAGTGACACAAAAACCTTTTAAGGTACCTGCTTTGCAAATACATACACATTTTCTCAGAGAAACCAGTATACAATTCACACTTTACAATGGGGAAAACTTTTACCTTGCAAATTGCAGTATTCAGCACTTAAAATGTAACTGAGATACTACCATAGTAACACTAGCATGTTGATCTTTTTTTGTTTATGGTGTGTATGTGTGTGTGTGTGTGTATATATATATATATATATATATATATATATATATATTGATAAGTTTATTTATGGTTATTTCAGTACAACTTATAATTGAACAAACAAAATCTATAAAATAAGAATTGAAATGATAAATACTTTTTTCTTTGATTGATTAATAATAATTTTATTGATGGTAGAAAGCAGAAAGTAGAAAGTAGGCATAGCCCATGTAAGGAGAATTATTAAACAGTGGTAATGGTTGACAGGCCAAATGAGGCTCGATTGATGTATGAGAAGCTTCAATCTCACCCAAATGTGCAAGTAAGCAAGAACACAAGACAATTCATGTTCAGCTTTTAGGTAACTACTGAGTTTATGTCTGTATTTATGGGTGAAGAGTCAAAGTTACTGAAAGGTTTAAATCTAGCATGGCAGTGTGAATAATGAAAGGTTCAAAGTTACTTATGTCAATGCCTAAGAACTATATTCTGTGTGGGCATTTTCTTTTCCTAATCATGGCAAGATTATAGTTTTTAAGTTTAAATTTCCCACCACCAATTAGAAATAGTTCTAGACATATTATGGGGATTTTCTAGAATTGATCACACATAACAAGGTATATTCACTTTTCTTTTTTCCTGTTTCTATCTAATAGTCATTGTCAAATTACAACACTAACAGGCCATGGAGATGATGAAGTTCACAACAAGCATGCCTTTTTAATCAAGAGCCTCTGTATTATTAGCATAAGGTTCAACCAAATGCACTCGAACAATGTACAACTATCTTCAAAACTTATTGCGAGGTCGTACATCACAATCTGAAAATTTGAAAAACCCCCCAAGGCATTAACAAACAGAAAAATCTATGTAAGCACACAGGAATTTAATGCAACATTTAAGGAAGCACAACCAAATGCTGCCTTACCTTCATTTTGCAACTATAGGGATCTAAATAATTTAAGCAATTGTCATAGATTAGTGTATCTAGTTTACCTTTGGACCATAGAGCTCGAGCAAGCACTTTGACTGCAGGTCCTCACCTCTATTTGAAGGCAATGCTGATTTCAAAAAACTAACATATAAGTTATCTATTCTAAAAGATTGGCTAGATATAACTTATAATCCGCAAAATGTATTTAAAAAAAATACAGAGCAGAACAACTTTTTGTGTGGAGATCTCATAGCAGATAGTTTATGAATGCTTTATATATATATATATATATATATATATATAAGTAGTTAATCTATCAATACTTGGATAAAACTTCTGGAATTTTTTTAAAAAGTAAATTGCATGTTGGTGGATCACAAAATGGAAAATAAAATTGGTAAAATATGTGAAAAAAGATGTAGCAGCAAGACCCAAATTTTAAACTAACCACCCCACCACACAGATGCACTAAAAAGACTCACAACTCAAATGCACAAAAAAAGAACCACAACTGTCTTCTGCACTAAAATGCCACTGCACTAAAACAGAACCACATAACAGTTTCAGTTTGTAGTGCGTGCAGTCACAAAGGCTAATAGAATGCACAAAACACAAGCTGAAGACCACTTCTCTTTCTTTTATATTTTCTTTATAAGTTTTACTAATTTGAAATATAAAATAGATGTTAAACACATGTAGAGCATCTGAAGGCATGAACCTTATTGTTAAAAAAACAGACAAATGCACTAAAAATAGAGAGCAGATACGATCTGTGATGAGTGAATTTGTGAGTGAAAAACCGAAGTGAGTGTTGCGTGAGCAGAGGAGAAATGGGAGGGAGCTTACCGCTGTGAGAGATTCTCAGCAACAACCCAAAATCGCACAAAACGTAGGAAAAATTCCTAAAACCCACAGACTGCACAAATGAAATTCATTTCACAGAAATTTCATGGGAGTGGAAATTAACTTGAAGTGAATATGGGTGTGTTCGTGAGAAGCAGAGAAGGAGAAGGGCCTTACCGCCGATCGGCAACTCAAACCTCCAAGAACTCCCACAAATGCTCGCAGCACCAAACCCACAAGAAATCTTCAATGGAGAGAGAGAGAGAGGGTCTACTGTGAAGACCCTGGGGTTCAAAGTGAGTAAGAGAGAGAGAGAGAGAGAGAGAGAGAGAGAGACGAAGATGAGTCTGCTTCGAGGGGGAATAAAACATTTCGTGCGTTTTGCAGCCCTAGACCAAGTAGTGACGATTTTTAGCCCGTTGCAAGATTGTTTTTTATTTTTGCGGCGAAAACAATCACCGTAATATAATTAAAAATCACTGTAAATGAGTCCAACTCCATTCAAATCGCAAGTCGCGGTTAAAATGCCGCGAAGAATTTCGTTTCACTGCAAAAAATGACTTATTGCAGCGATTTTATTTCCAACAGAAAAAAAGTCATCGCAATAGGTACTTTTTCTTGTAGTGTGACAAAATTGTTCCCATAATACAATGAAGCCAACTAGTTTTGTTCTTTCTACTAGTACTTTTCTAGAACAACTCAAAAATGCAATTTTATGAGAATTTTGAGAGGGAGAGACATTGATCAATTAATCATTTTACAATTATTGTAACCGTAATGTAATGACTTGAAAATCATTCATAACGATCATCATTGAGCCCACTTAATACTGATCATAACTTAGATAATGATATCTAGTCTTAATTCTTAGATTTCAAAATTAATCATAATGTGGTTCAATGTTTAGAGATGACTAACTTTCTGTTATGTAACACATACAGACTGTACTTAGTGCTTGCCATGTTTTTATAGTCTTCATTCATTGCTCGGGGCAAGCAATCATCGCTTAAGGCGAGAAATAATGCTCAGGCGAGCAATTATCGCTCGAGACAAGTGTTGAGCAGACTTTTTTCCTGCCTTGCTTATTCCTCAGGGCGAGCAGCATTTTTCATTCAAAATTATTGTCTACATTTTATTTTATCAATGTGGGACTGACATTTTCTCTATTTTATCTCAATGAGATAATATCTGAATCAATGCAAAAGATACCATATAAAGAACTAATTATATCCTATAATTATTTGAAATATCCAAAATAATAAAGGCTTGAAAAATCAGAATCAGGTAAAAACTAATTCAATGTATCGGGTGACTCAACAAACTGAATCAGACGATTCAAAACAATTTCGAATCGGTTATTTCAATGTTGATAAAAATTATTTAAAACCATATAAAATATAAATTCATTGACTAGTTTCAATAAAATATAATATGAATCCAAACAGTTTTAATAAACAAGTAATTTATGTATTTAACCTTTATTGTTGACTTTTTTTGCCTCATATATGAAGAAGATAAAGGTCATTAAGTTATAAGTACCTGAAAACTGTAGTATTTTATGCACAACTACAAATTTAATATAAAGTACTCATTCATCTCCTAAGTTTTTTGTTCAACTAAAGAAAATAAAGAATTACATGTTTTATCTTTCAATTTTTCTAGAATTCTTATTGAATACAATGATGAAAAAATATATGTTTAATTCTATCATATTTTTGTACAATATATAAAAAAAATAAAAAAAACTCAGTTGTTAGAAAACTTAAAAGTAAATACAGTTTTGAATCAAATGTAATCAGCTCAAATCTATCTAAAATAGGTCCGAGTTGGCCTAAATCAGTCAATTGAAGCGATTTAGTGAACAATTAAAAAAGTCCTCTAGAATCTGTTCAGTTTTGACCAATTTGGTTGGCCTGAATCTAACCTTTTTTTGGAGTTTGGCATAGAATCAGTAATTGGAAGCAAATGTTCCTCTCCCAAGCAGGCAAAGAAGTTTTGTTGAAAGCAGTTATTGAAGCCATCCCAACCTATACCTTGAGCATTTTCCTATTACCAAAAGCTCTATGTGCATAGCTTAACAAAATCATGTAAAGGTTTTACTAGGACCATCAAGAGAGTGTTTCTAAAATTTATTGGATGAGTTGGGAGAGTATGGGATTTTCTAAGATTTTGGGTGGGTTGGAATTTAGAGACTTGGGTTGTTTTAATAAATCTTTATTGGCAAAAAATTATGGAGGCTTATGAATAATGCTTTCTCTCATTTATCTATGATTTTACTAGTTAAGTACTTTTCAGAAGGAACTGTTTTTTCTGCCAGTTTATCTCACATATGTTCTTATTTATAGAGAAGTTTGTTATCAGCCAACGATCTTTTCTAGATGGTTTGTTTTCGAGGATTGGAAATGGAAGTATAGGTATTGGGAGGGACAAATGGTTTCCTAAAAACATACTTTTATGGTTCAATCTCCTCCTTAGAAGTTTGCCACCAATGCCACAGTGGATGCTCTAATAAACCCCGACACCAAAGAATGGGATTTTTAGTTGGTGCATGACATCTTCCATTGATGAGGCCGAGTTGATAATGAATATACCCCTAAGTCCTTTGCTGTCAAAAGATAAAATCAGTTGAAGAGGCACTTCTTCAAGTTACTTCACTGTGAAGAGTGCTTATCATCTAGAAAATGAAAGAGCTATTCCAAATATAAGTGGTTCTTCATCTTCTTAGACTATGGAAGCATTCTAGAGGAATATTTGGTCTTCTACGATACCTAACAATGTCAAAACTTTTATTTGGAAGGCATGTAATAACCTATTACCTATAGGTTTGAATCTTTATAAACGAAAGGTGTTGGAGAACCCAAGCTATCATGTTTGTCATATAGAAGCTGAAACTACAGAACATTTATATATATATATATATATATATATTGTGGGAGTGTTCTTTTACACATGCGCTTGGGGTAGCTGCATTATGGCCCTTCAAAAATCCTCTTTGAAACACCTAAACGATCAGCAGTTATGTATACACTTTCAGCAAAAGCTTCCTAAACAATATATGGCATTGATGACGCGTATTATAGCCCACAACATATGGCTTAGGAAAAACTCTCTTGTTTTAAGATCTTTCTTTGATCATCCTTTACAGTTATCAGTTCAATCACAACATTAATTTGCAGAATTTTAAGATGTGCAACACCATCACTGTGCTATTGAAACTCAATTAACACCACCTCTTTAAAAGGCAGATGCAATCTAGAGGCTTTGTTAATGTTAATTGGAATATAGCTATTTCAAAGGTGAGTGGTAAGTTTAGTGTAGTAATGGTGGTTAGGGATGAAATGGGTGGATTTGGCTTGTAAGTAATCTTCTCGATTTTCCATTTTTCCCCAAAAGTTGTTGAAGTTTGGGGAGCTTTTCTGGCAGTATGCTTTTGCACGAATTCGGGATTTACACGTGTGGTTTTTGAATGGGATACTTCTCAAATTGGTGCTACTGTTAACAGTAAAATAGAGGATTTAAGTAGGTAATCTTCTCTGTATCATTCCAATTTTATCGGATGTCCCTGAGGGACTAGATTTAAGTAGCCGTGATCACATAATCTCATATATTAGACAGCTCCTGATTTTCTTTCTAGCTTGATCTTTCAATCATGACAAATTCTAAACTCCGTCATAGAAGTCTCTGAGAGAGAAGTTGAGAAGGAGAGAAATACAGATGATGAGAAAGAAAACTTGAACACGTATTTGTTATGAAACTGTGAATATTTCCACTTTTTGTTATGGAATACACTTGGGGTATTTATACCAAAATTCAGAGTAAAAGTAAAACTTATTACAGTCGACAACCAATAGGATGTAACTAATGTGCCAACATGTCAGTATGCTATTTCTAAGAGTCCCCCTCAAGATGGAGTGTGTATTTCCAAAACACCCATCTTGCTAAACAAAGAAAAGAATTGAGTAGAACAAAGAGCGTTTGTGAAAAGATCACCCAATTGGTGGTGAGAAGTAACATGAAGAGTTTTGATCACAGTGGCATGCAAATTTTCTCTGATTGTATGGCAATCTATTTTAGTATGTTTGGTTCTTTATGAAAAACTAGGTTTGCTGCAATATATATGAAGAGCAGCTTTGTTGTCACAAATGAGTAAGTACTGCCTGAGAGTGTTGGAGCAAAAAAGCTTTTAACAAGGCAAGTAACTAAGAAAATTCACATGTTGTAGAAGTGATGACCCTATATTTTGCTTCAACTGAGGACATTGAAACAATTTGTTGTAGAGGAAGATTTGACATTTTGCTCCATAGGAAATTTCATTAGTTTGGATGCTAAAAATCCTAAATCCTGCAAAATATCCAAGGCATACTTTCTTTGACATAAAGAGATGCCCTTGGATGATCTGACCACTTTTAAACTAAGGAAATATTTCAAAACTCCAAAATCCTTGATTTTGAATTTGTTATCTAGAAAAGTCTTCAATTCAGTAATGGATTGAAGATAATTGCTTGCTAAGATTATGTCATCAACATAAACTAGCAAAGCAATAAAAGAAGAAGCATCAAACTTGATAAACAAAGAATGATTTGAATGTGCTTGATGAAAATCATAATCAAGTATAGCAATAGATAATTTGTGAAACCACTGTCTAGATGCTTGTTGTAGGCCATAAAGAGACTTTTTAAGTCTACAAACACGATGGTCCCCCTTTTGTGCATAACCAGGAGATATATCTACGTAAACTTCTTCAATGAGATCACCATGTAAGAAGGTATTATTTACATCTAATTGATGTATATGCCAATTTTTAGTAGCTGCCAAAACTAACAAATATCACAATGTGGTCAGTTTTACAGTTGGATAAACAGTTTCTTGAAAGTCTAAACCTTCAACTCGAGTATATCCTTTGACAACCAACTTGGCTTTGTATCTTTCTATGCTACCATCAACCTTGCATTTAATTCTATAAACCCATTTACAGCCTATAGATTTCTTTCCTACAAGTAAAGAAGTAATTGTCCAAGTTTCATTATCCTCAAGAGCTTTAATTTTAGCAGTCATTGTTGTTTTCCATTCAGGTATATGGGAGGCTCAGGAAAAATATGTAGGCTCTGTGTGAAGATATAGTTAAGGCAAATTGTTTGTGAAAGGGAGAGAGTTTATGATAAGAAAGAAAGTTAGAGAGAGGAAATTTTGTACTTGAGGAAATATCTGCCAAGGAAACAGATTATAATGGATGAGAAGCAGCAAGCTGACAATTGTAGTCTTGTGAAGATATAGTCAAGGCAAATTGTTTGTGAGAGGGAGAGAGTTTATGATAAGAAAGAAAGTTAGAGAGAGGAAATTTTGTACCTGAGGAAATATCTGCCAAGGAAACAGATTATAATGGATGAGAAGCAGCAAGCTGACAATGGTAGTCTTGCAAATAACTTGGTTTTTTTTTTTGGCCTTGTTGATTGTGGAATGGGAAGAAAAGCAGTAGAAGTAGTAGGAGAAGAAGGAAGATTTGTGGTAGAATAAAAGGAGGTATAGAAAAGAGAATCAACAATATCTGGTACTATTTTTGGTAGAACAAATGAAGATTGTTGTGGAAGAGAAGGGTGAGAAGTAGAAGAAGAAAAAGAGAAAATTGTTTCATGAAAAACAACATCCTGAGAAATGAAAGTAGTGTAAGTTTCAAGATCAAATAGTTTGTATCCTTTGATAGCAAATGGATACCCAATGAAAATGCATTTTCTAGCTCTATGATCAAATTTGGTTCGATTTCTAGTTAAGGTAGATGCAAAATAAAGGCAACCAAACACTCTAAAATGAGTATAGGAAGTAGGAGTGGAATGCAATACTTCATAGGGTGACTTGTTTGATGGCAAAGGAGTTGGAGTTAGATTAATCAAGTGGGTTGCAGTTAAGATGCAATCACCCCAAAATTCCAATGGTAGATATGCTTGAAAACGTAAGGAATATGCAACATATAAAAGATGTTGGTGTTTTCTCTCAACTGTACCATTTTGTTGAGGTTTTTCCACACAACTTTTTTGATGAATTATACCCTTGTTTGAGAAATATTCAGGCATATGAAACTTAACTCCATTGTCTATTCTGATTTTTTAATCTGTGTTTGAAATTGTGTTTCCACTAGATTAAAGAATGTTGCAAATAAGTCTTGGTTTGAGATTTGTTTTGCATGAAGTAAACCCAAGTAGACTTTCAGTAGTCATCCACAATGGTTAGAAAATATTTAGAGCCATCAAGAGTAGAGACAAAAATGGACTCCATATATCACAATGAATGAGAGCAAAATGAGACGTAGAAACATTATCACTAGGTGAAAAAGGCATGCATTTTTGTTTAGTTAATGGGCAAATTGTACAAGGAAAGGAAGTTGTAGAATTTGACATTTGTATATTTGATACAGATTTATTGAGAAATCTCAGTCTATAATAAGAGATGTGGCCTAGTCTATAACGCCACCAATAAAAATCTTGATGAACTGAGGAAGCAATAGAAGAACCAACCAAAGATTGTTACAAGAAATTATATAAGCTAGCTATTTCCTCACCCATCCCAATCGTTGTCCGTGTAGGTAGGTCTTGAAGAAAACAAAGATTAGAAATGAAAATGAGAAAACAAAAGGAATCATGGGTTAACTTGCTAGCTGATATAAGATTGAATGAGAAAGATGGAACACAAAGAACATTGTGTAAGACTAATTTGTTAGAAGAGAAACTATCCCAATATGAGTGACTTCAACAAGATTACCATTTGGTAACTTTATTGAAGATTTAATTGCAGAGGCAATTGAAGAAAAGAATTGAATGGAATTGACCATGTGGTCTGTAGCTCCGATGTCGATTATCCAAGGTGTATGGTTTGAAGAAATTAAAGATGTTGAAGATGTGGATTTACTTGAGAAATTCGCACAAGGAGAGGATTGTGGAGTTGGAAGAATACCTGATGCTAAAAGAGATGTGGAGTTTGATTCTTGTGGAGAGGAAATAGTCTAATTTCCAGAGTGAGGGGTAGCAACAGAAGGTTTAAGAATCGTAAGAAGTTGCTAACATTGTTCTTAAGTAAATGTCAACTGTGGAACTTCATTCTTTGCTTGACCCATAGAGGAAGAAGATGTTTGATTTGCTAAATGAGTTATAGCTTTTAGACCTGAAGCCTGGCAGAAAACCATGAATTTTGTAGCATTTATCAGAGGTATGCTCTGTGTATCCACAATGACAGCATATAGGTCGATCTTTGTGGAAGCCAGATTGTTTGGAAGAAGAGTTTCCAGGTTTTCCAGATTTAGTCATCAATGCAAAAATGGATTCAAGATTCGGTGCTTGTTTTGTCAGTAGTGCAACAATTGATTCAAGATATATGGTAGAATTGATAAGCACCTCTCTTTGTTTCTCTTCTTGAAGTACAAGTGCAACAACTTTGTTAATAGAGGAAAACGGTTCAATCAATAAAATTTGACTCCTCCAACTATTGAAAGACTTTCTCAAACCCATCAAAAATTGAATCACATGTTCTTGTTGTGATTCTTAAAAAAGATTTAGGATTTCACTGGAACATAGCGTTGGATTTTTCTTAAAATTAGATAATTCATCCCAATATGACTTTAGCTATGTGTAATAGTCACTAACTGATTTTTGTTATTGCTTTAGAGAACTGATTGTTTCCTTAGTTGAAAAATTCTTGGTCGATTTCCTTGTGAAAATCGTTCTTTTAGATCTCTCCACATATCAACCGCTACATTAATGTATAAAACGCTTGAACCAATATTCTTTGCAACAGAATTGATAATCCATGATACTACCATATCATTACACCGAATCCATGCCTGACAGATAAGATCTTCTTCATTCGAGGGTTTCTTAAGGGTTCCATTGATAAAACCCATCTTATTCTTTGCACTGAGGTCTTTAGACATCAATCTTGCCCAAGAGTGATAATTATCTCCATTTGGTCGTTCTGTCACCAGCATAACCCCAGGGGTTTTCTCCATGATGGAAAAAATAAGGGCTCAACAGATCTTCGATTGAAATTTGAGAAGAATGAGAGGAAGAAATCATTGTTAAGTCCATAGAGAATTCAAGAACAATCAATCAGATTTCTCTGATACCATGACAAATTCTAAACTCTGCCATGGAAGTATTTGAGAGAGAAGTTGAGAAGAAGAGAAATACAGAAGATGAGAAAGAAAACTTGAACAAGTATTTGTTATGAAACTATGAATATTTTCCACTTTTTGTTATGAAATACATGTGGGGTATTTATACCAAAATTCAGAGTAAAACTAAAACTTATTACAGCCAACAGCCAATAGGATGTAACTATTGTCCCAACATGTTAGTATGCTATTTCTAATAACCCATGTAAGAAGGAATGTTGATCGGGTGGCTCATCTCAGGAAAGGGAGCTAAAATTCTGATGATGTATTAATCGTTTTAGATGGTCCTCAGTCCATTTATCCCTTTTGTATTGGCCGATGTTACAGTTACAAAAAACAAAAACAAAAACAAAAGAATAATGTTACTTCTCCCGATATGGGTCCCGATATGGGTCCTGAGAATTTATTTATTTATTTTTGTACTTAGTGATTAAGTAAATATTTTTTAATGATATTGTGAATTTTTTTTTTAATTTTAATTTAAGAATATAATATACATATATAACAAAAAAAAAAAAAAAGGCATTCACCTTCGAGCACTATAATTAACAAATCGTTGTCATATATATATAGAGTACTTGTGCGTATTTAGTTCAGAATTTTAGTTCGTCTGTGTGGTATAGTACGTATTTTTGGCCCTAGTTAAGAACTTTGATCATTTTCCTTTGCCATATAACAGACCCCACCCCGCATGAACTGCAAAGTAGGCGAAAATGGACATAATTAATTTAGCAAATCCAAAGACATGCATGATTAAATTAAGATGATCAAAATTAGAGTCGTGGCACTTCGGCGATCACTATTCTCCCGTTATCAACATGTATGAGTGCCTACGGCACGCGAAATCTGAACTTACAGTGACCGTGGCCGCGTGCATATATACCAGTACTATGCATGGAGTATGCAATTAGCATCGACCGGAGTCGATATTTTGTCGAACAATAATTATATATGTGGTCACTTGTGGACAGTCTTCTTGCACTACTGTTACAGAAACATAAAAACATTATGCCATTTGGACCACTTTGCAGCTAATTGCTTTTTTAAGCTGAAGCATAAATTCAAAGCTAGCGAAGGCCACCCACTTTATGGCAGTATTTATGTATAGAAAAATTCTTTTTATAAGTTATTATTCATCATCTCGTACAGCATACTTTATGAAAATATATCTCTATATTCTATAAAAAATATATCTATTCTATGAAAAAATTATAAGTATGGAATGTAAGAATAAATAGTGACGGATGCACATTTTAAGTTAAAAGTATCCTAATTGATTAGAACATGGTGAGATCATAAAATCTACTGCTAGCTGTTATGTTTTTCACTTGATCGAAGGAGGGAGACAAAAGAAACGACGAGACATTTGTTGAAGGCAGGCCCATCTTTTTAAAAAGATGATCAGGGGAAAATAACATAATTAAGCTGGCCGGAGAAGTACCCAGAAGCAGAATCTTTGATTTCATTGAAATTTACACCAAATGTTCTCACGATAACTCCATATAAACAATCGATAAAATACAATAAATTTACATAAAACTACCAAATAAATATAATTAAAAAGAAAAAATTATAAGTCCACTCGGCAGCTCAGCTCAGCTCAGACTCGGATGCATGCCTATATCATTCATACAACACGAGCGGCTGCGCACGCATAATAACATGACAACAAAACTCGACTTAACAACCTTTTTAATTTCTTTTTGTTTTTCTCCTTCCATTAATATTAAACCAAACTAGGAAGAAGAAAGGGTCGACAGAGTGGTGGCAGAAGATGTTCTTGGCGAAGGCGACGCTTGCTTCAACACCACGGTCGCCAAGATGCTTGTTTTTCTCCTCTCTTGTTCTTTTATCACCTCTCCAGCAAACAGTTCCAGTTTCTCTATATTTGTGCTCTCCACCATCTTCCTCCCTTGAAACAACACAGACTCCACATTTTTCTGGGTTAACATGTTCTCGGCGACGGCCGATAAATTGCAGTCAAAACCACCATGCTTTCTCACTGGAGTACCAATATTCGCCTGTAATGTTCAATCAGATACTAAATTAACTACTAAATTTGCATGCCAGAATACCTGTTTTTTTTTTTTTTTTTTCAAAAGAAACTTGAAAGAATGTTTCTTTACCTGAATGCGAACATAATTACTTGTTCGCCACTGACCAAACGCCATTGAAACTGCTTGATCAACCTATATACCATAAAATAAAAAAGAAAGGATACAATCATTAGCTAACCCAATTTGAAGAAAGAACCAAATATGGTGAACATTTACACAGAAGACAATGTGGGGTGCATTTTATTAATTCCGCATTCAATATTCCCATGCCGACAAAGTTCTTTTTATTTTTTTAAGAATTAAAAAAAAAAAAAAAAAGTTGTTAGGTGGCCCTCTTATCATGGCCACCCTAACCACCCTGCAAAGATAATTAAATTTTACACTGCTATTTTATTATGTGAGAGAGAGAGAATGTTTTTCACAGTATGAAATCCGTACGTACCACGTCGGAAGCTCCTTCTCCGGCAATCTTTACAAGCCCGATCGGAGACGAAGTGATATTTCCAATACCCAGTTCAGACTGCGCGTTTCCAAGTGACACGACAAGAAGATCCTCCACTCCGTTACAGAGCGGGAACTCCAGCTTGTTGTGCAGCACGTGAGTAATGGCCGCGGCCGTCGGATTATTCATTGCAATCTCGCCGTTCATGGCGGCGATCCTCGTCCTCCGATCCACCGACGCTATATTGACTGGCCGTGCAGTCAAGGTGGAGGCGCATACGTCCCTCATCTTGAAATCGTAGCCGTCCATTTCCAGTGCGTCCGCGCGGGAAAAGAGAAACGGCGCGTTCGTGGCGAGGTCGTAGCAGGGAATCAGGACCGACTTCAGGGTGTCCTTCAGAGTGGACTCTCCGAATGTCTTACGGAAGAGCTTCTCCGGCCTGATGATCCGCCGGAATATCCCCGACGGCGACGACCGAAAGATCTTGTGTCGGTTCCGGATGAGGAACCTGAGGGCCTGGTCGGCAGTGAACATGGGGGCGCCGTCTCTGCCGCGAGTGAAGAGAAGGGCAGCGAGGATACCACCGGCGCCGGAGCCGGCCACGACGTCAAAAAAGTCGGCAATGCGAGCATCTGGGTTGCCGGATTTGCTGCGGAGAAAGGACTCGAGGCGAGCGAGGGAGGTGGCGGCGAGGATTCCATCGGTGGAACCGCGTCCGTCGATGGAGAGGATCCTGACTTTGGAGGCGGGTGGGTTGTGTTTGGTGGAGGACTTGAAGGAGTCTCGAGAAAGCGAGAGGGAGTGAGAAAGCTTGGGATTGGAATTGGGATGGTGATTCTCATAGCCAAAGAGGAACTTGTTTTCAAGAAGGGAGAAGATTTCGTAGGTGAGTTTATCAACGTCGAGATCAAGCATGGGGGATGCAGAAACTAGTGCCGCCATTTCTTTTCAATTTTGAAGAGCGAGATAGAGAGAGAGAGGTATGGCGACGGAAATGGGGAGCCACTGGAACTGAATTATATAGGTGCTGATCGAAGTGTAGGAGGTTTTGTACGCGCGGAGTTTTTTCGGGGGTCACTGTGTTTGCGTGTGTTCTTTAATATTAATTTTTCTAAGGAGCAAGTTGAAAAGCGACTGCCGTGCAGGGGTGGCAAACAAAGTTTTGAATATGGTATTGGTGTCGTTTCGGTTAAAATATTGGAACGAGATATTTAAGTATTGATATCATTTTATAATAGCATATAAATAGATAAATTAATTATATATGTATAAATTATATTTTAAAATAATATCAATACAAGTTTTAAAAAATTAAGACAAGTATTTATAAAACTTAATAATACTTTTAAGTTCTTAATCCAACTATTAAAAAAAATTATCACTCATCTTCATCACGAAAAGTGGAGTGGGGATTTGAATTTCAGTCCTTGAAAAAATGAGATTAAAATAAATTAAGAAAATAGTATTTCATACGTGAAAATTAGAGTGAAAATTACGAAAATACAAAAATATAAAATTTTGGCCGGTACACTGAAAATTGGTCAGTATTGATTGAAAAGCACGCACCGAAATGCAATGGCCAGTATTTGACCTAGTACAAAACACCTATCTCCCCTGTGCCGATTTCTGTTCCGACACGGTATTCAAAACCTTGGTGGCAAATCATGTTTTCAAGTCATGTTTGTGTCAAGTCATGAACATTTTATTATATAGGTCAATTTGAATACAACCTATTAAACTAAACGTGTCAAACTTCCAAATGCTAACCCATTCCATTTAAATAATTGGTCGTGTCGTGACGTATCACCTGTTTTGACCTGTTTTATAATTAATTAGAAATATGTTAACAAGACGCGACTCATTTAAACTCATTTGTTTCATATAAATTGGTTGAACCAAAATGCACAACTCATTTGACGTGATTAACATAATTTCACATAAATGTTAGAATTTATATTTATTTATAATAACCACATAACTTAAAAAATATATATCAATATTTTTCAAATTTTAATATATAATAAAAGCAATATTACAAATCATACAATAATAAATATATATGAGCATATAGGTCTAAAATTACAATTCCAACAATAAGAACATAAGCATACCGAGAAATACTAATATTATACATTAATAATTATAAAACTTTAATTTTGAAATAAACTCTAAACAGATCAAAACGGATTGATTTCGTGTTAACCAAGTTGACTCGTTATTAATCCGTTTATAAATCATGTCTTAAAGGATCAACCCATTTTTATCCAAATTTGTTAACATCAAACTCAAATCTGCTAATATTATGTCATGTTTGTATTAAATTCACGGATCGTATCACATATAACCACTCTTACATGATGTTTTCTCTTGAAAAGATCTAAAGAACTTTTTCTTATCAAACATATTTTACAAGGGTCGTACTATTTTTACACATATATGCATGAAAAGAAAATACGTACATTTAAAAATCTAGAGAATTTTCCCTCCCCTAACAACGAATTTTTTATGTGGCGTTGTAATTATCTTTCCACCAAAGAACAAATAATATCAAGTACAGTCGAAAACATGAGATCGATGTTTCAGGGTGGGATTTTTTTTTTTTTTTTTGGCTGGATTAAAATGATAGAAGAGGGTGGTCAGGGGTGGCAATCAAAGCAATATGGCTTCCCTACCCAGCATGACCATAATATAACCCTACCCGCTAATAACCAGACAGGAAGAACCTATGGCAGGAAGCTGGCACTCCCTCAAATTTGGTTTAAGTCATAGTTTAGAGTACTCTGCTTGAAAATTCAATGAATGCTTAGGTAATTATTACTAAAAGTACTCTAAGGTGAATTTAAATCTGGATTCAAACTCATGACCCAGCACGCATCAAACCGCTCGAGCGTAATTCAAGAATTATTGAACCAACAGAACTTGCTTATATAGAAGTATTACTTTATTGGCTCCGAATTAAATAAGCAAATTTGAGAAAAACGAGTATTTGTGATCAATTATTTACAACGAGATCAATGATTATTTATGATGAAAACAGATTTATTTTGATAATAAATAATCATTTTTGTAAGAAATAACTAATCACAAATAAATAATTTTCTTGTAGCGCGTATGTATGTATATAAATCAAAACAATTCATACTAGTGCAATTCATACTTATAGGATATAAATCAATTACTTAAAGTCAGGTTATTAATTTATTTCTTGAAAGGATTATCAAGAGTTTCTGGATAGGATGAATTGTGTTTAAAGCCATGATATATATATATATATAAATTTTTCTTATTAATTACTATTCAACACCTCACATCCTATAAAAAATATATTCACACCCTATAAAAATTTAACCCTCATATCTTATAAAAAAACTAGAGGTATAGAGTCATATAAAAATAAATAGTGATTGATCCTAGTATTATATATATATATATATATATATATATATATATATATGTAAATGTATGTATAGAATGGCCGGGTGGTAAAAGACTTCTGGCCGTTGCACTGTTGGATGAGTAGTAGCCGCAACGCGCGTATTTAGTGTACGTAGTAATGTGTTGCAACTTTTGCTGCAGCAGCGGTGCAGTAATTAATTAGGTTGAAATGGATCGTTGTGATTCTTCAACTCTTATGGCAGAGGAGTAGATCGACTACAGGCTTATAGGAAAACATGAAGAAGATAGTTGAGTAAGAAAAATGATCGAGATCCAAAGTTTGGTGGCATCCAAGATCCTCTTCTCATTTTACAAGTTCATGGGACCTACGCACAGTGATAATGAAGTGCAGACATCAGATCTTGAAGATCCAAGGCTAGGAAAAAGTTATTTGTACTGCAGCAAGTGCATGTAGGCGACGTACGTGTTGGATCCGTGGAGGCAATTGAGCCTCATGCGCGGCCTAGATGACGCTCGGGACACTCACGCGCATTCATCTTTAACATTCACAAAGTCATGTAAATCTTTGCATTGAGGCATCAGGAGATTTTTTATTAAAAAAAAAAATTATTTATTTATTGTTAATTATTTGTTATTAAAATAAGTCTATTCTCGTCACAAATAGTCATTTAACTCGTTATAAATATGTATTTTTTTTGTTGAAATATATCTCAAAGACAAATATTAGCCTTGTTCACTCTTGGAATCAATAAAAAAAATAAAAATGAACCAAACGAAAGAAAATTTTAGAAAGAGAGAAGAAGTAGGTTTAGAGTTGTGGAGAGTAGAAGGAGAAGAAAAGGAAGAGGAGGGGACTAGACAATATCACATATTCACGAATCACAACCCCAAGCTCTCCCCCCTTGACAAGCGGTTTGTCTTCAGGAAACTATATATACACAAATTTACTATTGGAAGAGGATTATTATTTTAATTTCACTTAAAATATATAATATTTATTTAATACCAAACAAGATCACGTGCGTGTTTTGTTCATTTCACCAATCCATCTGATCATTTATGGAAATATAATAACTAAATATCGATCCTATGGTTTATGCTAAATATATAGTTTTATTTCAAGTGAAATGAAGAAGATCATTATATTTAGTATAAAACATTATGTATTTTGTTCATGGCAAGCTTGTGGTCAATATAGTATTAATGGAATATGGATAGAATGTTTTAATTGAGATTTTTTATAAACTTAAGGATTAAAACAATAAAATTGAAAACCTAAGAAGCAAAAAGAAAATAGTGCAAAACCTAGAAACTATTTTAATACTTTTTTAAAGTCGATCTAAAAAATAATTCACAAAAGATAAATGCTATAATCATAAAGATTTTACAAAAATAAACTTACATCCTAACTTGATTTTATGTGATATATTATAGTTATATTAAAATAAAAGTAAATATACAAAACCAATCAAATCATGTGATCAATTTATAAATTTATTTTTGTGAAATTCATATTTGGCTGAAACATCTCTCTTCGTAAAAATTAAAAACTAGGGATATTGCCGTTATTACTACTCTTATTGTACAAGGAGGTAAACTAGAATGAAAACAAGGTTTTCCTCCTCTTCATGAGCAGATGAATATAGATGTATCAATGGAACCCAATCTCCAACACTCATTGCTGATGCAACATTCGACTCATTTTCGATGAATAAGAGCATCCAATATTTGTTGGTTACGAAAGTGAAAGGTAAATGTGACCTTTCAATGGCGTCACTCAAAAACTTGTAACAGGAGAAAGCTGTAAGGGAGAAAATCTTTGTAGGACCTCGCAAGATGCTGTGGGTTTTGGTGAGTACAAAGGCAAAGACTTTGATTTTCTCTTTCGCAAAGAGTTTATGAAATTTGACTGACGGACGGTTGTTCAAATATCTTCTTCTCTTCTTTTCTTTTTTCTGTATTTATTGCTAGTACAAGTACTGGTCAGTAGTCAGCCACAACCAAATATCAGACAAAATAAATGGGCAGATCTCTTCGAATTTCGTACATTTAAACTACCAAATAAATGATATCTAGGAGTTGGTATTGTCAATTACAGTTGTCCAGGGACCCGTACGTACCAAATGAACTCTCTACCAAACTGCTTAACAAGCTTGGCTTAGCTGTGACATTGCTGCTGCATGCAGATCGAGGAGATCGGATTAAGATCAGTTGTGCAGTGCTACAGATCGATGAGGAAAAACCATGGGAATTATAATCTTATCTCCAAAATCATTGATGGCATATTGAAAGTGGTTCTTGAGTGATTGATTTCACCGTCAACAGCTTTTTGAGATAGAACCATCCGTCCATATATAATGATTCCACCTGATAAAATCTATGAGAGTCATGAAGAAAATGCGTCTTATGGCTAGCTATTAAAAGTGGTCCTTCCTTCCAGTCACCATGAAATGCTTGGGATTTTTTTTCCCTCTTGGGGCGCCTTGGCTACAGCTGATCATACATCAATGCCAACGAATATTTTTTTATGCCATGATTTGATGTAGTTCCCACATTTGGTGGAAGTGCATGTACTTTGTTATATATATGATCAATAACCGGACTTGTAAATAAATTTTTTTCTATAATATTCAACCATCACGACTTGACCATCAGGGTTTTGGTAGAGGGATCGTCGACTCTCCATCTTCATTTCATCTTAATTGTGTAAATGTTATCCTAGCTTAATTATAAATAATGATCTCACTATTTTTAAACGACAAAGCCAAATCTGCATGTCTCCTATAAAACTCTTGTTATAAGACACACAGAATTTTGGAACCGCTGAGTACATGTACTACAACAGATTTCATTAGTAGTGACCGACGAAACCGTCACAAAAAATAAGAAAACTATGGTAAAAACTTTTGTATGACAGTTTGAAACCATTCCCACAACCGTCACCAAAAAGGCGTCACATAAAGTATTTTGTAACGATTTACTGTACGATCGTCACTAAAAGTTTTTTTTGTGACGGTTGGAAGTCTGTCGTGAAATGCAACGTTCGAATGTGAAGATATTTTGTAACAGTCGAATTTTGTCATAGAAATTACGTTCGAACATATCAAATAACATTCAAACATTTATTTGACTGATTAGCATTTGAACGATAAATATCTAACATTCGATATTTTTCATTCAAACATTTGATTTTTACATTCGAACGTACACACATTGAAATGTTTGTGATGTGACGTTTGAATTTTGCATTTGCACGTTATTAGGTAATTGTTCGAACGTCAAAGATTAAACGTTCGGGTGGTTAATAAATACATTCGAACATAACTTTTTTAATCATTCGAACATTAAGAAATATTGATTCGATCGTAATTGAATAAGTTCAAATGTTTGTGAAGTATATATGTTCGAATGTAATACCTTATGTTCGAACATATATATCGCACGTCTGTGTAATTATGTTCGAATGTTAAGTTGAATGTAAAGCCATGTTTGAGCGTTCTTTATTTACATTTGAATGTATTGATCAGAACTAATAATTTTATAAAATTAAAAAACATACAAATTGTATCATATTACACCACAAATAGTATCATCTCATGAAAATGTTTTAGCGAGTTGCAAAATTAGACGACAAAAATTTTGAACAATGATAGGGTTTATTTCTTTTTCTTTCCTTGCCCACCGTGATCCTGTCACAATGACATAACACGTTTCATCTGAAGCAACATCCCCTCTGTACTTGTTCTTGAACTTCAATGCGTATTCTTTCCTCTTGGTCTTTTTGTCGCTTCTGCAAACACATCTCTAAATCAGACAGGTGCGATAAGAGAGCCTCCAACTCCTATTATCTTGACTTCATTTACTCAAGTTCTTTCTGTGCGGCATCCAAATCCTTGACAAGATTATTAACTTTTGAAGTCGAGGCTATGGAGGATGAACTAACACACTTGAAAGAATGCCTCAAACCTCTTCCCAAAGCAGACTTGGTCCCGAGGACCTGCGTAAATATGTCCATGTCACTAGGAGAAGATTCCTCAGAGGTTGACTGCATCTCAATAATTTTTTCCTACAATTAGGAAGAAAACACACAATAAGTAACATATTAAAAGAAATAGTAAGAAAACATAATATCTATTCACATGTTGGCATAATTTATTCACAACAAATGACCTCACTTAGATAATTATCTTTGGCGACATAATCAATCCACTCGTTGTGTGTATCGGTGTGAGTAGAAACATAGACATGAATGCGGAAGAAATTTTCAGGATCATCGCGTTTCTAACGAAGTCACGGTAGTAATATTAAAAAATCATGTTAGTACTTAAATAAAGAATATGATAAAATAACTGAATTTTAATAAGTAATTACCATTTTATCAGCAAGATGTTGGAATGATCTTGAACTGGCGTGATGGTGGATTGTCAAAGACGTTCTATTCTATGCATTGATAGAATTTAAGTGCTGTAGGAGAAACTAACAATATTAAATATAACCTATAAAACCAGTATAGATGTAAATAAGTTATAGGGAAAAAAAATCTAAAATACCTGATAATATGGGTTTGCGAAACAATCACAACACTTCCTCCAATCTTCTAACTTTATTTTTTGAAAAGGGGACTGAAATAATGTAGCCATCAACTCATTCATAGTTCGGACTTCCTCACAACAACCAAAATTTAGGTCGAGTTCAACCTAAGAAGTGAATTGTGTCAAAAATATGAAATAAAACATCTCTAAAAAAATTAGGGTATATAAACTTACCAGTACACGACTCTAAATGTGATCCTTAACCTTATTCGAAACATCTTGCCATGACCACACATAAAATAGAGCATAAGCTCGAATAACTGTTCCGACTTATGAGAAAAGCAATGCCGCACTATCATCCACACCACCAGTGGAGTTATTGGGATGTTGACCTTGATTTTTTCGTACCTTCTATTTTTGCCAGAGTCAGGCCACGTGTTAAGCCACGGCGGCAACGTGACAAGTCATCTGCTAATATATTTAGAATTATTAAAATCAGTCTCTCCAAGTACTCAAATATAATTAATTCACAAGAAGAATTTACTTATAGGTAGGTGTGGACTGGCCATCTACCTCTTGTGTATCAACTTGATAAGAAGCAGAGTCCTCAACCGATTCGGAACATGGCAAAGGATGCACATTTCTTCGTTGTGGTTTTGGTAGCATCCTTAAAAAGCATTATTATTTTCAATGAACTAGTTTAGAAATAATTATGAAAAATGCAATAGCCTAATCTATTTAAATAAAATATTTAGTACTTTTATTTTTCATCTCTAGATATATTTTCCATACTTGTTTCAAAATATCTTTCAATAACATTTTCGTAATCTCCTTTTTCATCATCATCATCTTCTTCGTCTTCTTCTGTGACTTCTTCTTCTAACTCTTCTTCTTCTTCTTCTCCTCCTTGTTTTGATTCTTCTGATTCGTCAAAATCTTCAACTGAATGATCATTTAATACGGATGGGTCAAGATGTATGGGTAAGACATCATCTCTACATAAAAAGATTAGTTCGAGTGCACCAAAGTCAACAAACAAATTAATACCCTCTCCATTTTCGTGGCAAGCCTTTAGAATCGGAGTGTCATTTTTATCTCCACTATAATTGTGATCCACTACTAATCCTGAATCATAAATATTCTAATGAACAAACTTCTGTATGACTCGCCAAGTTATCTCTCTACTAGCTTCATTGGCCCCTTTTATTAGTTCAATCAAGTAATAGACTTGGGTTACTTGACAAGTCAATACGAACGGATCATATTCGTACTATTTACATGCGGTATTGACACTCATAAAGTGACAATACCTATGTATCAACACCCAACTACCGCATAGATCCCACCAATCACATTTAAATACATATGATACAATCTCACCTAGATATTTCAGTCTAATAATGTTACGTATGACACCATAGTGGTTAATATCCTCTATTCCATGACTTCACTCGACCAACACACCACATTTTTGTGTCTTTCAATTATGTTTACTGTCCATAGTATGGAACCTATAACTTTGAACTATGCATTCAATGAATCGAAGTGCTCTACTTGAAAGACCATGAGCCAATGCATACAATTTAGAAGAAACTAATTTTGGATCATGAGCATGTTGTTCCAAAATCTAACAAGTGAAATATTAACAAAATTATACAAAGTTACTCTAAATTAAAATAGTTTACAAATATTCTATAATACGGGTCATTTAAATGCATACGAGTTGTTCAAACCATCTTGAAAATTTTTCTTCGTGACTCGCCTCTATATTCTCTATGCCTAATGTCATAAGTTTATCCATGTGCTCACAGTATAGAAGTAAAAAGATTAGAATATTTGAACACATTCGATATAGTAGAACTTTAATAGAATATATATTAATTAGAATTATTCTAATTATGGATCGACATACCTGAGATAATCATCAATCTCATGACGATTATTCAACACGTACTACCGAGCTTTTCCTAACACTCCACCAATTAAGTCGTTTCCTGTTTGTGCACCCAATGACCATACATTCTGGAAAAACATAGATAGCTCATGAGGGTGAGAGGCAACAAAATCAGCATTCTGCTCTTAACAATTAAAGTGTGTCTCAACCCCACGGAGATATAGAGAGTAAAATGTCAATCATTTATCGTGTATATAAGTCTTTGCTACTAATCCTTCAGCTCGGGCTTTATTCCCAACAATGCACTTTAGTCTACCCAAAAATTCTCAACTCGATACATCTAACGAAATTGCACCAGTCCGCCTAACAGTATCTCTCGAGGTAAATGCATTGCTAAATAAACCATTACGTCAAAAAATTATGTGGAAAAATCTACTCGAATTTCCATAGTATTATTGTAATGTCGTCTTCCATCTTCCACGACACATCTCGATTTACTATCAAAGAGCACAAATCATTGAAAAATATGCACAGTTCAATTATGGCGACAAGTATATTAGAAGTCAGCTTCCCACGAATTCCTATCGGTAACAATTTCTACAAAAATACGTGACAATCATAACTTTTCAATCCACTTATTTTTCATTCATCAGGGCTTACGCATCTACCAAGATTTGAAGAATAACCATTTAACAACTTCACACCTTATAGCCATTTGCAAAAGTTCATCATCTCATCCATTGTCATCGTAAAACATGCATATGGCATAACCGCCCTATTGTCTTCAACCCGCAAATGAGAATTATGTTTAATTCTCATTCTCTCAAGATCTTTCGTCATCTTAATCGTATCCTTTATCTTTTTGTTAATGCTCATCATTGTCCCCAGTATATTATCACAAAAATTATTCTCTATATGCATTACATCCAAATTATGTCGCAACATGCATGAAGACCAATATGAAAAATAAAAAAATACTCAGCTTTGTCCAATTCAGTTCCGTTGCACCTCCTTTTCTCTTGTTCTTTCCTCGAACTTTGCCAAAACTGTTCGCTCTACGTTTCATTAATTGTTCCACTATCTCATCCCCAGACGCCTCCTTTTGGTGCAATTTTGCTCTCCACTCTCCCATCAAATTTAATGTCTTCTCTTCACCATTCATAATTTGCTAACAAATACCGTCAATGATCGGCTATGAAACATCTTCTACGAATATTATAGCCATTCACTTGCTGTTTCCTTAATACACATGGGACATGCAAACTTCCCTTTAGTACTCCAACCCGAAAGATTGTCATATGCTCAAAAATCATTTATTGTCCATAATACTGCAACATGCATATGAAAAGATGTCGACATGTATGCATCAAAAGTTTGGATGCCATTTTCCCATAGATCTTTCAACTTTTCAATTAACGGTTGCATGAATACTTCAACATCATTCCCAGGTGATCTTAGGCCGGGAATAGCAAAGTTAACAGAAAGTATGGAGCTTTCATGCACTTCCATGGTGAAAGATTATATGGAATCAATACTACAGGTCACGTGCTGTAACTTGTACTCATATTACCAAACGGATTGAATCCATCCGTTGTTAGTCCTAAGCGCACGTTATGAGTTTCGTTGCCAAAATCTGGATATTTATTATCAAAACATTGTCACACAATTGAGTCAGCTGGGTGCCTCATATATTTGTCATCATTAACTTTTTTCTCCTCGTGCAACCTTATATCTTGAGCTGTTTTGCTACACATGATATGTAGCCTTTGCAATATTTGTTTGAGCAGAAAATAACTTAAAATTTTTATCGGAATATTTTTCTTACCCTTCCACCAAGGCTCTCCATATACAAGATAAGCTTGTTTTTCCTCATTTTCCTTCCAAAACAACACACAATCATTTCTACATGTATGTATTGACTTGTACTCAAATCCTAACCCTTTCTCAACTGTTTGGCTTCATAAAAATTCTTAAAAAATGCAGAATCTTTAGGGAGCAGCTCATTAAATAAGTTCAATACCATGTTTATTGCTTTCATCGACATCCCACACAATGACTTAATGTGCAGTGGCCGCACTATAAATGACATTTTGCTATGTTTTGTACAACCAGGATAAAACTCACACTTTGCATCTTCCCACATTCTAGAGAAATTCTTTGACTCAGTCCCTTGTTCACTCGAGGCATCTTCGTCAATTTCATCCATAAACATCCCAACTCCAATGTCACCTAACATCTTATCCATCTCATTCCGCTAATTATCATCATTTAGGTGCCTCATTTCAATACCATCACTGAACGGAATATTGACAAATTTTTCATATGGCTCACCATGCAATACACATTGAGTATATCCCAAATCCATATCATTCACAAATATATGACTTTCTACTTCATCTAATCTTATAGTGCACAGATTTTTACACCTTCGACATGAACACTTTACGTAACCTCAACTATCAGCAGAGGCCCGAGTAAAATCAATAAAGTTTTTCACTCCAAGTATATACAAAACGTAGTCTCTTCCAAGTCTATCGCCAAGACGAATCCAGCTTTTGTCCATTTCAGAAAAAACCTATAGATTAGTACAATGAAAACTAATTTCACATGCATCACATGCTCCAATTCAATTCCCCATATTCTTTAGTTAAAGGTAGTTGGTCCTACCACATTCGAGATTATATCATCCATATTGAATAAGTTTCATCACTCTTGTATATACTCTCTACGTTAGTAGAAATTTCAGCAGTACCTCCCCATAGTTCTCCAAATATATATAGTCATAGAGAGTGATTGTCGCCCTGCGAACAATATACTCAAAGAACAAATGAAGAAGACACCAAAATTCCATCTTGAACGTGTAAAGAAAGAGTAATGAAAATGTGCAATATAGAAAATATAATCTCAAATTGTCCAAACTAGACAATTCAGGAATTAGTGAACACCTGAGTGTACACTGATTCCCAAACGAGTCTAAGGTTATTCATGCAATGTTACACACAAGCTATAACATATAACATATAGCTCTAACACACAAGCTATAAAACATAAGTCTTAGTATAAAATCTATTGTTGTGTCTTAACGGAGGATTTCGAAGAAGTTTAGTATACTTTGTCCTAAATATAGTATGTGGAATTAGTTATTTGTTATTGTTACAATTTCCTAGTATTTTAAAGTTATCATTAATTAAATTAGATATAATTTTTTATCAATCTAATATGTAGATTTAAATTAGATATGTAAGGTGTGTTTAATGTATATTTGATTCCAAATAAATAATGTTATAAATTTAAATAATGTATATTCATACTGAACTTCTTCAAAACCTTCAATAAAGATTCCATTATTGGGTTTTAACTGAGGGATTCGAAGAAGTTCAGTTCGTTTTGTCCTAAGTATAGTATGTGGAGTTAGTTATTTGTTTTATTGGTTATTGTTTTAATTTCCTAGCAATTTAAGATTACCATTAATTAAATTGATATAGTTATTTATCAATCTAAGATATAGATTTAAATTAGATATGTAAGTTGTGCTTTATATTATTAATTACTTATTTGTTTTAATCTTAGTAAAGATTATTAATTAGTTATTTGTTTTAATCTTATTATAGATTATTAATTACTTATTTATTTTAATCTTTGTATACATTATTAATTAGTTATTTGTTTTAATCTTAGTATGTTATTCTTATTCAGAATCTAAGAAATTATGTATTCTAATTATTCAAAATCTCTTTATTCAAAAAATTAATTTATGTAATTTAATTATTCCTATCATTTCCTATCAAAAAATGAATCACCACATAAACACAATATAATCTCAAAAATCACAATATAATCACAAAAATCACAAGTAACAATATAATCACAATATAATCATAAAAATCATAACATAATCACAATATAATCCCACAAATCACAATATAATCCTACAATTTACAATATAATCTAATAAATCACAACAATTCTATTAATGCATACACATCCACGTCGTAGAAACTCTAAGATCCCAAAATCTCACGTTGATAGATCATCATGACCTGTGAAATTTTTTTTTTTTTCATATATAGTAGGCATTTATATATTATTAGATCTAAAGATTTTATATATATAAGTAATAATTGATATATATATATATATATATGTTGTTATAAGTACTAATTGATATTACACAAGTGCCACATACAAAAACCCCATTATAATAACTGCATAAAAAAAAATGAACTATATAGGACTTTTTAGGAATACATTAGCAGGTGATAAATATAACAATATAAGTGAGTAAAAATAATAAGAAGAAAATAAATTTTGAAATCACATTCTTCCAAAGATATTTGTAATTTTATGTATAACTAGTACCTTTTCACGTATTGCTACTAAAAGAGGTAATTATTATATGTCAATGATAAACTAATTAAGTTTTGAATTTTTCTAAATAATGTATAGTGATAACATATATTAAAACAAGTTTATGAGTTGGGCAATTACATACCCAACGAACATGGGTCATTAAATATACTCCACCCAAATAATTACAAATTCAATAAGAGATATAATATAATGTGAAATATTTAAATTCTAATTTTCTTGAAACGAAAATAAGATACAAGTAAATGCAGTTACCATGAAATTAACTAATTTACGTGATACAAAAACTAATTTGATGATAATAAAAAAGATTTGTTGATGCTATGTACCTATGAACATTGTAAACTCTAACATTCAAAAGTGATTGGCCATGCGTGGACTAGGCCAAATTAGCTGATGTCCGTATGTATTATGCATTATGTCCATATCTATGTAGTATATATAATAGAATTATATAGTATAGTAATGTATATAGTATATATTATATATAATATAGTATAGTAATCTATATCTATATAGAATAGATTATTAATTATATAGTATATATAGTAATGCATATAGTAGCACTTCCACGATTATATAGTATATAGTAATCTATATAGTATATAGTATATATTGGTAATCTAGTATTTGGTATGTATACTATACTATAGTAATCTAGTATATATAGTAAATATATTAACCTATATAGTATATAGTATATAGTAATCTATATAAATAATATGTATAGTATACCAGTTCAACAGGTCTCTCCTTCTCAAACTCAACAGGTCTCTCATTCTCATGCCAACTCATCTTACTATTCAGTACATCTAATGGACTTTCAAGATCCATTAGATCTAGAACTTGCAAATTATGACCCTCAAATTATTATGTGATTCAAGAAGATTGTTGATTTTCCAATTATTCAACATGACAGTCACTTTAAAATAAAAAGCATAAGCACTATTTATTACTGTCAGAAGCATTATCTCTTCAGATCCATCAACACATAAAGACATGCAACTTTAGACATTATCAAATTACTATTCAATTCCACTCATCTAGCAGCACTATTGGTTCTAGGGGTGTACAGGAATCGCCGGAACCGGCTGTCAACCGATCAGACCGACCGTTGGAGCACGGAACCGGCAAAGAACCGGTCAGCAGTCGAGAGGAATTGAGGGAAAACTGATATCGGCGGTTCGGAGCCGGTTCGAACCCCTGAACCGACCGATCCGGTCTTTTTTTTTTTTTTGAATATATGTATATAAAATGGTGCCATTTAACTTAAATGAGTAAAACGGCGTAATTTTAGAGGTTGAAAGTTAAAAAAAAAAAATAATAGAACGGCGCCGTTTGGCTTAAAAGCTAAACAGCGCCATTTCAAAATGACTTAATAACACCCTCCACCCCTCTTCTTCTTCCCCGCGTCGTCTTCTTCCTCTCTGCAACTCTCTTCTTATTCCATGGCAGCGATGGCGCGAGGCTTCTTCCTCAATTTCTCCTCCTTCAGAGAAGACGTTGACGGTGGACCGAAGACCACACTGACGCACGTCGAGACCGATATGATCGGTTTTCTCTCCCCAAACCCATAGTTTCGGCCGATTCCATAGAGCCATGGCAGACTTCGATGGTGTATCGGTTTTGCGCTGAAATCGACACCGAACCCATCGGTACAACCCTAATTGGTTCCACTATCCGCCGGCGCATAAAGACAAAACTTTAGGGCGTCCATTATTGATTACTATGTAAGAAGTTACTATTCTAGTGTCTATAAAATGAAGTTTATAAATAAAGGAAGGCATTAAGAAAAATCTCATATAGTTACTATATTGAATTATATAGTATATAGTCAGTATAGTAATCTATATAGTTAGTATAGTAAACTATATAGTATATTATAATCATCTATATAGTTGCTATATTATAACTATATAGTATTACTATAGTAATATACATAGTAATATATATATATATATTATGTTAGTATACATATTACTATATATTGTATTACTATATTAAAACAATATATATTGTATATATTACTACATTACTATATATACTAACTCCATATTGTATTTTCCCAATCGATCTATATTTGAGAAAATATACTATATATAATATTTAAATATAAACATAAATATACTATATATAAAATAATTCAATTTACGTTCGAACATTTACAACACACATTCATACGGTGCGGAAAATAGCATAACGTTCGAACATATTAGTTGTAACGTTCACATGTTACTTGTATATATGTTTTGCGTCCAAATGTCAAGTGACATTTTCACTCACATACAAAATTTGAACTGTCGCACTTGGCCATCGAATCCATCACACGCTGCTGTAAATCGCCACCACAACCGTTACATAAAAGGTTAGTATCCATCTCTCTCCCTTTTATTGTGTCATTTTAAACGTTTTTAGGGAGTTTGAACTAAAACCCATTTGGAGTCAAATTTGTAACTTAATTTTCCGGCCACCATGAGTGGCCAATGGCCAAACGGTCACCATAGATAGTCTATATTCAGTGAGTGTATACTTCATTTCTACGATAGTTATTACAAGACTAACGTTTTATTTGAGGAAATCGGAAATAGCTGAGTCGACTCAGCCATTTATGTGTTTAAACGTCCAAACGTCCCACTGATAACGTTCGAATGATCATACGTACTTCAAACATATGTTAATCTACGTTTGAACGTTTATACACTAAAACATTCGAATGTAATGTTTTGCTGGCCCTCTGAAACATTCGAACGAAATATTTCTATAGTTTGAACGTTTATGTTTATGTTTGAACTGTATACAACAAACGTTCGAATGTAAGGTCTTGTGGGACGTTTTAGTCCTAACGTTCAAACGTATACCTGCATAAGTTCAAACATTAAGTTAAATACATTCGAATTCACACATTCGAACGTATTTACATGAAAAGTTTGAACGTGATTACCTACACATTTGAATGTTGTCCTTTACGTTCGAACGTTAAGTTCTCCGTACTTAACATTCGAACGTATTTCAAAATAGATTTAATTTGCTCCCTTTTATATAGATGTATACTAATATTTTTTTCTTTTTGAAGAATATGGTTCATCCTTTGACAACTAGGAAACGGGGGAGGGAAGGAACCCAAGACACTTCTTGGATAGGGTGTAGAACTGTTATGGCCAAACGCGAAATGTATATCAACAAGTTCGACGAGCTAACATGGGAGGAGAAGAGTCTTAGATCAGTCTTTATTTACAGAGTTTGGACCAATATCTACGCATTGAGGGGGAGGATATACCCATCCATGGTCCACAAGTTTTACATGAAGATGTCCATGCCTCAGAATGCATCATCTCACACCGTAACTATACACGTTGTTCAGTTTGAGATTTCGGCGAATGTCATCATCGAGCTACTCGAGGTCCATCTCGTATCTGAGGCATCAAATACAATGGATGCTCAGGCTGAGAACGCACCAGATGTAGGCACATCTACATCATCTATTGGCACAATCGAGTCTATGAACAAAGATGTAGACAAGTTGGAGGGCGAGGGGACTGATTCGCCTCAAGATGACGACCGTGATAAGAATTTCTTCATCATCATTGGGAGATACCGCACACCGTTCAATAAGATGAACGTGTTCTTCCAAACATTGCTGCTACCATTTTCCGCATGTTACATCTCATTGTTGCAACAAACGTGGATCTTGTGACACATAAGCCACATTTAGTTAGACTCGCACACACTTCCTCATACGAGTGGCACATGGAGAGTCCATCGACTTGACACTACAGATATTTAAGAGGATCTGTTACAAGGTGAGCATCATCTCCACTGACAACCTACAGTATGAGGTGATCATTACTCAGCTATTATTGGACCAAAGAGTGTCACCCCAAGCAAAGGAGTGGTTGACTGAGTAAATGAACCCCCTAAACATGACCTCACATCGTCAAAGCATTGGACAAGAAAGGGGGCGTGCTCGATGTGAGCCTGGGCCTACACCAGATCTTGTTCCCCCGACCCAGTCTGGGCCAGTGTTGCTTCCCATAGTGGGAGTACTAGTCAGCAGCCGATGGGTACATCTGCAGGCCGGGATGCACGCCCTACTTGGCTCAGTGCGCGCCCTAATTGGGTTGATACAATGGTCTCAGATATTACTGCGCACATCGACCGACAGATCGCATCAGTTCAACAAAATGTCATCGAGGTTGGCCATTGTTTAGATATCCTAAACGAAAAGGTCAATACATTGACTAAGGAATTTCATACATTTGTAAACAACTCGTTCTGAATGTTTTGCACTTTTATCGTATTTTGTATTTATATTTTAATATATTTCTTTTTCTATACTTTATGTAATGAACAATATCATTTAATATATCTAGTATTTTTGTATTTCGATTCTCAATTTTTTTTAATTTGAAAATCTATTTTTAATTTGAAAACAGTTCACGTTCGAACATTAATGACTATTGTTTGAACGTTCGAATGAATAACTTTCACTTCTACACATAAGTGGGCTTAATGTTCGAACGTACATGAACCGTTCGAACGTAACATTTTATATGTTCGCATGTACTCATTCCAAAACAACATCGTCTGACTAATGTTCGAACAAAACATTAATATAGTTCAAACGTATAACCATTTCTCGTCCACTTTTAGTAATGGTTTCTTGAAACCGTCACAGAAAATTATTTTTGGTGATGGTTTCAGGATTGTCATAAATTCAAAACTAACATAAAAACTTAATTGTCATGTTGTAGTGACGTAAAAGCCTAATACTTAAACCATAATGATGTGTACAAGCTTCAAATATACAAATTTCGTGTAGACCTTTTACAAAAAAGTTGACCCCACTAAGACTTGGTGGGACCTACTTTTTTACAAAATACTTATACAATACTTGTGCATTTAGGACTGTCCCTAGCATTACTCAATGCTTAAATTAGTTTTGCTATATATATATATATATATATATATATATATATATATATATATATATCAGGTCATTAGAAAATAGTCAAAGAGCATGTATTATTTTAACTTTCATACCGATTACAAGTTTCTTTGTAATTCTTCAACTCAAACTCTTAAATAAGAAACTTAAGGATAATTAGAATCATAAAAATTCCAGGATTTGATACTTCAAAATTCCGAGTTAGGAGGGAAACTAAAGTAGGAAATAGGTCAAAACATACGGATGATCATATATATATATATATATATATATATATATATATATATAAGCATCCTTTGAAACTTCAGTTACTAATCCCTAAAGTAATATATTTGGACATGATTAAGAAGACATTTCAAGACTATCTGATGACTACCGTCCCTAAAAGACTGATTGGTCGCCTGCTTTTCTAACAAGATTCTTTCTACTACTTGTAATGTTGTACTGTTTGCTTTTACACTGTTTGCTTTTACTATTTGTATTGTTTATTTTGTTAAAGGCTCATCCCTTTTAGTTTTATAGGCAAATGAGGAGCCTTTAACAAAGCAAACAGTACAAGTAGTAAAAGCAAACAATACAATAATACAAGCAGCAGAAAGAATCTTGTCAGAAAAGTAGGCGACCAATTAGTCTTTTAGGGACGGTAGTCACTTGGTGCTTCTAAGTATTTAGACATGATTTTTGCCAACGGATCAGAGCCATCTTATCTAGCTTCTGGTAGGTGATTTATATATGCTCATCTTATCTATTGTGTTGTCCCTCATCATTTACTTCATACTTTCTTCATCTTATTCAATTCCTATTTCTGTTGGTGCCACCCCGGTTGTAAGGAATCCCAAATACTGTGTCTATAAGACCCGTTTTGCTAAGAAAAGCATTTAGGGCATAAATGGGTAGATGGTTGACCTCAGGGTATGTGTTATGAAATGCAATAGAGATATGAGTGACGATAGGATTAGTGAGTGTTAAGTTTAGTTTTGGTTGATTTCATGATAAATAAAATGTTTAGATCTAATTCGTTTATTAGTTCTAGATCAAGTATGCCCCCTGATATCATTAATGAGGAGGACTTTTCTACTGAAGAAACTGATAATATTGATTTCAATAAATGAAGTATTCCAAAAATTGATGTTAAATCCATTTACAAAACTAGTTGGGTTTAGTCTGCTTTTAAGATTGAGTTCAATGTCAAAACTATTGAACAAACCTATGTTATTTCTAAAACTTATGAGAAATGTTGCCTGTTTAACAGAAGATCGATTCAAGATTTTATGGTAAAAGGTTACAAATTTCTACATATTGGTTTTGTTCAAGTTGATATTAAACCTCTCACAAGAAAAGACATCAATGCTTCGATACTTCTTTGTTTGCGTGATGCTAGTTTCAAGAAATTTGAGACTAGCATTCTTGGTATGATTCAATCTTCTCTGTATAGTGGTTCTGTCCACCTTGATTGTTTCCGTTATTTAACTCTTACTTTGGATGATCCTAACATTCTTAAAGCTTTGACTTTAAATATTTTGACATATGGGTATGATATGGAAGAAGGTAGCAAACCTCTTGCCATAGTTTATCGTATTTATTATCGTACACTAAAAACTTATTTAAATCCTAAAGCTATTTTAAAAACTTCAGGAAATAAAACTTTGTTAATTCAGAGTTATACTCCTAATGCTAATATTCAGGTTTCAAAAATGATTCAGTGGAAAGATATTACTCTCCCTGAGGAATGGATTTTGGAACATGGAGTTCCTCCTGCCAAAATTATTTCTAATGAAATTAACCTTGATTATATTCGGCAATATTTGAGCGGCACTGCTAAAATTAGTTTTGATTAACCTTTGGTTAACAATGAAAGGAGAAATTCTTTTGCTGCAACTAGAAGTTCCTTTGCCGGATCTATTGCTGATAACCCGGAAAGAAGAGATCAAAATCTTAGAAATCTTCTGAAAGATTTAGTAAAAATTGTTAAACCTGATTTAAAACTGAAAGGCGTCTCCACTGCCTCTCAAGTTACTTGCGCTTATTACACCACCAAGGATACTGACGTATCTAAAGGTAAAGCCATAAAGGAATAAGCTGATAAAGAAGAAGAAGATGCTTCATCTTTATCCCCAACAACTTCAGATATTGTTGCGTCTATTCATCACATACAGCTTACTGTGATTAATAGATCTTTTGAAATTGATTTAATCGTTTTATATAATGAGTATAGCTTTGCTAAAAATAATGATAAGAAAAAATCTTATCATGCTACTTTTTCTAATTCTGAAAAATCATGCGTTAAAAGGAAATGGAAAAAAAAATGAATGCTTTACAAAAGCATATACTTTTCTTTGATTTCCTTGAAAATTATTATGTTTCTAAATTTACTTTAAATGTTTTCAAAACCAATTTTGTCAAGCAATAAGGAATGATAGTGGTTAAATCTAGTCACCCTCCTTTACAGACAATTGTTATTTCCCTTTAAAGTACCCAATTTTGATCCCAAATTAAATGCTTCTCCCTTTAAAGTACCCAATTTTGATCCCAAATTTACTGAAACAAAAAATATTATTGAACAAAAAAACTTTGTCAATCAAACTCCTCATGTCATAAGTCAGCAATTGGACCGCATCGAAGAGAATGTTGGAAGTTTTGTTTCTGCTTCGACTCCCAAATTGGGGAAACCTATTGAAAAATCTTTGATTATTTTACTTGAGAGTTGGCAAGGTCCCAAAAATTTCTCATTTTTCTATAGAAGAATCATCTGATACTGATTCCTCAGATAAAGATCTTGTTTTACTTGAAAAGAATTTTAAAGAGATTGATTTGGAAAAAGCTGGAATTAAAAGATTTTCTTCAAAAAGGCCCAACCCAATGAGTCTAACGAAGAATTGGTATCCCAGACCAACTCCACCTGATTTACAGCTTGAAAAAATATTTTTTCGAACACAGTTTTCTGTTTCTTTTGAAAAACTTTATGAATGAAATATTTGTGTATTATCTGAACAAGAAATTCTCAATACCATGAATAAAATGTCCACGGTTGCAAATGCTTATGTTAATAACAATAGTCTTAGTCAAGCTGAGACAGTTAATTTATTAACTACAGGATTTTCTAGTATGCCTCGACTTTGGTAGGATAAGCATCTACCAAATGAAGCAAAGGAAACCATTCAAATGTTGTTAAGCATGATGATGAAGGTTTACCTATTTTTTACACAACCATAGGAAGAGACATCCTTAATGGTGTTAATACTTTGATTTATACTATTCTTAAACATTTTTTTGAAACTCCCTCTAACATTACTAGTCGTATTAGCGATTATTGAAATAATTTGAGATGCCGTCAAATGTCTGATTATAGATGGTATCAAGATGTTTTTATCTCTAGAGTCATGCTTAGAGACGATAGCCATAAACCTTACTGGAAAAAAAAATATATTGATGTATTACCACATTTATTTACTCATAAAGTTAAGCATGAACTTTTTGATACCTCAGGGCTCCTTAATTCGGATAATTACACTTATGGTGATATTATAAGTACAATTAAGAAACTTGGTATTAGTATGTGTAATGATAAAAAATTATTTCGTCAACACAAGAAGAATGGTAAGAAAACCAAATATGAAATGAGAAATCTTTGTAAATAATTTGGCCTTTCTCCTATTGCTCCTTCTAAACAGAAGCACAAACACTCTGATAAATTTACCTAACCTCATGCTAGGAAAAGAATTCATAACCATGATGACTTTTATAAAAAAAAAAAAACCTGGTAATTTTTACAAGCAAAAATCATTTGGTAAGAAAAAAGGTTTTTAGAACCCTCCGAAAGGAAAATATTTTAATTGTGGCAAGTCTAGACATTTTGCCAATAAATGTACCAAAAAGTCCAATAAGTTTAAAAACAAATTTAATGAGTTAAACTTTAACGATAAAGATCAAGATGATCTATTTCGTCTCTTAGAAATAAAATCCTCTGCATCATCTGACATTAATGAATTCAGTTCAAGTGATTTAAAGTATCACTTAGAAACATACTCTTCTGATTCTCCAAACATTAAGTTTGGTTGTAATGATTCTTGTTACAAACCTTTGGGTAAAACAATCTGTCTTAACCAAAGTTGAAGAATACGAAAATCTTTTGTTAACCTTGATTAGTCAAATTACTAATCTCGAGGTCAAAGAAGAATATCATCATAAGCTCAAGAAGACGATGGTTTCCCGAGAACTTGAAACTTCTAAAGCAAAAATTAGTTTTCAAGAAACATTGGGAAGATTTGAAAGGAAAAATCCGAAAGAAATCTCTACTATTGATTTACAATGTGAAGTTGTTTTTATTAAAAAATAAATTGTTGAACTTAAAACTGAGATTAACAGTCTCAAATCTGAAAATGATGCTTTTAAACAAGAGTTATTATGTTTAAAAATTGATAAATAGTTTGATCAAGATATTCCTTCTGATAATGATGAGCAAATAAATAATTCAGATCCAAGTCAAAAAGAAGAAAAATCTTCTCCTTCTTAACAAAATCAAGTTTGTTTGATTCATCATACTATTTCTCCCAAGTGGTTTTCTAAAGTTAGTATTATTGTCTGACATGAATATGAATTTACTGTGATTACTATGATTGATTCTGGTTCATATATGAATTGTATTCAGGAATGAATAATACCTAGTAAGTATTATGAAAAATCTACTGAAAGATTATTCTCGGCTAATGGATCTCAAATGAAGATCAAGTATGAGCTCAATACTGCTCATGTTTGCCAGAATAATGTTTATTTCAAAATTCATTCAGTCCTTTTAAAAAATATCACTGACAAAGTCATAGTAGACATTCCTTTCATTTCTTCTTTATACCCATTCCTTTCAGAAAATTATGGCATTCTTAATAATCATTTAGGTCAGAAAGTAAAATTTAAATTTGCTTCAAAAATTGATATTGATATTGAAAAAAGTTTGGAATCTTTACTTTCTGCTAAAACAAAACATTTGAATTTCCTGCAACAAGAAATCAAATATAAAAGATTGCTGAAGAATTGTCTGGCCAATTATTACAGTCAAAGATCAGTAATTTTAACAAAAATATGATCAATGATGCTTGTTCTAATCTTTCAAATGCTTTCTGCAATAGGAAGAAACATATTGTTGCTTTACCTTATATAAAAGATTTTTCTGAAAAAAAATATTTCCACCAAAACTTGACCTATTCAAATGAATAGTGAGACTTTAGGATTTTGCAAAACTGAAATACAGGATTTGCTTGCTAAGAATATTATTAGGCACAGTAAGTCTCCTTGGTCTTGTGCTACTTTTTATGTCTAGAAAAATGCAGAAATTAAGAGAAGAACACCCCACCTTGTTACTAATTACAAACTTTTAAACAAAGTCTTAGAATGGATTAGGTATCCTATCCCCAATAAGAATGACTTGATTCATAGGCTTGGTAATGTTGTAGTGTTCTCCAAGTTTGACCTGAAATCAGGATTTTAGCAAATCTAATTTGTGAATCAGATAGATATAACACTGTTTTTACTATCCCATTTGGACATTATGAGTGGAATGTAATGCCTTTTGGACTGAAAAATGCCCCAAGTGAATTTCAAAATATTATGAATGATATTTTCAATTCATTCATCTATTTCACTATTGTCTACATTGATGATGTCCTTATTTACTCAAAGTCTATTGATGAACACTGCAAACATTTGAATTCGTTTATAGATATCTTTAAACAAAATAGTCTTGTTGTCTCTGCTAAAAAAATCTAATTATTCCAAACCAAGATTAAATTTCTTGGTTATGATATTTTTAAAAGCAAAATTCGACCTATTAGCTGTGCTATTGAATTTGCTAACAAATTTTTCAATGTTATTCTTGATAAAACCCAGTTACAGAGATTCCTTGATTCTCTCAACTATATTGTAGAACTCTATAAGGATATGAGGAAACAATATCATGCACTCTTTAAGCGACTACATTTCAACCCTCGCCATTGGACTGAAATTCATACTAATCTTATTAAACAAATCAAGACACATATTAAAACTCTTCTGTATCTTGGTATTCCTACTTCTGGTTCCTTTAAAATTGTTGAAATAGATACCTCTAACATTGGTTATGGTGGTGGCATTCTGAAATAAATAGTTTCACCAGGCTCATCTGAACAAGTTGTTCGCTTCTATTCTAGAGTCCGGAATACTGCACAGCTTAACTATAGTACTATTAAGAAAGAGATATTATCCATCGTACGGCTTCGTTTGGATCCTTAACTCCTCTCAACTCATCAGTACAACTTTTTCAAATTTCAACACAAAATATAATAAACAATTCAACTTTTTCAAATTCTAAAATAATAATAATATTAAAAAATAATATTCTAACAATATTTTATCATCTCAACTCAACTCACTTCAACATCCAAACACAACCTAAGTATTTCTAAGTTTCAAAGTGATTTTTTAAACCAAAAATTTTTATTACACATTGATTGCAAAAGTGCTAAATATGTTTTAGAAAAAGATGTTGAAAACATTGCATCAAAGCATATATTTGCCATATGTCAAGCTATTTTAAGTGTATTTGATTTTAATATTGATTATATTAAAGGATCTGAAAATTGCATTCCTGATTTTCTTACCCATGAATTCCTACAGAAAACATGAGCAGAAAAAAAAAAAAAAAAAAAAAAAAAAAAAAAAAAAGCAAGGGGAAGAAGATTGCTACTCCTCCCCCAATACCTGATAATAGAATTGTTAAACATGAGCCTACTACTCTGGCCACCCCAATTGATATTGCTAACAGGTATACTACTCTTGGTAGTATTCCCATAGTTAAACATGTTTCTTTTTCAACTGCTCTTAGTACGCCATATGATCCCTACGCCAAACTTGTTAATTCTACTCAGTATTACCCTACTTCCAAAACTGAGTACCTCAAAAAAATGTTTTCCCAGAGCCACTTTTATGTTGAATCAAATAGGTCCATATATACAAACTCCTTCAAAACTGCTGCAAGTTATTTCCCCCCAAGTTTCCATTGCATTCCTAAGAATCTAGCAAAAAACTCCAATACTATTTTGCTATTCTAGTAGAGAGTGATTCTCTTGTTATTAAACCTATCTATGATAAGATTGATATGAATAAATTGATCTATCATAGTACTTGTATATTAAATATTATCACAGTAGAAAAATGGGGATCCCATCCTTATACAATGAAGAGGCTATCAAATACTGACATTGTTACTACGATTATATTGATGCATGGTTCAAATTCATGTTGTTCTAGACTCTGGAGATGTCACACTCTTGGTTTCTGAATTTTGACAAAAAAATCAAAACTGAATCTCCCCTCTGGTTTCTACGGTGGTGGCATCAATTTGGCACTATTCTCGAAATCCTTTATGAAAAATTTCATAAAGCCATCAGATATTTTGCCACTATTTTTAAAATAGATTGGCATAATAAAAAATTTCCCTACTTCCTCCATTTTTGCAAAAGATATAAAGTGCCTTGGATATTAAAGTGGAGCTACGATCGGAATGGTGATTTATTGGTCCGATATTGGTTTGTCAAGTAGTGGGACATATTTGCCCACACACAAGATGTTATTACCAATGTTGCTCGAGACTTTACTCAAATTGCTCTAGACCTGAAGAGTATTGAGGAATTTCTGCCTGTTAAACAGATTGCTCTACTTGAATATCCAAACACTCAGGCCATTACTATTGCTAAAACTGCCACTTCTGTTAAATCTGATAAATCAACAAATCTTCCAAATCCAAGGAAAAGAAGAATCTGATCCAAAGATTAACAAAAAAAGATTTAATTTATCTACTATAGAAGCAATTGCGGAACAATGATAAAACTAATAAGAATAATTTCGATACTGAGTCAGAAGCATCCTCTGAAGCTTCAGTTACTGATCTCTATAATAATATATTTGGACATGATTTAGAAGACACTCCAAGACTATCTGATGACTAATCCGTCAGCAGAAACCAACATAATACTCAGAAGCACCAAGTGGCTACCATCCCTAAAAGGCTAATTGGTAGCCTGCTTTTCTGACAAGATTCTTTCTGCTACTTGTACTATTGTACTGTTTGCTTTTACTTTTTGTACTATTTACTTTGTTAAAGGCTTCTCATTCGCCAATAAAAGGAGAACCTCGTCGTAGGGGAAGAACAGCTTCTTCTTCTATTAGCAACTACTTATCCTCTCTCCCTTTGATACTACCTGAATTTCTCAAAAAAATCCTTACGCCTTTGAGTTTATTAAGAAACTTATTTTGTAAGTTGTTTCAATATGAATAAACGTTATTTCTCTTACTAAGTACTTTTATTTATTTTTTATTTATCATTATTACCAGTTATCTGGTCCTATATTACTCTCATTTTCACTACCTCCAGTCATCTTATCCTTGCTTTCAATATTTTATTAATTCCAGTTATCTCATCTCGCTTACATGTACATTTCTTTTGTTTATTTACTTACATTTCAGTCCAGTTATTTGGTCCGTACTTCAATTCTAGTCATCCAGTCCCTATTTCTTTATCTGATTTCTTTATCTGTTCATCAGTTATCTATCTTATCTTTTTTTTTTTTTTTCCCCCGATCGACATTAGATCTCCTCCACACGTACGCACGAACGATCACTTTCGAGCTTCGTCCCGGTTTCCTCGCCCATCACCGACGCCCAAGTGCATGCATGCCCCTGACAAGCAGTACGAGTCTCAAACCACCTTAATTTCTTTTCTTTTTTATTTTTAAGCCGAAAAGAAGCTAAATCGAATCTGAACCTCGTAATAATTTCGTCCACCACCAGGCCATATTGTAGGGACACCTCCAAATTCAGCGGTAGGTAGGATACAATCTTCATTGCATGAGGACATTGTCACCACGCATTCATGTCGGACCAAATGTTTGGTACTGCTAATTAATTATGTCTTGTTCTTTATTATAACTATGCTCTAACATGTTTTTTCGACCCCAAAACTTAATGGGTTCTTAATTATATATGTGGTTAGACCTCTAATCATATTTTTAATTCGCTGTCGGCATGATCTTTAATCATTAGCTAGGTTAGTTAAAATATATATATATATATATATATATAGCATGATCATGAAAATGGGTCATATATATGATGATTTAGAATATGGTCTCTGTCTGATGGTATATATATAAATATATATTGCACTGTGGATGGAGGGGAATAATCTTGGGTTAAATATTAGTTTTTTTTTTTAATTTTTTAATGAAATGGGTTTTATGATTTTAAATAGTTCCACTTGTCTGATGGTGTGGCAGTACTAGTAGTACTGTAGATAGAAGGGAATAATGTTAGAGCAGCTGTAATATTATTTAATGACATTGAATATTGTAAATTGTTATGTATTATGTAAGGTTGTTTTGTGTTGTGCATGGCTGGATGGTGACAAAGTACGTACTAAAAGCTTTTTTTTTTCCCACGTAATAAACAAAGGCTAACACGTGTGAGAAAGGGACAAAGAAGTCAAAGAAAGACCTCTAAAGGAAGAAATTACGGTCGGAGTTCTTCAGTTGAGAGACACCACCCGGACAGTAGTATGTTATGTCATTCTAGCTGACTATTTCTGAACAGTATGCGATTATCTGAGGTCCGTCGGCATTTTTTTTTTTTTTAATAAAATAAATAAATAGGCAATGAAAGTCGGAAAGAGACAGCTAAAGCCGGAAGCTAGCTGAAGATAGGGAATTTATAACAATAATTCTATGGGCTGTTGGAAAGAAGAAATGTGTGCCGGAAACTCTGTATTTTTATTGATGAATTTTGTCTATAGTAGACGATATTTATACATGATGTAAAAGAATAAAAAACAATTGAGTTAGTTACAAAAGCACCGTAGGGACCAATAACAAATTTCTCAGCTGTTAGTTTCTAGAACTTCTATTCGGTTGTGTAGTGCTCTGCTATGTAGTGCTCTGCTGATGTAAACCACGATGGCTCTGTAGTTGTCCTCCATTGCTTGTTGTAGTGTCATGCCGAGTGCTCGCATTCTGTTTGTGAAAAGGTGGCATAGAGTCATTCATTTCAATACGTCCCCTCGAGTTCAAAGGGGTATCTACCATGTTGAGATTCGCTCTAAAAAATGTAAATTTCTACGCAACTAGTGGCTTTGTTAGGACATCTGCAATTTGTTCTTTGGAGCCGCAAAATTGAACTTGTAGTGCACGAGCAGCAACTCTATCCCTCACAAAGTGATAATCAATGTCCATATGTTTTGTTTTGGAGTGATAGATCGAGTTGATAGACAGATATGTGGCTCCAATGTTGTCACACCACAAGATTGGAGCCTTAGAAAGAGAAATACCAAGTTCTCTAAGAATTGTTTGAAGCCATATAGTCTCGGCAGCTGATGATGCGAGTGATTTGTACCCGGCTTCTGTAGTTGATCGTGCAATAGTTCGTTATTTCTTCGAGCTCCGAGAGATAAAATGATTTCCAACGTAGACGCAAAATCCTCCAGTTGATCGTCGATCGTCTGGACATCCTCCCCAATCGGAGTCCGAGTAGGACTGAAGTGTAAAAGTGGATTGCCTTTTAAAGAGTAAGCCCTAGTTGATTATGGCTTTAAGGTACCTGAGGACTCATTTAACAGCACTCCAATGAGAAATTTTTTGAGAGTGCATGAATTGGCAGATTTATTCACTGCAAAGGAGATGTCTGGCTGGAGAGAGAGAGAGAGATACTGCAAATCACCAACTATGCTTCTATATAGAGTTAGGTCATCAAAATCTGGAGAGTCAAATTTGGATAACTTGAGAGATGCTGCCATTGGAGGGGAGATTGGTTTTGCATTGATCATTTGACTTTGAAGAAGCAAGCTCTTGATGTATTTTCGTTGAGTGAGCAAAAGGCCTGCGGCTGTGTAGTCGACTTCCAGTCCAAGAAGAAAAGAAAGCTAGCCCAAGTCTTTTACTGGAAAAGCAGAGCCTAAGTCACAAAGGAGGAGATCAATGGCTGAGGAGTTGAGCCTGTGACAACTAAGTCATCCACATACACTAAAAGATAGAGAGTAACATCAGAATGTTGCAAGATGAACAAAGAAGGATTTACCTTTGAAGCTGTAAAATCATATGAAAGTAACCATGAGCTAAGTTGGAAAAACCAAGCACAAGGTGCTTGTTTTAAATCGTATAAAGTCTTGTGCAATTTGCACACATATGTGGGATGTGGTGGATCTACAAATCCCTGAGATTGCTGCATAAACACGTCATCAGCTAATGAACCATGCAAAAATGCATTTTCAATATCAAGTTGGCGCAAGGGCTATGATCGAGTGACAACTGTGACGCCCCGACTCCCACGTACAAAAAAAAACAAGGGAATCGTGACGTCAGGATGGTGACAACACGGTCACACATCCCAACGAAGTGCCAGTGTGTGTACATGCAACAGTATACAAATAAAAAACGCAACGGATAGTCAAATAAGTACCAGAATTTAAATACAAATATTTAACACAATTTATCTTTAAAAAAAATAAATATACAGTCATCCCAAATATAATACAAAAGGTAAATACATAAATTGATAAAAACACATAACTCACTAAACAGGAGCAATCCCAGATCACTCCTCCAACGGAGCCAAGCTAAGGCTCGTCATCCTCATCTACATCAAAATCTGCGATACCAAAAAATGGTACCACAGGTAAGTATAAACCAAACAACTCTCGGGATAAAAATACATTAATGCAACCAACAATATAGCAAAATACATTTAGCCATAAAATATCATTTTTTCCCAGAAAAATGATTATTTCCAACACACGCCAAAAATTCCATTTTGGCCCAAAATAACCGTAAAACATTTTCTCATAAAATGATTCACACAAACAATCCATTTATCGGACACTGTAGGCGGGAATCGCAGGCGGGACTCTACCACCGTCCCTGCTTACCACCATCCCTACCGCGTGCACCGTAGGCGGGAATCACAGGCGGGACACAACCACCATCCCTGCTTACCACCATCCCTAACGCGTGCACCGTAGGCGGGAATCACAGGCGGGACTCTACCACCATCCCTGCTTACCACCATCCCTACAGTTCCTTTACACACAATGCATACTTAACAGAGCACTGTAGGTGGGAATCACAGGCGGGACACAACCACCATCCCTGCTTACCACCATCCCTACAGTCTCTTTTCCATTTATTCATATGAAAATTCAATTTCCAATAAACACATGAACATGTATGCAATCATGCGAAAACCCAGTTTTCTTTACAAACATGATCATGCATGCAATATGCGATGTACGTGAACAAGTCATAACCAACAACCAACAACCACAATTCATAATGCAAACAAACACACAACTCCGTCCACAATCCATCCAACCCCCGAAACTCCTCAGACTCAGTCCGGCAATACAAACCAATTCACAGATAATATGTGTTAGTGCAAAAATATATTTAAATCACGAAAGTTCTTTAAGGAAAATACTTACAGTGCAATATAATAATTTCCGGAGGATCTCGAAGTTGCAAGTGGTGATTTCTGAGCAACACCACAGTGTAAAATACACTGTGGCCGTGGGTCACAGATACCCACTTTTCAACGAGGACAAACGAAGACCCAAGATTGATAGGGTAGGGCCTAGGGAGGTCGGTGAAGCCAATGGTGGCGGTGGTTTGCCGTGGGTGGCGGCGGAATGGGCGGTAGAAGACCAAAATGCCCAAATCGGAAATGTAGTTGGTGGAGCTTCACCGGTGACGGATCGGAGGTGGGGTTGGGTCCAATGGGTTGCCAAGAGGTCGGGGATGAAGTGGTAGGAAGATGGTGGCCAATGGCGGTGCGACGGCGGCGCAACGGCGGAAAGAGTGCCGCCGCTTCGAAGAGCTACTGGTGGTTAACGGCGGCACGGATGGAGGTGAGGTTGGTGGGGTGAGGTCGCCGGCGGCTGGGGAAGCTAGCGGGCTGGGCGGTGAGGGCCACCGCCGGCTCACGGCGGCGCTGGCGTGAAGGTGGCCCGCGGCTTCGTGGGGGGCGTGTGGGCTACCGGCGGCGAGGTAGGGGCTGAGATTTGGGAGGTGAGGTCGCCGGAGGGAGGGGGAGCTGGTCGGCTGGGCGGTGTCGTGCACAGCGGCGTGACGGCGGCGCTGGGAGGGGACGAGGGAAACGGGCGGAGGAGAGGAGAGAGAGAGATCGCGCGGGAGAGGAGAGAAATTAGGAAGAAAAAGAAAAGAAAGAAAAGAAAAAGGAAGGAAAGAAAAATGGAGGGAAAAGAAATGAGGTCCAATCCTCATAACTTGGGTCACAAAAAAGATCCAACGGAGACGATTTTAAAACCACAAGTTAAATAAAATAATTTAAACGTAATGGTAAAGTCAAATTGAAATAATTAAATCCCACGGTAATTAATTTAAATATTAAAAGCAATTTAAATGCATAACAATAAATAAATATTTGGAAAGCACATAAAAAATAATTTTCACCAAATTAAAATCATAGAAATAAACTTACTAAAAATCCAACCAATTTTAAAATAAGAGGATAAATTTTTGAACAATCAAAAATAATCCTTCAGTAAAAATACACTGAAATACGGGGTGTTACAACAACAATGGATAAAATAAGTCGTATTGTGGAAGGTTTCACCACTAGGGAAAAAGTCTCATTGTAGTCTAAGTCATGCTGTTGATGATACCCTTTAACCACAAGACAAGCTTTCTCTCGTTGAAAAGAGCCATCAGCATTTGTTTTGGTGCGAAACACCCACCTTCATCCTAGAATGTTAGCTACAGGTGTGGGAGGTACAAGGGACTAGGTGTAGTTTTGTTGAAGTGCAGCATATTCCTTGGCCATAGCCTCTCTCCATTCTGAAAATTTTGAAGCAGCTGAATAACTAGAAGGTTTGTCTAGGACAGTCAAAGTCGTGGTGAGACAAAATCGTGTGGAGTAGGGAATGGTTCCATCTGTGAACTGCCTGGGTCTAGATGAGTTTGTCTGGGCACGTGTAATGATAGGAAACTGAGGTGGTTGTAGAATTACTGGAGGAGAACGAAGGATAGGAGTAGAGGATAGTGGTGAAGAATTCGGTGTCGGCAGAACAGAGGATGTGGAAGGGCTCAAGGTAGATGATGAAGAAATAGAGTTGTGTGGGTTTGGGCTTGGACCGGGCCCAAGGACAGATGGAGACAGTAAAGGCAGAGGCACGGTTTCTGACTAGGCTGGAGGAGATGGATGAATGGGCTGAGATTTTGAAAGTGGAAATGAGCCTCATTAAAACTAACATCCCGAGAGATGTATAAACGGTTTGTGACTAAGTTAAGGCACTTATAGCCTTTATGAGAAGCACTGTAACCCAGAAAAAGACATCAAACGGAATGAAAATTTAATTTATTTGAAAGATAGGGTCTGAGATTGGGCCAACATTCACATCCAAACACTTTCAAAAATTTATAATCTAGTTCAGAATTATAAACTAGAGAATATGGTGATTTATTTTTAAGAGTGGGTGAGAGGAGAAGATTAATAAAGTAAACCGCAGTTTCAAAAGCATCGGCCCAATAGGAGAATGGGTAGAGAGGAATGGGCCAATAAAGCAAGCCCGGTTTCAATTATATACTGGTGTTTTCTTTCAACGAGACCATTTTGTTGGTGCATGTGAGGGCATGAGAGACGATGAGTGATGCCTAATTTTTGACAAATTGGAGTTAATGGTTTAAATTCACCTCCACCATCTATTTGTAAAATTAGAAGTTTGGAGTTGAATAATCTTTCAAGATAAGGCAAAAAGGTATTGAAAAATTGTGTAACATCTGATTTTAATTTGAGTGGGAAGAACCATGTATACCATGTTTAATGATCAACAAAAGAAAGATAGTATTTAAAACTAAGTCATGAAACATAAGGGGTCGAGCCCTATAAGTCAGCACAAATGAGTTCTAAGGGCCTGGAATATTTGGCCTGACTATTACAAAAGGGCAACTGATGACTTTTAGCAAGAGGACATTCAGGGCATTTAAAATTTGTAGTGCTGGAAGAAAAAGGCAGGCATCTTGTGTGCAGAACACGTGAAACCAGTGCTAGAGAAGGATGCCCCAGCCTGCGATGCCATTGTTCCAAAGTGGTTCTTTCGCCAAGATGAGTGGATGGAGATGAGGAGGCAGTGGAAGGAAAGACTTAGAAACCATTATGCGCTGGCCCTGTGAGGAGGAGAGTCCCCGTGTGTTTGTCCTTCACAGAAAAGTGAGAGGAATGAAACTCAAAGTAGCAAGAATTATCAATACAAAATTGAAGAATAGAGACTAAATTCTTAGTGATGGAGGGAACATGTAACAAATTACGAAGTGAAAACGAAGAAGAAGAAAGCATGGGTTTGAAAGAAGAGTCACCAAAATGTTGAATGGGAAGACCACTGCCATCTCCAACCCATATTGTATCACCACCACTATACTGTTCAGAAGAAATATTCAAGTTATTCAAGTCATTAGTTATATGATGCATAGCTACTGAGTCTGGATACCAGCATGAATCAGAAAAGGATGCAGGGGCAATGTAGTTAGCAGAAAAGGATCTTAGAGCATCAAGTTGATAGGAGTGATCAAACCTGTATCGGCATTGAAGAGCAACGTGGCCAGATTTATTGCAAACCTGACATGTAGGGCGCTGGTCAATATACTGAGGTGCAGGATTTACAGAATTATTGAAGGAGTTGGTTCTTCCACCATGAAAGTTGGAATTGAATCGACCTCTCCCTCGACCTTGGTGTCCACCGCGAGAGAAGCCTCGGCCACGTTGGTCACGCCCGCTTGAGGCACTAAAGTTGACAGTGGGTTCAACAAAGGATATTGTATTCCTGGTTAGATGGGATGCTCGCACCTCATGTATGAGCAAAAGTTGGTACAGCTCAAGTGACGAGAGAGGCTCTGCTCTGGTTGTTACCAAAGTGATAAAAGATTCATAAGATTGTCCAAGGCCATTTAGCAAGTATGTAGCAATCTCTTTGTTTGGAAAATGAGTTCCAGTGGCCACGAGAGAATCAGCAAGAAGATAGACCTTCCCAAAATATTCAAAAATCGGTTGGTCACCTCTAGAAAGATTAGTGAGTTGAAAAAACAATTGAAACACTTTTGCTTGGGAGTGCGAGGCATACATTGAAGCCAAAAGAACCCAGAGAGCTTAGGCAGAGGTAGAGGATAGAACGTGACCAATAATAAAGTCAGATAGAGAGGAGAATAGAATGCTAAGGGCAAGTTGGTCCGTGCGCCTCCAATAAAGAAAAGAGGGGTTGGCTTTGGGTATGGTTGGAGGATTCAGTGATGGTTTTTGGGGGTGGGGAAAGAGACCCATCGACATAACCAAAAAGGTCTTGGCCTCTGAGATAAGCCGAAATTTGTATCTTCCATATAAGATAATTATCATTGGTAAGTTTGGTGGAGATGATGTGTGAGAAGGAGGATAAGGTGGGAGGGGGAGGACGAGGACGAGGAGAAGGCTCAAAAGAAGAGGCCATGGAAAAGAAAAAAAGAAAAAGAGAGAGAGAGAGAGAGAGAGAGAGAGACTATGGTCTGAAGGCTCTCGATACCATGTTGGAAAGAAGAAATATGTGCAGGAAACTCTATGTTTTTTTGGATGAATTTTGTCTATAGCAGACGATATTTATACATGATGTAAAAGAATAAAAAACAATTGAGCTGGTTACAAAAGCACCGTAGGGACCAGTAACAAATTCCTCTGTTGTTAGTTTCTAGAACTTGTATTTGCTTGTGTAGTGCTCTGATGTGTGGTGCTCTGCTGAAGTAAATCACGATGGCTCTGTAGTTGTCCTCCATTGCTTGTTGTAGTGTCATGCCGAGTGCACACATTCTGTTTGTGAAAATGTGGCATAGAGTCATTTATTTCAATGTAGGCAACTGGGGTGCGTCCCTGCCGCAGCCTCGAGGATGACTTGGTGCATGCCACATCATCCACCTTATTTTAATAAAAAAAAAGAAAAAAAATGAAAGTGCAGAAACCACAAAATCACAAAAGCGGGAAATGAAAATAGCGAGATTCGTCTTCTCCTCTCATTTTCATTTTCGACTTGCAAAATCCTGAGCCTGAGTTTCGTCTTCTCCCCTCTCGTTTTGGCCTGCAAATCATCTCGAGCTTGCTTCATCGGTAACGAAAATGAGTTTTGGCCTGAGCTTCATATTTTCCCGAGTTTCAGAATCCCGAGCTCCTGAGCTTCGTCTTTTCCCTCATCTTGGCCCGAAGTCTCAAGCTTCATCTTCTCCTGAGAAAACAATGGTAACCCACATCAACCAATAGACCCGATAGATTAAATTATCATTGTCTTTCTGCGTGCGTCCAGTTCTGTGTGGGAGTGGGTGGGAGTGAAACCAGAGTGGGAAAGCATTATGTCGCTGTCATCGTCAGTATCTCTCAGTTGCATTCGTCGTCATGGGTGAGAGACGGATTTGCGTTCACGTTGGATGGGGTTGATGTGATTCGGTTCTTCAAAACCCAACTGAAAATTTTTGGTGCATTCTTGCCTAATTTATTCACAACTCCCTCAGATTTCTTCAGATTTTGTTTTAGCAAATTTTCTTGTTAGGGTTTGTATTATGTCTTGTACGCCATGTTTGTAATTGAAACCCATTCTTGCATTCACATCAGATAATATCCTAAAGGTCTATTAATTCTCCTGTTTAGTAGATCATTTCAACATGCTCGAAGAAACTAGGATTTAGATCTCGTATGTATTGTTGAAAAGCAGAAAAACCAACCATAGATTAAGTAAAAGTTCTCCTGTTTAGACAACTATTTGGCTGTAAATTAAGTAAACAAGTGCATAATATATGATGGACAATGACGAATCTGTATGGTCATAGGCCTACTAATAAACTGCCAATTATTGAGTTGTTTCTGCACATTCTATACTTGTATAGAGGAATATCTATAGCCCATATATCTGAGCTCCCTTATTTGCATTTTTACTCATCAGATCCAATATTTGCTTTTGGCTCCCTCTCAGCATGGGAAATGACAAATAACACCCATCCACACTAACATCATCTAGCTCAAATTCTCCATTCGCGGTATGATATATAATTTAATCTATCAATAACATTGGAATGTATTGAGTTGATATTTATTTTCAAAATACATCAATAACGCAAATCCAATAACATGTTAGGACATATAATCAATTTGTCCAAACATCCCAAATCACATGCACTGTTACTATAGAGAAGTGCCTGCGTGGTCACCGGGATTTCTACCATATCCAGATGCACACAAATATCCAATCAACATACAAATGATGATTATATGTTATTATTTATTTTTAATAAGTTCTTTTTTCCAATTTAGGAGTTTAATTGCAGATTTCTTTGTGTCTTTTATAGAATGATGGTTATCCATTTCCACATGCCATATATCCCCCGACTCTTCTCATCAATACAAGCTCTACTACGAGTAGAATAGTTGATTCAGAGGATAATAGACCCGATAGTAGGGAAACTAAAGCACCATGTACATCTGCTAGAGTTAAAGAAAGTAATGAGGATAGACCACTTTCAAAGGAAACTAAGGATAGAGCACTTCCACAAGAAATTGAGGATGGCAGTGCGGGGACATATCAGAATGTTGAAATGGATGGTGATGATATGATTGAGGAGCTAAACTCGGGGATGGAGTTTAATTCCTTTGAAGATTTAATGAGTTATTACAAGCAATATACTAAGAAATACGAGTTTGGGGTGATGACAAAAAAGATTGAGATGGGAGAAGATAAGTCAGTTAGGTATGTCACACTTGCTTGTGCTCGTGGTGGAAGGCCTGTAATAGGACTTTCAATGTCGCAAACCCACGCCCGACAGGAAAGACAGAATGTAAGGCAAAGATTAATGCCTTAAAATATGATGGAAAGCTTCGGTTGACTACAGTTCATAATATCCATAACCACGGCCTCAGTCCAAAGAAATCTCGATTCTTTTGATGTAATAGAGAAGTGAGTGACTCCATAAAAAGAGTTTTAGATACAAATGATTTGGCTGACAATTAAGTGAATAAGAGCTTGGAATATCTTGTTGTTGGCACAGGCGGATTCGAGAAGCTCCCATTTTTGGAAAAGGATGGTCGTAATTACATCGACAAGACAAGACATCTACGACTTGGCGATGGTGGTGCTGGTACGCTTCGAGAGTATTTTTGTAAGATACAGTACAAAAAACCTTGATTATTTATATTGATGGATTTAGATGATGATGGGAGGTTAAAAAATATCTTTTGGGCAGACTCTCATAATAGAGCAGCCTACTAATATTTCAGTGATGTGGTCACATTCGACACTATATACCTGACGAATAGATATGGGATGCCGTTTGCACCATTTGTTAGTGTAAACCACCATGAGCAGTCAATGTTGTTGGGAGCAGACTTGATTTCCAGTGAGGATACGGAGACCTTTGTGTGGTTATTCAAGATCTGGTTGTAGTGTATGGATGGCATAGCTCCGAAATCTATTATCACTGATCAAGATAAAACGATGAAAAATGCAATTGTTATTGTTTTCCCAGAGACCCGACATGGATTTTGCCTGTGGCATATCCTGAAGAAAGTCCCGAAAAGCTTGACTCCTATGATTCCTATAAAATTGGGATGAAGAATGCGTTGATGAAGTGTGTGTATGACACCTAAAGTGTTGAAGAGTTTGAAAGGTGTTGGGATCAGTTAATTGCCAAGTACAATTTACATGAGAATGAGTGGTTGCAAAGTTTATATGCTAAGCGTGAGCATTGGGTTCCAGCATTCTTGAAAGAGTACTTTTAGGCTGGAATGAGTACAACGCAACGAAATGAGAGCATCAATGCCTTTTTTGACAGGTATGTTCAAGCTAAAACGAACCTAAAAGAGTTTGTTAACCAGTTTGAGAACGCGTTGAAAAAAAATTGAGAATGAAAATGCCGCAGACTTCCACTCGTTTAGTGTCACGATTCTTTACATATCTAGATCTCCAATTGAGAAGAGGTTCCAAGATTTGTACACGAATGCTAAATTCAAGGAAGTTCAGCTTCAAATTACCGACATCATCGATATGAATCCAAAGTTACATAAGAGTAATGATACAGTAAAGACCTATCTGATAGAGGATGAAGTTCGTTTGGAAAAGTTCACTAAGCTGGTTACACATTCTGTGGACTTTAGTGAGGAAGATGCAGCTAGGGGTGTAAATTTAAACTGGTAAACCGGAAAACCGGACCTGACCAGTTGGTCCTATTTTTGAACCGGTCCAGTCCGGAACCGGTTCCTATATTTTGAAAACCAGCCAGAATCGGTCCGGTTTCGGTTCCGTAGTTTCCGGGACCGGACCGGACCAGTTGAAAAAAAATATATAAAAATTAATTTTATATATTATACAAAATATTATATATATAAGTTTTATATATAATATATAATTATACATTAAATTTTTATATATAATATATATAATTATATATCATATATGAAATAATTTCATATTATAATTTATAAATTATAACATGAAATGTTAATCTTAAATATGAACATTTGTAATTTGTTTGATTATATGTTATTAATATAATTATATATACGATAATGTTATTATAATTTATAAAATAAAAGTTTAATCTTAAAGATGAAAATTTAATTGATCATATGCTTTAAATATAAAAAATATATATATTAAATTATTAATAACATTTTATCATAAGAGGTAACACTTTATTATATATTTTTATATTTTAAAAAAATTGAAAAATCGGACCGGACCGGACCGGACAGGAAACCGGTAAAACCGGAGATACCGGTTTAGGAGGGTAACCGGGGCGTAATCGATTTTGAAAAATGTAAAATCGGTACATACCGATTCGGTCCTAAATTTTGTCTAAAATTGGACCGGACTGGACCCGTTACACCCCTAGATGCAGCTGCAAAGTGTTATTGTGGATTATTCCAGATGAGGGGGCAATTGCGTCGACACATTTTGGCCGTGTTCAAATGTAACAAGATAAAACTTTTGCCAGATAGGTACATTTTAGATCGATGGAGGAAGAATATCAAAAAGCGATACAAGTTAATCTACAGTAGCTATGATGCATGAGAACATCGGGCAGATTCTAATAGATATTTAGAGCTGTAGAATATATGTTATCAGATGATTACTGATGCAGCGAGTTTGTAAGAGCATATTGAGGATGCAAAAACTAAGTTATATGCAATGATTGAGTTGTATCGTGCCAACCAACAACACCCATCGATGACCCAAACGGGTTCCAATGTTGGTTGTACGGTAAATGACACTACTACAGTTGGTACTTTTAAGAAAGTACTTAGTCCACCACATGTTGTGCGAGGGAAAGACAAACCCCCATCACTGAGGAGAGCATCCAGGATGGAGAAAGACATGCGAAAAGTCAAAGCGAAAAAAACATCAGGAAAAGATAAACGCAAAGAGGTGCAAATATTTAATATATGACATGTTTATTTATATTTTATAAATGCAAATATGACAACTTTGTGTTCTTATTTGTTACTTGATTATTAGTGGGATGGAGGAGATACAACGTGCTTGGACACACGGAGACCTTTATTTTTCCATTCAGAGATGGTGCATCCAATGTTGGACAGCAGTATATTAATAAGTACATATTTATATTTAAATTCCAATGTTTGGTTGTAATTTTACGAGTATTTCTCACCAAGTTGTTCCAGAAAGCACAACCTTTGACATTAGAGGAATCCAAATCCGAGGAACAGTGATTCCAAGTCATGAAAGTGTAAGTGTATCTCAAGATTCTTTTTATATTTTAATGTTAATATCGGCATGACAATAATATTTGAGTTTAATTTTTTACAGATGCAATTTCGGTTGGATGAATCACAACCGCTGCAATGATATGATTCAAAGGATGTATTGTGTTTTATGTATTTAAAATATTTTTTGTGGAATGGATGTATTTCGAGGACTTTTTGTGGATTTAATGTATTTTTTTATGGAATTGATGTATTCCAATGACTTATTTGTGTAGCCTTTGTGTTTTTTGTGGGATGAGTGTGTTTCAAGGACTTTTGTAGATTTAATGTGTTTTTTGTGGATTATATGTATTGTTTTGTGGATGAGTGTAATCCAAGGACTTATTTGTGTAGACTTTGTTGCAATTTATTGTTTGTGGAATGAATGTATTCCAGGGACTTGCTTCTGGGATAGATGTATTCCAGTGACTTATTTGTGTAGTTTTTGTGTTTTTTGTGGGACTAAGTTGTATTCAAGGACTTTTATAGATTTAATTTATTTTTTATGGAATGGATGTATTTCAATGACTTATTTGTGTAGCCTTTGTGTTTTTTGTGAGATGAGTGTATTTCAAGGACTTTTGTAGATTTAATATGTTTTTTGTTGCTCAAGAAGTTTCAAAAAAATCAAGCATATATTGGTGCCCTTCCTAGATATCTCATGGTATTGTCTTTTAGAAGCTATCATCCGCAGTACCAGGTAAGTTTTAGAGGTAGTCCAATTTTAACTTATTTATTCATCATTTCAACTATGTGAGGGAGTAATTTTGTCAAATAATTTAGGGGGAAGTATGCCAAAAGTTTGTTGTATTATACATTGCCGATATATGTTTCCACTAGTTCTACATGTTTGAAGGGAATTCTAGAATGATTTCTATGCAACATATTAGGAAAAAAAACTTACTTTGTATCATGCAAGATTTTGAGAACGACAACTTATGTGTTATCTGGTGCAATTTATTATCAATGCCAAGTGCCAACTTGCTTTAGTCATAAACGAAGTCCAAGAGGAACCATCTAATTATTGCTAATTTAATTCATAAAAACACATGCAAATAGAAAAGGATACACTAAATACATGCAGTCAATAAATTTTACAAGTTAACATACACATCGGTATTTACAGTCAGTATTTGCTCAAAGGCTAAAATGAAGTAAATTTTACAAGTTAGCACCAAATTTGGGCATAATCTAAGAACTTAATATATACATCAAATACAAAGTCCAATACTTAAATACAAACACTAGGCAGCAATTACTTACATACTACCAACTAACACAACTACAAATAAAAAAGCCCAATACATCCGAAGTATTATGTGTGAACGCCTTATTTCAGTTTCGCGCTTCAAGAGCACCATCTCTCTATTGTATACCACCATCGCTCTCTTCTCAATTTCATCCGCTCTCTTACGGAGCTTAGTCTTCGTCTTTTCAATATCGTCGAGTATCTGCTCGAGCTCTTTCTCATTCCTTAACAATTCATTATTTTTTTCTCGAAGTTGGGCCTTAAATTCTTGATTATTATATGCCCACATGAAAAACTCACAATATGGTAATCCCAATCATTTTTATACCCATAAAAAAAGAATTAGATGTACAACATATTAATTACTATAATTTAAAAATGTTAGACATAAAAATGATGTAGTTATCTCTGTGTTGTATTTTGGACATCCTAAGAATGGTTGTCCTGGATTTCTTATAGTATTTTAGTATCTCAATTTAGCTTCGACCTTACAGAAGTAGAATGATTGTCCCAAAGTACGTGATGTAGAAGACATTGATGATGACGACATTCTAAAATGATGTTTTATAATTTGTTACATGTGAAATCTGAAAACCAACATGGATTATTTAGATAATATTAATACTACAAAATCTATAAATTTTGTGTATCTCTTCTTAAGTTGTAAAAACTATTTGCACATCTCTCTCTTCAACCTATTTTAAATGAACTAGTCTAGTAATATGACTCATTCTACATGTGTGGGCAGTATGGTACTAATGGTTTTAGGAAACAAGTAATCTATCTTATTGTATTGAATGAGACATGATAATGGCAAAACAAAAAAGGCCAAAAAGGAACTCGCTAAAAAATTGCTTATGTGCAACCATGTCAAGCCCACGATAACTCCAGTTCTAAGAAAAATTTAGAAACAAACCAGCAATAACTCATCAACCTTCCCCAGACCCAACTCTCCTCTCTCCATGATGGTCATCTATGAAACATATGACAGCTCCTAATTTCAATAGCAAATACCAAATCAAGTCTAAAAATATGAAAGGAATCAAGATCAAAACCATACATACATATACCAGAATCAAAAGCTATAAGCTAATCCAGAATCAAGATCAAAACCATACATATACCAGCATTGCAGGTCACATGCAAACTTAGCACAAGTAATATTAAAGCAATTAAGTCTAGAATCTACAAGCATGTATGTGTTTGTCTTTGTTACAAGTTAGCACCAACAAACTAAAAAGCTTACAAATATTTAAAAGACATTTTGTAAAGATGGCAGTTTGTTTGGTGATTAGTTACTTCATTTAATTGTAAAAGATTTAATACGTGCATGTTATTTGGACCACCATTTCTTCTTTGGACAGCTTACGCTATACTTTTGTGGAGATCATACAAAAAATATTCATAATAAACAAAATATTATATGCCGGTTTGCTACTTTGGATTGGAATGTCTTTCTTTATTTTTCTTCTCTATTATTCTCAATGACATGGATCTATTTAATTGAATATTTTCTTTTCTTATGTCAGTTAGTTTTTAGTATTTACATTTTTTTTTTCTTTTTTGTAAATGTTTTCACTATAAAATGATTAGATTTTGTATACCTAACCCTCATCCTCTTTTAAACCAACAAACTGAAAAGCTTACAAACTAATCAAAGTGCACATGTTCTATGACTCATTCTAAAATCATGGTCGAAATAAATGAATTGCAGCATATCCGAATTGATCATCAATGGGGGCTCTCAATCATCTTTTAACATAAGAAATTCTATATAGCCAACATAAGAAATTTTAACATTATATATGAAACATATGACAACTCTTAATCCAAATTACCCAAATTCTACAAAATGCATACCAGAATCAAGATCAAAACCAAACATATACTAGCATTGCAAGTCACATGCAATGTTAGCACAAGTAATAAAGCAATTGAAACAACTTGAAATAGTTAGGTTACCTTGCACCAATAGAATATGAAGACAAAGGAGGATTTTAGATCTGGGTGGAGAATCTAGAGAGGATTTCGTGGAGAAGACGAAGGGGCTTCGTGGGTGTTCATGGGTTCATGGAGAAGATGAAGGGGCTTCGTGGGTGTTTGTGGGTTGGTCGAGAAGACGAAGGGACTTCGTGGGCTGGAACCAATATTGTTATGGGTGTTCGTGGGTTCGTGGAGAAGACGAAGGGATTTCGGGCGGTGACTTTAGTGAAGAAGACGAAGACGATGGCAGAAGATGAAGACGCCGAGATGGGGGTTTCGATGGGGAGAAGACGAAAACACCGAGATGGGGGTTTTGATGGGGAGAAGACAACGGGGCAGATGGAGGGAAGACGATGGCTTGTGTGTTCGTGGGGATGGGGTTTCCCTAGGTTTACTTCGTGGGTCGACTCGAAGATGAAGCTCAAGAGGGATGAAGAAAACATGAAGATGAAGTTCGGAAGGAAGAAGAAAAGGGGCTTTGATCTCTGAAATCGATTATTGTTTTGTGATTGTGTGGTTTCTACACTTTTGTTTTTATTATTATTATTATTATTAAAATAAGGCGGCCACATCATCTGTGGGGCCGTGGTGGGGACGCACCCTGGTTGCCCATAGAATTATTGAATTTATAAATGTGTGATAAATTCCTAAAACCTTATTAAAAGGTTTTCTTCACTTGCCAGAATTTCATCTGTTATTTTTTTTATTTTTGATTGGGGGAGGGGGGTTGCGAACTACCTCTATTTTGGAGGCTGAGAATTATATCAATCAGACCACATGCATTTAGCAAAATTCCATCCATTATTGGTTCGGCTGTGTCGGGAAGAAAGCCGAAACTCCATCCAGTATTTGGTATATATGGTAGTGTCTGACCCAGAAGATAATTCCTATTTAATAACAGTGACAATGAAAAATTAAATTAAAAAAAAAGTACTTAAGAGAAAAGAAAAAATATAAAAGAGTAGAATACAAAGCCTAATTTGTTGAATGTGATCAGAGAAAAAAAAAATAGAAAATCAATCAACAGAGCTAATTAAACTAGGATTGATTTTAAATATCAAAACCTGAACAGCTCTCGATCGGTTCTTTGAGGATTTGACATGTAAGATGTTCATCATGTGTTTTGGGCTGTTCGTTGCCGTGCGCACCCAAGCTTCATGGGCTGGGGACATGTCCATTAAGGTTGGCTTCGATATGCATCAATGTCTGGCGATCGTTTAACGTACGAAGTTCGTGATATATTATTGAAAGTAAGGTTTCTGCAATTACTGCATTGTCCCGGCAAGAGAATAGTACAAAAAATAAACCATTTAATAACCTCTGTTTCTTAAAGTACATGACCTATATATCTAGTACTGCTTCTTAAGATGAGCTTTTCCTGCCAAATGAGCTAGTGTTCGAGGTCAATCACATTATATATATAATTGATCATATAATTAATGGAGTTACAAATTAATGAATATGCCTAGCTAGAGATCTGAAGGCCGATCGAAGAAATTATTGATCAAGAGCATCATAAATGGTCGTGTCTTTTCCTGAGACAAAGGAACGAAGCTAGTTAGTACTATATTATATCTAGTTTTATAATAATATTATATCAACAATAATATTGCCGGCTAAGTTTCGTATTATAGATCATAGGCTTTTTTCTCTACATGATGTTCTAGATTTGGCAGCTCCTAACATCCATGCAAGTCGACCGTTATTCAGACAGAAGTTACAAGTATTTAGTACGTAACAGCTAGCTAGCTAGCTAGTGATATATCTAGTACTGATCATCATAATTATAAGTTTCTAAAGGACTCGTTAATTTTATATTCTAACACTCTATTTTATCTCTTATTTGTGAACTAAACTCTCTCTTCGGTTATAAATAGATTGAACGTATAAAATATATAATTATATATATTGAATGAAATGTGGAATCAGGACTCAAACTAAGTATCATCTCTCTGATATCATATTAAATCATTATTTGTCTCAAAACTTAAAACCGATAATAAGGGATTAAGTTAATCATTTAATTTATATTCTAACCCTAATGAACGTGTTTCTCATGGTTGCTTGCTTGCTTTTCAGTGTCTAGTGCTACATTATTTGGTCTACACATAAATCTTATAAAAGTGATCTTACAAGCTGATTTGTCAGTCACTGATCTTAGAGTTTTTATTTAATTTTTTGCTTAATCAAAACATGAGACGTTATTATGACCAAATCAACACGTCACTTACTTTTTTGTAAAAAGATTACACGTATTATAAGTACTCCTTATTTATAAGTTCTTTTCCTTTGACATATATCTATTTTGTCCCCTTTCGCCAGTAGTACTGGCCCAAATGTTCTGGATTTAGAGGTGTTATTAGATCCATTTTATATTTGAGTAGTACTGTTGAAGGGTAAAATGTGAGGCATTGCATGCATGCACTATGCAGCACGCCCTTAATTGTATACGTCATATTTAATGATGACTATATCTCTATATTAATAATCACGATTTTAATTTGAAAACTGGATTAATTGTTGAAAGAATTGAAAAACAAAGATACGGTATGTTTTATTTAAAGTTGAATAAAATATTATTATAAAATAATTTTTGTTTTAAGATTTGAAAAAGTTGAATTATTTATTATATTTTATATGAGAGTTTAAGAAAATTATAATGATTATATGAGATAAGATAAGATAAGATGAGATAGTTTTGTTTTGTGTAACCAAACGTTGGTCAATCTGGGCCCTACTGTTTATACAGATTTTGTTTTTGTTTGAAAAACTGTTATTTATACAGATTTGGACAAGCAGTTTACACAATCGCCGCATCTGTAAAGCTATATATATAATATATATATATATATATATATTGTTTATATATATATATAGGACCAGTGCTCTAGCAATTCTCATCACAAGAACCCGGCCATAGGTCATAAGAGAAACCGCCTCATATGTAGTTGATCATTTACGAGACAAGTTTTTTGTGAATTTTTCAAATGATACTTACAATCTCATGATGATATTAATATATCAGATGCACGTAAAATACTCTTCTTATCTCTAATGTATATAATATTTTGTCTTTTTTTATAATACATACGCATCACTAGTTACTATTAGAAACACAACTTAATATAATCAACTTAAATAAATTAATAATTAGCTTTGTGTACTTCTCACCGATAGAGAAGATCACTAGCCTAGTGTTAATATGGTTATGATCTAAACACGTACGGCCTATCTATCTCCATTACTACCTAGCTAACTAAGTAATTGTCTTGGGTTGCTCTAGCTAGCTAGCTGCTATGTCAAAATTAAAGAGACCTTGTCTCGTTTTCACAGAGTCCTTGAGAGATCATTTTCATGATATCCATATTAAAAGGGGAGTGAGTACCACTCCAAGTACTGCCTCGAAGGGTTAGAATTGATCATGCATCCTCTAAGAGCTAGTTAGGGTTTCATTATATCTATATGCTAAATACTTCAGTAATAAAAAGATTATACAAAGTTAATTTCTTAAATTGATATAACTTAATATAATTAATCAAATTATAAAATTATTTTTATTATAAAATAAATTTAATAGATCACATGAAATCACGTCAATTTATGAGATTATTTTTATGTAATTCTTATATAATTAGAAAAAAGATATTTATAACTGTGAATTGTACAATCGTCGCATAATCATTTTAAAGAAATAAATAAAACATAAAATCTATATGAAAAGAATTAATTTTTTAATAGTAAATTTTACTCTTCTTCAATATAATTACGCGACATTTATATACTTCATTATTATATATAAAATTACTCTTATAATTACAGCAATTATCTATATATATATATATATATATATATATATATATATATACCACCACGGAAGCAAATTGAAAGTATTATTGAGGTTTTCTAGCTATTAAGGGATGGAGAGGCGGCTATCTACGAATTATTTAGGAAACTGGCCTTCTCTTGTACTGTTTTTGTAAGAGACTAGGTAGCTAGCTAGCTAGCTAGGCACGTAGCTTTTTTCTACGTGGGAGATGGTGATCCTCAAAATTATAAGACGTCCTACTCCTTCTAGGACTATACACACCCATGGTACGTACGTACGTAGGCCCTGCCCTTGCATAAATTTTCTGTGTCCTTTTTTTCCTATTGGATCTCCTCGGTCAAAGTCAAAGTTAAAACCTGATCAGGGGTTGCTAGGGTTTTCATGAAACTTTTTCTCACATGCAAATTACTTCCCTAAATATATATATATATATATATATGTTATCGTATTTAGAAATTAGAGGGCATGAAAAAATCTACACAATTTTTTATTATTCACATAATTTTTACATATCATATTTTTTTAATTTTTTTTTTCTTTTATCAAATATATAGTATATAAATAATGAATAGAAGAATTGAAATAATTTAAAAAGAATAAACTCAAAAAAAATATTTAAAAATTTAAAAATTTAAAAAAATATGATGTGTGGAGGTTGAGAAGGTTGTATAGCATTGCTCGCATGATATATTTACTGGGATTTTTCACTGGATTAACACGAGTAGATCAGACCTAGCTAATTGATTTTCTAATCATGATCATGACCAAAACCTTGATTTCATTTATATTCATCCATGCATATTTCACGGAACAAGAATATGAATGATATTTACAATTTACGATGTGTAAGTCAAGTTCATACTTAAACTCTTTTTAAAAAAAAAATAGATAAATTTAAGATTTACATAAAATAAAATTATTTTTTTAAATATTAGATCCTACTTTTTTTAAATAAAATATATCCACAAAATTTATACACTCTAAAATGAATCTAGTCGTATAACAATATTCTAACGTTTTATACCTAGCAAGATTAATCCAGGAGTAGTGCATGCATGCGCGCAGTACTAGGGAATTAAAAACATCTCATTAGTACATGAAATATTATTATATAATTTTTTATGACTTTTGCTAAATTACTTGTAATTGATTTCATTTTTAAACCAAACACGATTAGCCGTGATTAATGCTGTAAAACACCAAAAATGATAATAAAAGGAACGAGCAAAAGGTAAAGCAAAATTGAAAGTGAACACAGAGCGTCATTTCCCGTTCTCTGCACGAGGACAGACAAGAGGCTACAGAGCGAAGGATTGGACTTTGATTAAACTTCCTTTATCTTCCTTGTTATTCATCATTTTCCACACCATTTTTTTTATTCTGTATTCTTCTACTCTTCATCCCCCTATATGATATATTTATTAAAAAAAATTATATATAATATGTAATATATATATATATATATATAAATAATAAGTAAAATTTTTCTTTCCATATAAGCCCATGGCATTTTAAAAATTAGACAAGATTTTAGTAGCCTAATCTAAAAGTGTTACTAACACAACAATCATATAAAATAAATTTATAAATTGACATGATATTATATAATATGATAAATTTATTTTATAATAAAAATAATTTCAATTTAGCATTTTACATAACGCATGAAGTTATGTTAGTTAGTTTATAAATTTATTTTTATAATATATCTCTATGACTAAAATATTTCTTAATTTTATAGCAATTCTTCTGGTAATTAAGGACAACCCATGGATAAAAGTTTTAAGAGGCAAGAGTTTTTAACATTCTCTATTAAAAAAATGCAAACGCACTTCAAACTCAAATAAACTTTATCTTATATATAGTTGCTTTTTTTATACCAAATTATCAATTTAGACTAGTTTGTGCAAGATGCAATATAAAGAACGCTTCTGTCACCACGATAAGTTACCGGAGAATGGGACAACGGGTTCAAGACCCAATAATATTCCTTTGTAACTTACTTGATTAAAAATAAATAAAAAATAAAAAAACTCCGAAGAAATTAAGTTCTATAAAGTTGTAAATTAAGAGAGCAAAATCACAGTGGGGGATCGATGGAAGTTTTTAAAGCTTGTCGATCTAAGAAAAATTGATATTTATGATCAATAATTTACAATAAAAATGATCGCATTTGTGATGAGAATGAGTCTATAGATAGATAGATAGATTAAAAAAAAAAAAAAAAAAAAAAAAAAAAAAAAAAAAAAAGAAGAAGAAGAAGAAGAAGAAAAAATTAGAAGATCACGACAATAGAAAAAAAATCATTATTTATTGCTTCAGTTTCTTAATTCTTTGAGAATTATTATAAAATGTGAAACAGATCAAGAACTAACTTGATCAGAAATAGAAAAACCTTGCCCATTAAAAATGTGGAAAACCAACATTTTTATTAAGATAACTCATTGAAGTAATTAGGCAATTATGAAAATTCATAATGATGTAGGGGTGGACAGCGGGGGCCCACTCCCATCTACCCTGCCCCCAAATGGGCGAGCGGACTACCCCACATGGAAGACCCCTAGCTGGGGTGGGGGGGCGGCTAACCCCAACGAGGTCCCTCCCCACTCCACATACCTCCCTATAGTGATGCTAGTGTCAATAAACCCTATTCGTAATTGGGTTTGATCTATTGTTTTAATTTATTTTTGGTGGTCAGGAAACCACTAAGAAATGTACCATCTACGTACGTACATTGATGTTTATAATTTGGACCATTTGGATTTTAAAACAATGTAAATACCTCTAAAAGGATTATCATTTTCCCTCTCGAAATTAGATCATTTAATTCGAATAACAAATTAAAGAGGATCCCAATGATTCGTATTATATTATATTTTATATATATATATATATATATATAAATTTGATCACTTAGCCCTTGTCACCAAATAAAACAAGAATATTACCTTAAAAAGTAGAACTCATTTAGGTGAATTTTCTGGGTTGTCTAAACATATAGAAATTAATTAAAGATCTCTCTCTTACTCAAAGAATTATTCTAATACATTAGACAAAAATGATGGGCCAGAATTTTGAATTTGGTAAAAAAAAAAATATATTTCAACTTTTAATCTAATTAGTTTCCTTGATTTTGGTAAAAAGGTAAAGAACATGAAAATGAAAACAAACGTTACAAAAACGGCCATAACAAAGCTACTCATAAAAAATCATATTCAAACAACTTTTTAATTTTATTTATCCGCATTCACAAATCTCAATACAAAACACATATCTCAAAAGAATTTTTTATTCAGACTTTTCTATCTAGCTATTTGATCACAAAATCTATTAACAATACATGTAAAAAAATCTCAAAAATTCCCAAGCATTAAATTCTCAAAATTTCTCTTAACCAAACATATATACCTTAAATATATTCGGGTTTATTGATATCTTCGTTTTTTTGAGCAATTTAATGATATCTTGAATTGGCTGGTCGGATGATAATCACTATATTCTAAGTTAAAATTTAAAAAAAAAAATTACTTTTTTTTTTAAATGACCTAGCTTGGTTACGTATGAGTGTTAAGCATCTATGGAATGCATGAATTTACTAGAACGAATGTTTGGATACTATGAGAATTATAGAATTTTCAAAATTTTAAAAAAATTTAAAAAATTTTCATAATTTCATTCTGAAACACTACTCTAACACAAAACAATTTTTAATTTTAAATTTTCAACATTTTCACCTAATCATTATTTAAATATAAAAATCAATAAGACTTTTACAAACATCAAAATAAAAATTATATTAAAAAATTATATTCATACAATTTTTTAGTTTTATAATTATATTCATTCAACTTTTAGTTTCTGGCCTTTTCCAAATTCCAATAAAACAATTTTACTCAAATCATTTCAATTATATTCTCTAGGCTTCCAAACATGCTCTTAGTGAATACGAGACTTAATTCACTCGTTTGATGCATGAGGCAGGCTTCAGACTATCTATATAGAATTTTGCTATTCATTATCCTCAGACAGTACTATATACCACTTTTATTTTTTATTTTTTTATTTAATTTTTTTCCTTTATTCTTTCTAAACTAATTGAGTTTTTCTACTCATCATCCATACACCATATATTTTGTAAGAGAAAAAAAATTAAAAAATTATATAGTATGTGATGTGAAGATAATGAGTAGAATTTTTATCTATATAACGTGTTGTATTAGAATGCATTGTGTTGTTATTTTTGGTCCCTTCAATTCTTATACGAATTTATTTATAGTTGCTGCTATAAATATTTTGAATAACATGAAATGAATAATAATTATTATTAATATAAGACCAATTAATATATTTACCTTTATTCTAGATTTTAATTTTAACGACATTTAGCTAATCTAATGTCAATGTCCTATTTAGTCAAAAAGAGAAAACTGTAGCAATTTTAAAACATAATTAAAAGTTATTTTGTCTTTCTTGGTTGCGGAAATCGCGGAACGGGAATTATCTTAAAGACACATGAGATAGCCACAGCCAAGACATTTTTGAGATTCTAATCTAAGTTTGAGCATCCTATTTGATAGATGAGTCCCTTTCATCCTTTTCAAACACGACCAAACGAAATCTCAGGGGGGGAAAAAACAAAAAATCCACAGACAGGATCCACAAAAAGCAGTACTTTACTCATAAATGATTAAGAATACTATTGCTATATATATATATATATATATATAGTAGCAGCAGTATTTATAATTACTTTTACCAATCTAATCTAATCTTGTTTTGTTTTAATATTTAATTATTTCGTGACAAATAATATTTTAGTTTTAGAAAATATAAATCTCGTATAATTTATTTTAAAAAATGAATACATGTAAAAAAAATACACATACTCTAAATTATCTATATTCTTATCGTATTTAGTACATTTTATAAATAGTACTGGCATAAAAACATAGCTTTTTTTATTTGAAATTGTTAATGGTTGACTTCTAAAAATAATTTAATTTCTTGATAATCTATCTACCTTGGAATCTAGGGGATTTTAGTCCACTTAAAAGGGAAATAAAATACTTATACTATATAGTAAAAAAAAAATACATAATTATTAATGCTAAAGGTAGAAGGGGTAACTGTTGATAGAAAATCAAACACATGTATATTAATTATATAGTACGTACCATTAATTTTTGTTTCACGGAGGAAGTCTACGTAAACAATACTCAAGAGTATAAATGTCGAGATAATTAATTGATGGAGAACAAAAAACCTTAGAGCTAGCAAATATCATCAGATTTGTCATCCTCAATCATACTTTTTAACGTATAATATAAATTACTTCGAGAAATTTACGATGGAGGATTGAAAATCTTATACCTTTATAATACTTTTAAATGAGAAGGAAACATTAACTGATCTGTGGTTGAAGAAATCATCTTTGCTTGATTCAGTTCCTTGCTTAGAAACATTACTCATACACAGAGATCAAGCATCTGATCACTTATTTTCACAGAAAAACAGATCAAACTAGTTCTAAAGAACAGATCAAACTAATTCTAAACTTGTGGGACTGGAGGGCAGGGATCAACTTTCAATCAACCAAAAGGCTTGACTCAACAACCATATATATGGTTATGTTGCAGTAGTGCTGCAGTACATGGTTTCAATACATGATTTCTTTCAGCAACGAGGAGAGGGTGGAAAAGGATCAGTACTTTCATGATTTTCATGTCACATGATATGAAACATTCAAGAATCAAGACCCCCAAAAAGTTTGTAACAAAAAACTTCATATTATCAACTGGCCGAGCAATAAATTATTAGCAGGAGGAGAAGAAGAAAATCCAACAAAAGTACACAGAGAGAGAGAGAGAGAGAGAGAGAGAGAGGGTATGCTTGGCTCCTCGCACGCCACCGGCATTAGACAATCAGCATACGGATCGGTTTTATGCTTGTGGCATACAGGGAGCCAGGCATAACCCATTTAATTTTTCACCTTTTCCATCTTCTTCTTCATCAACGTCAAAACCTTCTTGTATGCACTGCAACCCAGTGCCTGGGAACAAATTGTAATCACAAAAGAAATGCAGGGAGAGGGGGAAAGGGTGGGGAGGGGGGAGACATAGACAGATCACTGACTTTGTACGAGACCGTAAAAGATTCGTTATATGTAGAGCTTCAGAAAGAAAGAAGGGGAGGGGGGCAAACTCACAGACTAGAACTGACCCTAGAAGGCTCATTAGGTCTAGACCTTAAATAGGAGGGAACTTTGAAGATTCTAATTTGTTTTTCCTTTTTAAAGAGTTAGAGATGATTGTCTTACCATGTAGAGAAATTCAATTTTAACGCACTTTCCTTGGAGCACAAAACATTTAATGGTAGAATATTCAAAAGTGATTTTAATTGTCGATAAATGTGATATTTCACTAATTATCACCATTACCGCCACACCAACCGCTGCTAATATATCTGATACTGTAAATATCATTTTTTTTTCTAATTTTCTTTTGCTTATCGATCACATAAAATAATAATAACATGCATCTTGATTTGGTTTTTTCTTTTAATTTTCCATGGCCATTTATATTCGAGATAATAATAACTAATTAGATTATTCATGACAGAAAGATCAACCCTTAGCTAGGGCCGGCCTGATCCCTCTGCCTCTCATGACTGTGTCTCTCAGTATTTTCTTTATCCCAGCTAAGTAGTAGGTTTGAATGAATGGACACCTTATGGGCCTCTCTCATACCCTGCGCCTTTCATTTCACACTGAAAAAAGCAATTGCTTTTCGCTCCTGGATTCAGGTTTCCGGGTACTCTTGGAGGAACCAAACTCCTTTTGCCTCCACTATTTTGCTTTTCCTGTTTCTTCGTACATATACATGATGTGTGAATATATGGAGTAATTTTATTTAGAGTCTCTATTAAAGATTATATGTGCAAATTCTTTATTAAATAAAAAAAATCATTTTGAGAAATATATTATTGTAATTTTAAAATATTTTAAAGATAAAATTGACTAAATTTGCACATACAATCTCCATTTGAATTAATAATTCTAGACATCATGACTTAAATATTGTTATCATGCAACTATAGTATATATTCAGGCTAAGACGTGAGAATACTTGGTGTTGCACTCGCTCATGATCAGAATGGCATATATTTTCTAGTTTTGGAGAGCGAGAGAGAGAGAGATGACATGGTTGGAAGGTTGGCTTATGAGAGACATTACTTGATCCTCGTATTAATACATATACGTGGCATGGCAATTTGGGTCCATATTATATATTCTTACTGGAGACAATCATGATCTTAATCTAAATAACATGACATATTATATATATATATATATATATATACACACACATACACATACATAGTTGGGGTGCACCAGCTTGTTTTTATTGAAGACGGACAAAAAAAAAATAAAAAATAAAAAAGCAATATTGCTGGTTAAGTCTCTGGTTGGTAGACAAGATTTGAGGGCTTGGTACATTTTTATATGGCAGACGAAGTGTCAAAGTACAAAGGGTTTCACGTGGCAGACAAACCTCTTTCATAGGGCGATTTTTCTAGGGTCAAAGATATCAACCAACGTCGTGATGATTATAGCTTCATTCCTCACTGCATGCTTATCATAATTATCTTCTAAAACACATCTGAATTTAGACATGAGGCAGGCGCATACCTTACTTCATGTCCGTAGGACCCATGCATGCATGATTTCAATGGTCATCCATCTAACACAAGCTCCATTAATTTACGCCGATATTGTGCTCGTCTCTTTTCCTTTTCCAGTTTCTTTATCGCAGGTACACTCTTTTTGTTTGATTATTATGTTTTCTTTTTTCACATGATGTGATGCTATGGTGTTCATCTTTGAATTTTGTTCCTTTAAAGTTGGACCACATGCGCGCGCTGCATGTGTTGTTTTTAGCTTTTTTAAGCGTTGATGGGGAGCCTCTCGAGGCATGGTCAAGCAAAGTAAAATTTTCTTTTCTCTATTCTTTGATCTCTTTTTCAAGAGATCATCTATTTATTTATTAGTGCTTTTGTGGCATGAAATTATCAACTTGTTTGAATCAGAAGAGGATTCTATAAATCTCAACTTACGGTACGTATTCATCAGTACTACTACGTAGTAAAGATCATGATCAGATAGATATATCACTTGGCTATATTCATCAGTACCACCTTCTCTCTACGAGCATATATATCATGAACAGTTAGATCACTTGGCTATATAGAGGTATATTTGCCAGCGAGGTAAAGATGATCAAAGGGACAAAATTAATAACATTTTGCTGCATGTTTAATACAAGAAATACCTAGTGTTTCTTTTCAAGCATTGGGAGATTTGAGTAGGAGAGCACACTACAACACAACTGAGTTTTTGTGGCGATTTTGAATTTGTGACAGTCTTGAAATTGTCACTAAAAATCATTTTTTGTGATGGTGACAGTTTCAAGAAACTGTTAGTACTAAAGATGGAGGAGAAATGGTTATAGGTTCGAACGTTACTCAAACGATGTCATTTTTGAATGAGTACGTGCGAACGTATAAAATGTTACGTTTGAACGGTTCATGTACGTTCAAACAATAAGCCCACTTACGTTCGAACGTGTAAGTTATTCACTTGAACGATAATTATTAATGTTCGAACGTGAACTATTTTAAAATTAGAAATAGAATTTCAAATTAAAAAAGATTGAAAATTGAAATACAAAAATACTAGATATATTAAATGATATTATTCATTACATAAAATATATTAAAATATAAATACAAAATACGATAAAAGTGCAAAACACTCATTTACAAATATATGAAATTTCTCAGTCAATGTGTTGACCTTTTCCTTCAGAATATCTAAACGATGGCCAACATTGGTAACACTTTATTGTACTACCGCGATCTGTCGGTCGATGTGTGCAATAATATTTGAGACCATTGTATCAATCCAAGCAGGGGGCGTATCGAGCCAAGCAGGTGCGCATCCCCTACAGATGTACCCATCAGTTGCTGACTAGTACTCACACTATAGAGTGCAACATTAGCCCCAAACTAGGTCGAATGAACAAGATTTGGTGTAGGCCTAGGCTCACGCTAAGCACACCCCCTTCCTTATCCAATGCTCCGAAGATGTGAGGTCATGTCTAGAGGGTTCATCTGCTCAGTCAACCACTCCTCCGCTTAGGGTGACACTCTTTAGTCCAGTAATAGCCGAGTAATGATCACCCTATATGGTAGGTTGTCAATGGAGATGATACTCGCATCGTAACGGATCTCTCAAATATCCGCAGTGGCAAGTCAATGCGTTTAACACGTGCCACTCGTACGAGGAACTGTGCGCGAGTCCGACTGAAGGTGGCCTTATATGTTACAGAATCCATGTTTGTTGCAACTATGAGACGCAACATGCAAAAAAATAGTAGCAGCAACGTCTGGGAGAACGTGTTCTTCTCATCGAACGGTGTGCGGTATCTCCTAGTGAGGTCGAAGAAATCCTTATCGCGGTCGTCATCCAAATGTTGATCAGTCCCGTCGCCCTCCGACCAATCTACATCTATGGCCATAAACTCGACTGGGTTAGTAGATGATGCAGATGTGCTTACATCTGGTGTGTCCTCAGCCTGAGCATCCACTGTAGTCGATGCCTCAGATATGTGACGGACCTCGAGTAGCTCGGCAATGACATCCGCCAAACCTCGAACTGAACACCTAGTATAGTTATGGTGTGAAATGATGCATCTTGAGGCATGGACGACATCTCCATGTAAAACTCGCGGACTATAGAGAGGTATATCCTCCTTCTCAACGCACACAAATGTTTGTCCAACCTCTGGAAATAAAGATGGACCTCAGACTCTTCTCCTCCCATGTCAGCTTGTCGAATTCATTGTTATACACCTTGTGTTCGACCATAACAGTTCTACAGCCTATCTGAGAAGTGTCCTAGCTTCCCTCCCTCTCATGTTTCCTAGTTGTCAAAGGATGAGACATATTCTGCAAAAACAAAAAAAAAATTAGTATATATATATATATAAAGCGGAACAAATTAAATCTGTCTTGAAATACATTCAAACATAGAAATGTTCAAACATAAAAGGATGACATACGAACGTGTAGGTAATCACGTTCAAACGTGCGAGTGCATTTGAACGTATTTAACTTAACGTTTGAACTTATAGAGGTATAAGTTCGAACGTTAGGACTAAAACATCCCTTGAGACCTTACATTCGAACGTTTGATGTATACAGTTCGAATATAAATATAAACATTCAAACTATAGAAATGTTACGTTCGAACATTAGGATTCAAACAGTCAGGAAAACATTAGATTCGAACGTTTTAGGTATAAACGTTTGAACGTAACACTACATTTGAACATAGATTAACATACGTTCAGAGTACAGATGATCATTCAAATGTTGCCAATGGGACATTTAGACGTTTAAACCCAGACTCAGCCATTTCTGATTTCTTCAAATAGAACGTTAATCTTGTAATGGTCACCGTAGAAATGAAGTATATATTGAGTGTAGATTATCTACAGTGGCCATTTGGCTTACAAATTAAGTTACAAATTCAGCCTCAAATGGATTTACTGAAACCCCCTAAAAATGTTTAAAAAAACCCAATAAAAGAGAGAAAGATGGACACTAACCTTTTATGTGACGGTTGTGGTGGTGATTGATGCCGGTGTGTGATGGATTTGAAGGTTGAGTGCGACGGTTCTTACATATCTAATTTAAATCTTCATCTTAGATTGACAAATAATTATATCTAATTTAATTAATGGTAACTTTAAAATGCTAGGAAATTGTAACAATACAAATAACCAACTCTACATTCTTTATTTAGGACAAAGCATACTAAGCTTCTTCAGAATTCTCAGTGAAGACCCAACAATGGATTCTTTACTGAGGGTTTCAAAGAATTTTAGTATGAATATAAATTACTTATATGTTATAGCTTGTGTGTATGACATTGCATGAATAATCTTAGACCCGTTTGAGAATTAGTGTACACACTCAGGTGTTCACTAATTTCTTAATTGTCCAATGTGGACAGTTTGAGATTATATTATCTATATTGCACATTTTCATTACTCTTTATTTACATGTTCAAGATGAGAATTTCAGTGTTTTCTTCATTTGTTTTTCATGTATATTATTCGCAGGGTGACAATCTCTCTCTACGATTATGTATACTTGAAGAACTAAGGAGAGGTGTTGTCGAAATTTCTATTGTCGTGGAGAGTACAAGAGCGACAAAACTTGTGCAATATGGATGATCCTATCTCGAATGGGATATGATCAACTACCTTTATCTAAAGAACATGAGAAATTGAATTGGAGCATGTGATATATGTGAAATAAGTTGTCATTATACTAATCCATAGGTTTTTTTTTAGAAATGGATAAAAGTTAGATGCGTATTGACAATAGACTTGGAATAGATTACGTTTAATATGCATGTGGATTGAGAAACTTTATTGATTTTGTTCGGGTCTCTGCCGATAGTTGAGGTTACATAAAATGTCCATGTCAAGGATGCAAAAATATGTGTTTTAGGATTGGAAGAAGTAGAAAATCATATATTTCTGAATGTTATGGATTTGGGATATAGTCGATGGGTATTGCATGGTGAACTATATGAACAATCTGTCGATATTCTCTTCGGTGATGGCATTGAAATAAAGCACTTGGATGACGATAATGAGTGGGATGAGATAGAGAAGATGTTGGGTGACATTGGAGTTATGATGTTTATGAATGAAATTGACGATGATGTCTGCAGTGGTAGAGGGACTGAGTCAAAGAATTTTTCTAGAATGTGGGAAGATGCAAAGTGTGAGCTTTATCTTGGCTATACAAAACACAGCAAAATATCGTTTATTGTAATGTTACTGCACATTAAGTCGTTGTGTGGGATATCGACGAAAGCAATCAACATAGTATTAGACTTATTTAATGAGGTGCTCCCTGAAGGTTCTTCATTGCTGAAAAAATTTTATGGAGCGAAACAGTTGAGAAATGGGTTAGGGTTTGAGTACCAACCGATACATACATGTAAGAATGATTGTATGTTGTTTTGAAATGAGAATGAGGAAAAACAGGCTTGTCCCGTATGTGGAGAGTCGAGATGAAAGGTTAATAAAAATATTTCAATAAAAATTTTGTGTTATTTTCCTCTCAAACCAAGATTGCAAAGGCAATATATGTGTAGCAAAACAACTCAAGATATGAGGTGGCACGAGGAAAAACAAGTTAAGGATGACAAATATATAAGGCACCTAGCTGACTTAATTGCGTGGCATTGTTTTGATAATAAATATCCAGATTTTGGCAACAAAGCTCATAACGTGCGTCTAGGACTAACAACAGATAGATTCAATCCATTTGGTAACATGAGTACAAGTTACAGTACGTGACCTGTAGTGTTTATTCCATATAATCTTCCACAATGGAAGTGCATGAAGGTGCCAAACTTTTTGTTAACTTTGTTTATCCCTGGCCCAAGATCACCTGGGAATGATATTGACTTATTCATGTAGCCGTTAATTGAAGAGTTGAAAGATCTATGGAGAAATGGCTCGGAAATTTTGATGCATACACGTCGACATCTTTTCAAATGCATGTTGTAATATTATGGATGATAAATGATTTTTCAGGATATGATAATTTTTCGGGTTAGAGTAATAATGGGAAGTTGGCTTGTCTCACTTGTAATAAGGAAACTGCAAGTAAGTGGCTAAAATATTCACAGAAGATATGTCTCATTGGTCATCAACGGTATTTATCAGCAAATCATGAATGGTGAAGGGAATGTGCTAAATTTGATGGGAGAGTGGAGGATAGAATTGCACCAAAGGAGTTGTCTGGGATGAGATAGTGGAACAATTAATGGAACTTGGAATGAACAATTTTGGCAGAGGTCGAGGAAACAGTAAGTGAAAATGAGGTGCAATGGAATTGAATTGGACAAAGCGGAATATTTTTTTTGACTTTCCATATTGGTCGTCATGTATATTGCGACATAGTTTGGATGCAATGCATATATAGAAGAATATTTGTGATAATCTACTGGAGACATTGATGAGCATTAACAAAAAGACGAAAGACACGATCAAGACAATGAAAGATCTTGAGAGAATAAGAATTAAACATAATCTTCATTTGCTGGTGGAAGGCAATGGGTAATTATGCCGCATGCATTTTTTACGATGACAATGGATGAGAGGATAAACTTTTTCAAATAGTTGAAAGGTGTGAAATTTTCAGACGGTTGTGCTTCAAATCTCGGTATATGCTTGAGCCTTGATGAATAAAAAATAAGTGGATTAAAAAAAATCATGATTATCACGTATTTTTGCAGAAATTATTATCGGTCGGAATTTGTGGGAAGCTAATTTCTAATGTACGTGTTGCCATAACTAAACTATGCATGTTTGTAATGATTTGTGTTCTCGGGTACTAAATTGAGATGTGTTGCAGAAGATGGAAGACGACATTGCAATAATACTATTTAAATTCGAGCAGATATTTCTACCATCATTTTTTGACGTAATGGTCCATTTAGCAATGCATTTACCTCGAGAGGTACTGTCAGGTGGACCAGTGTAGTTTCGTTGGATTTATCCGGTTGAGAGATTTTTGGGTAGACTAAAACGCACTGTTAGGAATAAAGTCCGAGCTGTGAGGTCAATAGCAGAGGCTTATATACACGATGAATAGTTGATATTTTTCTTTCTATATCTCCGTGGGGTTGAGACATGCTTTAATCGTGAAAAGCGGAATGCTGATTTTGTTGCCCATTACTCTTGTGAGCTATCCGTGTTTTCTCAAAATGTATGGCCCTTGGGTGCACAAATGGGATACGACTTAATCAGTGGAGAGTTAGAAAAAACTCGATGGTATGTGTTGAATAGTTGTGGTGAGATTGATGACTATTTTAGGTATGTCGATCTATAATTAGAATAATTATAATTAATATATATTATATTAAAGTACTACTATATCCAAGGTGTTCAAATATTCTATTCTTTTTACTTCTATACAGTAAGCACATGGACAAATTTAGGATATAAGACATAGAGAATATATAGATGCGAGATACGAAGAAAAATTTTCAGGATGGTTTGAACAATGCGTATACATTTAAATGTCCCGTACAGTAGAATATTTGTAAATCATTTTAATTTATAGTAACTTTATATAATTTTGTTACCATTTCACTTGTTAGATTTTGGAGCAACGTGTTCATAATCTTGAATCAGTTTCTTCTGAATTGCATGCATTGGTCCGTGGTCCTTCAAATCAAGCACTTTGGTACACTACATGTATGGTTCGAGGTTATAGGTTTCATATTATGGACCGTGAACGTAATCGAAAAATGCAAAACTATGGTGTGGTTGTCGAGGAAAGTCATGGAACAAAATATATTGACTACTATGATGCCATACGTGACATTATCGAACTAAAATACTTGGGCGAGAATGTGACATATGTATTTTAAATGTGATTGGTGGGATCTAGGCGGTAGTTAGGTATCGATACATAGGAATAGTCGCTTTATGAGTGTCAATACTACATGTAAATGGTACGAAAATGATCTGTTCGTATTGGCTTTTCAAGCAACTCAAGTCTATTACTTTATTGATCCAATGAAATGGACTGATGAAGCTTGTGGAGAGATAACTTGGTGAGTTGTACAGAAGTTTGTTCCTTGAAATATTTATGATGCAGGATTAGTAGTGGATGACCATTATTGTGGAGATGAAGATGACACTACGATTAAAGATGCCTACTAGGAAGATGGAGAGGATGTTAATTAATTTATTGATCTTGGTGCACTCGAACTAATCACCTTATTTAGAGATGACGTCACACCCGTACATCTCGACCCATTCGTGTTAAATGATCATTCATTTAAAGAAGTAGTCAATTAAGAAGACAAAGAAGAATATGATGATGAGGGAGATTATGAAACAAGCATGGAAATTATGCAACTCTCTAAAACATATTACTATTTCTTTTAATATGTTACTTATTGTGTGAAACAAGCATGGAAATTATGCAACTCTCTAAAACATGTTACTGTTTCTTTTAATATGTTACTTATTGTGTGTTTTTTCCCTAATTGTAAGAAAAAATGATTGAGATAAAGTCAGCCTCTGAGGAATCTTCTTCTAGTGACATGAACATATTTACGCAGGTCCTTGGGACCAAGTCTGATTTGGTAGGAGGTTTGGGACCTTTTTTCAAGCATGTCAGTTCATACTTCACGGCCTCAACTTTAGAAGTAAATAATCTTACCAAGAATTTTGAAGTCGCACGCAAGAAATTGAGTAGATGAAGTCGAGACAGCAGGAGTTGGGGGCTCTTTTATCGCGATAGTCTGATTTAGAGATACGTTTGCAGGAACAACAAAGAGACCAGAAGAAAAAAATTAGCATTGAAGTTCAAGAACAAGTACAGATAGAGATGCTGGTCCAAATGGAATGTGTTATGTCACTGCAGCAAGATCGTGGTGGGCGAGGAAAGAAGAAGAAATAAACCTTATCATTGTTCAAAACTTTTGTCATCTAATTTTTGCAACTCTCTAAAATATTTTCATGAGATGATACTATTTGTGGTATAATATGATACAATTTGTTTTTATGAAATTATTAATTCTAATCAGTATGTTCGAATGTAAACAAAGAACGTTCGAACATGATTTTACGTTCGAACATAATTTCACAGGCATGCAATATATACGTTTGAGCGTATATACTCCACAAATGTTCGAACTTATTTTATTACGATCGAACGAATATTTCTTAATGTTCGAATTATTAAAAAATATATGTTCGAACATATTTATTAACCATTTGAATATTTAATCTTTGATGTTCGAACAATTTCCCAATAACATTCGAATGCAAAATTCAAATGCCTCATCACTAACGTTCGAATGTGTGTACGTTCGAACATAAAAATCAAACGTTTGAATGAAAAATATCGAACGTTAGAATGTTAATTGATCGGGTTAACATTCAAATGTTATTTGATACGTTTGAACGTTGCATCTCACGGCATACTTCCAACCGTCACAAAAAAAAAAAAAAAAAAAAATTAGTGACGGTCGTATAGTAAATCATCACAAAATACTTTCCGTGACACCTTTTCGGTGACGGTTGTGGGGACGGTTTCAAACCATCACCAAAATTTGAAGTAAAGGTTTTCTTATTTTTTGTGAAGATTTCATCTGTCACAATAAATAAAATTTGTTGTAATGGCAATAGATACAAAAGGGGAGTCTCACAATACGTATTGATTACTATACTCGTAAATCTAGCTCTCTTGCATTATATTACATGCTATCGATCGCTCTCTCATTATTGTAGCCCTACTTCATAGAATTTTGATAAAAACTCTTGCGATCCAAATTAATCCTTTAATGGTAAGTAACTTATTATATACAATTAGTCATTATTCTCTCTAATTAAGCTTAATTAGACATTGCCCATATTGCATCTATCTAAGATCGAGTAGTGTAGCTAATAGATAGCCTTACATTAACGGTACAATTTGACTCAAAGAACTCTTTAATTAACACCCATTAAGGGCTAAGAATATCACTTAAAAAACACTCTAAACTATATATTTAAACATATAGTTTTATCCTAATTGATGATGATTAGTTATAATATATTTGTTTATCACGTTTATCCCGTAGGGAACTGCATGGATTGTATGAAAAGTGATTAATACTATATATTCACGTCTAATTATAATTAAGTATCTACATATAATTGTTTAGTAGCAACATGATCAATGCACGTACCAAAATAATTAAATCTCCATTCGGTACCCAAAAACTGCATGCTCAGCAACAGTCGATAAGTGAAAGATTCTGAAGTAGTACTATATACCGCCCGGGGAGGTGCATATAATTTATTGGGTCGGAATATCACCCAATATTTAATTGTCTATCTCTATTTTTTTAGGGTGAAATGGAATATTTCTATCTATTACAAGAACCTAAAACTGAATGGATGAACTTATAATTTAAGGTTTGGTTTAGATGGGAAGTTGATATAAAATAAATTAAGACCATAATTTATGAATAGTAATAAGATATTTGAATTGAGATGAAATTAATTAAAAATTGTTAAAGTTAAAATGTTTTATGAAATTTTAAAAAAAAAAATAAACGAGTTGAAATTAATGCAGGAGTTTACAAATAGTAAACAATTAAACAATTAGTACCCGGCCCGCTGGAGAATAGTAAGTAAGAATTGATCTGGATTTTGGAACTTGTGCCCTGTTTGGATTCGAAATTCACATTAACTCATCTCATCTAATCATTATAAATTTTTCAAATTTTTACGTAAAATATAAGAAACAATTCAATTTTTTCAAATCTCAAAACAATAATAATATTAAAAATAATATTCTAATAATATTTTATTCAACCCATCTAAAACCATATCAATTTATCTTAACTCATCTCTGAATCCAAACGAGGCCTAAACATTGGATTTGGACAAAAAAGTACTAGACTAACAAAAGAGAATAATGAAGTAACACATCCAAGAGGACGATTTTGAATTTTAAAGGGTGTTAAAATCACTACAAGAAATGATGCCTGTTGTGGATATTTCTTGTTTGTCAGAAATAAAATCGCAATAATCTCGGCGATTTGTTTGTCGATGCAGCCTCCAAACAGAAACTTTTTGGAAATACCTTTTGTAGCGATTTTAACCCAAATTGCAGCGGAAAAAATTGGCCTGCAATTCGGGCATTGGAAGGATTTAAGAATACAATCGGCCGGAGATCGTGTGTAACATATATATCAAGAAGCACTACTAGCAGCCAAGAAGAAATAATAACAAATTAGCAATTGGGGTACTACTGGTATAATTTGTAAAATTGTGGATGAGAGTTATAATTGGATCAGTAATTATTAAGTATTTTCAAAGTATAAATACGTACTTAAAATTCACATTCATGCATGTTAAGTATTACATAACATGTTGTGATAAAAAGAGAGTACCATGTCACTCGTGTATATATATACACTACAAGGTTAAAGACTTTTACCAGCGATTATGTATCGCTGGCTATACCCACAAAATCGCTGGCGTACGTCTATGCCAGCGACAAATAAGTCGCTGCTATTTCGCCGGTATTAAAGCCCCACTTTAGATCTAGTCCAACGGAACCAAAAACTCGCCGCCATATTTTTGTTGTTACCGGCGAAATTTTATTCGCCGATTAATGTACTTAATCGCCGCAAACTCAATATATGATTTAGTTGTTAAACGCTGGGAAAGATATATAGCAGCGACTAATTTTTGACGCCAAAAGTGAAAATATCGCTGCCAATTATATTTACCAGCGACCAATCAAAATCGCCGTAATATAACTTCAACTGTGTAGGTGCATTTGGCATCGATTAATAGTCGCCGGGTTTTATTAATACCCGCAATTTTTTTATCGCTGAGATTGGAGATGTCACTTTTACCAGCGAACACGAGATCGCTGCCAAATGATAACTTACGGCGACTTTCTGATCGCCGTTAATTGGAGATGTCCCTTTAGCGGCGATGTGAATATCGCCGCTTTTTAATTATAGACAGTGATTTTGAGTTTCGCCGTAATTTAGTCATTTGTATTTAAATTTTTTTGCGGCGAATGTTATATCGCTGGTATAAGGTTATAGTAGCGATATGTACATCGCTGGTGTAGACTTAGTAAAGTGAAAGTGATTTAGCGGCGATAAATTAGTCGCCGGCGAAGGCTTTAATTCGCCGCAAAAGATGTTTCGTGCTTAAATTTCCTGGGCTTGATTTTCTTTCTAGGCCTGGTTTTTAGTTGTTCCTAAATGCAACATTCATAATTAATGGCTGCCAAGAAATGAGAGTTGAACATCGATATAACATGCAAAATAAAATCCCATCAACAAACATCCAAGCCCATCAACAAATCCAAACTCATATGTATTACAATGGGGTGGTGTATTGTATTCTCATATACAAACTGAGCTATATCCATTCATATTAAATAACCATCACAGTCATTTCTTATTTTGTATTCAACTCTACTATCCACTGAGAATAAAATTACCAATATCAAACAAAGCCCTAAGCGTCGTCTCTGTAAAGTAATAGGGAAGCCCCCCCCCCCCCCCCCACAAAAATGCTATATATATGGGCCCTCATGCCCATGTACAGATCCTGCGACTTTAACCCAACAACGGCCAGGTTCAGTACTGGATTGGGCTGGCTTGGACCAAGTGTTGCAGCACGGGATGGGTTGTAAGCACTAGGTCTCCTCACCTTAATAGGGGCACCTTGGAAAAATTAGAAACAATGAAAGGCATCAGTCCCATGTCATGTACTAACCCATCCAACTAATACATAGGTGGTAGCTTATGAAGACAAATCGAACTCAAGCACCAAAATACCTGGACCAGCACTGTTTCCTCCAATTGCAGCCATAACATGACCGAAAATATGTTGCAACAGACTGCAGTAGAACATTTAAGATAATTAGGGTACCCTTGGGTTTTCCCAATGAGCATGGCTAACAAGAATAAATAGTAAACCAAGCTTACAACTAAGACCAGTTTTTGCACTCCAAATGGGGCAGCTTTTTGTGTTCTTTACTTATGTTTATGGAAGCAAATTTTAACCCAAATAAATTAGATGCAACTGCACATGGCCTGAACTCATGCATACCTGTGATATCCCAACGAATAGACCCTCAAACAATGTTTCCGGTCATAATGCCCACCTCTTCCTCCCTGTAAAAGTAAATTATCCCAGTGAGAGGCATGCTGAATATCCAATGTAGGATCACGTCTCATTCTCAGAAGGTTTAAATTCTGGAATAACCAAATTAGAAACATTAATCGTATATATAATTATACGAAAAATATTATTTCTTATAATTTCGCAGAGAATGGTGCAAATCTGGCTAGCTAGCTATATGATCATGGTATTAGAGGATTGGCGCCATGAGTCCTTCATCAGCTCTGGAACTTAATTAAGAGTTAATATCTCCTTATATCCATAGGCAGGGACTAATAATATATATTATATAGGTGGTCTGTAAAACAAATTAGGCTTAGCTTAGCTTGAAAATGACTGGAAAATTAACCAACTTCCTCAACTCATCTGCATAAATCACCAAAGAAAGCATAAGTAATAGTCCATGCCAAATAGGACCTTGCAAATGTAATATAGAATAAGAAATATAAGAGTGAATAGAAAATTCTAATGGATGGATCAGAGGATATTCCCCTAATCATTTGAACTTGTTCTCAATGAGAAAGACCCCTCGATCGTAAAAATGATTTATTTCCTCATCTTTGACATATATCTTATATTCCCTCCAGAAACTTTATTATTTAATTGTGCCACCTCTATGGTCAAAATTTCTCACCATGGATATAAGAAAGATTAATATACAATATTCTTTGCAATTCTTTTATAAGTGATTTCAATTTACCGTCAAAGAAGTATACCTTTGCAAACTCAATTTGAACCATTAATTTATCTAGTTCCTATATTTATAAAAGCTATCAATTTCTGGAGCTGTGATCAATCCAAGAGAAGAAAAATGGGAAAGTATATTTTACAAGTCCAAGATGGAGTCTGGCATTGTGGTTATCCAAGTGTTCATATTAGCTGTTGGTGTTTCCTACTGATGTTACAGATTTTTTTACCAAAAAAAGCTTTGCACCTTATTACAAGATGAACACTTTTGGTGAAGTGGTTATGGCACAATGCACAGATTAATAAATCTCCTCAACATTACATAAAGTTAAAGGTTTCGCTTCCACAAATAAGAGATTGCTACTATATTATTGACCACTTCAGATTATTCATGTGTGTCTCTTTCAGCTGCCTTCCAACTTCATTTTTCTTGAGCTCAGTTATATTTACAGACATTGGGCTAATCTCTAAATAAGATCAACTAACATATTCAAAACAACAAAGTAAAAGGTTTGTCAACTTGTAAAACGTATAGAAAAATTCATGAAAAGTTGGCAAACATGAAAAATTCATGTTTCAAAGTATGCACACCAGAATACAACAGAGTGCTATAGATGCCCGTATATAGTGTGGCATAGCACTTTGCAAAAAGGGCATTTATGCCGACTTTTCAGCTTTCTAACTAAACTAAGTTTTCTTCGTTAAACACAACCATAACCAGTTAATGGTTCAAATAAGACGGAAAAACCAGCAGGGCCTGCAACCAAGGATCAAGATCACTCTCCCTAGACATTTTCCCATCCTAAGCTAACAGCTTCAACCAATAACTCTTGTGAAAGGTGGTATGCGAGACAAGTTCTAACTAAACCAACTTTATCCTTACGTAGGTTTTTAGCCTAGCTTTTCATTGTCACAACACCAATCATATCAGTAAACACTGGGAATCTATCGTCGACTCAAATAACCATAAAATCACCCATATCGAACTAGTACACTTAAAAGATACAAGCAAACAATCAGCAAGAGGCTCACCATAGAATATTTTGAGAAAAGATCCTTAGGCAGCTGTCACATCCCACTAGCTGAGTGTACGTAGATATTCTTCTCGACAGAGGACGACAGGAGCAACTGTGGCAAACACCAAAAATAGCATTAATATGCTCTATTTGGGAAACCAAGTTGCTAGAAATATATTTGAGAACTTCATTTGTACAAGTACATTTTATGGTGGATAACTCCAAATGATACTAACCCCATTTTCAAACCATGAGAGATCCATGCACATCCCCGGTGTAGACATAGATCCAAGATTTATATAAATATATATATAATACTATATATATATATATAACCCAGTGTCGTATAGACTAAGTCCAAAAACCACCCAAAAGCACAACACGTCGACACCCTAACTTCATATCTCCCCGGTGTCACAAAAAACCACCCAAAAAATGTGCCCTTTTATGAGAAGCCCCTTATGGGCCGGGGGAATCGTTACACTGAGTCTGTCGAACTGACTCAGTGAACGATGGGAAAGCCCTAAAGAAAGACTGCATCAGATTGTCATTTTGTATCTGATGCTCCCTCAGCTCCCGTAACTATGTCCTCATTTCATCCAGCTGACTCTTGTAAGCTTCAGCATCCTTCTTATATTGTTCAGCATCCTTCCTATATTGTTCAGAATCTTTCTTGTGCTTTTCAGCCTCAGACATGTATTGTTGCATTTGAAGTTTGTCACGTTGTCTACTTGACTCGGGGATGACCATTTCCCCAAGTCCCCGTGCATATCCAGGTCGATGGCCAAGAACCTCCCTAAAGACAATCGCTGCTGCCTCATCACTACATTGCTCTGGTCCTAGGCCATCCAACCTACCTTGCATCTCCTTCTGCACATTGACAAAGCAACGATTAGAAAGAAATAATCAGCTAGTGCTATGTTAATAAAATTATCACGTATAGAAAGAAACATAGACCCCAACGGCTGTTTCTGCACTACTCACATAAGTACTTTCTGTAGCTTCTGTGACAAATGCATTCTTTTTCTTCGACCAACGCGTCTCTTTGTAAAAGTCGACCAAATTTCCATTCTCATTGCGCTGTCATGTGTGACAAATGAGTATAAGAATACTCATTTAATATAAGAAAACGTTATTCTGTGGATGAACCATGTGACATTTGAACAACAAAAGCTATGAGTAACCACCTTTAGTGATAGTAATGTAATATTGTTACTAAAATCTCCAAGTAAAGTGCATTTTCACTATTCTATTGAAATGAAAAGATTGTTTTCCCTTAGACATACATTTTGCTCAAGTAATCGGACGAATGATTTACGTCCTGATGTGTGGTTAATGGCCTGCTTGTTTCGGTTCTCCCGATTTTGAGCTAAAATTTTCTGTCATACACATTAGGGAACAATTACTTATAATAGACAAACATATTTGCCACAACAATATTTAGACATATTAAATTGATGCATATTATATGGTTGTATGTGAGAAAGATCATCTGTACCTTGAAGGCATCGCTGCCCCACCTTTCACACAACTTCACCCATACAATGGGGTCCACTAGACTAGTTCCATTAGCCAACGCTTCTACGTGGCTTCCATAGGATTCATAAATCTTGTGCAAGTCGTGGTGGAAGGAGTTGAAGCGCTTACGTAAGGCCTTTGTCACCGTCAATCGGTGGTTTTCGCGATCCCAGTCCAACACAAAGTCACTCTACATAAGGCAGCATGCAAACAATCAATGTGTCATCTCGTTATTTAGGTGATGATTATACTACATAAACAACTTCCAAACAATCACAAGAACAAATTTGTATATATACCCGAACACGGTCGATGAGCTCCTCTTTAATCGCTGGTGGGACATCCGACCAACGCTTGTAACTCATGTCACAGTATTGTTTAACAATCCACGATACTCGTGTTGTGAACATAGAAGCGTGTTCACAACATGGGGCTGTCTCACCATCATTTATCTTCAACTGCACTTTCTCATTCTTCCTTAGCTTGTCAAAGAAAATGCATCTAGATGGCCCACGAGTTCTTGAGCTCTGTTGAGTCGTTCCTTCAGTCTCCATTGGGGCATCTGCAGCTGTATTTTAAGGTGCAATATATTAGTATTTTTAACATCAATTGGAATATTCACACTTAATAACACATACAAACATGATGTTGCTTTCAAAATTAAAGTATTGGAAAAATACTCACCAGTTTGTTCTCGTGTAGGTGATTGTTCCACTGTATTTGGTGGGGGTTCTTGAATAGGTTTTGGCGCGTGACTTGGCACAACGCATGGTGGGGGACTTAGGGCTGTGTCGAATCATCCGAGGAGGATTGATTACACTCCTCCGTGCTGTGATATGAAGATAATTTCGCACCACGGGGTCGGATGTGACGACCTGAGTATGGGATATAACGCCTTGCACCTCGAAGACCGCGAAGTCTGCCTCCGCCTCTTGAACTGGGCCCCGGCTGGGTACCTGCACGAGTACAAGTTAATAACATAGTGGGATAAAATTCAGAACATAATTGATACAAAATAATCTCAATATGCACAGACAGGTTCGTAAGCAAGGTCATTTATCTACCATTTTCAGTTACTTTTAGGTAGACTAACCCTTACACTATGAGACTTTAAATAGAGAAACGAATAACTGAGAGTCGGCCGTATATATACCTTGATAATGCATAGTGCTCCTCACACAGCCTCCCGGTATTGAACGTAACCTGAAGCAATAAACATCACATGTTAGATACTATTTAATTTAGGTATGGATGTTGTAAATCTTGAATACTACTCTCAAGATTGTTTGCTACTTGCATAAAAAATAGTTCGAGCCAGGTAAAATGAAATTCTTCATGGTGGTAAGAAATAAATCAGAACATATATTTCAGCCAAACTCATATTGAACTGTCTATATACACATACCAATTTCAAAGTCAATCTCATATTGTCAGATGTCTATATACAAATGGAAATTTCGAACAAGAAACCTAATATCTCAACCTTAAATGAACGAAGTTCCTGGGTTGTACTTATAGGTTACCAGACTCATCAGATGTTGAGTGGACATCCTCATCTGAATGTACCCCCTCATTTGTTGATAGGTCATCTTCATCTGAATATTCTCCCTCACTGGCCGCATTTCCAGAATCAGAAGTAATCATGTCATCATTAATAAAGCCTGTTGAATCTATGCATTGACCAACCGGATCCATGATTTCTCGTGCATCTACATGGCTAGGTAGTATATCAGGCCTATTCAGTTGAGTTGCCACTTGATCTGTGTTATCACACTGCAATGGTTCATAATAATATGATGGCTCGTTTTCTTGATCGGCATCAGGAGTACTTGATTCCCCATCAATATCTTCAAGAACTCTCGGGAGTGGCGGAATGTTGTATACATTCCTATTTGCATAGTTCTGCACAACACCCCAATTCCCTTTCGCCCTTAAATCTCTTATGTAGAAGCATTGATCAACCTGACTCGCCAACACGAATGGTTCATCCTTGTACCAATTCCTATTCATGTTGACACTAATCATATGGTCATCCACCCGCACCCCTCGTTTTCGATCACCAACGTCAAACCAATCACATTCAAACAAGTACACCTGATGCCATTCCATGTAGCGTAACTCTACAATATTATTAATAACTCCATAGAAGTCCAAGTTATTTGTGGCCTCATCACCAGTTACCACGACTCCAAAATTTTGTGTACGCCGGCGAAGTTCACGTTGTTTCGTATGAAACCTTTTTCCATTTATTATGCAAGCAGAATATGTTGCAACCCAACGGTCAGGCCCGCAAGCTAACGCATACAGATCAGCGGACACATCAAGTGCATGCAAGGTACGATGTTCCTGGATCTATATATTTAAAAAACCAAATTTCGTAACGTTTATTGTCGATTAGATCCAAATCATATAAAATGAAACCTATAGCAGCGCATCTTAGATAGGAATCGATAAGAACTTACACGTTGCTTAAACCAAGTTGGAAACTCAGTTTGGTGCGTGCGATCGATGCAATCTGGGTGTTGCACCTTACATTTCTCGTAGTGTTCCCTGCATTTCGTGCATCGAGGCGAAGCAACATATTGAAGTTAGATGGTATTGGATTCATAACAACTTGTATAGAATGAAAGATGATTTTTAAGTAGACTCGTTAATGCTTACTCTATATAAGGTCCAATCTCCGCACAATTATTGAGCACGTACCAGATGGCTGCCCTAAATAGTTTATCTTCTAATTGCACGTTAGAAGGCATGCCCAAGGGACGGACTTTCTGGTTGAAAATTTTGAACCCATCTAACGTTTCCTCTTCGTCAGCATCAATGTTGCGGTCCGGTCGACTAAACCTCGTCTCAATGTCTTTGAGGTACATGGAGCAAAATGTCAAGCATTCGGTGTGAATGTAGGCCTCGGCTATTGAACCTTCTGGGCGGGCTTTATTCTTAACATACCGCTTGAATTTGCTGAGATACCTCTCAAATGGGTACATCCACCTATATTGTACAGGACCCCCAAGTCTGGCCTCATGGGGTAAATGGACAGCTAGGTGGACCGTAACATCGAAAAAGGAAGGAGAAAATATCATCTCCAGTTTGCATAGAATGGTGACAACATCAGTTTGGAGTTGGGCCAGGCGGTTGACATCAAGTGTTCGAGCGCACAACTCTTTGAAGAAAGTACCAAGTTCAGTCAAAGCCAAGCCAATATCACTTCTTAAATACCCCCCAGCAGCAATGGGGAGTAGCCTTTGAAGGAAAACGTGACAGTCATGGCTTTTCAACCTTGAGATTTTGCACTCACGTTGAGAGACACAGTTTGAGATATTGGAAGCGAACCCATCTGAAAATTTGATATCAGACAACCACTCACAAAATTTATTCCTTTGCTCGACGTTTAATGTGTACTGTGCATGTGGTATTGTTACACGATCACCATCACGCCTCAAGTGTAATTCTTTTCTATAGCCCAAAAGCTCTAAGTCACGCCTTGAATTGATGTTATCCTTACTTTTCCCTGGATTGTTCACTAAAGTAAATAAGATGTTGTCGGCAATATTCTTCTCAATATGCATAATATCTAAATTATGCCGAAGTCGAACTGTTGACCAATAAGGTAACACGAAGAATATGCTACACTTTGTCCAGTTCAACTCTTCAGCAGTGCGTTTTTTCTTCGTATGAGATTTGCCAAACTGAACATCCCCAATCATCTGCAATTGATTTTGAATCTCTTCAGCTCCTACATCCCTTGGTGGCATGCGATGATCTTCTCTACCGTTGAACAACCCTTTCCTCCTTCTCCATATGTGATCTGGGGGTAAGAAACGTCGATGTCCCATGTAACAATGTTTTCGGCCATATTTCAACCAATTAGAGTCTGTGTCTGCATTGCAAGACGGACAAGCCAATTTTCCCTTTGTTGACCAGCCAGACAGATTCCCATAGGCAGGAAAATCATTGATCGTCCACAATAAGGCAGCATGCAACATAAACGTCTCCTTAGTTGAGGCATCATATGTAGGTACCCCATCTTCCGACAATTCAAGCAGTTCATCGATCAACGGCTGCAAGTATACATCAATCTCATTTCCTGGTGACCTTGGGCCAGGAATAATCAGAGATGTCATGAAGAATTGGTCTTTCATGCATGACCATGGTGGCAAGTTATAGGGGACAAGGATCACTGGCCAAATGCTATGAGGTTTAGCCAAGTTGTTGAATGGAGTGAAGCCATCACTTGCCAGACCGAGCCTAACATTGCGAGGATTTGAAGCGAACCAACCATGATCTTCATCAAATTTCTTCTAGCACTCAGAGTCGGCCGGATGTCTCATACAAGTATCTTCTTTCGTCTGTTGCTCTTTGTGCCATCGCATATCACCTGCTATCTTGGCAGACATGAAGAGACGCTGCAATCTCGGTTTCAAAGGAAAGTGACGCAACACTTTTTGAGGTATCGCGCGTGGTCCGTTTGTATTTGGTATCCACCTCGAAGCCTTACATACAGGGCATTCATTAAGAGCAGCATTTTCCTTCCAATATAAGATACAGTCATTGGGGCACGCATGGATTTTGTGATACTTGAAGCCCAAACCGCGCTCCAAAGACCTTGACTCCTCATATGATTGTGGCAATAGGGCATTAGGAAAGGCAGACCTCAACAAATCAAGGAGCATGTCAAACGACTTAATTGACCATCCACCGATTGATTTGATGTGTAACAACTTCACAACGAATGACAACTTTGAAAATTCTGTACACCCATCGAAAAGAGGACGTCGGGCATCCTCTAGTAGCTGGTCAAAAGATGGGGTTGATCCATCTACATGTATTGATGGCCTGTTTGGCATAGGAGTGCTATCTTGAGGCACATCAACGAAGGTGCCTGCCCGGATGTCATCTAACATATGCTGCATGTCATGTATGTAATCGTCTTCTTGGATGATATCGTCATCAAGATCATCATCACTGACGTACAATGTTGTCTCCTCCTCCCCATGAAATATCCACTGGGTGTAATTTGGGTTGATCCCTTTAATAAACAAATGGGTTTCCACCTCAGGTATAGGCAGCCACAGATTGTTAAGGCATGCACGACATGGACACCGAATGCAAGCCCTTCCACTTGCATGGTTTCGTGCTTGTGTGAGGAAATATTTAACGCCTTCGGCGTATGCAGGTGATACAAGCCTATCGGGGTCATTAATCCAACTTTTGTCCATCTAAACAAAGACATGGTGGGCAAGAAAGTTAGGTCAGCAGAGACTTTAAATATATAAGTTCGATGAAAAACTCACCATAGGCCAAATGTTGAGATAGGAAAATAAATGTTTAAATTGAAGATGATTTATGAGATTGGCTAGCTAGGCATCTCAGAAGGTTTAAACTCCCACAAATTTTCAAGGATAATTGGCTAACAAAACTTTATTGGGAGCTACAATGTTTATGACATCATATGATGCCATATGTCCCAAAAAAATTTTAAACCGGGGGGATTCATCAAATGAATTAACGTGAGCCAAGTATCGATGAGGACGCTAGCTACGTAGTCCCTAGTTGTCCCCTCTTAAGGTTGTAATGTGTATTGATATATATATATATATTATATATATGTATTTATCAATACTGGACCAATAATGTTTGATTGTGACAGTAATAACCGTCGATGACCAACTACATGTCTAAGCCCCTTCACTCTCATGTATATATATATATATATATGGATTATGTGTGTGTGTGTGGGTATGCTTGAGATATACACATGATATATATAGACTTGAAAATGAACAACATCACCCAAAACAAAAAACCAATTACAAGAGAGTTTGGTAAGTAGAATACACTTGACTTAGAGTGATTATCTAAACATAATCCATAAAAATATGCAAACTCAGAAGGTCTAGCATATATAATAACACTCACAAAAAAAACATCCATCTATGTTTTGAGAATGAGCAAAATAGATAAAATATCGTCTTGAAGCTGTGTATGGGTATTTATTACCTTCAATCCCCAACTAAAGGAATTTCAGCTCACACAAGAGTGAAATGGCTCCTCAACAAGCTTGTTGTCTGAGTCAAGTGTTTTTTAATCAAAAGCACAACACGTCCGCCTTACAATCTGCACCCAACAGTATCGAGTAATTTTCAGAACAAATCTCAATACCAAAATATAACACAAACAAAATCAAGAAACAAAAAAAAAATATATATATATATACTAATAAAAGCCAAAAAATGTAGGAGCTAGAGGATTTAATCACAATATCAAAGACCTTTACCAACTATATAATTTCAAGTACAAAGCACTTTCCTTACATCCTCTTAACTTAGGGAAAATCAACTACAAAACACAACATCAAACCATGTTTTGCGCTATCCATAGTTAGCGCAAAACCCAACTTTCCTTTGTTGCAGCCAAAATTCAGAGGGAGGGACATTTGTTGTGGGCGCTTAACTAGTTAATGTAGCTTGCATGATTGAACGTTGTTCCAAGAATTGCTTTGCCTCGTATTAAGCTATTGTTTGAAAACAGAGCACATTATGTGATTCATGTTCAGAATATACCGACTGCACTATACGCATCTTAAGGTTTGGCAATGGGTTGCAATATCTAGCACGCACAACTCAAATGTGTCGTATAATAAGGTTAAATCCTACTAATTCCGTGCATATAACCTGTAATTAATCAATGCCATCAATGGCATAAATCACATTCTCAGGTCCCATGAGTTTTATTACCAAAAACAAGTCCAGCCACTGAACCAACAAGGAACAAGTAAGTCCCTAAAATGACGACAAAAAAACATCAGAGAGATAGAGAATAAGGGGTTGCAAGCTGACCAGATTCAAAGAGCTTTGAGAATATCCTCAATCCCACTGAACGTAAACGCTCCGCCTTCCTCCAAATTCAAGTTACATAGGAACATGCACATTTGTTTCGCAAGTTAAAGAAAAGTATTGACCAAAAAAAAAAAAAACACAAATTTTGCATGTCCAGTGTTCATGAGAAATAACCATTTCCAACCAAATACATAGTCAAGACTAAACTAATTACATGATCAGAGTGCATTTGGCAAATGACGAATTTTGGAATAAGCACAAAAATGAATTTTAGATTTCATTGAAAGGAGGAAAACAGATAAATTAGCAACGACAGATACCTATACGGTAGTTCCCTTCCCTGGAGCCGCCAACAATTATGCTTGACTACGGTAAATCTTCAACTTGGGAAACGAAATGGAGGCAGAGAATGAATATTGTAAGGGAAGGAAACGTAGGGATTCGGCTTGTTACTAGTGGAAATGAAGGGGGGTGGATTTTTTCATTTTACTAGCTGAAAATCAAGAACCAACAACGGAAGGGAGAAAATTGTCGAAAAATGGGATAGTGAAAACCCGCTTTCGGTGAACGCGAAGGAGCTGACGCCGTGGGCAAACACTGGTTAGGGCAGCGGAGCAGGTGCAATAGTCGCCGGCTTTGTTGAAGTGCAGAAGGTGGGTGTTGGGGGGAAATGTGTTTGGGGGGAAAATAATTAAGACCCCAAACCTGGATGTCGATTTGGCGCCCAGACAATGTGTTGCGGGGTAGAGCGTTGTTACAGAAAATTTTTCTACCAGCGACTTTAACCGCCCCTATAGACCATAAATCGTTGCAATAGCCATCTTCTATGGACCCAGTATACCATCGGTCGTATTTCATTTAAAAACTAGTGGTGGTTTTTAACTCGCCGCTAAATAATACTTTTCCCAACGAATTGTTTTGCGGCGACTAATAACTCGCCGGTATAGACTAACTTTCTTGTAGTGATATATATATATATATATATATATATTGAGAATACTTAATAATTTTCTTTATCGAAGAAAGATCGTTGAGTTGCCATGCACACATATTAGACATGGGGCTGGTCGGGCCGGACAACATGATTGCTTGGAGAGGTGAGAGGAGGGGATCATATCAGATATGTGGGAGAAGGCAAGGAGGGAGGGGGACGTGAAAGAAGTGCATGTGTCCACTAAAGGAGAGTTTATGAGAGTACAAGGCCGAAACCTACTAATGTTAATTTATTCAATCATCAAATTAAGCACGGTGATATATATATATATATATATGTATGTATGTATGTATGTATTATAATCATTCATGCTATATGTTGTTGGATCGTTGTTGCCACGGGATTTCACACTTCAATTTATGTTTTTCGTGGTACTTTGGAAGTCCAATTGCTCTTTGATTACATACAAATATATTTTTTTAAAATTCTTTATACAATCTTGTTTTAAATGAAATATATAAAATAGCATCATTTTATAAAAATACATTCACTTTAAAATATAATTCTATAAAACATTATAAAAAAATGTAAGTATATTATTACTCTTTATATATATATATATTATATAGATGACAATATTCTTTCTTCTTTTTTCCCGTTAATAAACCTGCACCAATAGTATACCGATCGAGCTACAATCCATTGATCTGGAAGGGGTAAGAAAGAAGGGGGAGAGGAGTCTGATTAGCAAAGTATTCTCTGATCAGATTATTGGGAAGGACATTGTTAGGTCTACAATGGAAAAGATTTGGAAGGTTAGTAGACCGATGTCCTTTTAGGACATTGCCTTTAATTGTTACCTCATTACCTTTGCTAATGTGGATGATAAGAACAAGGTGTTGGGGGGATGTCCATGGTTATTTGATAACCATCTGTTTGTCTTGAAACCTTATGTAGGGAACACTCAGTTGCACTCAGTGGATTTTGCTCATCAGAGTTTTTGGGTTCAGATGTTTAATTTACCTCTAGATTGTATGAATTGAAAGATGAGAGAGCTAATTGAAAACACGATAGGGAAAGTTTTGGAGGTGGTGGTCCAGGAAGGAGATGTAGCTTGGGGTCGATTTTTATGAGTGAAGATTGAATGTGACTTGAGGGAGGCAATAGCCAGAGGAAGGATGGTTAATATGCAAGGAAAAAGGATGTGGGTGCCCTTACAATATAAAAAACTACCGAAAATGTATTTTCGGTGTGGGTGTATTATTCATGGAGAACAGGGATGTACTCAAAATGTTGAGAGTGGGTCCCAAATAGGCCCATGGTTGAAAGCGAAGTCCGCTAGTAGAAGGAGAAGTGAAGGAAAGAGATTGTCAATTGAACAAACGGTAGATATTGGGTATGAAAAGGCTATGGAAGGACATACATCAATGGATGAGGATTGGGATGCATTTTGAGAAGTAGATCCAGAGAGACCTGCATGTGAAGATGAAGGGGTGGTGAAGTGTAGAACAGAGGGGATGAGTAGTCAAGAAACGGGAGGGATGCAAAAGGTTGGTCTAATTGACAAGAATAGGGGTGGTGAATGGGAATCAGAGGGTATTAGTCCTATAACAAGCAGCATCGAGTCTTTGAACATTGGGAAAGTTTATGGGAAGCCAGTTTCAATTTCTGAGGAGATTATTATGGTGAAAGAGTCTGGACTAGAAGCTGAAGTAGATTCCAAGTGGTTATCAAGAAGGGGAGGTCAGGGAGCTGGAAAATAAGAGCCGGAAGAAAAATCAGTGAAGGTGAGTTAACTCTTATTCTCTCATTATCAAAGCGTGCATATGGTAGTGGAGAAGGGTTAACACAATAGGTGGCATGAAGAAAAAAGCAAGGAAGGGGACGAGAGTGGAGTATGTTGAGATGATGAGGATGGCAGAGGTTGCTAGACAGCCCTACCAGACATTATGAGTCTTCTAAGCTAGACTGCCGAAGGCTAGGGAACCTTCGGACAATTTAAGACCTTTGCATTTTGGTAAAGGAAAATAAGCCCAAGCTAGTACTTTCAATTGAAATTATGATAAAGGCAAGAAGGATGGAAGGATTAATGTGGAATGGGGATGGATGGATGTTTTGTGGTTGACCCTATGGGGAAACGAGGGGATCTAGCATTAATGTGGAAGTGTGAAGATGAAGTAGAGATACTGAATGGATCTGATTCTCGAAGGTTTTGCTGTCCTATACACTACTCAGGAGGTATAGCAGATACTTTTAAAGAACATTACTCAATAGTGTATAGGATAGCAAAACCTTCGAGAATAGAGAGTCTTGTCTGCAATTTATGGAACCTAGAGTGACAAGGGGTATGAATGAGGCTTTACAGAAAGAATTCACAAGATGGGAAGTGGAAGCTGCTCTAAGTCAGATTGGTCCTTTGAAATCTCCAGAGCCAGATGGTTATGGGGCATGTTTTTATCAAACTTACTAGAGGATGTGTGTGCTGTTGCCCTTAACTTCTTGAGAGGAGGAGGTATGAAACAGTCTATTAACCACACTTTTGTTGCGTTGATCCCCTAAGTTAAAGTGCCTAGATTAGTTGGTGATTATAGGCTAATTAGTTTGTGCAATAGATCTTATAAAATTATTGCTAGGATTCTATCTAACAAACCAGAACTGGTGCTCAATGAAGTCATTTCTAAAAATCAAGTGCTTTTATTCCTTGGAGGCTCATCATTGACAATATAATAGCTGCTTATGAAGTACTTCATTATATGAAAACAAAGCATAAGGGTAGAACATGAAGTATGGCCTTAAAGCTAAACATCTCAAAAGCATATGATAAAGTAGAGTGGGGATACCTAAAGGCATTAATGATGAAGATGGGATTTAGGGATAGATGAGTGGAGTTGATAATGGACTGTGACACTTTTGTGTCGTATGCCATAATGGTTAATAGGAAATTAGGAGAAACAATTCTACTTACAAGGGGTTTGAGGCAGGGGGACCTACTATCTCCTTATCTATTCTTTATTTGTGCTAAGGAATTAAGTACAATGATAAATTAGGCTGAAGCTAGAGAGAAAATAAATGGTATTTCAGTGGCTAGAGGAGGAATCATAATCACTCATCTTCTCTTTGCGGATAATTGTATTATTTTTTGGAAGGATAATTGGGAGGAATGGAGAAGAATCAAGAGTTTCCTTGAGCTTTATGAACAAGCTTCAGGGCATAGTTTAAATAAGCAAAAGACAACTGTGTTCTTTAGTTCTAATACTTGTAGAGCTGAGACAAATAAGATAGAGAAAGATGTTAGAGCAGGGGTGCAAACTAATTGTGAGAAATACCTGGGTCTAGCCATAATGGTGAAGAGGTCACAACATAATACTTCTAGAGGAATCAAAGATATAGTATGGAATAAAATCAATAACTTGAAAAACCAGTTCCTCTCTCCCTCGAGGAAGGAAGTTTTGTTGAAAGTAGTCATACAAGTCATCTCCACACTATCATATGAATGTTTTTAAATTATCTAAGAGGTTATGCAAGGAGATAGTAGCATTGATGGCCAGGTTCTGGTGGGGTTTTAAACATAATGACAAGAAAATTCATTGGAAAAGCTGGACAAAGATGGGGATTTCTAAGTTTGGAGGGTTTGGGATTCAAAGAGCTTGAGAGCTTCAATCAAGCTTTACTAGCTAAACAATGTTGGAGAGTCTTCACTACACCTAACTCTATTGTAGCTAAGGCTCTTATGGACAAATACTTCAAGCAGAATGGGATTCCAAATGCAAAACTTGGAGGAGGCCCATTAAAAATTTGGAGAAGTCTCTAGGGTTCTTTAGAGTTATTAAAGGAGAGGTTAGTATGGAGGGTTGAGAATGGTAAGAAGATAAGGATCTGGAGTGACAAATGGATTCCAGAGTCTTCATTATTTAGCACTCAATCCCTAGTAAAGGATTTTAATGCAGATGCAAAAGTAAGGGAGCTGATTGATGTTGAGAGTGGCAACTGGAATCACAAGTTGGTAAGGGATACACTTTTGGAAGAGGAAGCAGAGATTGTTTGTGAACTTCCCATTAGTCAAGCAAACTCCCAAGATAAAATGATTTGTGCTCATACTAAAGATGGGATTTATAGTGCGAAGAGTGAATATCATCTAGAAATGTGCAGAAATAGAAGGGGAAAGGGGGCCCATCTAATACCAAGGCTAGAAAGGATGGTTGGAAGATGTTGTGGAGTTTGAATATTCCAGAGGTAGTGAAAACGTTTATGTGGAAAGCAGTTAGTAACAGTTTGCCAACAAAACAAAATCTTGCTAGAAGGAAGGTGGTAGAAAATCCATATTGTTCAGCATGTGGAATGGAGGAGGAATCTATCTGTCATGTGTTATGGAGTTGTAGTGCAGCTGCGGATGTGTGGGCAAAGAAATTCCAATCCAGTTAAAAAATGGTCTCGAATAAGTGGAGTTTTATTCTATATGGGAGAAGATGGTACCGAGTCTACAACGTGAAGAGCTAGAGCTAACAACAATAATCCTAAGGAATATGTGGCTAAGAAGAAACACTTACATTTTTTAGGGAAGGTTCATGGGGCCTATTGAGGTTTTTAAACAAGCTCAGGAAAATCTAATTGACTTTCAGCAAGCACAAGAAGACACAAGTAGGGAGCAAGCTGTCAGGGTAGAGGAAAGAAGGGAAGCTAGATGGAAAGCTCCAGGGGTTGGTTTTGTGAAAGTTAATTGGGATGCAACTTTAGACCCAAAGAAGAAGAGGATGGGGATTGGAGTAGTCATTAGAGATGCAGAGAGAGAAGTGTTGGCATCTCTGTGCAAGCCTATGAAATTTGTCTGTAACCCCATTCTTGCTAAGATCCAAGCGTTTTGGAGGGCAAAGCTATGGGGGAGTGGCATGGACAAATAGTTGAAGATATAAAAGGGATACTTCATAACAAAGAGGATTGGAAAATTCAACATACGTATAGGGAAAGTAACAAAGCAGCTCATACTCTTGCTAAGTTAGCACTTACTATAAGTGAAGAACAGGTATGAATGAAAGATAGGCCAACGGGTATTTACAGTCTTGTAATACATGATAAACAACATATTGGTTGATTCTTAGGCCCCGTTTGGTTGCAAGACTTAACTGAGATCAACTCAGTTCAGTTTAATTTTAACTTGAGTCTAACATCCAAGCACCAAACTTTCAAATTACTAACTCATCTTAACTCAAAATCTCCTTACACATGGGACTCACAATATTTTTCAACACAACACATCTTTATACATGGGGCCTACAATTTTTTTTAATTTTTTTATAAATAATACTAAATTTATCTTAACATCTAAACATATCTAAACTCATTTTAGATGGACCCCATATAACTCACTTCACCTATTCAATTCATTATTATTTATAAAGAACTCAGTTCAGTTCAGTTCAATATCTAAACGTAGCCTTAATATAATATAAAAATGATGTGTTTTGTTTAAAAAAAAAATTAGACTCTCAAAATAAATTAAACTTATTAGTTTCTTTTCTACCCTAAATATTATTATGCAAACAAAAATGTATAGAGGTATGTCTTGGCTTCCTTCATAAAAAATATTAAAAAATGTGAGTTTTGTTTTATAGAATTCTTTAACTTGGCAAGTGATTCACATGTGCTATCAGTGCAATGTTTCCACGAAGAATTTTTCCTAGTCATATTTGTGTTCCCCGACCTAGGAAGGTGCCAACGAAGCTGTTGGAGTCCTTTGGTTGACTGCGTGTTCTTCTTTGCTTTTTATTAGGAAAGGACTTCTTTTGATTGATTGAGGGAAAGTGAAGCACGGCCATCCATTCATTCATTGAAGGGCGAGAAGAGTACTACAATATCCTATTGGTTGCTTTATGTCCAGAGGGGTTTTATTTAAGTTAGGTTCGGATGTAACTTTTTCTTTTTATTGCAGTTTAGACAGTGAACGGTAGGGATGTAAATTTAAATTAGTAAACTGAAAAATTGGATATGATCGAATTGAATCAGATCGGTTGGTCCAATTTTTAAACCGATCTGGTGTGAAATTGGTTTTTATATTTTGAAAATCAGTCGGAATCATTCCAGTTTTGATTCTGTAATTTCTGAGATCGGATCGGACCAAACCAAACTGATTAAAAAATATATATAAAAATTAATTTTATATATTATACAAAATATTATATATATATATAAGTTTTATATATAATATATAATTATATATTAAATTTTTATATATAATTATATATCATATATAAAATAATTTAATATTATAATTTATAAATTATAACATGAAATGTTAATATTAAATATGAACATTTATAATTTGTTTGATTATATTTTATTAATATAATTATATATACGATAATGTTATGATAATTTATAAAATCAAAGTTTAATCTTAAAGATGAAAATTTAATTGATCATATGTTTTAAACATAAAAAATATATATTAAATTATTAATAACATTTTATCATAAGAGGTAACACTTTATTATATATTTTTACATTTTAAAAAAAGGAAAAATTGGACCTGACCGGGCCGGACTGGAAACCGGTAAAACCGGAGATACCGGTTTAGGAGGGTAACCGGGGCGTAATCAGTTTTGAAAAATATAAAATCGGTACATACCGTTTCAATCTTAAATTTTGTCCAAAACCGAACCGGACCGGTTACACCCCTAGTGAATGGAAATGAGATGAATGGAAATTAAAGTTAAAATTAAATAAAATATTATTTTTTAATATTATTTTTATTTTGAAATGTGAAAAAGTTGAATTATGTATTATATTTTATGTTAGAATTTATGAAAATTGTAATCATTAAATGAGATAAATTGGGAGTATTTTTTAATCCAAATTGAGCTTAATCCCACTTCAGAAAAAGAGTTTGAAGTATTTTGTTGACACAAAATTTGTTTAATTTTTTTTCGGGGTTAATGAAGTGGATGTATTAAGATTTTGAGATTTTGAGTGATTTTATCTCATTTTCTTGTCATTATATCTTTTAATGAGTGGTTTTTATTGTATTGTCTCCTCTAGTACTAGAACCAGTCCCTTTTAATTAAGCTGAATCGCTTACATTTTATGTCGAATGTAATTAATTGCTCTTTTTTTTTTTTTTCCAATTTTCTACGTTCTTGAGATCTTTAAATATCTATTTGGGGACCAGAACTTTTCTATTGGGGACTTTTTCTCTATAGTTACACTAAAATTTGAAATAGAAAGTTTAATCGCAATGACTTTAATATATGGCATATCAAGATGCATGTTATGTTCCAAGTGCCTGGTGAGATGGGAGCAGGTGGTCTGGTGAGGGATGATCTCTAGAATTTGGTTTTTACTACTGGTTGGGGAATCAATAATTGTGCAGAACTTATGCCAATTCGGATAGGCATTAAAAAAATGTAAGAAGTTGGGTCCTAATGATATTATCATTGAATTGGATTCTTTGTTGGTTGTCAATTGGTTGAATAATGGGATGTGTAGTCTTTGGTATTTGGAAGACTATTGGGATGACGTACAAAGTTAGCTCAAGGGTATACAATTTTGTGTTCAACATGTCTACATGGAAGGTATTAAGTCATTTGACTTTCTTGCCAGATTAGGGAATAGTAGTTGCAATTGTTACTGGAATGCACAAAGCAATATTCCTTTTCTTCTAAGAGGATTATTATGTACAGATCAGAGTGGCATGCCTCATATCAGAATCTGTTAATGCTCTTTTGTCCTTTTTATAGGCCTGTTTAGATTGATTCTAGGCCTGTTAGATGTTTTGCGGCTTTTGTTTCGTTATTTTTTGCTTTAGTTGTTTTTTTATACTTGGGATTTTTATTTTTATTTTCTATTTTTGTAGATCCCAAGTGCCTTATTTGTTACCACGGTATTCTTCCGCCATAAGTGATAGCTATTAATAAACTTAGGACAAGACTGCTATGTGGGTGGCTTTCGGCTCTTCCTTAAAATAAAAAAAAAAATGTTATGTTCCAACTAGAATTGGAGAAGATTTTGGATGACAATGCACCATCAACTTTGAAAAATGGTTTGGATTCAAGAATCACTCAAACCCATCTCATCATTTCATTTCATTATTACAATTTTTTTAAATTCTCGTACAAAATATAATAAATAATTCAACTTTTTTAAATCTCAAAACAATAATAATATTAAAAAATAATATTTTATTCAACTTTCAACTTTCATCTAAAAATATCTTATATCATCTTACCATCCAAACCTCACCTAAAAATGTAGTAGAACTTAAGAGAATGCATATAATGATTTCGTTGTCCCAATTAGATGGAGTTTCGAATGTTCTTGTGTTCAAATCCAAGCAATCTTTTGGGCTTGATTAGTTTTTACGCTTTGCATCAATCGCAACGGTTTTGGAGGAGGCATATTGAGGATCAAATTCATATCTTTAAGACTCAATCGAATCAAAGGCAAGAGGGAGATCATTGAGATGTGACCTAGCTTCATTCTCAAAGACCAAAAAAAAAAATTAAGATTTTTGGAATTTTTCTACTTGATGACAAGATTTTTCTATTATAAACACCTTCCATAAAAGAATTCCCTAGTCATATTTGTGTGAGATGGCTTGCTCTTCTTGTTTTATTGGGAAGTGACCTTAAGATCGATATATCATATATTAAAGATGTTTGGATACTGGACTGTTTCATGAATAGTTTAAAAGTATTCGTAAATAATTGTAAATTTTTTTAGGTGATGTTTAAAGTATCTTTTCAATGATATAATAAATTATTAAGAAAATAAATTAAAGAATAAAATAAAATAAAAAAAAGAAAGAGGAAATCGCAGTAGCCAGCTGTGGTGGCTGTGTCATTAACTCGCCTATTTTAGGTCCAAGCCCGATCTGAAAACAAGCCCAGCCCGCCTGTTATAAGAAGGTTCAAAATTCACAATTTCATCAAATCCCTTGTTTCACTCCCTTTTCTTCTGAACCTCTGGGACCGGCCCCCCAACGTCTCTCTCGCGTTCTCTCTTACGTCTCTCTTTCATCCTTTGCGTTTTCCGTAGGAAAAATTATATCTCTAATAATAAAGTACGCGAACATCACGTAATCGATTTAAAAAAAATAAATAAATATAATATTTATATAAAAAAATTAATTTTAATAGTATATTATACTCTTTTTCAAAATAATTACACATCGCTTGTACACTCTATAACTGTATATATCATTACTCTCTCTATAGTACCCACGCTGCTCATTTTCATCCTCTTCAGTATCTTAACATTGAAATGTGAAATCTTGTTATGAGTGGTATAGACGAGCAATTTTTATAGAATGGTGCTAGTGTGCCACCCAACTTTGACGGCTGGTCGTGCCCACTAATACAAATTTCATATTTATTTATTTATTTCATATTTTTGTAAACATCTTTAAATATTTTAAAAAAATAATAAAAAAACACATCAAGACACTAAAAGTCACTTCCTTAACAATTAAAAAAAACACATGATGGGTCAAAATGAGGAGACAAACTCATGTGGCATACTAGCGATTTTCATTTTTATATTCTATTTCTCTATTACATAAAACATAAATATGAAGTCTGAAATATTTATCTAATTATATGGTATTATATGTTCAGTATACTGTTTTGTTATCACTTTGTGTATTTAAAACCCTGAAGCATAGGATTCTATTTTGCTTTGGTTACTGGCACTACCACGAGCATAAAATGTGGCCTCTGTTATGAGTGTACTCATTTTGAAGACAAATGTTTCTGTTTAGTTTGGTTAACCGTAGATATGCACAATCTTGCCATGGGAATAAACATGACATTTATTTCAATTTTTGATGTTATTTCAACTACGCTTATGTCAAAGGTCTTTTGTCTAATTATTATTGTAATTAAATGCTTCTGAAATACCACTATATTATTTTTAGATTGTATTCTATAACTGAATCATGTTTACACACTAGTACAGATTCTATGCTTACTGAATTGTTGATAACACACCCACTTATCTCTATTATTTCTTAGATGATTTTGATAATTGTGACAGTTGTAATAGATGATATGTGACAAGTTTGAAGAAGAAAGTAAGATAAATGACAGGAGGAATAAGTAGATTAGTCTGAGTTAAGAGAAATTTTGTTAGTGTTTAGTTTATTTTGTTTGGAATGATTTTTGCGACAAATGGTTATTGAGGATTTTTGTTCAAAATTTACTTAAGAGTTGTAGATTTTTGTTAAAAGGGTTCACCTCCGGGTACGGTGTATGGCAAGCTACCACTATTCACCATGTTGGTTCGATTTGGACCACCGTTAGTGTAGGAGTGGCCCAGATTTAGTTGCCCATGACGGCTAGAGACCCTGACCATTGTTGAACAGCTCAAATCAAGTTGCCTAGCAACCACCGAGGGGTGGCCCGAAAATTTTTAAAATTTTTTTTAATAACAATTATTTGACTAATTATTTTGGTGTTTTTGAAAATTAGGCTTGTAACACATGTTTATAGCCATCTTTTACATAAAAACTATCTTTGACTTTGAGGGGTTTGTGTTTGTCTAACATTTCCTTAATCTGGCCCAAATGTAATTTATTATTAAATTAATATAATGTTATTGGGGTAAATTAAAACAACTATTTATGAATGGTTTTATTCCTTGGTGCTATTATTATAAAATGAGTTTGACAAGGTCCCTACCGTATGATGATTGAAAAGCCTTTGTAATTCATCTAAAAGGGCTAATAATAATGAATTTGGATAAAAATACATGGGATAAAGATGTATTTTTATCCAAAGAGTGTTGAGGTCGTGTTTCACTGTCTGGGCAACTCAGCGCTGCTAAGCTCGGTTTAGATCCTGTTGAGATAGAGAATGAGGGGCTTAGGGCGCCGTGGTACCTCCGATGCTTAAGTTAGTTATAAGGAGAGGGTAACAAAGTGGGTGTAGGAGAAAAAACGCTCAATCAGAGAGAGAGAGAGCCCTTAAAGGGTGTGTGAGGGTATTTATATACCTGGGCAGTGTGATCTTCTAATGTAGGGATTCGAGGAGGTGTCTTTCATGCTTGTCAACCGGATCATGGGGGTGTCGCCAGCATCCCCTCCGACCCATTCTGTGTCAGCCTTTTGTCAAGTGGTAGGGCCCCACGCCTGATCGTGGTGACCACTGACACCTCATTCTGTGTCATGTCGTGCTTAGTGTTGTCTTCCATTTAATACGGCTTGGCCATGGTCAGGCAAGCCCGCCGTCAGTACTTGAGTACAAAGATTGTTCCTGGCATCCTGCTCTTGAGTTGTTGGCGCCTCCGTCTGCGCTGCTTTTAGTGCTTGGGTGTTAGGGTCATTTTTGACACCTTAATTTGACCCTAACGGCTTATCATGGGTGGTTAGGAGCAACCCGTACTTCTGACCAGACCCCATGCAAGGTGTGTCTACTACCTTTTCCTACTATAGGCCTTCTAGGTCGGCCTGTTCCTCTTTGGCCTAGTCTTGGCCCATGTTACTCGTGCTGCTTTGGCCATGCCCGTTCAGTCCAGCCTAGGTCTAGGGATTACTCCCTCACACAAAGTATTAGTAAGAAATGACAACATGCAGATTTACTGAGAAGAAAAGTTTGTGGCAGGATTATCTTACCGTATTGATAAAAGGTTAAAGCATCACTTATGGTGATGAAGAAACAAAAGAAAAGCTATATATTACAGTTATTTATAAACTCAGATTTAGAAGAAGATGAAGTCAATATAATAAATGAAAGCAGTAGCAGTTCGTAATTTTGTCAAAAATGATAATGTATTTGTACAAAATCAACAAATATTCCTACAAGATTATAGAAGAAGATATCGACTAAAACTCAAAGACACATGATTTCAGCGTGAATCTAGCAACTACTCGCAGGAGGCCTGTAATCTTATTGAAATAAATAGTAGATTTAAAAAATAAAAAGAAGCCAACTACCCAAAATTAAGATAGTTTTATAGCTGGGTTCCGGGGTCCTTTCTTTCTCTAAAGGATAAGGTGTATGTCTTTTGCTTAGACATTTGTTTGAAGAGGTGATTGTTCAATATGACGGAAGAACTCTCTCTCTTGTGAAGGCCTCAAACTCACGGAAGAACAGAGAGTGGAGATCTCTCTACCAGAAGAATTTGTTAAAGAATCCATCACCAGAGGAAAGCAATGTCTACTAGCATTTCATAATTGTGGAAAAAGGTGTGAACAAAGAAGCTAGCTTCCGGTTCCTCTATGTCAAAGATATGGAGTCCAGAAGGGTGGTTTTGAAGATGGTACTCCTCCTAAAGAAATTCTTTTTATTAATTTACCTTTTTGGGTCCAATTTCACAATAAGTCATTGACTGTAATGACAAAAGAAGTTGGAGAAAGGATAGGCTTTGACATTAATGGTGAAGTAGTATCGGTGGATGTTGACAGGGAAGGCACTGGTTGGGGGTAGATTCTTAAGGAACATAGTTAATATTGACATTACAAAACCACCGACACGACGGAGGCTATTAAACATAGGAGGGAAGCAATTATGGATTGATTTCAAGTACAAAAGGTCGCTAGTTTTCTGTTTTCAGTGTGGTGTCCTTGAGCATAAGGAGAGGGTGTATGTAATAAAAAGCTAAAGAAACCAACCAATTGAGGCAGGTTGATCAAAGTATGGCCAGTGGCTGCAAGCATCTTCAGTCAATCTGAGTGTGCATGGAGGCATAAAATATGGAGGTAGATTGAAAAATACCCAAATAAAGACTCGCAGGCAATGTAGCTTCGATGAGGGAGAGAGAGTAGCAAAACCACAAATCAAAAGAATGATCAATCACCACATTTTGATGCACAGTCAAAGGCAACTTTGATGGATGCAGTATGTGTTGATTCTGTAGATCACCTCGAGAAGACTCAGCAAGCTAGTAATTTTGGTAAAATAGGGGATTCTTTTCATATCCTACTACTATCAATTCTCCAAATGGAAGAGATCCTCGTATGGAAAGTCACAATTTAGCTACAAAAGAGAGAATGTGCAGACAAAAGTCTCGGAGGAAAAGAAGACCCTGGCAGCATGGTTCTAGGAGTGATTGAAGACAAGATCTCTATAAAGAATTTTGCTACTCATCACCTCCACACACCACACACTATATTTGTTTTTATTTGTTTTTAGTTTTTTTAATTTTTTTTATTTATTCTTCCTAAATTGATTGAGCTCTTCTACTCATCATTCATACACTATATATTTGGTAAGAGAAAAATAATAAAAAATTATGTGTAGTATGTGGTGTGAGGATGATGAGTAGAATTTTTTCTTCTTTTAATGAAGCTAAACATGAAAGAACACACCTATTCTCAAAATCTCAAGCATTCTCAAATATTTTATTTCCAAATCTTTAACTTTTTTTATCTAATCATTATAACTTATCCAAACTCCCAAATAAAATACAAAAAATAATATAATTTTTTCAAATTTCAAAACAAAAATAATACTAAAATATTATATTCAAACAATATAACTATAATATTTTTATTCAACTTTTTCTTTCTTATTTTCTAAAAATCAATAAAATACTTTAATTCAAACCATTTTACTACTACTCACATATATATTGAGATATTCTAAATATCCAAATCGAGGTTTAATTAATTATAAAATTGATAAAATTATGGGAAGGTGGTGCAGGGTATAAACTATAAATCAGTTCTTAAGAGTACTAGCATTGGTGTAAGCAAATGTAAATGTAAATCAAGATTTTGCTAACAATCCCACTAAATTGTACATATTGAAAGAGGCAAATGCATTTTTTTTTTCTTACAAAGTACAATAAATCTACATATTTAGAGGGTTACTATTCCCCATCTATTAAAAATTTTATGAATTACTTCTCTCCTCCAAAATATTATTAGGGTGACAAAAAAAGATAGTTGACAAACAATAATTTAATTATAAATTAAATTATTAATTAACATATAGTCAGTGTAATTTCAAAATATGAAAAAAAATTAAGAAAAAAATTATTATTATTATTAAATTAATAATATTTTATTATTATTTTAGCTAACAAATGGATAATCTAATATAAAAATTTCTCTTGAATGAAATAGATAAAATTCAAAACATGTGATTTTAACCAAATGTGATCTTTACCTTTACCTTTACCTACACCAATGCTAATGATCTTAGAGCACTAGTAGTAAGATGACTATAGTTAAAATTTGGCCAAAATTTAACTAAGTTGCACAAATTTTATCTACATCAAACTCAATAAATCTATAATATTTTTAACCAACACCAAAGTTACTGGCCAAGTTTGGCCAACCAAAGTTGTTAGCCAAATTAAATTTTAGACATAAAATATTCCTTCTCAGTAAATCTTCGTCGCATAGCAAACAAAAACTGCAGAAAAATCCACACCATTTTAAAAAAAAACGTCTACTTCTTCCATTCAAGTGTTCCCACCGTAGGGTATAAAAATCCAAACTATTCTAAAAATAATTCACAAACCAGTGTTCCCACTATAAGGTATACAAATTTGGAGGTGAATATAATAAGAATCGAGCAAGGTAAATATATCACAGTGAAAACTAAAGAGTTTGTTATTTTAATAGAATAATAATTAAAATTAAAATTAAAATAAATAAAAATATCAAAATCAATACTTTAATAGAATAATGATAAATTTAAATAGTTGTTATTTAATATTGTTAAAAAAAGACTAACTAAATTTATAAAAGGGAATTTCCTAATTAAAATTTTGCCAAACTTTCTACTAGTGATAGAAGCATCTTCAATGGATTGGCTAAAAGGTAAATTCATTGAATATTTAGTTGTTAGAGAACAAAATATAATCACAATGGATTAGCTAAATCCCAAATAATTGGACTTTAGCTACGGTGACTTTTAAAATATTTTTCGAATTTGAAGGTTACTGTAGATAGATCAAATACATATTTTATCAATTATTTCTCTTTCCTCTTTTTTATCTACTTCATATGAAACAAAACTAATTTAATTAGAATATGATTACTAATTTACATATAATATGTAGAATTATAAAATATGATAAAATTAAAAAAATTAATAATTAAAAAAATTAAATATTTTTAAAAATAATATTATTTTATTACTATATAATAAATAAATGAATAATCTAATGTAAAAATTTGATGTGAATGAAATAGCTAAAAGTTAAATTTATCTCATATTATTTTATTGTTATATAATAAAAAAATAATTATTTCAATTTAGAGATTGAAATAGCCAAACTAAATTGATCTCACATTAGATAAAAAAATATCATTTAACTTTAACTAATCCAGGTTTGACAAGTGAGAATATCTTAAGTACTCTTATTACTATTCTTTACTTTATTATTATTTTTTATCTATTTATTATTATTTATTATTTTTCACATACTTTTTACTATTATTTAATATTTTATTATTACTTTTCTATTATTATTCGTAAATATTATCAATACTATTACTTCTCATATATTTTCACTATTCAAAACCGGTACCAACCAAAGATGACCCCAATTTTAAAATCCTTGAAAACGCGGCCATATAAGTATAATTTGTTTCTACTCGGGAGGCTTGCATTGCTCTGCTCGTCGTTGGTCATATGTGAACTTCGAAGAGTCCGCTTGTACGAATGGCGGAGTCCCCAATGATTCCCGTGCTGTCGTTCTTTCCACCTGGTTTTATCTTCGACTCCGACGTCCGAGCATGCCCTCAAAATCGCCAGAGTCTCTCGGTTTTTCCACCTCTTCATTCTCGTCTTCAACATGAGGCCTTCCAGAGCAGTTGCGCAAGGCCACCAGGTGACTACTAGTTATTTCTCCTTTTCTTTTTAGTTTTTGCAGCCATACTACTCTGATACAGCTTACGGTTGTTTTCTAGTCTTTCAATTATCTTCTGGAATTAGTAATGGAAGAGGTTAATGTGTGTGTGTGTGTGTGTGTGTGTTTTATTATATATAAACCCAAAAAAGGCAAAAAGGCAAACAATATACCATATAATGTGAGATTACATTGAAGAAGTACTCCCCATGTAATCTCCCCATGTTTCTTCTTTCATTATAGTTTGTGTTTTTTCCCCAAAAGTGTAGTTTTATTTTTTACAACCAACCAACAAACATGATTAAAACAAACACAAAATTGTTGGCTAGTGGAGTCATTCCTGCAATTTTTTTTATTGATACTGGGTGTCCGGAACGAAGTCCCAACTAAATCCTTAGGGTTCATGGGCCCTGGTCAATGAGTTTTCTACAAGTGCACATTAAGTAATTCAAAGGGAAAATTTTCCAATCTGATGGCCCCTAGAAATAGTTTGCGCCCAAGGATTTGAACCTTAGATCTAGAGGGAGCATACCACCAACACCAAGGCTCTTACCACTTGAGTCAACCCCTTAGGGGTTATTCCTTCACATTTTTTTTGATAGGTCATCAAGAAGTTTTATTCATGGAAATAGAGAAAGCTCAAGTACACATGGAGTATACATGAGAAGTACCTAATTAGAGTTCACAATTGAAAGGAGAAAATTATGGACATTTAGCCCATTACAAACAATGGCCCCCGCCAATAAGAACAATGATTTAAAAAAAAAAAAAACTTTGAGCTCATCCCTTGTTCTCTCGTGATCTTTAAACCTTATATTATTTCTCTCCCACCAAATACACAAACACATACATATAGGAACCATTCTCCTGCCACTTGTGAGTTACCTTGAAGGCCTCTCCAGCTTGCAAGGAAGTCCGCCAGTCTAAGAGGAATGACCCATGACAATCCAATTCTCGCGAAAAAATCATCCCACATGGTCCTGACCACCTCGTAATGTAAAAGCAAATGATCTACTGATTCATCATTCTTCTTAAACATACAACACCATTACCCGATATTTCCTTAAATTATTTGTAGTGAGGATCTTGTCCAATGATGTTGTTCATACGAAAAAAGCTTCTTTTGAAGGAGCTTTTGTTTGCCATATACTCTTCCATGGGAACCTGGTCATTCTAGGCCTTGTTAGAACTTGGAAAACGATTTGATAGTGAATCTACTTTTCTTGGAGGGGCTCCGGTTCATCTTATCGCTGGTTCCCTCTGTTATGCTTACGGAATACAATGCCGCATAGAACTCTATGATAGTCTCCAACTCCCAATCTTGGGCTGCCCTAATGAAATCAACATTCCATTGAGGGGAGCCACTGGAAAAGACCAAGAGATCGGCTATCGTTGCATCCTTTTCTCATGCGAGCTCAAAAATGGAAGGGAAGGTGTCTTGGAGACTTCGTTCATCACACCATTTGTCATACTAAATTCTGACACGAGAGCCGTGCCCACCACAATATGCTCATGTCTTCGGAAGATCTCCCAATGTCTCCTAATATATTTCCACAAACCCATCCCATATGGACTGTGTACCTCATTTGAGCAACATCCTCCCCATATTACTTCACATTAACATTAGCAATTTCTTAAGAGGACCTATTTTCCTAGGTTTCATTGCTTACAAAGAAAACTTGATGTCTTAAGAGTAGACTTTGAAGGATCAATATCTGGTTGCATTCCTTTTGCAAACCATTGTTGTGTCAAAGGTCAAAACTGCCAATTTTTCTTGGTTTTACCTGTACCTTTCTCAATAGCATACTTTAGGTTGTGAAGTTTTCAAACTAGAACCAAAGTCTAACCTATCCTTTCAAGTCATTCTGTTATCCTACGCCATTTTTGCTGCCAAAGCAACAAAAAATGCACACAATTTATTTATGTGATTAAACAACTTCATTTTGGATTCTCTAGAAGTTATTCCCTTTTAATTAAAAGAAAGAACTAGCTCCTTTCTGTTCAAACTGGGGATCTTGTTTGCTTTCTAACAAATATCTTTTTTTTTTTTTTTTTTTTTTTTTTTTTTAAGTAATCCAATTTTATTGAATGCACAAAAGGGCACAAAAGTGCCTTTGCACCTTGGCATTGGCTCAACATATGTGGGCCCCATCCTAGTGTTGGGCAGGTGGACAGCCTCGCAAGTCGCTCAGTCACCCTGCCCCCTGAATGGGCTATAAGCCTAATTGTATTAGATTAGAAACCCAAAATTATGTTGGGGTTTTGAATTAAAAGATTTATGGTTTCAAACCGAAACCCAATCAAACAAATCCCAACCTCCATAATAATCCAAGTCCAACCATAAACCATTATATTTAGTCGCGTCAGGTGAGATAGAGAGGGAGAGAGAGCTAGTTTTGAGCTACTTATAGGTCTTATGGCAAGAGAGAGTGGAGACTTGAGAGAGATGGAGACAACAATGGTGATGGAGAGCAAAGATCAGACATAGATTAGAGAGCTACGAGACACTTGGAAAGAGAGTATTGATTGAGTTGGTGGGGGGGGGGGGGGGGGGGAGGATGAGTTTGGAACTTGCTTATCAAGTTCTAGGACAGCATTGTTTAGGGAGTTTTTTAACTCATCACCAATTCCTCCCCATAGGAAATCCCTTTGAAGCTTTTCAAAATGCTAGCCTAGACCAACAGGGAGGGGAAAAGAGACAAGAAATGAATTGGGAGATTTTAGAGGATACTTTTGATCAAAGTAGGCCTCCCACCTTTAGATAAATATTGCCGCTTCCACCTAGCTAAATGATGTTCCATTGTTTCCAAGACACCATCCCAATTTGATTTTTCCTTAAAGGGAACCTCCAACTGAAGACCTAGATACTTTATGGGCAGAGATGACACCCTACACCCAAGAATGCATGGCAAGCCACCAATGCTGTCCACTACACCAACTAATACTAATTCATACTTGCCCAAATGAAATTTTAATCCAGAGATACCTATCAAAAATTTTTTTGGTCCAAAGACAGCTTCAAAAAAAAAAAAAAAAAAAAAAAGAAGATACTATGCAGATGCGATACCCTATATGATAAGTGATAAGAGTAGGTGGTATATTAGATCCTACATTACTTGGGAAGGAGATGTTCTTGCTCTATATAATGGTTCCAATGAGAGACTCTAATTGTGTCATTGACTAGTCCTTTTAGAGTATAGGCCATGTAGTTTGAGTCTTCCGTTGGAACGTTACAAATGGTATCAGAGCCTATCCCAACCAGAAATGTGGGACTTGAGTCATGCCAACTACAATAGACTAGCCCGATGAGAATGTTGGTAATTTAAGGGGGGGAGACTGTGATACCCATATAATAAGTGATAATAGTAGGTGGTGTATAGGATCCAACATTATTTGGTAAGGAGAAATTCTTGTTCTTTATAATGGTTCTAATAGAGCTCTAATTGTATCATTGACTAGTCCTTTAAGAGTATAGGCTATGTGGCTTGGACATTCTATTGGGGCGTTACAACAAATGATGGAAATGCTCCTGCTTAGCCTCACAAAAATCAGCATATCATCAGCAGACAAGAAATGAGACAAGATAAACTCTTCATTATTTCTAGTCCCCATCAAGAAGCCTGATAAAAGTTCCCTATTCATAGTAGTTGGCATCATTCTACTCAAAGCCTCTATTACCACCACAAGGAGTTAGGGATAAAGGATCTCTTTGTCGCAATTCATGAGAGCTATAAAAGAAACCAGCAGATGTACTTTTTATCAAAATTGAGCTGCATACTTCAGAGATACAACGTTCTATCCATGCACACCATCTCTCGTTGAGGTTGCTTTTGATGAGTGGATACAACAAGAAGCACCAATTCATATGGCCATACGCCTTCTCCAAGTCCAAAATCCCTTATCTAATCCTACTATCCTGACACTCGTTAGTTATAAGCACCGATTCTAGACTTTGTTGGCCTGTGATGAAGCCATGAAAACATTATGGGAGCTAGAAATAATCTTCAACAACATTTGTTTCAGTTGATTTGCAAGAACTTTGGAGAGATGATTGTATGAAGAACCTACCAAGCTAATAGGAAGAAAGTCCTTGATCTCCACCGCCCTTGCTATCTTGTGGTATGTGTGGTAAAGACAGCGTTAAGACTCTTCGAACTTGCCTCGAGCATTGAACTCATGAAGCGCATTCATCAAAACTGCTCTAAGAATCTCCCAACAAGTCCGAAAAAGAGCCTAATGAGAAACCATCAAAGCCTGAGGCCTTGTCACCATTTAGTGCTTTCACCACCCCCAAAACCTCAAACCTTGTTTGGCAACCAAGTAGTTTAAAAAAAAAAATTCAACACTTCTCAGCCTTTCTCATAACTTCATTCACACTCAAACACAAAAACTTTTCTATTTTAAATTTTCAAATTTTCATCTAATCATTACTCAAACACAAAAATCAATACAAATTTCATCTTAAAAATATTATATTCAAACAACTTTTCAACTTTATATATCCAATTTCACAAACTCCAATACTATACTTATTTTAAAAAAGATTTTTATTCAAAATTTCTCTCATTTCCCAAAACCTAATCTCAAACAAATTCCCAAAATTCTAAAGTATTACCAAACATGGTTGTCTCCTCAAATCTTCTTTCTAGTCACGTCACATCCTCTCTATCAAAAGAATCAAACTAAGACCATCCAACTAGGGCCTCCAGGAAAATTGTTCAGAATAGAGATGGGTGTCAAATTTCAAAGTATGCTTCCTTATTTTGGTGTTGTCGAAGAAAGCTTTCCACCAACCACTTGAGAGTTGATCATGTTGTGTTAGCAATTTGTGTTGGAAGTTTCCCTTAGATCCCATTATTTTTGGGTTAGGATTTTCTCGTATACATCCAGTGTACTTGGTTACTCCTCTTGATATATATATATATAATACTTTTACTCATAAAAAAAAAAAAATTTGTGTTGGAAGTTTGGTGATTCAAGTTGGCGTTCTAACAAATATCTCACCTCCATTGTTTGTTGCCTTTCCAAAGTAGGTGAAAGCGATATGTGCACTTAAGTGCAAAAGCTGCACTTAAGCGCATAAGCCACCTGGAGCCCAAGTGCAAGCATGGACTTGAGTGTAGGTTTTAAAAATGTTGTAAAATAACAAAATTTCCATAAAATATAATATAAAAAATGTTTTAAAAATGAAATATAGCAGTATATTTAGCCTATTGTGCGACATGACAATCAAGTGATCAATTAATTACATAAAATTCGCACATAACATTTTATATACTTCTACTGTTGTTTACAAAATATACACAACCATGATATTTGATAGCCATAATCAAAATAAAAGTACATGGTTTAATCAAAATACACCTAAATGGAAATGACCAAAAAAGCACAATGCAATCCTGAAGTATATAATCATCCTCATCTTATGTGATGCCCCAAATTTCAATGGACAAAGTCAACTTTGGGAACCCTTCGTACATTCAAAATGGACATTTTTGGCTTTTAACACCATTGGCGACATCAACTCTAGTACGCCGTCGATCAGAGGCCTACCCACTAGGTCGCCTGGTCTAGGGGGTGGGTTTTGTCTGTTTTCCGTTACTCTCAAGCCCCTCGTACATCTGAAACAAGCAGTCTCGGCTTCGATCTTCGTCTTCGGCGTCAACTCTAGCGATGGGTTGACCAGAGGCCCACCTTCCAGGTCGACTGGTCCCAATGATGGGTCTGTCTCTTTTTCTTTACTCGCAGGCCCCTCGTACATCTAAAACAACCAATCTCGTCTTCGATCTTTGTCGATGGCATCAAATCCGACGATAGGTTCTGTGTGGTCACTGGCCGGTGATTGGATGACTTCGATAGGTCATTGCTGTTAACAAGCACAAGGCCCATTTCGAGAGGCCTTGGATGTTTAGCCCGCAAGTTTTTTGGGCTAGGTTGTAGCTTTGCCTTTCTTTGCCCGAGTGTAATGCCTCTCCTGACCCAGCTTGTTTTTACTCAGCCCACCTTTGCCCAAGCCTGAGGCTGATGGGCTTAGGCCCAAGCCCAGTCAATTATTATCCACTTGTTGAATCATGTTGTTGACCAAACTTCTTAACTGTAGCATATCTTGTCTGAGAAGGGAAAGATCTTCTTCCCTTCTCCTTGCGTCCTCTCTCGGTCAGAGAGCTTCTTACGATTTCAATGTTATTTCTGCAGACTTGAGCATGTGGTGCACATCTCCGTCTTTCTCCCCCAACGGCTATCTCCTTTACTTTTGAATACCCAGAATTACCCTCCACCCGTGGTGTCACTGCTACTGCATCCTCAAGCACTCATTACCATTTCTTGATTGTCGGCAACAAGTCTCGATGACCGGACCACCTCTGCATAGGACTTAGGCAGAGTGTTCATTGACCCTTTTTGGTTTGAGTTTTGAGACATCGACAACCCAACCTTTCTACCCTTTGCCAAGTTGCCGTAAGCTTCCTGCAGTGCAACCACCATTTTTTTCCACCCTTTTCCCCTCCATTTCTTCCGGTATAAAAACAAAATTCCGTCTACCACCATTGCCATATCCCACTAACGCCATATATCGACCTTGAGCATTGGAACATCTCTGAGCAATGTAACTTCTATGACCATCCCTTGAGTTTGCAAAGAACTCCCTTTTTATCACCATGTGAACATTCCTCAAGGGCTCTAATGAACTAGTTCACCGTGAACATCTCTAGGACCAATGCTTTCGTAACCTTTCAACTTCTCTCGATTATGCGAATCCATCAGCTACCTTCCTCAGACGGTTCAGAAACTTTAGATACTATAGGAATTTGCTTCATGAAACCCATGATAATCTCGTAGTTAAGCACCAGAAATCATAAGAAAACACATCCTAAGAAAAATACATAACTCTAACCTATTTTTATACTATACTTATACTATAGTGTCTAATTACGTGTTATTATACTATAGTATTACATATTATTATTCTATAGTATTATGTATTATGAACTTATTATATTAGACTCATTTATATAGTAGCGTCTAACTTATTTCTATAGTAGACTTATACTATAGTGACTAATTACATGTTATTATACTATAGTATACATATTATTATATTATACTAGTGTCTACTTTATTTATAACTTATTTCTATACTAGACTTATTTATGTACTTGATTATGTATGGTTGTAATACTATGATGTTTACATATACTAAACTATTAGTCTATTTATATTATAGTATAAGTATATTATTTTATAATAATTAGCTCATATTAGTATATTATTGAATTTAACTATATAAGTTCTAGTTATATAACTATATAACTACTTTATATGATCAATATATAAATAATACATATTTTTATAACATATGTATAATATCGGAGTCAGTCCGATGACACCGCCGACTCTGACGAAAAATTAAAAAAAAAATCCTAATCTAACGGTGCGGAGTTGGATTTTTGCTCAGACTTAGTTACACCTTAAGCATAAAACCATCATCATTTTCATTAGAGGATTTGTAATTTTCGTCATCTTCCTCTTCTACTTCGTCTAAATTAATAGCCTCAACTTCATTAGGAGTACATGTGAACAATAATTTGAACCATTCTCCTTCCCTAGTGACCTCACTCGTTATCTCATGTTGAATCATTCTTCTTCAACTCCAACAACTCTAGCAACTGTATTCTAGAGAAAAGTGATTTTGTCTTCTTCCATTGAAGCTTTATATATTTAAGGAGAAATTTTTCTCTTCCAGTTTTCCATGCTAACAGATATTTTATATATTGTATTCTTTCTTAAGTATAAAAAATTTGTATAATTTTTCTTTGAAACTTATAAAGTGTGTTTTTTGCGCTTTAAGCCCACTAGTAAAAGTGCAAAAAAAGGCGCTTAAATTGCCCTTTTGTAAATGCACTTGGATTTTGGTGAGCAAAGTGCTTTACCCTTCGCACTTTGTGTTTTACACATAAGCTTGCTTTTAACAACAATGGGTTTTGCATCAAATTATGAGGCCAAGGTATAGGAGTAAAATTTGAGTTGATGCTCCAACATCATTATGGGTTTTCCAGTTTAGAAATACTGGAATTTAGGTTTTTAAAGTCATGTCATGCCAATGAGCATGATCATAAGATCTTCACTTCCCTTAGTATTCAATTGCCAAGTCCTCAACTTCACTTGCTTAGATTTTAGAGAAACAAACAAAGAAGTCTATAGAAAATTGTTCCTGTTGTTACTTACCGTAAAAAAAGTGTTATTTATTCATCCCATTAGAATAATGAATGTTAGCCTTTACGAGAAAAAGACATGAAGCATTGGTAATTACTTCAAAACTTGACAGCTTTCCCATCTTTAGTATTTGGATTTGATTTTAAACCTTAGCTTCCCCTGGTTAGAACCCAAACTAAACAATTTAGTTGACATCTTCCCCATCAATCTGAACTTTTAGGCAATCGGTGATTGAACATGCTTTTAGTGCAGTGATCCTGAGTATGAACTATGATTCCCCATTTCAATTAAATGTTCATGTGTTGGACTCACTTGTTAAGGGAGAGTTTAGCCCACCCATAAGGGAGTTTTTAGAATATAAATTTTAATGATTAAATTCAGCTTTTCATTCAACATAATCTTTTGAAACAATTGGTTATTTAACAGTCTCGATGAGTTTTTCAGAATAGTGGCTTTTACACCTGCAATGACTCCTATTTCTTGTACTTCTTTTTCTCCCTTTGAGCTAATATGAATTGAAAATTCCCATTGATTTATTATCACCATTTTGCATGAGTCCTATGGTTGTGTTATCCTTCTCCTTGTCATGTTAGTGGTAGCAATATCAGTCCCATCATCACTTCTCATTCATACTTCTGCTTACATTTTCCTTGAATAATGACCCAATATTTATCATCTCTTTTATTGTAGTAAAATGGCATTTAGTTGATTTAAGAAGTTCTTTCTAGTCACTTTTCCTTTCTTTTTTTCTTTTTTAATTTCCCCCTTTAGTTATTCTACTTTTCCCTATGATTTTAGGAACCATATGTTCGGACCCGAGAGAACCCATATTTCAATGGTCTGTTAAAAGGAGATGATCTGGCTACCTTTGACTCTCAAGGGAGTATCAGCAGCCGAAACATTTCTCGGTCCCCATCAGATATTGGTGACTTCAGACATGGACTCATTTCAAATATGTCTGGAAAGGTCATGGACTCACCATACGAAGATTCAATCTCAGATATTATTCTTGGACCCCTTGACTTTGACTTTCAAGTAAGTTCTGACAGCCAGAGCTTTTCTCAGCCCATATCCGATATTGGTGACACAAGAAACAAAAGGAATGTTTCAAGAATATCTGAGAAGGTCATGGATTCACCTCTAGAAAATTCAGTCTCAGGTATTATTCTTGAAAAGTTTGATCAGCCTTCATCTGAGAGGTGGTCAAGGTCAAATAATTTCAAAACAACTTCATTTGTACCCCCAAGTGTTCAACCAGAGTTAAACTTTGACCTGGCTGTACAAAATGATTCAATGCTTGATGCTAGTCCTACAACCTTTGAAGGAAATGATGAGTACCATGCTTTAAATTATCTGGAAAGGCCAGTATTTGAAAAATCATACCGCATGGAAAAAAGGAAGCCAGACCTCTCAAGGATTCCGCTTCCTCAGTCTGCTGCTATGTTTTATAATGGGTCCTCACCAGAAATGGAAATTGTTGAATCATGTGAAAGTGTCAATTTGTTAAATATATATTTGAAAGCCAGAAGGGATGATGTCAATGCTGGTGTGCCAGGAAAATTCTTACATGCAGTAATGGGGCAAGATCTATCTGGTAATCCCCCTTTTCAACTCTTATTTAACTTGTCATGGTGACTCATTATGAAGCTGAACTGCCTTGCTTTCTATTGTTGGATATGCTTATACACAGAGTCTGAAAGTTTATATTCTTATTCAATCCTGGGCTTTTCTGTGACTATCCTTCAGCATAGTGTTTGTGATGAGGCAATACAATTATGTGTTATATTTCACCTCTTGAAATTTCAGAAATTGTAATTATACTCAGCTAGGATGTTTCATAAAGGTCATGCCCAATATTTGGTTAACTACTTGAAGTAGCGTGTGGCCAACAGAGAAGTGGCATTCAATTATGTGTTGGATAATCATTTCATAGTGACATGCCTATTACATAAGGATACAAATTTCATTTTAGGTGGTGTTTTCCCATCAATTCATAATTCATTGAGGCTTTAATTCTGCTTTTGCATGATGTTTTATTTCATGAATGTGTAAAATAACTCCCAAAAGTTCGCAAATCACAAAGCACTGACACCTATTCAAGACTTGCATTAAATTTCAAACTTCGGGCATTACTGGACAAATTGACTAGCACTAGGTTGTGTGCCAATTGTTTTTGGACCAAGTGGTATGACCAGAGGAATTGACTGCCCTTGTTTTGGACCAACTGGCATCTCTTTGTGTCTAAAAGAAAGGGCGTGTAGAACAACTGAAAGAGTACCCGAGCCACATGGGCACCTTCCTATATTCAATCCAGGGTATTTTAGTGTGGTCATGGGTTAAATCCATATGGATGCATCAGTTGTATTTACCAATCAAAAACCTGCCACATACCTGCTCATTTCTAGTTGTGCCCCAAATATCCTGGTAACCTTTTTTGCAGAAAGTATTGCATGTAGTGCTCTTACAGTTGAGTTAACAAATTCCAGAATTGTCGTAAATTTTCTTTTGAAATATATAAATACAATTTTCAGCATTGCATAAAATCAAGTAATTTCATTTGATGAAAATCATTAGTTTTATTATGAAATTTGCTACTTAAATACACAGGATGCTTCTTTTTTACCTGAGATTAGTGAGTATGATACTTTACTAAGATCTCAGTCACAAGGCTTAAGGTTCTTGATACTAGATACTGGAGTCAGGATCAGTACAAATGCAAGTTCATTCTATTTTGTTAAAAAAAAAAAAAGGTTCTGAAAAGGAAAAGAAATGAAACATAAAGAATATATGTGCTGTAAGGTCCTTATGATTTCTTCAAGAATGGAAACCACCATGTGAACCAATTATAAAAAATCATGTCAGTCTAATTTAACATAGTCTGACTATTTACAGATGTTGGACTAATTGCTTCAACAATCATGTATGCCTTCTACTTGAATGAAACATGCAAGAGCGACCAGTTGTGCACTGTGCCTGTCATCAACATGAAGAGGGCAGACCTGGGTTCTCACGCTGAAATTAAATGGTTGATTGAATCATGCCAAATTGATCAGTCATCCTTATTTTTTATAGATGAGGTGTGTTCTATATCGTTAAGTCCTTAGCTTTTAAAGTATTTCATGGAGTAATCATGCTACATGTTCTAATGTGGTTTGTTAATGTATTTTGATCAACTTTTGTGGTTACTATTTGATCTTTTTTTTGTTTTTTTTTTTTTTTGGTGGGCAACTATTTGATTTGTTAAATAGAATAATTAAACTTATTCATTGCATTAGTTGAGAGAAAAAAATGGAAGCTGTTATATATAATCTTCAACTGCCTGAGCTCAAGCAGTCTGTGACCTAGCAAACTGATTCCTTTGCTGTGAAATCCCCCGTAAATGTTTTTTCCTCAAATAGATAGTTATGTTATAAATCTCAGATTCTTTCAAGTCTCAATAAGGTGATTAACTCATTCTGTAAGTTTTCCCCTTTTTTCCTACCAGTGAAGACTAGTAAGGTCCTGTAGTTATTATTTTCAAATCTGGCCTCAATGTTTGACTGAAACTTTGTTCCTGAATGCTGAATATTGAGCAGATTGACCTGTCATATTATGACCTTTTTGGGAGTCTTAAGCTAGTTCTAGTAAACAGCCACACGCTTTCAATTAAACAAGAGGTAATGTCTTAGAATATCTTTTTACTTTTACTCCAAACTGTGGGAAATGATTGGTATTTTGTAAGTTTCTTCCTGAAACAGGCATTAAAGGAGGCGGTAGTTGAAACCTTCAGTTGCAGAAAGGTATATTTTGTTGCTTCAGTATGGTTGGCTTTCTCATTTTTAACTTGGTACTTCTAAACATCTTTAGAATGAGGGTTTAGTTTCATTGATTGTATCTCTCTATCACAGGGTGAATCTACATATCCTTGGGTTGAGACTGTTACTGTGGGACAGGTATCATTTTGTAATTTAGAATGCATATATGTTTCTCTCTTTTTTAAAGCATAAATTTTATTGATAAAAGAGTAGGCATAGCCAAGTACACAGGAAGTAGTGAATGCATCTCTGTTTTCAGTCATCCACTATTTATCAGCAACTAAGGCCTCGTTTGGATAAGCAGTTGGTCTCTTCTCAACATCAAAACACTACTCAAACACAAACACTTTTCAATTTCTCTTTAATCCTTTTTCATCTAATCATTACAATTTTCTCAAACTTCTATATAAAACACAAAAAACAATTCAACTTTTTCAAATTCCAAAATAAAAATTATATTCTAACAATATTTTAACTTTATAATATTTTTGTTCAACTTTTTCTCTCATTTACCAAAACCCAATAAAAATCTTAACTCAAACTATTTCACTACTATTCACAAACCATCTGACTACTATTTACAGATTTTTCATCTCATCTCATCTGATTATTCAAATGAGGCCTAAAACTTATCTATGACACCAAAGACAAAAATCTAATTTTTTTTGTTGGGTTTGCAATATTGTCCTTTGTTGTTATAATAGCTTTTACTATTCTAATGAGCTAATCGTAGTGAATTTATTTATCTTATGGGTTATCTCCTCAACATTATTGGAAAAGTTTTGTAGCATGTTTGCTGAGAAATTTTGGAGGATTCTCTCTCCTCCCTTTTTTCTCTCCGTATGTAAAAACTTCCAAAAATATTTTCATGTCTAAGATGGTGGCTATGGCTTCTTGACGGTGTTCCTGCTGGTAAGAAGATGCCTTCCATGAAAAGTATTGTCATTGAATTGAAGGTGTTTCAAGTGAGAAGAGAGGGACGTGAGGTGCTTATCACAGAGAAAGGCTAGAAGGTGAAAAGCCTGAGCTTGGGTTTAGACACTGTCCGTTGGTTATCGAGAACTCTGGAGGGATGCGCGAAAACTGGAAGCAAGGAGTTTTACTCTGCTCACTGTGAAGGAGGCAGAGCTTTCATCGCACAACGGTGTTCAAACTCTCGTGGCTTTTACATGGCTTTGGTGGAGTACGGTGGGGAGGCCGCCGCAATCTCATTTTTATCCCAGAGGACAGGGATGAAGCGGGGTGGAGAAACCTTGCAGTTGTGTTGCAGGAGGTTGGCAGTGAAGGGGTAAAACTTTCCTTCCACCCCCAACTCGGTCGTATAGGGAGGCTCTGGAGTAGTCTCGAGACGTGCGAAAACCAGAGAAAACAGACTTATGAAAGTTAGACGGCAACCTTCTTTCGGTAGGAAATAAGTATGGTGAAGGAGATGACAGAGCATGGTTGGGGCATAAAGTAGAAAGAGTGTTGAAGGGATTGCGCGATATGCAGTGGAGGATGAAGGACATGTCTGATCAATTTGTGAAGTTGAAATGCTGCGTTGAAGGACTTTCTAAAGGGGAGTGGTGCATGGACTAGGGCCCTGGCCCATATGCGGGAAAGAATGTGGGAGGGTCAGATGGGTGGGCCTGTAGCCCAAGTTATGGTTCAGTCCAAAGGTAAGGCAAAGGTGGTGGGCTGGGGAACTGGGCTTCAACCCAAGAGAACGACAAAGTTGACGGGCCTTTCCTGGCACAAGAAGACCTAGCACAATGAGGGCCCATCGGAGTACAGACCCAAGCCACCGTTGTTGGCGAAGACCCAGACGACCCCGCCAAAGGCCATGGAGGTGGCGGCGGTTGCCTTGTTGTCAGCTGAAGTTGTATCGGAGCAAAAGGGAGTGGAGTTGAGTAGTTCTGTTGCTCCTGTAGCCCCCAATGTCACAGGACATACACAGAACAAATCGACGACGGTCTCTGTTCTCTCTCCGACGACAACTGCCTTTATTGTCCCCCCGATGATAACGACAACGGTGCCTGGACATACATAGACAACGTTGGATGGTGACTTTTTGACTGGGAAGGCCTTGTCGTTTTCCTCTGTAGCACCCATCGCCACGGGACCTGCACAAAACAGGTCGTGGACTTCACAAGTGGCATATGGAGAATTTTTGGCTTCAAACAGTGGTGTTATGGTCGAATCCGGAGTAGTGGAACATGATGAAAAAAATGATAAGCTTTCTGTGAAGGAGCCAGAAGGGGTAGATTTACAGTTAGCTATCTGTGAAGGGGAGTGGATTAATAGGTGAGACGCCAAACCTTTACGCATGCTTCCCCCAAATCCAAATTCAGACCGGTTCATTTCAAATTGGGTGTTTAAGAAAGTGGAGGACCTGCAAACTTGTCTTGGGGTGTCTTGTCCAGGTTTTGAAGAACAATTCAAGGCTCTCATTGTTGCCATTGAAGATAGCCGATCGAAGTCCGCCACTAAGAGAGATAGGGAACTTAATAGGCTTAAATGTTCTATAAATTATGATGTGAAGGAGGGGAGTGACGGAAGGGATAGAATGAAAGGGAGGGGAGTTGCTATTGTCCATGATACCTAAGATCCTCTCATGGAATGTGCGGGGGCTTAATGATCGCAATAAGCGCCTCCGCATTAAATCTTTGCTGCGATCGTGGAAGGTTGATGTGGTGTGTTTTCAAGAAACAAATTTGAGGATCATTGATAGAAGACTTATTCGCAGCTTGTAGGGGTGTTTGTATGTAGGTTGGTCTTATTTGCCTTCGGAAGGAGCGATTAGGGGTGTTCTCTTAATGTGGGATAAAAGGGTGGTGGAGGTGGCTGAGGAGTGCATTGGGACTTATTTGGTTGCTAATCTTTTTAAAAATGTAGTAGATGGGTGGGAATGGGCTTATGTAGGCATTTATGGGCCTACTTTGGATAGAGAGAGGAGAAGACTTTGGGAGGAGTTGGCGGGCTTATATTGTCTATGGGATGTGTCGTGCTATATGGGTGGGGATTTCAACATTACTCACATCCCGAGTGAGAGATCAGGTAACTCTCGCACTTCTACAACTATGGAGGAGTTTTCAGAGTTTATGTTTGATTTGGACCTTATGGATCTCCCCCCTATTGGGGGTGAGTTGACATGGTACAGGGGATGGTCGAGACTTGATAGATTTATTATTTCTCCTTCTTGGGAAGCCCACTTTTCGGAGCTGAGGTAGAAGCAGTTGGCCTGGGTTTGTTAGGATCATTTCCCTATCTTGTTAGATTGTGGTGGAGTTCATAGGGGCTGCTAGTATTTCAAGTTTGAAAATATGTGGTTAACAGTGGAAGGATTTGTTGAGAAAGTTCGTTCTTAGTGGTCTTCTTATCAGCTCACGGGTACCCCTAGCTTCATTCTTGCAGGTAAGCTTAAGGCTTTAAAGCAAGATTTAAAGAGGTGGAACATGGAAGTCTTTGGCAGTATTGACAACCAGAAGATGACAGTTACAGAAGTTGGAGGGGCATGTATTGATGGGAGATACTTCCGAAGAGTTACTGTTGAGGAAAATGTGGTAGAGATTGAACTGGAGAGGGTGTTGTTGATAGAAGAGATCTTGTGGCGACAAAAATCCAGGGCTCTTTGGTTAAAAGAAAGGGATAAATATACGAAGTTCTTCCATAGAGTGGCTAACTCACATAGGCGTGCAACAACACTATTGAGACACTCAAGATAGGTAATCAAGTTCTCTCTTCCCCTATTGAACTAGAGGATCATATTGTGAATTACTATGAGAACTTGCTCACAGAACCGACTTGTTGAAGGCCGAAGCTTGATTTGCCTTTTGAGTCAATTGACATACAGAGTGCGAATTGGCTGGAAAGATCTTTTGAAGAAGATGAGGTGTATAAGGTTATCAGCAGTATGACTAAAGACAAAGTGCCTGGGTCGGATGGTTTTTCAATGGATTTCTCCCAACATTGTTGGGAGATTGTGAAAGGTGATGTAATGCAGGTTTTTCTTGAATTCCATGCCTTCAAAAAATTTGAGAAATGCCTTAATGCGACCTTCTTAGCTCTCATACCGAAGAAACATGGGGCAATAGAAGTGGAGGATTTCCACCCTATAAGCCTGGTGAGTGGGGTTTACAAAATTATTTCGAAGGTCCTTGCTAATCGGTTAAGCTTGGTGATGGAGCAAATTATTTCAAAACCTCAAAATGCCTTTGTATAGGGGCAGTAGATGCTTGATTTAGTTCTCATTGCCAATGTGTGCTTGGATCACAGGTTGAAGGAGAGCACATCAGGCATCCTATGTAAGCTTGATATGGAGAAAGCATATGACCATGTAAATTGGGATTTCCTCCTTTAGGTCTCATTTGTTTTCAAAGTTCATTTTAACTTATCTCATCTAATCATTACAACTTTCCCAAATTCTCACACAAAATAAAATAAACAATTCAACTTTTTCAAATCTCAAAACAAAAATAATATTAAAAAATATGTCCTAACAATATTTTATTCAACTTTTTAACTATAATCTCAACTCATTTCATCTTATCTACGAAAACAAACGAGGCTTTACTCTCTTGGAAGGTGCGGTTTTGGTCATAGGTGGATTTTATGGATTCATCATTGTATTACTACTGCTGAATTCTCAGTGTTAGTTAATGGTCCCTTGCTGGTTTCTTTAACAATTCTCGTGGATTGAGGCAAGAGGACCCTTTGTCTCTATTCCTTTTTGTTATTGTCATGGAGGCACTTAGCCGGATGGTGAAGGCTGCTGTTGAGGGTGGTTTTTTAACTGGATTTTCGGTGGGTAATGGTACAAATGGCTCTATTATGATCTCACATATTTTATTTGCAGATGATACACTCCTTTTTTGTGAAGCGGAGTCGGGCTTAAAGTCAACTTTGGCAAATCTGAGATGGTGGTGGTAGATGGGATGCCTCAAATCAGCAACCTAGCAGATCTCTTCGGGTGTAAAGTGTCTTGTCTGCCTATGAAATATTTGGCCTCCCCTTGGGGGCGACTTTCAAAGCAAGAGCTATTTGGGAAGGGATTATTGAGAAAGTAGAGAAAAGGTTGGCTGGGTGGAAAAGATTGTATCTATCGAAGGGAGGGCGGATTACACTAATCACAAACACTTTATCTAATCTCCCGTTCTATTTCCTATCTTTATTTTCATTGCCTGCTGGGGTGTGGCGAATAGGATAGAGAAGTTATTTCGGGCTTTCTTGTGGGGTGGTTTGGGGAGGAAAACAAATTTCATCTTGTTAATTGGAATAAAGTTTGTTCTCCAATATCGAGTGGAGGTTTGGGAGTGTGTAATCTAAGGACTTTTAACAAAGCATTATTGGGAAAATGGCTATGGAGGTATCATTGGGAGGGTGAGTCATTGTGGAAGGAAGTTGTTGACTCTAGGCATGGAGGTGCTTAGGGTGTTGGTGCACTAATTTAGTGAGGGGCAATATGGCGTGGGTTTATGGAGATATATTTGGGGGGGGGGGGGGGGGGGTGGCAATGTTTCGAAAACAACATCCGTTTGGTCAAGGTACTAGAATCAGGTTTTGATAAGATGTTTGGTGTGGTGAGCACTCTTTGGAGAGGGCCTTCCTAGCTCTCTATAGCATTGCAGCTAATAGGGAGGCTGCGGTGGCAGATGTGTCAATGTTTGCTCATGGTACTTACAATGGAACATTCTATTCACTTGGGATAACCATGACTGGGAGCTATCTACCGTTGCAGAATTTTTCAGCTTGCTACACTCCTCAGGAGTGACAATGGCACAGGTTGATAGAATACAATGAAGAACTAGTAGTAGCAAGAAGTTCACAGTGAAGGCATATTATAAAATGCTGGCTTCACAAGGTAATGTACCTTTCCAGTGAAAGAGCATTTGGAGGTCTCGCGTACCCTTCAAAGTGGCCTTCTTTGTGTGGACTGCAGCCCTGGGGAATATTCTAACCACGGACAACTTACGGAGGATGGGCCGCATTGTGATGGATTGGTGTTATATGTGTAAAAAACACGGGGAATTAGTAGACCATCTTTTATTGCATTGTGAGGTGACAAGAGAGCTGTGAGATGGGATATTTAGTAGAGTGAATGTTGCTTGGGTTATGCCGTCAAAGATGGCTGATATGCTTGCCTGTTGGAAGGGTATTCAAGGCTATCCCCAGGTGGTTGCAGTTTGGATGATGATACATTTATGCATTATGTGGTGAATTTGGATGGAGAGGAACGCGAGGTGCTTTAAAGATAGAGAGTGAACAATAGCGGAGCTTCATAATTTTTTTCTACACACTTTACTCCTATGGTTTTCAGCTATTGTCCTTAATGAAACAATGTGCATGATTTCTTATCTTTAATGTAGTACTTTTAGAATGTATTTAGGCGTTTTCTTTTGTATATTCCCTGTGTACATGGGCTATGCCTATTTTTCATTCATATCAATGAAACTTACTTCTTACTTTTCAAAAAAAAAAAAAAAACATTATTGGAAATTCTATTTTTTTTTTGCGTACAATGGAGCATAACTCTTTTTTGGCCCGGGGGGGGGGGGGGGGGGGGATAGGTTGAAATTTTTAACCGAATATGGTATAAGGTGCCCTTGGCGACTTAGGCCAATAGGATTTATGTTAAAGTCAAAGCTAACATCTTTGAACAATCCACCCCCACTTGTAGATAAAGAGTGAGGAAAGGGTTAGAGCTGTCACAGCTTGTTGCCCTCATTCCTCAAGTTGGTCTTAATTGCATGTACAAAAATAGGCTATGCCCAGATGCTATCGATAATGATTGTTAAGCCGATAGGATTTGTTTTGAACTAAAAAATGCACCCAAGCCTTTATGGCCACATTCGGTGCATCCAATGTAATGTAGATGTAATGTAGGCTATCTATATCCAGCATTGCACCACAAGCTATGAAAATAGCAACCACTTTGGTATTATATTATATGGAGACCTAGTGACCCGTCCACGGTACTTCCACTGACATAGAAAAAAGAAGAAGAGGAAACTGCAAACAAATCTAATAAAACTTACAAAGATATTAGATATCCATTATTATGGAATATTGATTAAAAATATTATGGGTAAATTAACTTCTTTGTCCTCAAAACATGATCCTATATCACTTATTCCATGCAAACTTTAAATTCTTGCAATTCGGATCCAATTCAGAGATTTCAATTTCAATTTTCACCTTTGACATGTATTTAAGCCTCGTTTGTTTTCACAACCATTCTTAACTCATCTCATCTCATCTAATCAATACAACTTTTCCAAATTCACACATAAAATAAAATAAACAATTCAACTTTTTCAAATCCCAAAATAAATATAATATTAAAAAAATATATTTTAACAATATTTTATTCAACTTTCATCTCAACTCATCTCATTTCATCTGCGAAAACAAACGAGGCTAACTCATGAAAATATGAAATTGAATTTTCTAATTCAAACCAAACCCAAGAAATGTTCAACGTCCAAAACTGTAATTCCAAAGAGGGGAAAATAAAGCAAAACTTTCCATTCTTTCAGAAAGTTCGAAAGAATAGAAATTATGATGTGAATGAGGGAAGTGCAACTCGAGGGAGGTCTATATTCTCAACTAAGAAGACTCACTTGTTGAGTAAAATGGCTAACTTCATGAATTCCATTCTTTCAGGAAGTTCCAAAAACGCCTTAATGCAACATTATTGCTTTTATCCCGAAGAAACTTGTGAGGAGGAATGTTTAGGGTTGGGAGTGCAGTTGGGAGCTGTGTCTAGGGAAAATGTTGTTCCCCTAGTATCTCTTCCTCTGATAAACAATATAGCGGGTTCATCATCGGATTCGGTTCTGCATAAGGTTAACGAGATTCAACAGTGTGTGGGGATTTCATATGAAGGATGTGATGACCAATTTACAGTACTACACACTGCGATCGAGGTGGGCCACTCGCTTGAAACCAAATCAAGATTTAAGAAAATCAAGGAGTTAAAGCATCTTTCTTGGCAATCAACTACGAAACTAAGGAAGGTAGCTCAAGTCGAGGGAAGACTAAAGGGAGGGCATTATTTCGTCGTACAGGGAGTTTCAGGTGGAGTATTAGTATTACGGGAAACAAGGGGTTGGGATTGGGGAGGTGTGTTCTGTTCCCATTCAGGCTTGGTGTATTTTGGATAGATTTCTAATTTTCACAAGCTTATCGGTCATTAGGGGCTCTCTAGTATAGGCTAGGTGTTTCTTGTATACACTCAGTGTACTTCGTTACTCCTATTGATATTAATATATATAATATTTGTACTTATGAAAAAAAAATATGGGTCTCAGATGTGAAAGATTTTCATCCTATTAGTCTAGTGAATGGGGTTTATAAAATTATATCTAAGGTCCTTGCCAATCATTTGAATATAGTCATGGAGAAGATCATATCAAAGCCTCAAAATTCCTTTCTTAGAGGAAGGCAAATTCTAGACTTGGTACTCATTGCCAATGAATGTTTGGAGAGTAGAATTAGAGCTGGAGTACGAGGTATTCTATACAAATTGGATATTGAGAAGGCTTATGATCATGTGGATTGGAATCTCCTCTTTTATCTGCTTGGGAGATGTGATGTATGTGGATTAAGCATTATGTATCCACAACATGTTTCTCTGTTCCAGTAAATGGTACCCTAGTGGACTTCTTTAATAGCTCACGAGGATTGAGGCAAGGGGACCCATTGTCCCTTTTTGTCTTTATTATTGTGATAGATGCGCTTGGTTGGATGGTGGAGGCCACTATTTCTTTGGGGGGGGGGGGGGGGGCGCAGGGGGTTCCTCTGGATTTTCGGTGGGATGTTTAAACAATGGTTTTATCAAATTTTCCCATATTCTATTTGTAGATGATATATTACTCTTTCGTGAGTGGGATTATGGCTAGGTCCAATCGTTCTGGGCTCTCTCTCTCTCTCTCTCTTTATTTATTTTTTATTTTTTTATAAGTAACAGACTAATTTATGAAAATAAGCGTAGCCCAAATACACAGAGGGTATACAAGAGTTTATACCAAGTTAAGAGGAAGATATAGAAACAAGAAAATCATGAAAATCTAGGTCATTGCAATCTACAACATTTGCCCTCAGAAACAAAGTTTTAACAAAGAACAATCTAATCTCCTCCAATGTCTCATTCTCTTTAAAAGATCGATCATTTTGTTCCTTCCATAGGCACCAAAGAATGCATATAGGCACCATCTTTCACACAGCTGTGATTTGTGGAATTTTACCCAAATTCTTCCAATTGGCCAGGAGCTCAACCACCGTAGTGGGCATAATCCAAGCTAACTCCAATCTTCTAAAGACATCATCCCATAGTGATCTAGCCACCTCACAATGCAGTAGAATATGATCCATAGTCTCACTATTCTTTTTACACATACAACACCAGTCCGCAACAATCACCCGGCATTTCTGTAAGTTATCCATAGTCAAAGTCTTGCCCAGAAAAGCTGTCCAAGTAAAAAACCACGCCTTAAGAGGCGCCTTATTTGTCCAAATACTTTTCCATGGAAAGCTATTGTTTTGTGGATTGATGAGGGTCTTAGAGAAAGAGAGGACAGAAAAAGTGCCTTTTCTAGCGGGCAACCACCACAACTTATCAATTCCTTGAGTGCTCACTCTCATGGCATACAAGGTTCTGAAAAAATGAGCAAAGCTGCCAACTTCCCAATCATGGGCCATAAAGTTCACTTCCAGTGGATTGAGCCACCAAACATCTCCATGAGATCCGCCACTGATGCTTCCTGTTCACATGCAATCCTGAAAAACTGTAGGGAATGTGTCTTTAAGGGCTCAATCTCTACATCATAAATCATGCCAGAATTCTATTCTAGATTCATTACCCATCACGATTCTAGTGTGTCGAGCAAACACCTCCCAACCTCTACATATGTGCTTCCAAACTCCCACTCCATTCACCCCTTGTACCTCCCTAGTACTCCTCCCCCCCCCCCCCCCCCCCCCCCCCCCCGGCACACACACACACACACACACCCGTATTTAAAATCAATCACCATCTTCCATAAGGCTTCCCTCTCCATGTTTATGAATTTTATTTTATTATAATATTTTGCAAATAGCAAACAACAGATATAATCTATTTATAATCGAAGCTACAAATTAACCATGTGATATATGGTTCCAACCCCAATTTAGTTTCTTAAGAACCATGAAGCTGACATAAGACTATTCGGGAAGGAATAAGAAGCTTATGCATACTTACCCCAAATGCATTTTTTATGCTTGAGATGGGATGGCGCCTGGGAGACTTGGACCTACCTCAAGCATGCTCCCACAGTTTCATGGCAGATACTGCTACAAACTTTTTCTCACTGTATTTTCCCACTGTTGCATTTGATAAACTATCTTCCCCATAACTGCATGTATAATATCAAATGCAAACATCAGAAAAAAATAACAACCTTTTGCAATCCCTGTTCTTGGCAATTTATTCCAAGAGAAACATATGGAGCATCATTTCTGAAAGAGTATGTTTCTTCTGTATATAAGGCGAAAGATTGGGGTAGACTACATTCAAGCCATGCAAAATTGCTTTTGAGGGGAAGAATTACAACCTTATTTTAGGTATTTGTTTAGGAATCGGATGTTGAGTGTGTAGCCTCTTGACCCTCAATACATGCATAAAAACATTTGTATATGATGATGCATGCTGGTTAGCATATAAAAAGTAGCGTCTTCATACCGTATTTTTAACCCTATTGTATGGTGGCGTTCTGTTTATTTATATGCAGGATTGCTCATGCTGCACGCTTATATCTGAGAAGTTTGCACTGACTTCACCTGAGATTTTGACCGGACAAGGATTCAGTAGACTTTTGGTACTGGGTGCCATTTAGCTCTGAAGTTTTCCAAATATTTTTCATCTTTTTTTATTGTACCATGTTATCTCTCAACTTCTTATCTTTTTGTTTATTCTCTCTCCTTTTGTTCTGGTGATATAGTCAAGATTCTGTTTGCAGATAATTAACTCTCTCATTTCATTGTGTTTACCAACTTCAAGCAACATTTTCCCTGATCAATTGCTTTGAATTAAGTTCTCTATTTACCCTTTTGCCTAACTAGAGTAATTATATTTTGGTCCTAACTCTCCTTCAATTTGGATTTTATTTTTTCTGGTCTTCCTATATACCTGTAGCTAGCTGGCATCCTCACAGATACTGGAAATCTTACCCATCCTCACTGTACCTCAAAAGACAAGTACATGGTTACACTATTACTCCATGGTGCTGGTCACTTTGGATGCAAAGGCCTCTACTACATATGTATGTTCGCTGTCCCCTAATAATCTCAGTGGACTTATTTGTAGATTTTTCTCATTACATCTTCTACAACTTATCTAAGAAACGACATATATCATTTGCAGTGAAATACAAAATGTATGATGTGTCTGATCTCAGAATAGTTGACATCTTGCGCAAGGATTTCAAAAAGTGGAAAAGAGTAGGTCTGGACTCGTATTAACCCTTGTTTTTACCACCTAATATGGTACTGAGTTATTTTTTATGTTGCCATAAAGTTTTTTCAATATTTCAATGACAATAACTTCTTCAGTTTTAAAGGTGACCCCGAGATTGATCAGATCACACCTATTCACCAATTTCTCATAGGAATAGAAAAATAGAAGCTAGTTTTAAAGTTATCTGAGCTCAATCACTAAACAGTTTTGACTTATATTTGCTGGAGTAATGCATGTTAATGAAAATATGGAGATATCCAGGAACTTTTATTTTAGTAGCAGTAATTAACGTCCAGATTAAAGTGTGAACTAAAATTTCATCAATATAAATTAACTACATATTATGAAGCTTTAAAATCCGGATTATCAAGTGTGAGAGGACATGTTTTTTTTTATAAGTAATCAAAGTATATTAATAAAAGAATAGGCAAAGCCATGTGTAGTACAAAAGAAAACCCTAACTACGTAGGGACATTAGAAATCATGGAAATCTTGTCCATTAAAATTAATGGAAGAGACCCAAGTACAAAGGGTTCTAAAAAAGAAAGCAATGAGTTCCTCCATCGATCTCTCTTTGTCTTTGAACATCCGTTCATTATGCTCCTGCCATACACTCCACATGATGCAAATAGGAATCAACTTCCAGACAGCCTTGATCTACTGATTTCCTCTTAGATCTGTCCAACTAGCCAAAACCGCCATTACTGACTCGGGCATTACCCAACCCAAGTCTAGTCTTCTAAAAACCTCGTTCCATAACCCTCAAGCTACTTCACAGTGTAGTAGAAGATGGTTCAAGGATTTGCCCCCATTCCTACACATGCAACACCAATCTACGATGATCACCCCTCGTTTCCTCAAATTATTCGTTGTGAGGATCTTACCCAAGGAAATTGTCCACACAAAAAAAGCTACTTTGAGAGGCGCCTTGTGTCTCCAAATTCTTTTCCAAGGAAACTGAATAGGGAGCTCATGTGAAAGGGATTTATAGAATGAGCGAACCGAGAACGCACCACCCGAAGATATCCACCACAATGAGTCAGCATGTTGGTTATTCGGTTTGAGAGAATACAAAAGTCTGAAAAAGGCTGCAAAGCTGTCCACTTCCCAATCATTTGTCGCCCGGCTAAAATTGATGTTCCACTGGATTTGTTCCCCTACTAACACCATGACATTCGCCACTGAAACCTCTGTATCATTAGCAACCCTGAAGAGATCAGGAAATAGATCCTTTAGAATACCATTATCACACCAAGCATCATACCAGAATTTGATCCTGGCCCTATCTCATAAGCATAATCGTAAGTGACGCGAGAAGACCCCTTATCCTCTTCTTATATGTTTCCACAACCCCACACCATATGCCCCTCTCACTTCACTGGTGCACCATCCCCCCATAAACCGCCATATTTGCTCTCAATCACCAACTTCCATAGAGCTTCTGATTCTTTATGGTATCTCCACAATCATTTACCAAGCAATGCCCGATTAAAAATTCTCAGATTTCGAATGCCTAAACCACCATTAGGGAAAGGACAACAAACCTTTTCCCACTTGACTAGGTGGAATTTAAACCAATTCCGCCCCACAAGAAATCCCGCTGTAGTTTCTCAATACGAAGCGTCACACTTGCTGGAATGGGAAACAAGGACAAGAAATAGGTCGGTAGATTAGATAATATACTCTTTATCAAGGTAATCCTACCACCTTTTGACAGGTACATTCTCTTCCATCCCGCAGCCTGCTAGACGACGCTCTACTTTCTTAATGACTGTATCCCATACAGAAACCGCTCTCGAGGCAGCCCCCAACGGAAGGCCAAGATATGTCAAAGCGAGAGAGGCAATCTTACACCCCAGAGTGTTTGCCAGCTGTCTGATATGCTGGACCCCTCCAATAGGCACCATCTCTGACTTGTCTAAGTTCACTTTCAACCCCAAGGCCGCTTCAAAACACAGTAAGAGAGCCTTCAATACTCGCACCTGATTATTGTCTGTCTCACAAAATATAAGAGTATCGTCTACAAACAATAAATGAGAAATATTAATGAATTCCCCTCCCAAGGATCCGATCGAGTAACCAGTCACACGCCCATTGGTGACCAAGGCTATGGTCATCCGACTCAAAGCCTCCATCACAATAACAAATAGTAAAAGGGACAGCGGATCTCCTTGTCTTAGACCTCGTGAGCTATTGAAATAACCTGTTGGACTACCATTTATCAGGACTGAAAATTTCACCGTAGATATACACCAACGGATCCAAGCTCGCCATTTCTCCCCAAAACCACACTTCCCAAGAAGGTCAAGAAGGAAATCCCAGTTAACATGATCATATGCTTTCTCCATGTCCAACTTACAAATGATCCCTGCATTACCATCTTTCAGTCTACTGTTTAGACTTGAGGGGGAGTGTTAGAGGACATGTTTGTAATTAGTATAAGTATGTGAGGGTATAAGTGTCAATTGCATGTAGTGTATATATATGTTTGTGCATCAATATGAAATGGATAAGATCTTTCTCATATATATCTACATGGTATCAGAGCGTAGTGTACATTGTATAGATCTCAGTAGTGTATCGTGGTTCACGCCCAAATCGATACGGTGGTTCCCTTTGTTGTTAGCAACCGTAAGTGTTTGAAGTGGTTTTCGGCCACTCTCCAACGTCTTCTCCAGTACTGGGCACCAAGGGTGGACTCGCCGGCCTTGTCTGTGGTTACCGGCATCGTCGCCGCCACCAGAATCGATACGGTGGTTCCCTTTTTCATCGGCGACCAAAAGTGTTTGAGGTGGTTTTCGGCCATTCTCCGGCGTCTTCTCTGGTACTAGGCAGCAGGGGTGGACTTCCCAGCCTTGTCTGTGGTTACCGGCATCGTCGTCGCCCCCGGGAAGTGCCTCCGTCGCCAGCAAAAGGTTGAAACCCGGAGTGTTTGGTTGCAGGTATAAGCTATCCAATCCTTGAGTTTGAATAGCCAAAACCTGGAGTAAGAGTGTATTCCTATCCGGATAACACCTATTTGGTAACACGTATACGGTATTCTCATCCTTGTTTAGGATAGCTTATTCCTATTTCAACTTAGTTTTAAACCGGTACCGGTCCAGACCTAAAACACAACCGATACAGACCCAAAACAACCCAGTTCAGACTCGAAACAGTCCGGTTCATACCGGTTCAGCCCGATACAAACCCGAAACATCCCAATTCAGATCCGAAACAGACTGATTCAGGCCGATACAGGAACGAAATTGTGGTATTCGAGTTGTTTTTCGGGTACTTGGGCTAAGTATCTACATTTTCAGATTGTGTTTCTCGGATTTTTCAAGTTGAATTGTGTTTTTTCTCAAATATTGTGTGGAGTTTCTCAAATATGACAACTAAATTTGAGTCACAAGTATATGATGCAGTTACCTCTTATGATGCTCTTGGTGGGTATGGAAGTCGAGGTGGTAGAGATGCACGGGGGGAACATGATGCCAAAGGTAATCACATTTGAGGTCGAGAACCTCGTAAGTGCATCCATTGTGGTCGCACTAACCATTCGGTGGACTATTGTTGGGATCTATATGGTAGATCATCTGGGTCTGCTGATTAGGCCATTTGCCAAGATGCTACATCACAGTCAACTAGCACTAACTCAAGTATGATTAGTATATCGAAGGATGAGTATGAGTGGCTTTCGGGTCACACACGGGCTTCATCCTCCACAGCTACTCTTACCCATTCAGGTATAGCATCCGCATGTCTTGCCTCATCCACTCAAGATCCGTGGATCATTGATTCAAGAGCTAATGAACATCTGATTGGCTTGTCCTTTGTTTTATCTAAGTTAGATACTGTAACATCTCCAAAAAGTGTTACCCTCACTAATGGTTCTTTTGCTAAAGTTACAGGCATTGGATCCACTAAGCTCACTGACTTTATATCCTTGTCATTTGTTCTATATGCTCCTAGTTGTCCCTTTAGTTTGCTGTCCATCAGTAAAATTACTCAAAGTCTTCAATGTTCAGTAACATTTTATCCCTCTTCATGTGTCTTTCATGATCTCAAGACGGGAAACAAGATTGGTACATGGCATGAAGCTGATGGCCTGTATTATCTTGATGTTAAACAGTCACCCACTCGAGCCTTTACATCCACATCATCTGCTTATGAATGGCATTGTCGTCTTGGTCATCCCCCTCTTTCCCTTTTAAAGCGTCAGGTTAAGAATCTAGGAAATGTGTCTCCCTTTCCTTGTGAAGCATGTCAAATTAGTAAACATCATCATGTGTCGTTTATACCTCAAGTTGATAAATGAGCCTCAAGTCCTTTTGAATTGGTTCACTCTGATATATGGGGACCAATCAATATTGAATCAAACACATTTCAGTATTTTGTCACATTTATTGATGACTACTCTCGTGTGATATGGGTGTTTTTGATGAAGGCAAGATCTGAACTTCTTTCCATATTCAAAGTGTTTTGGAAAGAAATTAAAACTCAATTTAACAAAAGGGTTCAGATTTTGCGTTCTGATAAATGCTAGAGAATATCTATCTAGTGCCTTTGCTACTTACTTAAGTAGCAAAAGAATTGTTCATCAAACTTCATGTTCTTATACACCCTAGCAGAATGGGGTGGCTGAACGCAAAAATCGTCATTTGTTAGATGTAACCCGAGCACTTCTACTGCACATGCATGTTCCTAAACAATTTTGGAGTGATGGTGTTCTTACTGCTTGTCACCTTATTAACCGTATGCCTTCATCAGTTCTCGATGGTTCCTCTCATTTCTCCATCTTGTTTCCTTCATCTCCACCATTTACCCTTAAAAAAATTTTGGGTGTGTTTGCTATGTTCATAACCTTGGCCCAGGTTTTGATAAACTTGATCCACGTTCTACCAAGTGTTTTTTTGTTGGTTATTCTTGGACTCAAAAAGGATATTGTTGTTATAGTCCCGTTCTTAGACGCTACTTCACGAGTGCTGATGTTACCTTTTTTGAGTCCATACCCTATTTGTTTGACATAGCTTCGAGTGTTGAGTGTGATCCTCTACCATTACCTAATCTTACACTTTCCCCTTTGGTCGCCAGTCCTCCACCCCCTCCCCCAGTTCCTTTACAGGTTTACTTACGTCGCTCGCGGCTACCGGCTTCCATGCCTTCACCAATCGTGTCTCCATCTTCGAATCCTGAGTTACCTAGTACTTCAGACTCTCCACCTATTGCTCTCCACAAAGGTACTCGATCTTGTGTAACTCAACATCCGATTAATCAATTTGTCTCATATCATGCCTTATCTCCTTCATTTTCATGTTTTACCTCCCAACTTTCAAAACTTTCTATTCCTAAGACAGTTCAGGATGCCTTATCTGATCTGGGATGGAGGACAACTATGAAAGATGAAATGGATGCCTTTCACCATAATGAGACATGGGATCTTGTTCCACTACCACTTGGTAAGCAACCTGTTGGCTGTAAATGGGTATATACAATCAAATTTCATCCTGATGGTTTTGTGGAACGTTTGAAAGCCTGCTTGGTTGCTAAGGGTTACACTCAAACATATGCCATTGATCACGAGGAGACTTTCTCCCCAGTTGCAAAATCTCCTCTGTTCGAGTGTTGATCTCTCTTGTTGCTAATTTAGATTGGCCCTTATTTCAACTGGATGTTAAGAATGCATTTCTGCATGGCAACTTGCATGAAGAAGTTTATATAGAGCAACCACCTGGGTTTGTTGCTCAGGGGGAGTATCGAGGTACTGTATGCAAGTTAAAAAAAACATTATATGGTTTGAAACAATCTCCTCGAGCATGGTTTGGGAAGTTTTCTGATGTTGTATTGGCATTTGGTCTCCATAGATGCCAAACAGATCATTCGGTATTTCACCTACATAGTGATGCAGGTCACATTTTGTTGGTTGTATATGTGGACGACATTGTAATTACTGGGAGTGACTCTGCTAGAATTGCTAGAATGAAACAGTGCTTACATGATCAGTTTCAGACAAAAGACTTGGGTAAGCTTAGATATTTCCTTAGAATTGAAGTCAGTAGATCTAAAGAGGGTATCAACCTATCTCAGAGGAAATATGTACTTGATCTTCTGGAAGAAATCGGCATGTTGGGTGCACAACCTATTGACACCCCTATGGACTCAAATCGTAAATTCTTGAAAGAGGAAGGGGAGTTGTTTGGAGATCCAAGTAGGTATCAAAGACTGGTTGGGAAATTGAATTATCTCACTATCACTAGACCAGACATCTCTTATGCAGTGAGTGCACTGAGTCAATTTTTACAAACGCCTAGGGTCTCACATTGGGATGCAATAATTCATATTCTTTGTTATCTAAAGCGAGCATTTGGCCTTGGATTACTGTATTGACCAAATGGACATCTTAGGGTTGAAGCATTTTCAGATGCTGATTGGGCAGGATCCCCTTCAGCTAGAAGATCTACTATTGGATATTGTACCTTTGTAGGAGGTAACTTGATTACATGGAAGAGTAAGAAACAAGCAGTAGTAGCACGATCTAGTGCAGAAGCTAAATATGGGGCAATGGCTCACACTATTAGTGAGCTGACATGGTTGCAACACTTCCTTCAAGAGATGGGGTTTCCAGCTCCTACTCCCTTCAATTATTTTGTGATAATCAAGCCGCAGTGCATATTGCCTCTAATCCTGTGTTCCATGAGAGGACTAAACATATAGAGATTGATTTTGATTGCCACTTCATTCGAGATAAGATACTAAGTGGTGACATTGCTACACCTTTTGTGAAGTCTAGCGATCAACTCGCAGATGTGTTTACTTAAGTCTTTGTGTTGGAGTCGGTTAAAACTTATTTGTTTCAAGCTAGGTTTATATGATATATATGCCCCAGCTTGAGGGAGAGTGTTAGAGGACATGTTTGTAATTAGTATAAGTGTGTGGGGTATAAGTGTCAATTGTATGTAGTGTATATATATGTTTGTACATCAATATGAAATGGATAAGATCTTTCCCATATGTATCTACATCAAGAAACTATTTCAGAGACCTACCTGACTCAGCGGTTAGAGTATTGCTTTCATATTGCGAGACTCGTTGAAGAAGAGCTTTTCTAATGGTATGTAGCTATTCTAGAATACTCACACACACCACACGTTCCTTTAAATAATATGAAGAATATTAGCTAATAACTTGTGTCAAGTATATATGAAGGCCAAAATTTAGTTCATATCCTAGGGTCTTGATTAATTTCCATCTTTTTGTGCTATTTAATCACTAATCAAGAATACGGACAAGCTCCTGTGGTGCATATTGTTCATTGGTAAGATTTAGTCAATTAGTAATTTGGATAAGTTCTTATTTATATACTCTACTTATGAATCAAATAAAGTTACGATAGGTAGTGTTAAATCAAAATATTTGGATGTTACTCATTGTAAATCAGGAATACACCTAATGGCACAAGGACAGATATGATTAAGAGATATTTTGATGTGTTTGCTTTAGCTTGGATCTGTTAGAATCCATAGAAATTGGAACCTCTCTTTTATTGTTTTTAGCTTTTGTTAGCTTAGACCGATTTGAATTCAAGGAAATTTAGTATCTTGAGGTTACTGATGCGATCCATATTCTGCATTGCATGAAATGCTTTTCGTGCAAGACATAGAAGCTTTATTCTGCTATTCAATTTAGTTAATTGACATAGAAATTTTAATTCCAGGAAAGCCAGAAGCTGCTGGGTCAAGACTGATGGTGTCACACATCGGGATGAGTTCTATTGCAATTTCAATTGCCGAACTTCTTACTCGTGAAGATTACTCATTTCAAGAAATCAGAAGTTTCCAGCGTCAGTAGTTGATTAGATATAAAAATTCAAATTTAGATATATACCATCAGCACACAAAGAAATCAAACAAATTGTGACGGTATCACGATTTTTTTTCAGTTTTTCTCCATGGTGGCTTTGAACTGGGAAAGTATTTCTTTGTTGCATTAAACTAACTTTAAGTACGTCCCTACCAAGTCCTAAGCATCTTAGTCACTGTTCAGAGTTTCCTATATAGGTTCAAGTAGATTGTCCAAATATATTTCATCGTCTGTGGTGCTCATCAACCTACATTCTAAACTGAAAAAAAGTATGATCCTCAATAAACCAAAAAAAGAACTGCACATACAATTTTTTTTTTTTATAATTGCACAGAAAATCTAGCTGGCTGTCAGCTTTTAAAAAGTTTTAAAAGAAAAAGAATACACAGACCGAGTCACGATGGCAACAATGGTCTCTCTGGGGATGCAAAGCTGTGGTGGCAGACACAGGATGAGGATCTGCTGGAGAGCCTTTGAAAGGCTCTCTGCTCCTATGCTTTCTGCTTGCACATCTCCTTTCAGTATACTGTGTACATAATCTCTGACATAATGGTAGTCATGATCTGCTAGCCCTCAATTGATCTAGAAATTAATTCTAATTACAAATATAATCATGTTTCACTGAGGCTAAAATTTCTCTTTTGTTTTCTTTTTCTTTTCGGTTATATCATTTGCATCAGTATTTCTGGCTGAATGAATTTTTGGAGTTTAGTTTTGGAAATGACATTTACAATTGTCCTTGTTTCCTCTAAATTTTAGAGTTGGAGAAACTTCGGCTACTGACGATTGTTTCTGGGTATTATGATTCACAGAAGAAATTCAAGGTTTGGATGTGTTCTTATTTTCCACATGTTTTTCTCTGTTCATGTCTGGGCTGACACTGGCAGTATCATGTCACCGCTAGGCTGGAAATTTGATTTACTTTTCAGTCATGGGCATGGAAATTTAATTTAGCTTTGGATGAACAATGGGCATTATCTGGTTCCTTATCCCCCTTCTTTTTTAATATGACATACGAGCCCCCACTCCCAGTAATGCAATCCACTGAACATATTTTGATATATATTTGGGTGCAATCCAGGCAGCGAGTCACATTTTTGGTCCTTTACTTGTCATGCCTACCAACAACACACTTCTATCGTTGTCTCGATCCTTTAAAGTTTGTGTAGTTACCACTGTTTTATCTTGAAGATACTAACATCACATGTTAATCTCTGGTGTAATTTAGAGAGAGATCCTGGTGTCTGCTGAATCTATGGAGATTATGAGGAACCTAATTCTTTTCTTCGACTCAATTGCCTCCCAACTGCCACTCAAAGTTCTCCATCAACCAGGTAAGTTGTGTTGGAATGCTATTCATATCATGGAACTTGGTAAACTGTTCACTTGTAAGTCAACTAAATTTTGCATCAGAATACACTGCATCTTAACTCAGAGAAGTACATAATGAACCTACTTTTAGTGTCAGCCTTCTATAGATGGATTTTTTTATTCTTAATGAAAAACTGATTTTTTTTGGTAACGTAAAAACTTATATGGAAATTATTTTTTCTAGCCCCTTGTAGATCTTTGATTAAAAGCCTCAATTCCATATCATGCAACTCATTAAGGGTTCATAAATCACTATGATCTTGCAAAAGCTGAAGTATATATTAGCCCTTAATGAGTTGCATGATAAGGAATTGAGGTTTGTAATCAGAGATATCCAAGGGTGTAGATTTCATAATTTCCATTGAAGTTTTTCCCTTCACCAAACAGAATCAGTTTTTCATTAAGAATAAAAAGCCAATGATCTTGCAAAAAGTAGTATATATTCTTCAAACCTTCATGGTTTACAGTGCACATCTCATAAAATTATACAATATGCCCAATCTTTTCAACTGCATCTTTCACGCTCCAAGGTACTTTTGTCTTTTGTCACAGTATGTCTTTCATACTCATGGAGTTACTAGTCAGAAGAATTATAGTAGCCTCCCTTTCGATAACTATCTGCATTCATAGTGCCCTGGCCCTAACTAAAGCCAAGCCCAGCCATGCAACCTAGTAACTAGCTGCATTCAGAGTGTGACATAGTCATAAACACAGTAGCATGATGAAACACCTGTTAGAGGCGCATTAGTATGAACATTGTCATAAACATGTTTTGCCCACATGATTTCCCAGAACTTTTCCCAAGGCCCCTTTGTCATTATTGATATCTCTATCAGGAATCTAGAAATAATCTTCCAATCTACCCCAATATTCAAATACTAAAAACATTCATAAAGCGACCTCCTATGATAAGCTTCCGATCTACAAGTTATCAAATTCTTTTTGTACTTCCAATCTACTCCAATATTCAAATAACTAATAGCATTCCATAAAGCCACTTCCTATGATAAGCTTCCCATCTACAAGTTCTCAAATTATCTTCGTACACAGCAGATATATTATGATTATCCATGATAATTTTTCTGCTTTAGTATATTGAACTATTTCATGCTTTTCATAGTTCTAGATCTATTTATTAAATAATGATGCTCAAATGACAGAAGAGATAATGAGATTAGACGAAGTTAATATCCTCAACTATGACTCATTAGGATTATCTTCCCCGAAGTAGAAGTGTGATGGAGTTTTGGATTTGCCCTAGTCTATCCCCGAACTACACTATAATGAATGACATGTTCAAGCTGGTGTAAGTATTTTTTCTGTCATAGGTTGGGCATGCCTGGAAGTTCTCTCAGCTTGAGCATTTAATTTCCCAAGGGAAATACTTAATCCCCCTCCACCTGCCAAACTACCACCTATTTTACACTGTAACCTCCAAAATACTGGTTTCAACACTTGGCACCCCAATTCAAAACTTCATTTGCAACGTACACCCTCTTAAGTCTTGAAATTTCCGAACTACCCTTCATCTAAACTAATATCTGTAGTTCCCTTGCCCAAAAAGCTAATAAAGCAAGGGCCCTTGGACTTTTTTTATATAATGGCAATTTGAACATTTCAGGTCCTTGAGATACACATTACAATTGCAGTTTTAAGTTTGGGTGTTAAGTGCCAAAATTACTTACAAAAAAAAAAGTGCTAAAATTGATAGCTTGGAGGTCAAATTGCAAAAGGAACTAAAGGGAGTAATAGTTCAAAAACATCAAGAACTATACATATCTGAGTGAGCACAGCACAACTGTTTTAGTTGAGATGTTAAGTGCGAAATTTGTAGGTTGAAGATCATATTGCAAAAGGGTAAGAGTGTGAAGACGTCATGTGTGTGTGTGTGCACAAACACATAAAATCTGATTCCTTTTTTATTCAGTTGAATGGAACACCATCAATTGTTAAAAAAAAAAAAAAAAAATGACAGTAAAATAACCAATTGTCACTAGCCTATATGTCGTGCATGCTGCTTATCTAGAGTACCTTGGGTCATTAAAATTTCAATTCAGAAGAGAATTAAGCCATCTTCACGCGGTGCTTATGCAGGTCTTAGAGATGAGATGCAAGCATTTGAGATTAACAAGGTTACGTCAAGGAAGACCATTGAGCGCCTTTTAGAGCAATTTGTTGGGATTACAAAAGGCTAGCGTGGCTTGTGGACCAAGGAAAAGTTTGAGCTGAAAGATATTTCTTCATTTAATTTTTTCAAGTCTTAACAGATAGATAAGTGCAGCTTGAAAGGATTGGTTATACAAATAAACCTGTCAGCACAACGCCCCAACCACTACTCCCTTGCTGTTCCGGTCTCAACCCCGTCACAATTCCCACTTTCCACAATCTCTTCCTTTTTACATATGGCATCGCCACTCTCCGTAGCAAGAAATGATATAACAGAAATCCCATCCCCACTCTCCGTAGCAAGAAATGATATAACAGAAATCCCATCCCCATCTGGCATTAATAGAGTAGATTCTATTTTCCTATTTTTTTATTATTGTTTTTTACATGAGAACAAAGATTTCATGTGGCATTGTGTGTTGCATGGTGGTGTTCGGGTGCCATGGAATGTTTTACGTTGGTTTTCTTCCACAGTGGATAAACATTTTCATTCAAACCAACATATATTTGTCATTTGAAGTACTACAAGAGAAAATTACCACTTCTGATTTGTTTCTTAAGGGGGGAATGAAGCAAGAAATAATGTAAGAGGTTTACAACACTTGCCAGCCTTGTAGGAATTTATATTAATCCATGTATCCTCTTATATGGTTACTAATGGATGAAAAACCATTTGGTTAAAAGTTTAAAACACAATAAGCGAGGTTCTTTGAGCTTAGAGAGTTGATCATTAATGGTTGTTTGAAAATGATGAAGAGAGTTGATTAGTCACTGCTAAAATAAAGTAAAAACAGGAGAACTTTCTTACTTCCTTTTCTTTCATATATTAATTGTTCAATACAGTGTCGTATATATAGACTACAGAGAAGGACCCAGAACATTCGGGCAGTATAACAAACACTTATCGTGCATTAGCGCATTAGAGCCAGCTATACCAGAGGAGCAGTTACAGAGATTCCTTTTTACAATAAGACAAAAAATCACAAAGGTTTATTTACAGATTTAGACACAGTCATTTTCAGCATTATGAGCTGAGCTGGAGATGATCTCGGGTTGTTGCTGAGTTGCATGACATGGTGGAGCTGAGCTAGAGGTGACTGGTTTGTTATTGTTATTAGCCTCCCGCGAGTCCAACATGGGAATCAGGGTGAGACTCGATTGTAGAAGAAGGAACTGAGTGGATACCAAGGGTTTTGTAAAGACATTTGCGACTTGATCCTTGGAGGAGATAAACGCAACATGCAGAGACTTAAAGGAAACCAAAGAGCGCACAAAATGAAAATCAATTTCGATGTGCTTTGTGCGAGAATGCATGACAGGACTGACTGAGAGGTAGGTTGCCCCCAGATTATCACACCATAAGGTTGGAGGTTTGGTAAGAAAAACACCAAGTTCCTTGAGGAGAGATTGAAACCAGAGAAGTTCTGCTGTGGTGTTAGCCAACGCCTTGTATTCAGCTTCTGTACTTGAACGTGCAATAGTACTTTGCTTCTTGGATCCCCATGAAACAAGGTTGGGACCTAGAAATATACAGAAGCCACCCGTTGAGCAACGATCATCTGGGCACCCTGCCTAGTCGGCGTCAGTGAAGGCATGCATTGAGTAATCTGAAGATGGCGTAATGTGAAGGCCCAGATGTGCTGTGTGCTTGAGATACCGGAGGATTCTCTTTACAGCTTGCCAATGAGAAGCTTTGGGAGTGTGCATAAACTGGCACACTTTGTTGACTGCATAGGCAACATCCGGACGTGTGAGTGATAAGTATTGGAGGCTTCCCACCGTGCTGCGATAAAAGGTTGGGTCCTCAAAATCAGGACCATCTGCAAGTGTTAATTTAACTGAGGCAGACATAGGAGAAGTCACAGGCTTGGCAAGATCCATGTTTGTTTTCTTCAGAAGATCACAGATGTATTTGTTCTGGGAAAGATGAAGTCCAGAAGCAAGTATTTGAATTTCAAGTCCAAGAAAAAATTTAAGTGGTCCAAGATCTTTCACAGGGAAGGTACGGTTGAGAGCTTGCAGAATACATGTAATGGCATCAGTGTCAGAACTAGTGAGGATTATATCATCTACGTACACTAGAAAAAATAATGTAATAGAGGCATGATGATATATAAAAAGAGAAGAGTCAGACCCTGAGGGGGTGAAGCCAAGCTCCATCAGCCGATTGCTCAACTTGGAAAACCAAGCCCGTGGGGCTTGTTTTAAACCGTAGATAGCTTTGTTCAATTTGCACACATGATGAGGAAAGTTTGGATTTGTGAAACCAGTGGGTTGAGCCATATAAACCTGTTCATGGAGATCCCTATGTAAGAAAGCATTACTGATATCGAGCTGTCTGAGGGACCAATGTTCAGTAACGGCAATGGAGAGTATAGTCCGAATGGTTGTAGGTTTTACAACTGGACTGAAGGTCTCAAAGTAGTCTACTCCAGCTTGTTGGTGGAAACCTTTTGCCACCAAGCGTGCCTTTCGGCGTTCAACAGTTCCATCCGAGAGACGCTTAGTCCTTAAAACCCATTTACAACCAACTAGATTAGTGCTATCAGAAGCTGGAACAAGTGTCCAGGTATTTGTTTGAAGGAGAGCTTGAAATTCGTTTGCCATGGCCGTGCGCCATTCCTGGTGTTTGACAGCTTCAATGTAGCAGGTAGGTTCTTCAGGAATAATGGATGTAGTGGTCAAATAACTTCGAGGTGGTGCCCAAAGTACCGTGCCATCGTTATATTGGCGAGATTTGAGAGAGTTTGTTTTAGAACAAGTAACAATGGAAGGCATAGAGGATGAAGGTATCTGTCGGGATGAGGAAGAAGGTTCTGCTGAAGAAGCTGAGCTGGAGTTGACTAGGCTTGGGTTAGGTAAGGGAAGACTTAATGACTCAGAAGGTGGTACTGGACTAGTGGGCCAGGGAGAACAATTATTTTGTGAGGTAGAGTTGGGTGGTGGGTCCAAGATAGAAGGAAGAGTTGAACATAGAGATTCAGAAGTGGACTGGGATTTTGCAAAGGGAAATTTTTTTTCATCAAATACTACATCACGCGAGATGTAGAGACGTTGAGTAGGAAGATGAAGACAACAATATCCTTTATGGGATTCACTGTAACCAATAAAAGTGCACTTAGTAGATCTGAAATCAAGTTTGTGGTGATTGTAGGCACGGAGATGAGGCCAACAAGCAGTGCCAAAAACTTTTAGAAAAGTGTAATTTGGTGGTCAGTGAAATAATTTTTCATAAGGAGAAATGTTGTGTAGAACTGGAGAAGGAAGTCGATTTATGAGAAAAATGGTTGTGTGAAATGCATCGGCTTAATAGAGTTGTGGTAAGGAGGCATGGGCAAGGAGGGCAAGGCCCGTTTCGACAATGTGTCGATGTTTCCTTTCCAAGGCCCCGTTTTGTTGATGCGTGTGTGGACAAGATACTCGATGCAAAATTCCTTGTGATTCAAGTAAATTGTGTAAAGGACGATATTCACCACCCCAATCACTTTGGATAGAAATGATTTTGGAATTAAAAAGACGTTCAACATGAGTTTGAAATTTGATAAAAGTGGACATAACATCTGATTTTTGCACTAATGGGTACCACCAAGTGTATCGAGTAAAATCATCCAAAAAAGATACATAATACTTGAAACCTTCTCGTGAAAGAACAGGGGCAGGGCCCCATACATCTGAGTAAACTAAGTGCAAAGGTTTAGTGGAGTGGCAATGAGAGGTATTAAAAGGTAAATGAGTGCTTTTTGCTACACGACATGCTGGACAAATTGAAGACGAGGATTAAGTGGAGACTGGAAGATGATGAGCCGAGATAATCCGAGACACAAGCTGAAGAGATGGATGACCAAGACGTGAGTGCCATTGGGAAGGAGTTATACGTTCACCAACAAAGGCCTGAGCTGAAGGAGTTGAAAGCTTGGAGGAGTAGAGCCCATTATGCATGGGACCATGACAAAGTAGGGTTCCTGTTATTGCATCCTTCACAAGAAAATGAGTACTGTGAAATTCAAAAACAACAGAGTTATCAAGACAAAATTTCTGAACAGAAATTAAATTTTTGGTTATGGAAGGAACATGTAAAAGATTTTTAAGAAGAAATGAGTGTGAAGAAACAGAGAACTTAGAGTCACCAATATTGGCAATAGGTAGCTCACTGCCATCACCAATTCGTATTTGTTCACTACCACCATATGGTCCTGAAGTGATGTTGAGGTTACCCAGATCTGAGGTAATGTGGTTTGTTGCTGCAGTGTCAGGATACCAAGACTAATCAGGGGAGGGTAAGGAGCTGCAGTAGTTAACAGTGATGGAATGAGGAGGGTCATTTTGATATGCATGATCGAAGCAGTAGTAACACTTAATAGCACTATGGCCAACCTTCCCACAGACTTGACAAGTGGGTTTTGAGTGAGGGAGAGAGGGAGACTGAGAAGAGGGTGAATGATTAGTATGAAAAGTGGGAGAAGGTGGAAAGGCACGACCTCGGCCACGACCACGATGACTGCCACGATAATTGCCTCGGTAGGAACCACGACCATGAAAAGGAGTAGAAGTGCTTAGGTTGGCTAAGAGATGGGTTGTTGCAGGCAGATGATTGGTATGTGCCAAACGGCTTTCATGAGTAAGTAGCAAGCTATAGAGTTCTTCAGGAGCCATGGGCTCGATTCTAGCTGTCACAGAGGCAACCAGAGGGTCATAGTCACTGCTAAGACTAGCAAGCAAGTAAGAGAGGAATTCTTCGGAAGATAACGGTGTGCCAGCAGCACCAATGGTATCAGATAAGTGTTTGAGTTTTCGAAAATACTCAGAAATAGAGCTAGCACCTTTTCAGATGGTAGCTAACTGATATCTGAGTTGAATCACTCGAGAATGAGATTGAGATGTGAATAATTTGTTAATGGCAGACCAGACCTCCTGGGAGGTGGAATAACCAACAACTTGAGCTATAAGATTTTCTGAGAGTGAAGAGATGAGGACAATGAGGATCATTTGATCAGTCTGAGTCCAGGTTTTAAAGTCTGGGTTGATGGTGGTTTTATCGGAAAGAAAACGAGGGGGAGGGGAGGTTGAACCATCGACAAAATGAAAAAGACATTGACCCCGAAGATAAGGCACCATCTGGGTACGCCAAAGAAGAAAATTTTCATGAGTAAGTTTGACTGTGATCAGGTGAGAAAGATTGGGAAGAGGAGGGGAGGAAGAAGACGATTGTTGCTTAGGCATTTCTTTGGTCATGAGGATAGACGTTAGTCTTTAGAGTGGCTCTTGATACCATGCTAAAATAAAGTAAAAACAGGAGAACTTTCTTCCTTCCTTTTCTTTCATATATTAATTGTTCAATACAGTGTCGTATATATAGACTACAGAGAAGGACCCAGAACATTCGGGCAGTATAACAAACACCTATCGTGCATTAGCGCATTAGAGCCAGCTATACCAGAGGAGCAGTTACAGAGATTCCTTTTTACAATAAGACAAAAACAACTCACAAAGGTTTATTTACAGATTTAGACACAAAGTCATTTTCAGCATTATGAGCTGAGCTGGAGATGATCTTGGGTTGTTGCTGAGTTGCATGACATGGTGGAGCTGAGCTGGAGGTGACTGGTTTGTTATTGCTATTAGTCACAGTTTGATCTTAGGTTTGGCCACAAAAATTCCTTTCTTATCAGACAGTTTCGTGGGCTTCACCTATAATTGAAGGAACCAATCATTTGAGAGCCGAGATAAGCCACGATGAAGTAATCAAGAAAGTTTCATATTTGGTGCAACCTATTATGAGTCCGTCTGTGATGTTGTGTGTGCAGGTGTACTGGTGGAAGTTTGGCCCTTCCAAGGAAGAAGATGACTTCTTTTCTCTCCGGCCTTGGGTCGGCCGGCTTTTTTGATGGATGGCTTATAAGTCCCCTTTTTGGGTTGGGTCACAAATGAAAGGAAAAGCCAAGAAATGGTGGTTCTCGACAGCAGGGCATGACATTGCCTCAATACGTTTCTTACGTGGGTCCTTTTCTGCTGTTGGGAGTCCCTCTGAGGATACTTGCTCGAGATTCGGTCGAGCAAACATCCTAGATAATTTGAAGTCTTGATGTCATTTTATTATATATGGGATCAAGTTACATCTCCTACATACAAACTTCAGCACTTAACAATATTGACCATTTGTAAGACTCTGCATGCCAGCCAAATTTTATCCAATCCATATTGGGAATCCGGACATCAAGGTCGGATAATCGGCTACCTAGTAGGGCCTGATAACCAAATTTGTCTCCCACCCCTTCACCCAGGTGATAACTGATCAGGTTAGCGGGCTAGCTATTTGCTACTTTTTGAAAAGAAAAATGAAAATAAAAATAAAAGTAGAAAAATTAAACTCCAATCTAAATACTCTAATCTAATCTCATCTAATCATTACAATTTTTCTAAACTTTCAAACAAAATATAATAAACAATTTAACATTTTCAAATCTCAAAACAAAAATAATATTAAAAAAAAATATTTTAATAATATTTTATTCAACTTTTATCGTATATTATCTCAACTTAACTCATTATCCAAACCTCTTCTAAATCTAAAAAAACAAAAATACGAAGACGAAGAGGCCATCCTCGAAAGGATGGCTTGTGGGTGTGGCTAAGGTCGGTCTACTCACAATTTCGCCATTTCAAGTACCCTTTGGGCTGCCTAATCTAGGCTTTCATAAGTTGTTGACGATACCGGATATGATCAACATCTGCATTGGGTAGAGTCTAACTAGCTCGGGCAATATTAGGACAGCATTGTGCATTTTAAAACAGCTCTTGGTATAGCTGGATATTCATATCTACATTCGAGCAAACAATTCTACTCATTTGTAGCATTTTTTAAGGCCTTGTTTGTGTAAAAAAATATTCTCGAATATTTCCTTTACAAGCATCACTCAAACAAAAAAATATTTTTTTAATTTCAAATCTTCAATTTTTTCATCTAATCATTACAAGCCTTAAGTCTCTTATTGAAACTTAAGAGACAAGCCTTAAGTCTCTTATTGATTTTTCTACATATGTTACTTTAATTTATTTCTTATCTTTTAATACAAGGTGTTAACGTTATGTTTCGCATATATTTGGCTCAAACTCCGACAACTCAGGTCTTTTGAAATGGGCCTGCAAAAGATATGAGGGAAGACAACTAGGATAGGGCGGCCTTGGGGCCGGGGAGTCTTCGATGTCAAAGTTAGTAAATATTTTTGAGAATTTGTAAATAAGTGAAAGAGTATCCGGATCAGCGAGTTTTCTCGTACCTGGAACTTGCTATTTATACAATGAGTTGGGAGAGATGCAGATCGTGTTTGTCTCCACAGAGTTTGTGCCCCTTCTATTGTTTCTGCTGTCAAAGTCTTTTAATGTGGCGTGGCTCTATAACGACACCATAAATGTGGCATGGAGCTCGATAGTGGCACCATTAATGCTGGTGGTTTCCAAACTTTGTTTTTATCCCTTGTGAGCCGTAGATGTTCTTATGTCAATGGATTAAGGGTCTTCCGCATTTCCCGTTGTGTCCCATGCAAGTCCCCAGGTTCTGAACGCGGCCGTGGGTTGTCAAGCTGACCTATCCTATCAGTTATTCGACTCATTTCCCTGGTAGACACCTTGCTCCCTGTACAGTCCTAGTGACTCTTGAGCCAGGTATTGGGCCGAGGCCCAGTGGGCTTTGTGAAGTGGGAAAAATTCCCTTACAATTACCTCACTAATTCCTCTCGAACAAGTTCGAGGAGAATTTTTTCTTTATTCCTTTAACCTTTGCTCTGCAAGACTACCCAACCTTTTTTGTTCTGAGCCGAGCAACGATTTGTCTTCAATTTATGTGGTTGTATTGTGATGGTTACACTTCGCATTGAATGATGTCCATTCAGTTCTTTCATCATGACCTTGTGTCACGTAGTCATTTATTAAGCACATCATGTTAGTAGATACACTCTGTGGAAGTCGCAACAATCGAGGGATTCTGGTACTTTGGGGGACATGTGGAGTTATGTTGCCTTTGGAGTTCAAACGCCAATCCTGCCTATATAAGGGCCCTTCCTCCCTTACGAAAGTTCATTTCACTCATTCTTTCTTTTGTTTTGTTCTCTGCGTTCCTTGCTAGCTGCTTAGTCCTTCGTTCCTTAGTTTTCTTTCAGATTTCTCCCGAAATTCCTTTACTTTCCTCTTGATCACTCATGGCTCCGAAGAAATCTTTACACCCTTCTGGACAGGTTGGGTTCTGGCGATGCTTGGGCCACTGTTGGCCATGGTGGTGCCACCCTAGAGGAATTCACCGGTCTTATGTGGCAATCGGTGGTGACTCCTACCAAAATGGAGTCATTGAAGAAGGCTTACAGGGCCCCTTCAAAGTTGGAGTTCGTGGTGCCTTCCTCCACCGAAGGGATGGTGCACTCTGAGAGCTTTGGCACCAAGGTCGCAGTGTACCCTGCCAAGTTCACCTGCGGCCTTAGGTTGCTCTTTTGCCAGCCGTTGTGAGAAGTGTTGGCCTTCTTCGAGTTGGCACTTGCCCAGCTTCCTCCCAGCTCGTAGAGGATTCTTGTTTCGTGTTGTGTCATTTGGCATCATGCATTAGAAGAGGCCGGGTCAGACTTCCTGGACCTCACAGCGCGCGAGTTCTTCATTACCCACAACATTCTATGGAAGGGTCAACACCTCTATGGCTTCCAGCCGGTCCAGGAGTTGGTTCAGTTGGAGGCATGGCATGCCATTGTGAAAGGATACAGCCGCTAGTTCTTCTTCTTGTCGAGCAATGGATGGGAGTTCCCGGTCAAGCAGGCCCTCAAGCGCCGGTTTCCTATATACACTATATAGGGCATCGTCGACAGGGACATGAACTGTCGTCCTAAGTAGACCTCGGAGGAGGCACTTAGGCTCAAGATCGTTCGAGCCTAGGTGGAGGCGCACCTAGAAGACGTTTCTTCAGAGGCTATGCTGACCGAGGATAGACTTCGTCGATACCTGGCTCCCCCAGCCAACTTGCACTCCAACGTGGGCTTCCCCATAAACCCGATCATGTCGCGTGCCCGTAGTCTCTCCCCTAGCCTGCCAGTAGAGGGGAAAGGAAAGAAGCCCCTGAGGGTCTCTCCCGTTAGATATGATTCTGAAAATGTTCCTATTCCCCGGGGATCCGTCCATAATGGCGCTCGTTATCCAGCCTGAACCGTCGGTGCCCAAGAAGATAGCGATGATAGCGAAGGCTCCTAAACCATCGTCGCCCAAGAAGATGTCGCCAGTCCAAGGTTTCATTGTCAAGCCACTCCCGTGGACGAGGTTGTTTCCTCCGACGATGTTGAAGTGGTGGGGATTGCTATTTTGGCCAAGGAGTCGATAACACCCGGGCTTCTTGACGAGGGGGAAGGCGAGGAGGTCGTCGAGGAAGTTTCAACAGATCTTTGGATGATAGGCTCAAGCGGGCCACACCGACCAAATCCACGAGATGGAGAGTAGGCTCAAGAGACTTCGCAAGGGTAAAATTTTAACTTGCAAACTTCTCGGACTCTTCATTTGTTTCTTTCTTGATCTTGATTCTGCCTTGCGTGATAAGAGTTGGTGCGTCTGGTGGCCTTCATTGTGGACAACTGAGATGAGGTGATGAGTGTGAACCGGGCACTTCGTTCACTTGCGCAGTTGGCCCTAGACTGTGCAGCGAAGGAGCGGAAGCATAAGAAAGATCCCAGCACGAAGTCGACACTCTTTGCATTAAGGCCTCACTCGCTTCCAAGGTGAGGCAGGTGGTGCAACAATCTCTCGACACCTACCAGTTGGAGCTTGAGCGGCTGCAGGCCAAGAACCGGGAGTTGCACCAACAACGAGACTCTGACAACCGAACAAACAAGTGGCTGACGAAGATGGTTAAAGGCGTCGATGAGTCTCTGACAAAGAAGAGGAAAGCCCTGGAGGAGGAAAGGTAGCGAAGGAGAGAAGCAGAGGCTGCCCAGGAAGAAACCAAGCAGGTTCTAAAAGCTTGTGAGGCTACCATCTATAGTTTGCGGGAGGAGTTATCATATGCCCGTGGTGTTCGTGATGACACGTGGCGCTTCAGTTATAATGACGGCTTAGAGCAAATGAAGACTCACATTCTTTAGAACCCCCAATTCGACCTCAGGGTCTTGTGTGTGGGGGACTTTCCTCCACATCAGGAGTCTCTGAAGCGAGGTGCTCTTCTCTCTTCTCGAGAAGGTCTAGTTTCGAGCGCCCTCGGTAATGACCTTGCGAAGAATGATTCGGCCCACTAAGGGCGGATTTTCCGGGCAGAGCTTCTTACTCTTCTCTGCTGTTGTTGTCCCAAGCCTCCTTTCCATGACTTTTTTCAAGTAGATCTTCTTGCTCTTCGCTGCAGTTTTGGCCCCTGCGCTCTTCCTTCACAGCTTTTCTGGGTTGATCTTCTTGCTCTTCTCTGTTGTTGTTGTCCCAGACCTCCACTTCCACTTCTAGTTATCGCCATCTTACTTATTGAGCTCCCCTCGTTCTTGTCCTTTTACTTATTAAGCTCCCTTCGTTCTTGCCTTTTTGCTTATTGAGGTCTCCTCGTTCTCGCCCTTTTGTTTATTGAGCTCTCCTTCGAGGCCATTCCTACCCGTCAACTTCACCTCCTCCAACAGTTTCTTATACCTCTCCTCGACTGGCGGATGGTCTCAGGCAGCTCCTGAACGATTGCTATCACCATACGACTCAATTAGTTGCCTCATTACATCCCTATTATTTTTTTAAAGGTAACCTCGGGCATTATCGATAGGTCGTAGTGATGGAGATCTCTATCTGCCACTTTCATGAAATATGATTTGATTGAGCTTAATTGTGAGGAGTCGCCTTGCGTTGTATCTGGCTCTCGGCTGCTCTACAGTCTCACGTTGTAACTTGTTCCTTGTAGCTCTGTTGCTTTATGTTGTAACTTGCTCCTTGTAGCTTTGTGGCTTTATGTTGTAACTTGTTCTTTGTAGCTCTCAATGATTAATAATATTACCCTCTGTTGATTGTATCCGATTGTCTCTTCGGTCATTTTTTTATGTGTGGCTGGCCTGGGGAGTTTGGCCGCGAGGATACAGTCCACCCCATCAGTGCCCAGTCCAGGCCTAACGACCTCACCAGCCTGCGGCCTTCCTGTTCGCGCCCCTTTCATTGGCCTTTATTGTGTAGTCATTCTCCTGGGGCCTTAGTGACTTTGTTTAAAGAGGTCGGCGTTCACCGCATCCTCTTTTAGCATAGATATGTTCTTCGGGTAGCTGTGGGCTAGTCCCGATCTATACATTCCTTGGGGTCTTGAAGAGTCCTGCTATGGATTTTTCTTTCCAGGCTGCATTCCCAGAAAGGGGGAGTCTAGGGAGCCCAGTCATCGACCCATCTGTCCAGGTGGAGTTCCCTGAAGGTGGCGACTCCGTAGGTGATGTAGCCGGTGAGGGTCCGAGTGATGAACCCCTCGCTCGGGTTGAGTGTCCAGCAGGGGACGACTTTCTTCTGGATGCTGCAATCGGCTCCTGCCTGGGGGTTTCGAGCCGTGACCCATCTGCTCGTGCTGAAGTCTTAGCGGGATTGCCTAAATCTGTAGGCCTTGCGGAGGCCCTTCCTTCTCTGTTTCAACTGGCCCTGGAGGGGAGCTAAAAGGAAGCCATTGGTCGGGTTGCTAAGAACTTATCGGGCTTTTTTCAAGAGGTTCGACCGCTTCTTTTCTGCCTTTTACTTTCTTCTCTTCTCCTTTTTCTTAGTCTTTTCGTTTTGTCGCCAAGGCACCTCTCATCTTGCGGCCTCCATTGCGAATGGTCAGGAGGCATCCGTTTAGGAAAACTTGGAGGAGAGAGAATAGGTGAAGCGTGAACTCGAGAGGACAAGACTCAACCTATCGAGTAAGCGTAAGAGAGTGAAGAAGTTGGAGCGTCGTCAGAGGAAAAGCAAGCAGAATTGGGAAATGAGAGAACCAAACTGGAGCGACTTAATCAAAGTCTCCAAGGCGACCTATCTCAAACTCGGTTGGAGCATGAGGAGAGGGATCGGTTCAAGCAGCTGAACCAAAGTTTCCAATGCGACTTATCCCAAACTCGGGTGGAGAGGGAATGGTTGGAGCAGCTGAACTGAAGTCTTCAGAATGCCACCCTCTCCTTACAAGGACATCTAAGGTTGTTCCTGAAACTTCACGACAAGGGATGGGGAGTCTGAAGCTACGTTTGAGATCTTTCACCAAGTACCTTCAACGGCTCGCTCTTGCCAAAATTCCCACCGATGAGGCATCATTTGAAGCCAACAGCAGACTGGGAAAGAAAAGATGCCGAATGCTTTCCCTGGTCCTTCCGTACCTATGCCAGCATTAGTAGAACCGGCCAACTTTGTTCCTGTTGTCTTTGAGCAGACCAACCTTGCTCCTATTGCAGTAGAGACCAATGTTCCTGATGCTGAGACTTTGTTTTTTTTGTCTTTTTACACATGCATCTGCATTTTGTTGCCCAGCAGTTTGTATATATATACACACTAACTAATATACATATCTTGTTTGTCATGTCTCGTCTTTGCCTCTTTTTCCTTTCTTCTTTTGTTTTTTTTGTGGTCGGCCTGGGGGACCATGGTAAAGGGGTTCGTAGAGCTCCTACCTACCTCGTTGGCCGGTCACGCTGCACTTGTTTATCCTCTATAGATAGTCACTCTGGAGTACGGCCATCATTTTAACCGTTATTCGAGCGACTGTGTCCAATCGTGCCTTTGAGGTTTCCTGGCCTACCCTGCTGGCATCCGGTTTAACCTTTTTGACCCCGTTGACTGCTTTAACATTTAAGTTTCTCGGCCCACCCTGCTGGCTTCCTTCAATTTTTTCTTTTCTGCTTTTCTTTCTGTTTGCTTTTTCCTGCATAGTCAGAGTGTTAGTTTCTGTTGGTGAAGATTTCTTCAATGGAGATTTCGTTGGTAGAGATTTTGTTAGTGGACATTATATTTTCGGGTTGCCAAAGGCTGACCCACACTCCTACACGAGAGGGATAAAACAACCTTTTAGGCCTACCTTTCCTTTTTTGCCTCACGAGGAGGTAATTATTGATAGGGTTCCTGTTTAGTGGAGTTGACTTTATCGATTGAAATTAGTCGATTTTCGCACCACATAAAATAATTACGTTAGTAAAACAGAATTCACACAAGTTTTTAAAGAGACAAACCGGAGCGTTTAGCCGCTGCGACTGATTTTTGCTCGCTATTGTTTGATTTTGACATTCCTTCCTTACTCTTCACTTTTATTTTTGTGCAAATTTTTTTGTTCTGAAAGCGGTCACAGATTGTTAGGCCGACCTGCCTTGTTGACTACTCAGCACCCTCGGGCTAGGTAATGGTTAGAAACCCATCGGATTTTGAGTAATGGGAATAAATCCTTTATAGTTACCCCGCTAATTCTTTCTGGACGTGTCTGGGAAGAATTCTTCTTATCTCCTCCTTCATTTATGTCCCTTCAAGTTCCCGACTTGCCTGGTCGCATTCTGAGTGACCATTTGTATTTTACGTACGTGGCAACCCAGTGCTAGTTATGTTTTTGCATTGAATGGTCTCCCTTTGATTTCTACGTTATCGCTCTGTTCTTTACTGTCATTAATTATGCACGTCGTATCAGTAAATATGTTTTGTAGCGGTTGCAATAATCAAGGGATTCTAGTTCTCTACGGGAGACGCATGGCGACTCACGATGATTCGTGGAGTTATGATGCCTTGGCAGGCCAAGCATCCTCGTTGCCTATATAAGGGCCCTTCTCCCTGTTAGAAATTTCATTATACTCACTTCTGCCATTTTTTTTTATTTTTTTATTTTTTTATTCTGTGACTTTTGCTTTACCGCTCGAGTTCCCAATTCCTTTGTTTTCCTCCGTTTTCCTTCCAAAGTTCCTTTGTATTTTCTTCTGTCTTTCATGATTCCGATAATCCTTTACACTCTAGTGGGCGACAAGTCCTCTGGTGACGCTCAAGTCGCTGTTGGAAGATCAGAGGATGGAACTGCCAACCCTTTGTTGTTGGGGTCCCAGACTCTTTGTTCTCATTCTTGCCATTTTTCTTATTGTGTCTCACTCGTTCTTACTCTTTTGCTTACGGGGCTCGACTTCAAAACTCTTCTCCTCACTCGCTGCCTACACCGAACTCGCTACCTAGTTGGTAGCAGTGGAGAAGTGTTTTTGTTGCTGTGGTGTTGCAGTGGCCATCGTTGTCTAAAGCACACTGATTTTTTTGGGTCCGAGAACATGAGGTCTTTTGGATCTTTTAGATTATTCCTAACCATTTCACGATCTCAAGTCAGGCTTCTTTTTTTTTTTTTTGCAACGTTCCACTCTTATGGCCTTTCGCTGCATGTCATTGTTGCTCTTGCTGGCATATTTTGTCTTGGTATTTGGAGCGTTTATAACCTCAATCTATCTATTTCTTGCTTACTGATGCTTGTGCGGCCTTTTTGTGATACTTTTCTTCCTTTCTATAGATTTTTCTTACTTCATGCAGTCATGAGACTAAAACTCACACTCCATTGGGGAGAGGTCAGGCTACCTCAAATTAGCCAGCCCATTTTGGTTCCACAAGGAGGTAACTTCTTCGGGCTACCATTGGGGCAGTCTGCTCTTTTGCCATGATAGGAGTTGGGGTAAGTCCTTCAAGCCACCTTCAGGGCAGGACCCGCTCTTCTTTGCGGGAGAGATAAGGCCTCATTTAGGCCAGCCTTTTCCTGTTGAGTCCTATAAGGAGGTAAGTCATTCGGCAGTCTGTTATTAGACCGGCTCCCGCTCGTTGATATTACAGAGAAATGTAACATTTTGAGCCAGATTGGTGCTAGATCCACTCTTCACTCGTAGTGGAGGTCGGGGTAAGTTTTTGAGTTACCACAAGAGCCAATCCCGCTCTCCTCCGCTAGGGGGATAAGGCTACCTTTGGGCCAACCTTTCGCCTTGTATTCCACAGGGAGGTAAGTTATTTGGGCAGTTTGTTACTGTACCCGCTCCCGCCTGTTGACACTTACAAAGAAGGTACATTTTCTGATTTTGGGTAGTTGAGGACTAACCCGCACTCCGTCGTGGGTGGGATAGGGATAGGGCAACCTTAAGGCTTACATTTCCATGTGGTATCCCGCAGGGAGGTAAGTTCATATAGCAATTGGCTGACCGCTCTACACCTTGATAGGTGACAGGGTACGTTCTTCGAACCGCGTTGAAGGCAAGACTCGCTCTCCTCTACTGGAGGGATAAGGCCGTTTTTAGGTCTGCCTTTCCCCTTTGAGTCCCGTAGGGAGATACGTTTTTCGGACAGTCAGTTACTGGACTCGCTCCCGCTCGTTGATGTCACATGAAAGATAAGTGTTGGGTCAGGCTAGTGCTGATCCCACTCTTTGTTACGGTGAAGGTCGGGGTAGTTTATTCATGAGGCCGTGAGGCCGATCCCACTCTCTCCCATGGTAGGGATAAGGCCACCTTTAGGCCGACCTTTCCCTATAGTGTCCTGTGAAGAGGTAAGTTTTTTGAGCAATTTGTGACTAGACCCACATCCACCTGTTGACGTCTACAAGGAAGGTAAATTTTCATTTTCGGGCCGCCAAAGGTTGACCTGCACTCCACTGTGGGAGGGATAAGGCAACTCTTAGGCCTACCTTTCCCTATGGTGCCCTACGGGGAGGTAATATGTTGATGATATTGTTGCCGTAGATTTTGTTGGCCGCGCATTTTATTGTTGGCGCCTTATTGGTAATATGAGATTGTGGAGCAGGTATTCTGCATATTTCTGAAAGGTCACGTGTTTATTAAATAAAACGGAAAGTATAAGCTAGGTGAAGAAATGTTACAAAATTATGGGACACGGAATCCTGCTTTGGGGAGGTCGTCGTCCATCCTTCTCTCTAAAGCTACTCACCACCCCTTCCCCCCCCCCCCTTAAAACTGGTAGGGCGAGGAAAAGTCGAAGGCCTGCTGTAGTTTTTTCAATGGTGTCCGGCCTACCTTGTTTCGTTGTTGCCATTCAAGGCGGGCCCTTCATCTTTCTACTTCAGCTCCTAGACATAACATTCCCTTGCTGATACCTGTTTTCCTCAGACTTCTCTTACTCCCTAGGGTGTTGGGAACTTATTTTTGAGGTAGTAGGTCGACGTGACAGCCTTTAAGTTGTTGAGGGTGGGCCTCCAATGATGGCATTGTATGTTGACAAAGTTTTCACCACCAGGAAATCGATAGAGTTTTAATGGCATGGGGTGGGTAGTTGTCAAGAGGCCTCAATACCCATTTTGACGAAGGCCTCTCAAAACAAGATATCCGTGAAGCTCCCATTGTTAATGAGGATTCTACGGGTGGTGAAGTTGGTGAAGAGCATTGTGACCACTAGGGTGTCGTCGTGGGGGTACAAAACCCCTTCTTCGTCGGCCTCCATGAACAAGATTACCAGAGCAGGGTCACCCTTTCTTTGTTTAGCAGGATGATACTCAGCGAGTATATCTCATACTATCGGGTCCTCCTGGCATGTGCTTTCTTGCTCGACGAGGTGATGCCCCCGCCTGCGAACCCTCCAACTATGGTTCGAATTTCCCTAAGGAGATGCTGCTTTGGTGGTGAATGGGGGCAACCTGGTGGTGGCCACCTTATTGCCAATCGTTAAGGGTTGTTCGCCCTTCTGTGCTAATCACCTCGGTCCCGACCCCTTTCCCTCGATCTTCCCCTTCTCTCTTGCTCTTGTCTTCTGGCTAGGGAGCGGCGGCGCCTCTACTGTTCCGCATATTCCTTCCTTCCTCTCGGAGATAAGCAATCTTCGATGTTGTATGAGGTGGACCAATGGTATGTATAGTAGCAGCACATTGTTCCCTAATTGTCCTCCTTTTGAATGGTGAACGTGGGCCGATCGTACCATGGTCTAGGTCTTTTTTCTGGGACTTCCTCCTGCCACTTCTCCTAGGAGCCCTTCTCCTCTTTCTCGTCTTGGCCTTGGTTGGGTCCTTCTCTTTCCTCTTTGCATATTCTATTTCCTTCCTTCGCGGCTTTGTTAACGCTCGGAAAGTGCTTTCCGCGTTGATAAAGTTGTCGGCCTAGTCCATGAATTCTCGTAATGTCGCGGGAGTCCATCTGGCTAGTTCTTCCATAAACTGGGAGCGCAGCCAACCGCCTCCCAGGAGCGCTACCAAGTTTATCTTCTCATCTTGGTTGTCGATGGTCATGCACTCTTTGTTGAACTGGGCCAAGTAATTCAGGCTTTCGCCCTCCGTTTGTTTAATAGTGAGAAGGTACTCAACCGGACACCACCTCCTCCAACTGGACATGAATTGGGTTAGGAACAGTCTGGCTAGCTTGCTAAAGCTATCTACTGATTTAGGTGCTAGCGACCAAACGAAGGGGTCAGCAGAAACGCCCTGCAAGCTATTCTACTGGAGAAGCCATGCAGCGTCATGTGAGCCCTGAAAGTTTTCAGGTGCTCGAGGGGGTCCCTTCCTCCATCATACGTCTTCATGGCGGGGAATCTAAATTTTGGTGACAAAGGAATTGTCATTACTTCTTCAGTATAGGATAGACCCATGCTTGTGAGCAACTGGTCTACTATTGACGACGTGCCCACCTTCCTTGCTATTTCCTCATACTTCTCTTTGAGGCTACGGAGCTCGTCTTGCATGTTTTTCTACTGCTCTCCCTTGTTAGGTCTCACTTGTGTGTTTTGGGATCCCATGTGCTGAGTATTGCTGGATCTCGCCCCACCCTCTTGCTTTCGTTGGAGTTTTTTGAGTTCCACGTTCTCTTTGCGGTGTGTCTCCACTTTGCCGGTTAGTTTCATCACCCACTCCTCCATGGTTTTCGACCTTGCTTTCATGGCATCTCCCATATTTCTCCTGAGTTTTTCAGAACAGGTTGTTGCAAGCATGAGAATGACACATAAGATCTATTACGATCCCACAGAGGACGCCAATATTAATGTAGTATTTCGCACACCCTCAGGCCAAGTTCCGACAACTCAGGTCTTAAAAAAGAGCTCTGTACAAGTTAGAAGAGAGTACGGCTTCGAGAGGACGGCCTCGAGGCCAAGTAACCTTCAATGTCAAAGTTAGTAAATATTCTTGGAGTGTAGTAAATAAGTAAGAAAGTCCAGGGATCAGAAATATATTCTCGTACCTAGGATCTACTATTTATACTATAGGGTTGAGGAGCAGACCGTGCCTTCTTTCATAAAGTTTGTGTTCCTTGTACTGTTCCTTTTGTCAAAATCTTTAAATGCGGCATGGATCTGCAACGGTGTCATTAATGTAGCGTGTTGTCCAGGTGGCAGAACCATTAATGCGGCGTGATTCTCCAACCTCCTCCTTTCAGTCTGCATTCCTTCGAGTCCGTTCATGCATTCTCAGTCAGTAGATTAACGGTTCCCCATTTATTATGCCTACTATGCGGACACTCGAGGATTGGACATTCCCCAATAGGTCCTCAAATCAACGGGTCTCATCTTCTGTAGCACCATCCCTCCTACAGGTCATGTACAGAGGAGCCTCCTAGTGGATCGAGTTAATGGCTTTCTGCTCCAAGCTAGGCTTAATTGGGCCTCTTGGGCCTGAAGGGGAAAATCCATTTACACTAATCATTATAACTTTATCAAACTTCGAAACAAAATAAACAAAAAAAAAAATCAACTTTTTCAAATCTCAAAACGAAAAGAATATGAAAAAATTATATTCTAACAATATTTAAACTTTATAATATTTTTTTATTCATTATTTTCTCTCTCATTTCTCAAAATCCAAAAATATTTAAGACCTCGTTTGGTTACGAAGTTCAGATGAGATGAGATGAGATGATAATGTTTATTGAAAGTTGAATAAAATATTGTTATCACATAATTTTTATTTTGGGATTTGAAAAAATTGAATTGTTTATTATATTTTGTGTGAGAATTTGAGAAAGTTGTAATCATTATATGAGATGAGATAGTTTAGTTTTATGTAACTCAAATTATCTCACTAATATTCACAAATTCTCATTTCAACTTATTCTTCAAGCATCCCTTAAGAGATAGACGAGAGTGGGAGATGGTTTCTTCATTTTCCTATAAGATTTTCTTATTGGGTGGGAAGCTTAAGTAGAGAAGGCCGGAAAAAAGAAGGGGGACGGGAAGAGGAGACGGGAGAGTTAGGATTCATTTGGATACTTAGAATATCTTAGAATAGTAGTGAAATAGTTAAAATTAAAATGTTTTATTTGGTTTTGTGAAAAGATGGAAAAAAACTTGAATAAAAATATTATAAAGTTAAAATTTTTTTGAATATAATTTTTGAATATAATTTTTGTTTTGAAATATGAAAAAGTTGTATTATTTTTTATGTTTTGTTTGAAAGTTTGGAAAAGTTATAATGATTGGATAATAATTAGATAAAAAAGTTAAAAGTTTGAAATTGAAAATATTTTGTATTTGAGTATATTTAGAAATGAAATATCTAGAAATACTTGAAAATATTTGAAAATACTTAAAAATATTTGTATTCCTTTTTTTTTTTTTTTTTTTTGAATCAAAAATATTTGTATTCCTAGACGCACCCTTATTGCATGTTCGGCTCAAGTGATTTTCATTATGCACTTTAGTGAATTTCACTCTATAATTTTCTTTTTTGTTTTCCATTTTTTTTCAAGCGTACAAACTATGAAACATTTCAATCTTCGTCTAAACATATGGTCACTTATTTAATTAAAATAATATTAAAAACTAAAAAAATACCAAACATTTAAAAATTAACTCTAATGACCCATGGCTCCCACAAGGTGGAGCCCACAAATTTAATAAAACTTATAAATATCGTCTCAACTTTAGTACTATATTATTCCTAATTTTTTTTAAGTTTATCACTCAAATCACAGGGACATTACTTTATTCTTAACCGTTTTCACAAATCATCTAATTTTATTTCATTTTATCTAATTTAATTATAATAATTTTTTCAAATTTTTAAATAAAATACATTAAATAATCAACTTTTTCAAGTTTTAAAATAAAAATAATATTAAAAGATAATATTCTAATAATATTTTATTCTACTTTTAACTTTCATCTTATCTTATCATATCTTATCTCTATAACCAAATGAGATCCATGGAATTCATTGCTACGCAGGTGTTACCCTCCTATTGGAGTGTATAAAACAACCAAAAGCACCACATTCGGTCTAGAGAGACTCCCTACTATTATATCAAAAGTTGGGTTGTAATTGAGCCGAGCCGGATTTTGGCTTGTCGAGCTCAGCTTAACTCAAAATACTCAAATTTAAGCTCGAGATTTTTATTTATTATTTACTTGAGCTTGATTTGGTAAGCTAAATTTCCAACTCAAGCTCGAGCTCTCCTCGAGTTTTTTATTTTTTAATTTTTTGAATAAAATTTAATAATTAATAGATTAGATAAATAAAAATATAAAAATATAATATTGAATTTGTACTACTAACAAGTAGAACGTCTATTAAATTATAAGATTTTAAAAATTTATAAATAATTAATATCTAACTAATTGATATTTATTCATAATAACAATATATTATATGCCTACATAAATAATTAATATATACGCATAATATAATAACATATATTTATTTCATATATGATTCTTACATACTAGTATATGAAATTATTAAATCTTTTCGTCTAATTATTGTATAAATATAGCTATAAAGTATATTCAATATATAGACATAAATAATTAGTTTACATATTGTATATTTAATTATAAAAATGATATACTTATATTATTAGCTAATGAATATATCTACACACACACACATAGGTGTATGTAGATATTTATCAATATATGAATGAACTTTAATCGAGTTGAGCTAATAAGTCGACTTAGACATAAACGATCGGGTCTTAACTAGCCTTAGCTGAGTTAAGTCGAGTTTTGTCGGATATGTGTCATTTACTAATCGAGTAAGTATCTGCTTTCACGGGCGAATTTTTTTTTCACGAGTTGAGTTCGATTCGAGTTTAATAGGACGAGTACCGAACGGGCTATCGAACAGACTGATTCATTTACAACCCTAATCGAAAGCCTCACAGACTTTTGGGTGCTTTACACACTCCAATAGGAGTGTAACATGTGTGTAGCGTATACAATTTATGGTAGGCGCATTACACTCAGTTCAGTCTCCCTCTCTTTCTTCCCTCTCTCTCTCTCTCCCACAGTGACATGAAACCCACTTTTTGCCCTTCTCTCTCTCCTTTTTTATCTTTCGCTCCTCAAGCCATAATTGGAATGCAAAATTTTGATGTCTCTTTTAGACTCAAAGTTCACAGCTTGTATAGAAGATATTTGAGGATCGATATTGTTCTTTTCTATTGACTAAAAGTGTCACACGGCCAAGAAATAGAGAGAGAAAATGTGTAATAGAAAGAATTAGAGAGAGAGAATATGGAAAAAGTTAAAGAGAATTTGAATTCTGATATGTATTTTCTTGATTAATTCTGTATGCTTATCAATGTCTATGTATACACTTCTGGTATACTATGTAAGCCATTATGGGCCAATTACATTTCTGGGCTTTAACCCATCATTTATTTACAATCTATTTCTTTACCAAAACGGCCCACTACACATAACCCATCACTAATTCGAACCATCCAACCCAATAGTCATATGATACCCTAATCTCACGTCGTCTGAGATTCCACATCGTCTTTGATCTCTTGTTGCCCTAGTCGCCACACTTGATACATGACAATCCCTCCCCTTTTCAAAACACCTTGCCCATAAGGAGTGGGAGGCCACTGCGAGTGAATGGAACTCTTCCCAAGTGGCATCTTTAACTGACTGGCCTTGCCATCGCACCAACAACTCCACCAATGCTCATTTTGATGCTTACGAAGCTGCCTGTGAAAAACCTCAGCTGGTTCTGGTTTAATAATTCCCACTGCATTAATTGGAGGCAACTGTGGTAGAACCATCACAGTAGATCCCAACTTCCGTTTCAATTGAGACACATGGAAGATTGGGTGAATCTGAAATGATGGAGGTAACTGGAGACGGTAAGCAACTTGCCCAATTCTCTAGGTCACTTCAAACAGGCCATAGAAACGTGGAGCTAGCTAGAGAGATCAACGCTATGATACCAACATCTGATGTTACGGCTGTAATCGAAGGTAGACCTAATGAGTGTACGAAAGTGCACTCTAAGTATCCTATTATTAGACTAAAATGTTAAAATATGAATAGAAATCATATGAATTAATGTATATTCTTGAATTGAGTTTTTATTTATTTTGGGATACTCCTAAACAGATTTTTATGTTTAAGTTTAGAGTTTATAAAAGAGTAAGTCAAAACCCAATCAAATTCAAATGAGGACAAGTGGGCAAGATGTTGGAACAAGTTAAGAACTTTCAACAAATGTAGGAATATTCAAATAAAAATAATGATGGGGTTTGAGAGCAATTTAGATAAAAAAAAAAAAAAACAATTACAAAATGAAACCGCAAGAAGTCCAAGTCTAAAATTTGCTAAGAGACAGCCTGAATAAACTTTAGTATTTTTATCGTAACTTTTCACTCACACATATGATTGATGCGATTCTTAATGCTTTGGAAAGCTATTTTAAAGGGCACAAATTTTTCTATAATAAGGATTTCCAAACTCAAACTTCTGAATCACGTATGTGGCTTCCAAGCTGAGTCCTAAAATTTAGGCTTTTTTTTATCCAGGAATTATAAAGACATTAAGATTTCTTTCCTACCCTATATAAGCATATCATTAGCATGAAATTGAGAAGTTTTTTAAGGGAGGAGACACAAATCTAGAGAAGACAAAAATATCATTTTTATTTTTTAGTTCTTTTATGGAAAATTAAATCTTGGGTAAAGCTTAATGCGAAAATTGATTGGTAAAAATACTTTAACTATATTTCAATTCATAGATTAACCTTTATTGTTTAAGATTTTAAGATTCAATTCTCTATTTGTTTTGGATATTATAAGTTTGAGATAATTATATTAAATCTTGCTATGGTTTGATTTTGTTGAGCTACAGGATTATGAATATATCATTGTGACTTAAAGAAGTTTTTCATGCCATTGATGTAATCTTTTTCTGCATTATTGTTTGTGAACATAGTGTCGTCTCTATGTAAAAGGAGAATAGATTCTAGAATTAAATTTAAGAAAAATTGTTTGTGAACATTGTTTGTGAACCTTGGTATATAAATGGAGAATAAATTCTAGAATTAAATTTGAAAAAGTAGATAAATATAATATCATATCTTCTAATTAGAAATTTGGTGCTATAATTCTTAAATGTGTATATCGTTTGGATTGAAAAAGTCAGAGTATTGGATCCGGTTGATGGAAGTCCAAAGCTTTACTTGCCTTCTTATCCGTGCCCTAATCTCATTTTAGTTACATGTCTTGGGTGGAATTTTCAGATTCTTATCATATTATAATTTGATCTTTTCTTTTAAGCTTGCGTCTTATTGCGTTTCTTCCGACTCCCTATGGATCGACACCCTGAACTATACTATAACACCATGTAGATCTGCAAACTTCTTCATACGATCTTGTGCACATTGTAGGTTGTCCTTCAGCAAATGTAGCATTTGATCTTGAGTCAACAGTTGTTGATCTACATCCGCCACTTGAGTGGTACCAGGCATATAAGATACCAACGAGGTGGAGGAAAACCATACACAGCCTCGAAAGGGGTCATCTTCCTCGAGCTATGCACCGAGGTAGTGTACCACCACTCCGCTAATGGAATCCATTGCATCCAGTCCTTAGGACGATCTCCAACAAAGCATCTAAGATAGTTTCAAGGCTCTTATTAACAACCTCAGACTGGCCATCTGTTTGTGGATGGTATGCAGTACTGTGGCATAACTACATCATGAATCTTAAAAAGTTCTCTCCAAAAATTGCTTGTAAACATAGGATCTCTATCAGATACAATAGATCTAAAAAATCCATGTAATCAGAATATATGTTGCATGAACAATTGGACAATAGTTTTAGCAGTATATGGATGTGATAATGAAATAAAATGACTATATTTAGTTAATCTATCCACTATCACCCAGATGACTTAGTGACCTTTTGAAACTGGCAGACTCTCATTAAAATCTATCAAGATGTCTGTCCAAGGCTTACTAAGAATAGGAAGGGGTTGAAGCAACCCATTGGGCAAGGACTGTCCCACCTCAATTCTTTGGGACACATCACATTTTCGTATGAACTTCGTAACAACACCCTTAAGGCCTTGCCAATAGAAATTCCTCCGCATCCTGTAAAGTGTTTTGTCAACTCTAGAATGTCCACCCTCCGCCTACTATGCAGTAGATGTATTATTTTCTGAATAAAGATGGGAACATTAGTTATATAAAACCTTCCTTTGTAAAATAAAAGATCTCCCTTAACAGTATAACTAGGAAATGGCATTTGACCCTTGGTTACCTTTTTACAGAATACATGTAGAAGAGAATCATTAGCATAGCTTTGTTTAAGTTATGACAACCAATTCACAGTAGGAAATGAAATAAGAAATAAGGAAGTAGATTCTTCAAATTGCCTAGAAAAGGCATTTGCCACTCGATTTTCTTGCCCTTTTTTGTATTCCACAACAAAATTGTAGCCTAGCAACTTCGTGATCCATTTCTATTGCATATGAGTATCCACCCTCTGCTCCAAAAGATACTTCAAACTCTGATGGTCAGTCTTAATCACAAAAGACTAACCCAACAAATATGACCTCCACCTTTGTATTGCAAACACCAATTCTAGAAATTCCTTTTCATAGGTAGATAAATTCAAAGTTCTACCCTTCAAGGTTTGGCTAAAGAAAGCCAAAGGCCTTGAATTTTGCATCAAAACTGCCTCAATATCTGTACCTGAAGCATTACATTCAATCACAAAGCTTTTGGAGAAGTCGGGAAGAGCCAAGATTGGAGGCTTAGTAACTGCTTCTTTCAACTTTTCAAAGGTTGTCTAAGCCTCTCCACCCCACACAAAACTATCCTTCTTAAGTAAGGTAATAAGGGGAGCAACAATCCCATTATACCCCCTAATAAATTTTTTGTAGTACCCAGTTAAACCCAAAAAATCGGGCAAAGATTTAACTGTTGTAGGTACTGACCAATCAACCATGACTTGCAACTTAGTAGGTCAGATTTGACTCCATTTGTAGAAATCAAATGGCCTAAATAATCGACCTCAGTACACCCAAACCTGCATTTACTCATTTTTGCAAACAACTGATTCTGCCTCAATAACTCCAGTGTAATCTTCAAGTGTTGGACATGTTCAACCTCATCTCTACTATACAACAAAATATCATAAAAAAATACTAAAACCTCAGTACACCCAAACCTGCATTTACTCATTTTTGTAAACAACTGATTCTGCCTCAATAACTCCAGTGTAATCTTCAAGTGTTGGACATGTTCAACCTCATCTCTACTATATAGCAAAATATCATAAAAAAATAATAAAATGAATTTTCTCAAATAGGGCTTAAAAATAATATTCATTAAAGATTGAAATGTTGAGGGTGCATTAGTCAAGCCGAAAAGCATGACTAAAAATTCATAGTGACCCTCATGGATCCTAAAAGCTGTCTTGTAAATATCTTCTACATTGACCCTGATCTGGTGATAACAAGATCGTAAATCTAGGTTAGAATAAATCTGTGACCCAAACAATTCGTCAAACAACTCCTCCACAACTAGAATAGAAAACTTGTCCTTTATTGTTTCATTATTCAAAATCCTATAGTCTATACACTTTCTTCAACTACCATCTATCTTCCTCACTAATAAAACTAGAGAAGAGTATGGACTCTGACTTATACAAATCACCCCATTTTGCAATAGTTCTCTTACAATCTTCTCAAATTCTTCTTTTTGAAAGTAAGGATATCTGTATGGTCGAACATATACTGGCTTAGATTCAAGCTTTAAATATATGGCATGGTCATGAGACCTATTAGGGGGTAACCCCTTAGGTTCAACAAAAATATCTTTATATGTAGATAGAAGAGTTTGAATCACTTGAGGAATGTCAATAATCTTTGCTTGTTTCTCCATCAACTGTAATACTACCTTTTTTTTTTCAAATCCATCAGCTTGAAAGTCAAAGCTTCTTCTACCCAGGTCAACAATCTCTGCGTGTTTCTCCATCAACGGTAATACTACCTTTTCTTTTTCTTCCAAATCCTTCAGCTTGAAAGTCGAAGCTTCTTCTACCCATGTTGATTGTTTCAAACCCTTCAATACAATTGTTTTCCCAAAATAGCCAAAATGCATATTTAATTCTTCAAAATTCCACAATATATTGCCCAATGTTTGAAGCCATTGGACACCCAAAACAACATCACAACCTACCAATATTAAAACAAAGGCATCCATAGAAAACAAAGTCCCTTGTATCCACATTGGAACTTTTCCACAACTTCCTTAATTGACAATTTGATCACCATTTGCCACTTTAACATGCACTCTTTCATTCATATTTTCTGTAAATTTCCCCTTCTTGATAACAGCTGGGTCCACAAAATTGTGAGTGCTCCCAGTGTCTATCAAAATTACTAGCCACTACCTTCCAATTCTGCCCTCCACTTTTATGGTTTTAGGCCCTACTGCTCCAATAATAACATTCAGTGATATTTTTTGGCCTTTTAATCTCATCTAAGTAACATAAAGATTGACTAGGCACATCTGTTTCTTTCTCGATCACCTCATTGCTACATGCATTAGGAAACTCATCAACAATTTCCTCAATCAAGAACATCTTAGGACTCATGCACTTGTGCCCAAGCACCCACTTCAAGTCACGGTAATAACAGAGGCCCTTCTCACTTGTATCTTTCATCTGGGCCTGAGAAAGCTTTTGCACATGTAGGTTGTTCTTGCTACTATCCACCCTAAAAGTCGATGGATTCTTGATAAATCCCCCTGCTACATAACTGCTATTAAACTTTTGTGGTTTCTTGATAATCTGCACATGCCCTTCTTGAATCTTAGCAAGACCATAATCTGCTAAAAGACTTGTAGGGTTGAACATTCAACAGCTAATCTTATCTCATCTTTAAGAACACTCAGAAAACAACTCAACTTATAATTTTCTGATAAACCTTTTAACCTGTTAGATAAAGCTTCAAACTTAGCTTTATAATCCTCCACAGAGCCAGTCTGCTTCAGTCTCGTTAGTTCTTCCATTAGATCGTCATAGGCACTAGCCCCAAACCTTAGTAACAAGGCCTTAACAAACACATCCCAATTTGTCAACAATCCCGAATCTTCCAAGTCTTGAAATCAGATAAGGGCTCTGCCTTCCATATGAAACGATGCAAGAGATAATCTTTGTTAATGAAGAGTGTTGTAATAAGTGAAGAAATGGTTCACTTTATACAACCAACTTGTAGGATCCTTCCCACTAAAGGTAGGAAATTCAATTCTTGCGAGCCGGGTATGTGCCCCATTACTTACTTCAATTGTACTATCCCCATTATGATTGCCTGCGGATGATGTTTCCCCCACTCCTTCCCAGATTCACCCTTTGCATCTCTATTGTGAGTCCTTTCAACTGCATCACCAAGGACTCCAGAGTTCTCTGTTGCGTATCAAAGGATCTCTTCAAAGACCCAACTTTTATCTCTAAAGCCTTTTGATGGGATTTTGAAGACTTATTGAAAGTAGAAAAAGAATATTGCAACTGATTCAACCTTGTTCCCTCAGCCATGGAGAAAAACTGATCTTTACTTCTCTGATACCAAACTTGTCACACGCCCAAGAAACAAAGAGAGAAAATGTGTAATAGAAAGAATTAGAGAGAGAGAGAGAATAAGGAAGAAGTCAAAGAGAATTTGAGTTCTGATATTTATTTTCTTGATTAATTTCATATGTTGATCAATGTCTGTTTATACACTTCTGATCTACTATGTAAGCCATTATGGGCCAATTACAATTCTGGGCTTTAACCTATCATTTATTTACAATCTATTTCTTTACTAAAACGGCCCACTACACATAACCCAATTCTAATTCGACCCATCCAACCCAATAGTCATATGATGCCCTAATCTCATGTTTGAGACTCCACACTGTCTCTAATCTCTTGTTGCCCTAGCCACCACTCTCGATACATGACAAAAAGCATGAATTTTTGTTCTCTGGAGTTTGGTAATCTCGCTTCTGCTTCAGTGAAATTTCATTATTTATTCTAAAATGAAAATGGCTATGTTTGCCTTTTTTGGATCAGGTTACTTTCTCCCAACTGTATCTAATTTGCTGCTTTCTTTACCTAAATCTCTATTTTTTTTTCTTGGTTTATTCATTTCTCATGAGAACTTAAGGGGAAAATGGAGACATAAGAAAGTGATTAGCTTTTCTCAAAATGATAAGAGTTCGAACATGAAAAATGTTGAGGAGGATGAAAATGACGATGATAACATCTTTTTCTTACGTATTTTAGTGAAATCTTCCTTATCTACTCATCGCTCTGCTGCATTATTTGTTGATTGTGAGTAATCGTATAAAATCAATAAAAAATTTTGAATTGATTATAAGAGAGAGAGGGCTTGAGAGAGTACTGTACTCGAAGAGAGAGAGGATGAATGGACTCAGCAGTAATGCAAAAAAGCATATAGTAGCATGTAAGGCAACCCACGATAAGTATCATGAAATAATGACGTGTCACTCTTCCATTGGACAGTGTAAATCACCCAAAAACACCTTATCCAGTTTGAAGATAAATCCATAATGGTATCTAGGGGTAAAAACCAATGGTTTCGGTTCGGTTTTTTGTCCAAATTCGAAACCAAACCGATGACCACTACACATGGATAAAACCGGCCAGTAAAGGGGGAGGAAACAGGTGACATCGATTTCAGTGTGATCTTGGTTGGTCGTTAGTGTCCCTTCGGAGTCGCGAATGGTGCGAAACTCAGAAATTAAGAATTGGAGATGCGAATCGCAATGAGAGAGAGATCGCTCGCTGTGTGAATCGCGACCGTGCGATGAGAGATAGAGAGAAAGAGAACAATGCGTGGCAAACGACGAGAGGAGAGAGAGAGAGAGAGAGAGAGAGAGAGAGAATTGGAAGAAGAAGAAGAAGAAGAAAAGAGGGGGGATTAAACCTAAATGAAACGATACCGTTTAGTGTGCCTTGCTTAGATTTAGAACTCACATCAACTCATTTCATCTCATCATTACAACTTTTTCAAATTTTCACACAAAATATAATAAACAATTCAATATTTTCAAATCCCAAAATTATAATAATATTAAAAATAATATTATAATAATATTTTATTCAACTAATCTAAAACTAACTCAACTCATCTCTGAAACCAAACGGCGTCATTTTATTCTAATTTTTTTTTTCTAACCAATACGTGTAAAGTGATGCCGTTTCACTTATAAATTATAAAAACAATTACATAAATTATAATATATATATATAAATTATAATTTATATAATTGGTCAGTTCAACGGTCCGATCCAATTTCAAATGGGGACTGCATCGGTTGAAGGCAGTTTTAGCATAATTTTACTGCCGGTTTCGGCCGATCTAAGCCGGTTACGGTCGATTTTAACTTTAACGATTTTTTTACACCTCTAAGAGCATTGGCAATGGCCTAGCCAAATGCCAATGCAAGTGTATAATTTAGCTATATGTAAAAAAAAAATCATCTATATTGGACTAGCTAAAAGTCCAAAGTTAAAAACTTCAGCTACAGTAAAATTAGTGGACTCTCCAAACATAGCGAGTTACTGTTCATGGTTTAAACTAATATTTTATTATTTCATCTATCTTCCCACGTTATTTTCTCTTTCTTCGTATATTTCCCTCGTTTTCATTTCTTCACATCCCAAAGCACACATCTCCTTTCGATATCCTGAAACAGAAATCTCCGTAGCCTTTCATCTTCTTCACCCGCGCGCACCAAACAGGCCTGCGTCTTCTTCAACCGCAAGACTCCTTCTCTCCGTCGTCTTGCCGTCGTCTTCCAGCCTAAAAGGTAATTTCTCTTCCTCGCTCCTCCCTCCCTCTTCTCTGCTTAGATTTCTTCTCCCCCTTCTCTTTCTATTTTCTCCCATTTCATCAAGTGATTTTTCTATGTTAGGGTTTGCGCGTCCCGAACTCTGTCGCAAGGTTGTCGTGCCCGTGAATCCTTGTCCAAAAGGTTGCACATTTCTGAACTTGAAAATCACAATTGAGGTATTTCCGTGAAACTGATTTGAGATTTCTGACTTTTGGTTTGTGATTTGGGTATTTGTCTGTGGTCTGTGATCGTGCGAAGTGTTCAACGATTTCCGTATTTTGCTTTGAGATTTCGGTATTTTGGTTTGTGATTTGGGTATTTGTCTGTGGTATGTGATCATGCGATCTGTTCAATGATTTCGGTATTTTGCTTTGAGATTTCGGTATTTTGGTTTGTGATTTGGGTATTTTTGTGCTGGAATCTGAGTTGAGATTTGGTATTTGAGATTTTTGTGCTGGAATCTGGCCTCAGATATTTTTCTTGCAAGTCCCACAACCCCTTGATGTATGTTGGAGACTCAGTACCACGCATTCTCCTTTATGCATGTGATTGAATCCTTTGTTGTATTTTGCTAGATAAGTGGTGTCAGAATGTTATATTTGTCTTTGTTTAAGAAATATGAGTGTTATATTATCATGTTTCTGAGTTTATTTGATGTTTCTGAGTTTATTTGATGCTTATCACAATATAGTTTTACAATGCTCATCATCTAGTTTTACAATCCTCTTGTCATACTTCTTTTAATTTCATGAAGTTTTGTTTAAACTAAAAAACTGAGATATGAAGTTAGGATTTCACCTTTAGATATATATAAATATATATATATATATGTTGCATTTGTGGAGTTCTATAGTGTTGATATTGGCAAATTCAGTCACTATTACGTCTCTGATTAGGACCCACTGTTCCAGACCCAGTCATTCGAAATTTCAGTCTTCTTAAGGTAAGCTTTTAGGCCTGCAGTGTATATATAACTTCACCCAATCTGCCAACAAATGCTTCACAAGGAAAGATGACTAGAACTAATATTCAAATACTATTCTAGGACTAACTCAGACTTATAAACCATCATCTTTACAGTTTGTGAGGTAGATTAACATTATATTCAAATGGTTAACATGATGATATCCATGAGTTATGCTTTGAATTTTTTATTGTGCACTTATAACTATTGGAGCTGGAATTGCATTTCTTTGATATTTATTATTAAAAACCAAGGCAACTCAAGATGGAATGTTGTGAATATGCTGGAATATTGTGAATTTGGACTTATATTGGGTCACTTTTCTGACTCCTTGAAAATTTAATCTTTTTCAAGGATGGATACACATTTTGAGGATGACCCATTCTTCACCACTCTCTTACGAAGTGGGGGAGGAGGTTTTAATAGCACCCCAACGCAACATTCTAATGTTGTGATCCAAGCAACCCCCACTGACGGTGAAAAGAAGCATCATTCAAAAAAAGTTCAAAGAGGTGCATCTTTCATTGTAGAGGAGGATAATCTCCTCGTCTCAGCTTGGCTCAACATTAGCATCGATGCGATAAGGAGTACTGATCAAAAGTCAACTCAAATGTGGGAAAGAATTACCACATTTTATCATGAATATAAAAAACCAAACATTGATGACCGTTCTGAGGGCTCATTGATGAATCGATGGTCCATGATTCAAAAATTGACAAATAAGTTCTGTGCATATATAGCACAGGTAGAGTCATTACACCCAAGTGGTGCAACCGAGCAAGACAAGGTATGTACATTTTTTTTTAATCATGAATTTATGTTGGACTTATTTATAAACTAACACATATTCCCTTACCTTTGTAGATTGAGAAGGCCAAGATGTTGTACAAAGAGATGGTAAGGTCTAATTTTACAATGGAGCATTGTTGGTGTCTTTTGAGACACCAACCAAAATGGCAGCAACACATATCTACCTTTGGTAAGAAGAGAAAGTCACAAGAAAAATATGGTAGTGAAGTTGATGTTGATTTAGCCGAGGAGGACCTATAGGTTCTTATTGAGAGACCTCCAGGTAAAAAAGCTGAGAAAGAAAGAGAGAGGAAATGGAAGTCGATGGAAGGCAAAGAGGTAGAGATCAAAACAGCGTTGGCTAAAATGACTGAAGATAGAACGACGACCATGGAAGAGCGGAGAAATGCTATGTTGAAGGCAGGCGAAAAAAGTGAGAAAGTATTTGAATTAAAGAAGAAGAAGTTTGAATTAGAGGAGAAGAAGTTTGAACTAGAAAAGAAGAATTTTGAACTAAAGATAATGATATTAGATGTACGTGGCATGAATGCCATGCAATAAGAATATTTTCGTAATATTCAATTAGCAATTTTTGAGAATTTGAAGTCCCATTTCGGAGGTACATCTACATCTCCTTCGACACCTTATGGAGGTGTCTAACTTCTAGTATTTTATTGTACTAAACTTTTTGAGAATTTAGTGGCTGTCCAGCCACATGTGGGCTGGATAAATATGTGGCTGGGTAGCAACTAAATTAATGGACTGTTAGTGATCTGATATGGGATAATTAGTGAACTGTTTTGACTACTTGTGATCTGAAATGGAGTAATTAATGGACTGTATAGGCTACTTCTGATATGATATGGAGTAATTAGTGGATTGTTTTAGCTCATTTGTGGACTGTTTTGGGTATTTGTGGATTGTTTTGGATAATTTATGGACTCTCTTAGCAATTTGTGAATTGTTTTAGGGTAATTAATGGACTGCTTTGGAAATTTTTGGACTGTTTTTGGGATTTGTTGTGGATTGTTTTAGCTTATTTATGGACTATTTTAGGTACTTGTGATCTGATATGGAGTATTTGTGGACTGTCTTAGCAATTTGTGAATTATTTTAGCTCATTTGTGGATTGTTTTGGGTATTTGTGGACTGTTTTGGATTATTTATGGACTGTCTTAGCAATTTGTGAATTTTTTTAGGGTAATTAGTGGACTGTTTTGGAAATTTCTGGACTGTTTTGGGGTTATTTGTAAACTGTTTTGGGTTAATTAGTGGACTGCTTTGAAAATTTCTGGACTGTTTTGGAGATTTGTTGTGGATTGTTTTAGCTTATTTGTGGACTGTTTTGGGTACTTGTGATCTGATATGGAGTATTTGTGGATTGTCTTAGTAATTTGTGAATTGTTTTAGCTCATTTGTGCACTATTTTGGGTATTTGTGGACTGTTTTAGATTATTTATGGATTGTCTTAGTAATTTGTGAATTTTTTTAGGGTAATTAGTGGATTGCTTTGGGAATTTCTGGACTGTTTTGGGGTTATTTGTAAACTGTTTTGGGTTAATTAGTGGACTGTTTTGGAAATTTCTAGACTGTTTTAGACTTATTTGTAAACTGTTTTGGGTTATTTTATTTATTAATAAAGTTATTAATTAATATATCAACTATATTTGTAAAATATTAAAAAAAATTATATATTATTAAAATATATAATATTTTATTATTATTTAGACTTTAAGATAGCTAGTCTAATGTGGACTTGTCTAGCTATAAATCCATGTCATAGCTAAAATCTAACATCTTAGTTAAATTTTAGACTTGATAATGACTTAGCCATTGCCAATGCTCTAATGGTATCTTGTCTACCTTTTTTTCGAAAAATAAAAAAAGATAAAAGTGAAGATTTACCTAGCTGGAAACCTATAGCGGCGACTGGTGGATGTATGCGACTAGCGACTAGCGACTAGTGGATGTATGAGAGAGAGATTAGGGAGAGGGGAGAGAGATCTCGAAGAGAGATTAGGGAGAGGAGAGAGAGGGAGGGAGTGATTACGTGCGTGCGTATCTTATTTCGATTTAGTAGAAATCGGAGCTGTCAGTTTTTCATTGGAAGGTGGAATCAGTGCAAGACTGGACTGAAGCATGTTACATTAGACCAAAGCAAATTGCCGTAATCCAACTGCGGAGTGTGCGTCCGGGCATAGGCATCATACTCTGTCAAATGCGGTAGTAGCTCCGGTCTGGTCACCGAGTACTCGCCGGTTGCCATTTTCGTCTCCCTCCTTGCTCTCCATTTGTCTCCGTTGCCTCTCTGTAGATCCAAATCCCCTTTTTCCATCGTCACAAACTGCCTCAGAGCACGATACTCGTGGATCCATCAAGTTCTAGATCGCATTTCTTAAGGCTTGTTTCTCTAGGTTTTTTGATCTCTCTTTGAAGTTTTTGATGCTCTAAGTCTAAATGCTTCTAAGATCTTGAATATGGATTCGCAGCCTTCCCAATCGGGAAGGTCCCCGCCATCTGAAGAATCTCCCACCCTTGCCAGTAACGTCGTCTCCTCCTTGACGAAATCGAATTCAGATGCTAGTAGCCAGAGCTTGTCATCCATCCTCAACAACCCTCACGTGGGCAAATCAGATTGGTGGTGGTCCTCCTCTTCCTCCACCAACGTCGCCCCTCCCGAGTTCGCGCCCTTAATCTCCTCATCCGACGTTTCACGATCCGATTTCCAGAGCTATTTGGCTTTGATTTCGGAGTCATATCACCGATTCGAGGACATCCTAAACCACGCGAGCAAAGAGAATGTGGATTTGGAGAACATCGGCGGCCAAGGCGAAGCGCTCGTCGCGTGCCTTCGAGAAGTTCCGGCTCTGTTCTTCAAGGAGGATTTCGCGTTGGAGGACGGGGCCACGTTCCGCGCGGCGTGTCCGTTTTCAAACGTGACGGAGAACTTGGTGCTGCAGGAGAAGCTGTCGCACTACCTGGACGTGGTGGAGTTGCACCTAGTGAAGGAGATCTCTCTGCGGTCCAATTCCTTCTTTGAGGCGCAGGGGCAGCTGCAGGACTTGAATGTGAAGATCGTGGAAGGTTGTAGTCGGATTTTGGAGTTGAAGGAGACGATAAGGCTCTTGGATGTGGATTTGGTGGATTCCGCCAGACAGATTCAGGACTTGAATGCCACGAGGAGCAACTTGTTGGCTCTTCAGCAGAAATTAAGGCTTATATTATACGTCAACCAGGCTCTGTCGGCTCTTAAATTGGTACTAAGGGTTCTCTTTTTGCCACTTTTGAGTGAATTAAAATGCATAGCTTTCTTGTTTCCTTGCTTTCAGCTTTCATGGATGGACGTGTCTTGTTTTGCAACGTAGGTAGATAGAAATTTTCTTCTTGCTTCTTACTGAAGCTTTTGCTACTTGCCACCATGAAAGTAGGAGCTCAACACATAGAAGAGACCACTGGTCAAATTTTGTGCCGAATTCTGGTAAAACTGGCCGTTAAGGAGCAACCATGAATATATTATACCGTCTTAATCATGTCGGTGCCTAATGGTAGGCACCAACACAGCCTTTTATCTCTGCGAATGATTAGAAGCATAGTTTATTGTTGCTTATAAAAAAGCCAGCAGAATTTATGTTGAGAATGAGTTTCTCAATGAGCCACATCTAAAAACAGCACCATACGAAAACTGGTGACTCCTCGTTTCTATCTGGAAAATATTAGAACAATGTATTTTGAGTAGTTTAATGGTGCCCAGATTCAATTTCTTGAAATATGTTTTGTGGACCCTCAGTGCGTTTCTTTCCCTTGTTTTTACGCATTTTACAAAATGATAGGTAGTGCATTCATCTCCACCCACAATCCTCCTTAGAATTTAACCTACTGGCACTTCCTTATGGAGTTTTCGTGTATGAACAATGCATTTATTCCACAGATATTCCTATATGACATATGGTCTGATACTTACAATATATATACATGTGCGCACATACGTTGATGATGAAATTACCGTGCCATAGCTTGATTTCCCTTTACTTTATGCTTAAGATTCGTATCTTGACGAATCAGGTAAAGATTCTTTCATTTGAATAATAGGCAGTAGTTTTATTGAAGCTTGGGTTATGCCTACATTTCTATCAATATGATTTTATTTTACCTTCCAAAAAAAGTTTTATTGGTGCTTGTAAATATGCTATAAATGATATATTTTTCTGTCATACAGCTTGTTACATCTGCAGATTGTGCTGGAGCTTTGGACATCACTGATGATTTGCAGCATTTGCTGGTATGCTCTCAATTTTATGTAATGCTTTTTGTTTTTTTTTTGCCCCCTATATGGCATGTTCATTTTATGTAATTTCAATTGATGTCCATTCTGAAGGTTGTAGGTGTAATATTTTTTCTTGTTGTCCCTTGTTTATCATAATGTTAATGATAATTATGGTCGACTTTTCTACGTCCATTTGTTCTGTCATTCCAATTGCTGGGAGTCCCAATTAACATAAATAGACAGAGGAGGGTTTGTTACTAGTTCGTAAGGGCCAAGAATTGGACTTTTTACCCAATTGCATTGGACATATTGCTCTATTTTTAATTCATGCATGAAATCTATATTCCGTAACACTTTATTCCAAGTTTCTGCCATTAGCTGTATCAAGTTCTTCATTATCAGAAACATCTAAACCCTATGGACTCATTTTGAAGAAACATCATAACATCCTCAACAATGAGGATCATAAGATGGAGGGGTGGAAAGAAAAGGTTTTTTCTCAGTTTGGGTAGATAGCCTTAATCAAAACAAAGTGGCAATGAAGAACCCCAAAGCTCTGAATTGCTTGATACATGTAATAGCATAAATGTAATACTGCATATTGAGTATAAAAAGGTGGTGATTGGGATCATGCTTTTCTTGGGAAGGAGAAGTTCTTGCCTTTTATAAGGGTTTCAATGGGCTCCAATTGTAACATGACTAATCACTTTGGACTATGGGCCAAGATGTGTTTGAGGCCTTCTTTAGGTCGTTATAAAATATATTAGAGCCAACCCTAGCCAGAAGTATGGGACATGAGCCGTGCCACCTATGATGGAATGGCTTGATGAGGACGTAAGAGATTTTAGGAAAGATTGTAATATCCTGTATGTAATATCCCATATTGAGTCTAAGAAGGGAGTGAATAGGATTCTGACCAATCAAAAAAAAAAAAAAGAATAGGATTCCACATTGCTTTGGAAAAGAGAAGTTCTTACCTTTTTTTTTTATAGGTAGAAGCTCTTACTCTTTATATGGATTCCAAGGGACTCTAAGGCCTGATTTGGTTTCACAAATCTTTCAAAACCATCTCATCTCGTCTCATTTCATCTCAATATCCAAATACCATTCAAACACAAACATTTTTCAATTTCAATTTTTCAACTTTTTCATCTAATTATTACCTAATCATTACTAATTTTCTAAACTTTCAAACAAAATACAAAAAATAATTCAATTTTTTCAAATCTCAAAATAAAAATAATATTAAAAAATTATATTCGAACCCTCTTTTAACTTTATAATTTTGTATTTAACTTTTTATCTCTCATTTCCCAAAACGCCATAAAAATCTTAAATCGAACTATTTCATTATGATTCACAAATTTTCTCATTACTATTCATAGATTTTTCATCTCATCTGTGTAACAACACGAGGCATGATCGGTGCAAAACTGTAAGTGCACAGGATCGTAGTTTTATAGTAAAGTGATAAAAGAGTATCGTTCTCAGGGATTGGTATCTCACTTTGACAAGTACCGAAATTATACTAATTTTGACTTTATTTAGAAAAGTCACTAAGATTTTTGTAATTGCAATTTGAAATTAAATCAATTCAAAGAAGATATTCAAAGGAAAGGAGAGCTGTTGTTTAATGATCAAATCAATGAGAAAAAGAACTTATAGGAATCCGATTTCACCTAATTCCTCACTGTGCTTTTCTCATCTAACTAATTGAATTTAATTCTCTCTATTTGTTAGGAAAATCTCCAAACTCATCCAAAGGCCTCTTTCAATAGTCAATTTGAAATATTCTTGTTCATCATTTTACACAAGAGTATGTAAATTAATAAAGCAAGAAAGCATTAAGACCAACGATTTTAAGGCTACATAAGTTCATATAAGTCTTTTGATCTCTATAATTACCTATGCTGAAATATCCAAGTTCTATTCTATAATTCCCTCTTTCGATAGCAAAGCACGAGATCAAAATCATCTAATTAATGGCCAGTCAATTAGAAGCAATAAGTTAAGAATAAATCAGACAAACATAGAAGAAAATTACTTCAAATTAGCATAGAAAAGCAAGCATAGTTTGAAATTAGATTACATCATTTTCCTAGAATAAAGAAAATTTAGTTCATGCTAAAAGTTAAATTCAACATCAACGAATTCACCATAATTCTTCTAAGTAAAGAAAATCCAAAAGGTCTCAGGCGCTGTCAAATTTTTTTACTTTGGCATTGGTCTCTGCTCAACGTCGTAGGTGAGTCCCTTCTTCAATTCTTCTCCAAAATTTCTTTCTTTTCTCACTTCTCTGATCGGCCGCGTCCCCGGTGTTCTCTTTTCTCACTTTCCTTATTTTTTTCTTCGATCCTTGGTTCCGCGTCGTACGGGGATAGTTGGTAGAATAAGTCCAAGTCCATTCCTAGCAATTAGCATCACGTCTCTTCTATTTTTGAATTTGATGAATATCTTTTTTTAGATTCAAATCACTTCTCTCTGCCAACGTCTCTTCCTTTTGAATTTGAGAATCTTCATCTTTCTTTAGCATCTTCAAAAATTTAACTTGATCTTTATTCCCAAATAGCACTGGTGATCAACTCTTATATTCGAATAAATCTTCATTTAAATTTGAGAGTGCTTAGACGATAGGCTTCTAAAATTTGGATCTTCTTTTTCTTCAAATCTGAAATAAATTTAAATGATGACAATGCAGCCTAAAATCAACAAAAATAAATAAAATTAGATTAAAGTTTAAAGTTAAGAAGTGATAAAATATAGGAAATTATGCAAGTCATCAAGGCCTAATTGTAACATTTTTTTATGGGTAAAAATAATGACTTCAATTGTAACATTGACTATGAGCTTTGTTTATTTACTTGATCAAATAAAATCTTATTTTACCTATACAAAAATTGTAACATTGACTAATCCTTTTGAAATATAGGTCAAGATGTGGCTTAGGTCTCTCTCTCTCTCTCTCTGTTTTTTTTTTCTCTCTCCAGATAATTAGATGTGGCTTAGGTTTTACTTAGGTCGTTACAAGATACTTGGAATAAAGTGAAATGGAATATGGATTTCATGCATGAATTAAAAATAGAGAATAGGATGATTTGAGGGCTGAAAATTAATTCTGAAGAGGATTTGACTACCTGCTATAATGTACTTTTAGAAACATTTGTGGGAATAGCATAGAAATTGTTGGAGCATAGTCAGTGTGTATGTTAACACCCCCTTTCACTAGCGCTAGAGATGCTTTCAACATGAACATAAATATTCCCAATGCTATAATAGGCATCATAACTTAAACTCTCTCCAATAATTAGATAATGTGGAAATCTATGTCATGGTCTAGATGTGCCGTGCCTAGCCTAGCCTGCAGACCCATTGTCGTTGTCCTTAGTACTTGAGATATTTAGAACATCAACACAAAGAGTCAAATACTCGGTAAGCAAATAGATCATATAGTAAAGAATATGATAAATAAGTCTTCAAATTTTAAATAACATGCAGCATAATTCATACACATCACATGATATCCTTTAATCTCTCGGAGGCAAACATACAATTTTGCCTTGTGTATGGATTTTAAAGATTACGGTTTTGGACCCGAGACCTCATGTGGAACCTAGTCAAAGAAGATGGACATCACTTGATATACAGGGTGCACTCGAGTGTGTCATACTTGGCATTGCCATTTGCCCCTCATCCTCTACTTTCAACAGTCACTTTACTTTTTCTTTTCTTTCCCCCTTTTTCCTTCTTTCACTCATTATTTAATGTAGATTTTTATTAGAGATACATGACATCACATGGTGGAAGCATACATATAATTCATTTACATTCACATCTTTACATCATATTAATTAACACACATTGTTAGAAAGAAATATCTCAATTATATTGAAGCGTAAAGGCATGATTAGTGGTACTTAGGCGTATTCTATGTATACTTCTTGTGTACTTTAGCTATGCATTTTTCCATTAACCCCTATGGGATGGCTCAAGTGGTAAAGGCCTTGGTCTTGGTGATACGCTCCCTCCGAGGTCCAAGGTTTGAATCCCACTGGGTGCAAGCAATCTCTAGGGGCTGTCGGATTGGAGGATTTTTTCTTTGAATTACCCAATGTGCACTTGTGGGAAACTTCTTGCCAATGGCTTGTGCACCCCCGGGATTAGTTGGGACGCTATTTCCGTACGCTCGGTGTCAATAAAAAAAAGGCACGATTATATTTACTTACCTCTTGTTAGCTTCACAAAACCCAATTTACAAAATATTATGTTAATACCTATTTCTATCATTCATGCTTCCCTATTGTCAAATCTTTCTAAAAATTGCTTTTTATATTAAGGGGCAGAACTGATTTTTCCTCTTCAAGACACTTTTTTTTAAAGCTTTTCCAATATGTTTTTTCTTTCTAGGCTGTGCATTTGAGATTGTCAACATTTTATCTAAAGTCTGGGCCTTGGTTCACTCCCTACCAGCCTGTATTATTGCTTAATACAGGTATGTGGGGGATGTGGTGTTCAAATGAACACCAACTACCCCACATAACCCCATATTTGAACAAATGTAGAAAATAGTTGGCCTGTGGGCCTAATTTCAAAAGCGCACTCTGGATTTTGGAGCTTTAGGGCTCAGGGGTAACAATATATATTTCAATTGGCAAGGGTTATTTTCTATTGAATTATGTCTGTGGACTTGAATCTTTCACAAGATTTTAACTTCCTAGATCATGAATTAATTCTTTTTTTATGGTCTCAAGTTGTGGCTATGATGGAGGATCGTAATGCCGTGTTTTTATGGAGCTGTCTACAATATGTTTAAGTAAATGAGATACAGTTAAGTTTTTTTGGCCCTAGAGTTCTTAGGGTGGAAGGGTAGATATATCATTCATGGTTCAAATTGAGGTGGAAAAATTAGTATTGGCAACAATGCCACTGGAGTTAAATGGCTATGTTGGAGGAATGTCTAGAGTTGGGGAAGATTGAAGTTGAAGAGCTGGGGGTTGAATTTGACTTTGATATCTATGCGTACTTTGCGTCTAATTTTTATTTGTACCTATTTCCCAATTAATAGTGACCACATTGCAACTTGAAAGAAACAAGAGCATTTAGAGGCATAAAAAAAAGAGAACAAGTTACATCCCTATTTCCTCCTGTTGCATTTTAATTTAGGTGGCTTTATTTAGGTTAAGTTTGAGTTCTTTTAATCTTATTTTAGAATCTCTTATACAACTGTTCTTCCCCCACAATTGCTTTTAAGTGTCACTTGCTCTTTATAGTTAAAAATAAATACCTTTTGTCACATTGCTAGAAAGGAGACGAGAATCTATTGGACCACCACTCAGGTTTCTTATTGATTTTCTTTATGTTTGATAGGATGGGGATGAGCTTACAGGTTTACACTGCTTTCGTCACCTACGAGATAATGTAGCAGCTTCAATAGAGTCTATAAACAGGTACATTTTTGTAAAAATGGTAGCACTTGTTGAAGAAACATGTGCCCGCGCCTCTTTGCATTTGTTTTGGAGTTCCTCATTAACTCTTTGCTTCTCTCTGTTGTTTCTGAGCGCTAGGGGGGTTTAATCATTCTCACTAGTTGTAAGACCATACTGCATTTTCTTCAAGGACTTCTATTATTATTATTATTATTATTATTTTCTTTTCTTTCCACATTTCTTTTGGGGGATGTGAGTTAAAAATGTCTCATGGTGTCCTTTCCTAGTGGGTGTGATTAAACAGAGAAGGTTAGAAATAAAATTAGAGATTTGCACTTTAGAATCTGAAGATTGTAGCATGACAAGTGTGCAGGTGATTATACGAAGTATGGTGGAAATAAATTGGTGGCTTGCTCATTTACAGTTATCCTGGATTGATTAAAGAGGGGAAAGTAAAATAGTTTATTTGCCATAAAAGCAGAGTTGAATTAAATGGACTTCCACTTGTGGAGTGTGATGTAATCTCCAAAATTACAGTGAAAGTAATTGATATATCTACGCTATATAAAATGGGAGCCACGCCCTTGTGGTACATTTTGTTTGGTATTTAGAAACTGTTTCTCTCTATCAAACATCCAATTGATGGACTTGCTCTGGCTATAAAACTTGTTTGGACTTTGAATCTTTGCCAATTTTCTTTTCTCGTTCTCACTTCTCTTGCCAAACATGGTTGGATTGTTTTCTTCTCTCCTTCAAAATTACTCTGCATCTCTGGTTTCCTTGGGTATCAGAAATGACAACTAGGCCTATATTTTTTTTAATCGACTCCTTTCCTTGGCCTGCGATAAACCACAAACAACAATGGTCATAATGGATCCTCTATCCAATGTAGCATTCATCATCCTACTTACTGCTGGAAAGAAAGTCATAGTGAAACTTAGGAACCAGCGTCTTGTCACCATTCACCTCACTGGCCACCACATCTTATTTTTTATTAACTCCTTTCCAACTGATCTCTTATCTGCATCAATAAATGGGAATGGAAGGCCATCCAATTTTGGTCACCATGTAAATTGTTCAGTATACAGGCTCTTGTAGAATTATATCATGTTCTCCCTTATCTTTGTAGATTCAAAAACTATAGACCCTTAATAACTAAAGAATCCACTAAATCATTTCTGTGATGAGAATTTGCCGCCTAGGGAAAAAATTTAGTGTTTTTATCCCTCTCTGAACCATGAGACCCTTGACTTCTGCCTCTAACCCACTTCAAAGAAGATAGACCTTTCCAACTCCTTAGGACTGATATTTGTTTGGCAGATATATGGTGTTAAATTTGGGCCAAATTGGATTATGACTGCTCATTGCAACATCTGGGTTGAGTTCAGTAACTGTGCTTACGCAGATATTAGTCTTTGGTTGAACTTAGGTTGAGATTTTATATATGAAATTTGGGCTTGGGCTCACCTCAAAGTGGCCTAGGTCCTATTGGTTGTTGCTTTGCTATTCTTTGCTGCCCTTTTGGTAGACAGACTTGATCAATTCTAATGATCTTGTCTTGTTTAGGTTTTTAAACGTCTGTTTATTACTTACTTAAAAAAAAAAAAAAAGCCTCGGTTATGTGAGATTTGACTTAAATTTCTTTCTTCTATCCTTGTCCTTTCTTACTAGTCACTTGTCTCTCTTGAATCCTTAATAATACAACATATTTAAGCATGTTCTTCTCATGCATGTAAAGCGAATCTTTCCAAAAACCATGTTTAAGCATATTCCCTTTTCCATTTCTTTTCCTCTAGCTCTTTTCTTATGTACTTTTGCTTGTCTTGTTTTCTAACAAAGAAAAATGTATAACAATAGGTAGTCCTTGACATTATAGGCATTGTAGCTTATCAGCCAAATATGAATGGCTATATCTGTAGACTTTTTTTTATAAGGTCTTTGGACTTCTTTAACCAACAATATTTATTCACTCTCTGTCTCTTGCCCAACCCCTTGTTTATGTGAGCGGGTGTTTATGTATGCAATTAAAAAAGGGCGTTTAGTAATTTTCTTTATTTTTTGGTAGTTATAACTACAACATCATGCTTTCGCATTAAGTCCATGTTTTTATGATGGTAGGTCGCAATTGTTCCTTGACTATTCTCGATTTTTTGGATTCACCACATTCTTAATTGTAACGTTAGAACTCTAGTGTGCATAGTGTACTTAAATTATTCCTGTTATTTTTATTGCTCAATTGAATGCATATATACTTGTCAAAAGAATATCTCAGCTCGAGTAAAAAGTATTGATTCGTTTTTAGTGGACGGATCTAGGGCTAGTGTTAATTAATAAGAGCACGTGGCGACGAACCATGGTTTCGGGGGTTCAAATCTATTCTCGCTTGCAACCGGCCAAAAAGTGAAGGGCCTTTCCCCCTGGGGGTAGGAAAATATGATCAGGGACAGCAGACCCAATGTATTTTGTTTTTAACACTTGCCCAATTATAGGAAATTGGCTCTATATTTGGTATTATCTTTGTTTCTTGTGATGCTTATGAATTTGTCGATGATGGCTTGTCAAGGATCATCATCCTATCTAGCATCTTTTAGTTGTTAAAGAGGTGCAAGTCCATAAAGATGGGATATATGAAAATGGTTCTTATTGAACAAAGATTTTGAGCTCCCTGTTGAAGGTGGTTGATCAGTGCATATTGTAGAGAGAGGTAGAAAGGTGGTGAAAGAGTTAGTCCTGGGAAACTCAGCTATGAAATGGCTCATGCAGTGGTTGGAGGAATGTGCTCGACATAGTTTTAAATTCCGTTCCGTTCCGGTTGTTCCAACTGGAATTTTTTGTTTCGGTGTAGTATCCGATATACTATACCTCATTTCGTTTCGCTCCAAATTCTGGCCCGTTCCGGCCATTCTAGTCAAATTCCGGCCATTCTGGCTAGAATTGGCATTTCGGTCCCTCTCCGTTTCAGACTGTTTTTGTAATTTTCTTGTGCTTGAATGACATTTTTGTAAATTTTAAATCCAGATGGTATTTAATTAATTCTAGAATATAAAATGTATTTATATAATTTTAATTTTTTTGAGACTTTAAATATGTCTCCTGATTCTCTCTTTTTTTAAATATGATTATTTTTAATAATTTCTCTTTTCTTTATTTTTTTTTCTTTGTTTTTGTGTCTCGACTCAAGTTTGTGATTTTTTCAACGTATATTCATTTTATAAATTTTCAATTCTTCCATATATACACATATACATGATACACTCTTACATATATATATATTTATTCTATTAGTTGTTAGTTTATATATACATATATATATATATATATAATATAATTAATCCCAAAACGGTGCACTGGAATACACCGGTGCCGAAATATTCCGTTCCAATACTTAAACCGGAGTGATCACTGGAACAGAATTTAAAACATTACTGCTTGATCAAATGGAAAAAAATGAATTTTTCAAAACTTACCCTATCGGCATCAATGTGTTTATTGCACAATGATGATCTAATGATTATGGAAGGTTCCTGACTATAGTTGAATACAGATGGGGTGGAAGAAGAAGCCTCATCATAATCCCTGAAGTAGTGGAAGGGAAGGGTTGGAGAAAAATGGCTATGGAGCTTCATGAGGTACATGACATTGTGGGAAAAACTGGGATAAAGGAATTGGAAGGGGTTGGAACTATCAAACAAAAAAATTCAGCGGAAGGCTTAGTCGAGACGTACATGGAGGCTGTCCTGACTCCATGCCTTGTTTCTACCATTGAAGAAGTCCATTGCATGCTAGAGAAAGCACCGAGAAGAAATGGGCAGTTGTTTAAGAGCTTTAAGATAAATATGGGCATTTCGAAGCAGCAAGGTGTTACAGTTAAAGAGACGTGTTAGACATGGTAGTCTGATGTGCTGCCAGCCAACAAAACTTAGGCAAGAAGGGAGGGGGCGCTCTGCTCAATGTCACGGTGCAGAGTAGATGACTTTAGATAGCCTATAAAAGAAGATGATGGATTTGAGGGAGATGGTCAGTGGCTTTATTCGGATGGTAAACAAGGGTATGGGGCTGGGCTTGGTATTTGAAAGTTATGGGCTGTGGATGGGGCTCGGGAGCAAATGAAAGAAGGAATTATGGGCCTCGGATCTCACAGGCTGAAAAAAGTAAGATGAAAGCCCATTTGGTTTTAGGCCATCCAACCCAGTGTTGGAGGGTAAAAAAAAAAAAAAACCTTGTTCAATTCCTTCAAAGTCAGGTCTTCCTCCAAAATCACAAAATTGACATTGAAGCCAATGAATCATCGGACGAGGATGGCACAAAAAGGATCGACAAAGGAGGGCAATTTGGTGGGTGACATCCTGGCCTATACATAGTGGTGGCGATGGCACCGGCGATAATCGAGGAAGTTGTACTTGTTTCCGAGGTATAAATTGTAGATGAAATCAAGGCCAATGACGATGAGAACTCACTTGTGTCAACAGAATTGGTCGAAACTTCCATTAGAAGAAGGCCTGAGGTCGGGTAAGGCTTCTAATGAAGGTGGGGATTGTGACGTGGTCATAGCAGGGGTCGAAACTTCCCTAGGTGTATTGGTTATGTATGATTTTGATGGGGGCTAAGAAGGAGCTCTAGCAAGTGTTGAGTCTTGAGCTGGAGAAGGAAGATGGTCCATTATTACTTTAGTCGAGTCCCATGGACGAGCAATTCTTGGAGGCACCTACCCCTTTGAATTTCTTACACCCCAGTGATAGCCAGACTTCGAAATGGGTCCTCCACAAAGTAAAGGAGATTCAACACTATGCCAGGATTGTATGTAGCTGTTTCAAAGACCATTTGTAACCACATTATCCGAATCTTATTCAAAAGCAACTTCCCAGATTTTGTTCAGAACATTTTCCCATCCTTCTTGATTGTGGAGGTGTACATGAAGGCCCAAGGTACTTCTTCAAATTTGAGAATCGATGGTTGAAATTAGAGGGCTTCATTGATAGAGTCAAACAATGGTGGTCTTTTGATCAATTCCAAGGAAATCCAAGTTACATCGTGGCTTGCAAACTGAAGGCACTGAAGAAAGACATGAAGAGCTGGAATGAACAGGTGCTTGGCAATGTGGAAGACCAGAAGAACTCACTCTTGGAGGAACTTAAGGGATTGGAGGGTGTGGTGGAGGAAAGGGAACTGATAGAAGTGGAAAGGGAAGCATCTATGGAACTTCAAAGGGTTTCTCTTTTGGAAGAGATATCTTGGATACAAAAATCTAAAGCCTTATGGTTGAAGGAGGGGGATAAATGTACCAAGTTTTTCCACCGAGTGGCTAATTCGCATAGGAGGAACAACCGAGATTGCGGATCTCTAACCAACCTAAGATCACGGATCACAAATCACATTGTCAACTACTATGAAGATTTGCTTTTAGAACAATTTTCTTGGCAACCAAACCTAGATGGAATTACTTTTGATGCTGTCAACTCACAAGAAGTAGGATGGCTTGAAAGGTCTTTTGAAGAGATGGAGGTTTGAGAAGTGTTAAAAAGTATGGCGGGTGATAAAGCCCCAAGTCTAGATGGCTTCTCTATGGCGTTCTTTTTCAGACTTTTGGGGAAATGAACAAGGGTGATATCATGGGGGTTTTTGAAGAATTCCATGAAAATGGAAGGTTCGAAAAAAGCCTCAATGCAACCTTCATTGCTCTCATTCCAAAAAAACCGAGTGTGGTTGAGGTTAATGATTATCGCCCCATTAGCTTGGTGAGTGGGATGTACAAAATCATCTCAAAAGTCTTGGCGAATAGGTTAAGCATGGTGATGGAGAAGTTAATATCAAAGCCCCAAAATGCCTTTGTAAAGGGGAGGCAAATACTTGATTCGTTGCTTATTGCCAATGAATGCTTGGATAGTAGACTCAAGTCGGGGAGTCAGGGCTTCTTTGGGGTGAAACGATGCTCATGGATCAAACATTGCATCTCAGTTGCAAGTTTCTTTGTCCCTATTACTATTTGGTTTCATAATGGAAGCATTTAGCAAAATGATCTTACGTGTTATGGAGGGTGGTTTCTTATTCGGCGTCTCAATAGGGGAGGCAAATAGTGGTCTCTCAATATATCTCATTTCTTTTTCGCCAAAAATACCCTAATATTTTGTGAGGCCAACCATGACCGTATTCGAGTCTTAGGCTTCGTATATTTTCGCAGATGAAATGAGATGAGTTGAGATAAAAGTTGAATGTAATATAAAATGTTGTTAAAATATATTTTTTTAATATTATTTTTGTTTTAGGAGTTGAAAAAGTTGAATTGCTTATTTTATTTTGTGTGAGAATTTGAAAAAGTTGTAATGATTAGATGAGATGAGATGAAAATGGTTGTGCAAACAAACGAGGCCTTAAGGGCTCTTTTTCTATGCTTCAAAGCTGATTCAATTGAAGGTGAACTTGGCCAAATTAGATGTAGTTTTGGTGGGGCATGTTCATAATGTGGAAAGTATGGCTTTCATCTAGGGATCCAAGATATCTCAGTTGCCAATGAAATATCTTGGCCTCCCATTGGGTGTTCCATACAAATTGATATCAATTTGGAATGATGTGTTAGAAAAAATGCAGCAGAAACTTGCTAGTTGGAGGATGATGTACTTTTCTGAAGGTGGTAGAGTCACACTTATTAAAAGTACCCTCTCCACTTTACCAATCTTTTTGCTATCAATATTTCCGCTTCCCTCCTAGGTGGCTCACCATATGGAGAAACTTTAGTGAGATTTCCTATTTGGGGGGGGGGGGGGGGAATGAATGATGGATGGACAAGATTTGTACACCATTTTCTTGTGGAGGGTTGGGACTTAGAAAGTTGATTATTTTCAATAAAGACTTAGTTGGGAAATAGTTGTGGAGGTTCCACCAAGAAAGAGATGCTTATGGAGGATTGTGGTTGATGCTAAATTTGGGAGCACTTGGGGAGGCTGGATTTCTAATGAAGTGCGTGGATCGTATGGTGTGGGAGTATGGAAATTTATAAGGGCTGGGAGGATTTCATTCATAATTTCAGATTTGTGGTGGGCACGGTACTAGTGTCAGCTTTTGGGTTGATGTTTGGTGCGGAGACATTGCTTTAAAGGAGGTTTATCCTTCTCTCTTCAGAATTGCATTGCATAAGGAAGCTTCTGTTGCTGATTATATGATTTCCTTGAATGGCCTGCTGCAGTGGAATGTATCATTTATAAGAGCAGTTCAAGACTGGGAAGTGAGACATTTCTGATTTTTACAGCACTTTGTATGCTTTGAATTTGGACTGTGGTGTGGAGGACAAACTGCTTGGGATGCATCCAGGGAATAATAATTTCACAGTTAGATCCTTATATAATGTTATGTTTTCTTATCCTTCCATTGTCTTCCCTTGGAAGCGCATTTGGAAAAGCAAAGTGCCTCTAAAAGTTGCTTTTTTTGGTTGGCTGGCCTCTCATGGGAAAATTCTGACCATAGACAAGTTGAGGAAGTGTTGTTTTTTCATAATGGATTAGTGCTTTTTGTGTAAACGAAATGGCGAATCGATGGACCATTTTCTTCTCCACTATGATGTGGCAAGGGCTCCATGGGATAAAATTTTTATAAGGCTGGACATTGCTTGGGTGATGCCTAAGAGAGTGGTGGATCTTTGGCTTGTTGGAGTGGAATACGAGAAAATCGCCAAATAACAGTTGTTTGGAAGATGGTGCCTCTGTCTTATGTGGTGTATATGGAATGAGAGGAATGGAAGATGTTTTGAAAATAGAGAATGATCATTGGGGGGGATTAGAGACTTATTTTTACAATCTTTGTTACTTTGGGCTAAGGCTATTGTATTTGAGGGGGATAGTTTTAATGACTTGTATGTTTCTTTTTTTGTCTATAGGTTGTAATTAGGTATTTCTCTCTTGTATACTACCTGTGTACTTGGGCCATGCCTAATTATGATGATCAATAAATTTTATTAATTATCAAAAAAAATTCATTTGGTAAAATGGGCCATGTTCCCCAATTTCATAAGAAGGTCTGGATATCCGAAATTTGAAAATTTTTAACAAGGCTTTGCTGGACAAATGGCTATGGAGATATCACCAAGAATGGGGGAGCCTCGTGGAGAACCGTCATAGATTCAAAGTACGGTAGAGCATGGGGTGGTTGGTGCTTGAACAAGGTGAGTGGACCATATGGGGTGGGGCTTTGGAAACACATTAGAAGAGAATGGACTACATACTTTAGTTATACCTGCTTTGAGATGGGTGATGGGTTTAGAATCAAATTCTGGCTTGACGTATGGTGTGGCGAAAGGGCACTCAAGGAAGCTTATCTAGAATTCTATGGCATAGCAAGAATGAAGGAAGCCTTGATTGCAGGCCTTCTAGATCAATCCAACGACACTCAATGGAATGCCACATTTTTTAGAGCCACCCAAAATTGGGAAGTCGATGCTTTCTCCAACTTCTATAACCTAGTATACTCTATTCCTATGAGGGGGGAGTTGGAGATAAATTTTTTTGATGCCCCTCAGTGAAAGAAAAATTCACTGTCCATTCCTACCAATCCATGAATACACAAAATGCAAATTTATCTCATGGAAGAGTATTTGGAAGACAGAGGCCCCTTTAAAGGCAACCTTTTTTATATGGACGTCTTCTTTGGGGAAGATCTTCACAATAGACAACTTAAGGAAACGCCGAATCATAGTATTGGATTGGTGTTGTTTGTGCAAAAGGAGTGGGGGTTAGTTGCTAATCTACTAATACTTTGTGAGACTGCCCCAATGTTGTGGAATGACATCTTTGCTAGGGTAGGTGTAGCTTGGGTGATGCCAAGAAGGGTGATCGATTTCTTAGCTTCATGGAGAGTCCTTCAAGGCACTTTTCAGATTGCCGCAATTTGGAAGATGGCTCCGATTTGCCTATGGTGGTGTCTTTCGAGGGAGATGAACGAGAGAAATGAAGATCATGAGTGGTTAATGGATGAGATTAGAACTTTCTTTTTTAATACCTTGTGCCATTGGTTGATTGTAATTGATTTTAATGGCATTAACTCTCATGAATTTCTTGTATCAGTGGAACATCACGCCTAGGCGTTGCTCTTGTATATCTCCCGTGTACTTGGGCTCTTGCCTATCCTTATGATCAATACAACCTTTTTTACCGATAAAGAAAAAGTATCTTTGTTTATTGATTAGTCGAGAATTTACCGACAACAGCCATTGGTACCCAAAAATTGGGTCAATCCCATGGAATTAAGTTTTAAGACCATGATTGTTCCTCTATGTTGTATTCTGCAACTATTTTCCCCATTTTCCTGCTTTTTTAGGCTATGTTTGTTTCCACATAAATGAGGAAAATAAGAAATTTTCGATCAAAGTAGGCAGAGCTGTGGCAGGCAGGAGGTTGCATAGGCAGTGTGATGGTGGGCAGTAAGGGGGTAGTGTAGGCGGAGTGGTGGAGCTAGCTGGAGAGTGAGGTGGTTGCATTGCTCTATAGTGGTTGACAAATCTGCTTGTTGGATTTGGAAATGAGGAAAGGGGAGAGAGTGGTCCAAAAAATGTTTATAGCTCTCGAGAGGGTATTTTGATGCCCCAAAGGCTATTTCTCTTGTTGACCTACCTAACATTTTCCGTTGACTCCATTTCCACTCCTAACAAACACACGAAAAGCTGAAAACGTTTTACTGAAAACCTTTTCAGCCAAAACAAGGAGACTTAATTGACTTTTCTTTACTTTTTTTGGTTATACAAAGAAGGCAGGTTTTGGGATTTATGTCATCACCACATGGGCATTTTCAAATTAATAATTTGGTATGCTTGCAACAGTTATGTGCTGATTCGGGTGTTATGACCCATAATGGTTTATATCATGTTCCAATCAAATTTTTTTATAATCAAAATTTTGGTTTGTAGTGGTGGTGTTAGGTAAAGTTACCTTCTGCATGCCATAATTTCATGAAATACCCATTTCTCTATTTGTTGGGTTTTTAATTGAAGCGCTCCTTATAGTTTATAGTTATCATTAACTGGCTCTTTGTCATTACCCAGTTTTGCGAACTTTAGGTTCAATGGAGTCATACTGATGAGCCAGTAGTAACTGATTACATTTATTTTTGTAGCATTCTTTCAGCAGAATTTATGCGCGCTTCAATACATGATGCTGGAGATTCAGACGTTGTAATTTTGTCCCAAGTGAAAGCAAGGGCTTCCATTCCAGCAAATGGAAAAGATGATGATGATGTAAGCTTAGTGACTTCATTTTTTGCCTGCCCTTGAGATTGAATGCTCTGGTTTCTCTAATTGGCTTGTTTAAAAATACTTTTTCGTCCATGCGAGAAATTATAATTTTCTGCACTATGGTGCTTTGTACGAAACGGAGGAAACATGTCTTTTGATTGCATGTCAGCCAACTTGATCTGTTGGTACCTGAAGAGTAATTCTATATACAACCGTGAAGTGCGTAAACGCCACATAATCGCTTTGAGAAAGAGTGAGGTCTACTATTAAAAAATTAATTTTTTTTCATGTGGGTCCCATGTTTTATTCACTTTTTTCAAAGCGATTATGCGATGGTTGCACAATTTACGGTTGCAAATATCTTTTCTAAGTACCTGAAGCAGTCATATTTTAGGACGGCAACCAGTTTTAAAGACCTTAATATTTTGTTCTGACATTCTGACTATTTCTCCTAGCTACAATATTTTTCTAATCAACAGTTTTATTTTTGGCATATTACATATTAAAAAAAGTTTATTTTTGGCATATCTCCAATTGGTTTTATTCATCTTTTATGTTCTCCTATAGCCTCTGCCCTTCCATTAATATTCCCCCATTCCGGGTAAACATAAATTTGTTTCATGTAGTGTTATTGGCACAATTGCAGAATAAAATATACTGGGCTTTTGTGGGGGGCCTGAATACATGATTACTTTTACTGGTTTGGTTTAGCACCCAAATCATGGCACTTCTTCTCCTGGTTTTGACATGTATGGATTCGGATGTTCTAGAATTTTCATTCACTGTTTCCTTATCTATATGGTTGCTTTTATATCAAATTTGTTGTGAATTTATTTTTGTAAGTTAGAAGAAAAAAGTTTGTACTTGCTTTCCTTATAAGTAATTTTATTTAGAATCTCATCATGTGACTTTCAGGATTAATTTTGGATGCACTCTGTGAACTGATAACTAAATTGACATGTCAGCAGGTTAAGTTGGATGAAGAAGAGACCACTAATTTTCAGGATCGTCTTCTTCCCATCATAATTGGATTGCTCAGAACTGTGAGTAATCGTCTGTAGTTGTCCTGAGATTGTGTTTAGACCGTTGACCATATTACTTATCCTTTTTTCTGTGCATATACCATGTACCTTGTTTTTTATAATAAATTAAAATTTTCTCTTAAGCTGTGAATTTGGTAATAGTTATGCTGTCTGACTCTTAAACATTCCTGTTACTCACGTGTAAGAGTCACTGCATTGTCAAGAAAGCAGAAAGTGTATGAGTGACCAATACTTTTCACGTAGCAGAGAAAATTCCATGAGTCCTGTAATTAAGTTCATGCTCCCCAGATGGCGATGCTGGCTGTTATTAAGCCTACAAAAATTGTTTAATTTTCAACATGCCATATTCTTTAATAATAGTTTTTCTATTTCTATCCTTAATGATGTGATCACGGGTGTCGTTACTTTACCCTTGAAGGACGTAAGTAATATGTTAAGAGTTCGCTTGTAAAATTAGAAAATGAGAATTTTGGATTTTTATTTTTGATATTATGCATACAAGATGAAGAATGTAGATGCAAGAGAGGTTTGAAATGTTAAACATATTTTAGAATTGCAAATGTTTGCGGACTCTTAATTGAATTTAATGTGTGAATAGAAGCTTTTTAGGTTATTCAAAGTTTCTGACTAATGTTTGTGAAGTTGGTTATATGCAAGAGAGCCTCAATGATTTCCAGTTGAGGCTCTGGATATTACAAAATTAGCATTGTGTATCTTGTCTGTTGCTATTGAAGATTGCAAATATCTCTATATATTTTATCTATGTGACTTAGGAGTCAACACTTAAATTTTGTATTTGTTTCAAACATGTTAGAGGAATATGGTACACAAATTATATAAAAAAGGTGAAAAAACAATGAGTTTTTGGAAAAGAAGAAAGGTGAGAAGACACAAGTTTTGTTAAAAACAATAATATATTCAGCGCAATCTTTGAGATTTTCTGCAATCATGACTTCTGTATTATGATAAATGAATGAAGTGGAGCGTGCAACGGGGGAAATCTGGAACTTTTTTGTATTCTCTCTTTTCCAATGGTTTTCTGCTATTGTATTGAAGGGAGGGAATGTTCATGAGTTTTTATCTTCTTTCTAGCCTACTAGAATGTAATTAGGTGTCTCACTTTGTATACTTCCTGTATACTCGGGCATTGCCTAATTTCATTCACATCAATAAAAATTATTACTTATATAAAAAAAAATTGATAAATGAATGAAGTTAAGCACGCTGGTAAAAAGTTTGGTTTAATGGATGGTCTCGCTTAAATTATTTTGCAGAATTGTCTTGACATGCTAGGTTTGATGTATTCAGTTTATCATTTTGATCCAAACACCATTTGCTGGTCTATGCTTATGACCTGTGGTTCTAGGTGCTTTAAATGTAATCTTTTTACTGTCAATGCTGTTGATGGCATTGTTTACTCATAAAAAAAATGTTGTTGATGGAATTGTTATTAAAAACATTTACCCTGATCCACTGAACACTAATATTTATGCTGTTTTTCTGGTATTTTATTTAATTTACGTGTGGAAGTCAGACCTGGATTCAATTAGGGTAAACATCTCATGATATGGTGATCAATAACAGGCAAAGCTCCCTTCTGTGTTGAGGATCTACCGAGACACGCTTACTGCTGATATGAAAATTGCTATTAAGACTGCAGTTGCAGAGCTGCTTCCCATCCTCCTCCTCCGGCCATTGGAGTCCGATTTCACCACTGGAGAACGAACAGCTGATTCTGATGGTGAGAAGTTTATTGCCACTCTTTTATACAGATACAATAGATTCTTTTGTGCTTGTGATCTGTTTGTTTCAGCCTTCATTGTGTGGTGACTCAGGTGGAGGTGCATCGCTTGCAAGCAAGTTGAGGAGTCTATCATCTGAAAGCTTTGTTCAACTTTTGAGTGCTATTTTCAAGATTGTACGGGTAATGTGTATTTGACTATACTTGGGTACTTTATATTCATTGAAGTTTAATTTTTGCTTTACTGAAACGAAATTAAAATGTTGAATGTTTCAGTTATAAAGGGCTTATTTCATAAGTTCTTGCTCTAGACCGAGACAAGAAATCCAACCCACAAGCTTGCTACTTCTAATTATTTGTGTAATAATCTGGATTGAAAATATGTGAATGGTGAGGTCCCACATTTCCTTGGATGGAAAAGTTCTTACAGTATATATGAGGATTCTAAGGGTGCCAATTGTAATCTCGATTAGTCCTTTCGGAGTATATGTCCAAATGTGGCTTGAGCTTTCGTTGGTTCTTAACAATTTGTAATTTATTAACTGCATGTAGTGTTTAACAAAGAGGCACAAGAGTGGCATCAGGTAATAGCTTATATTTCGAAGATTTTTCCCTTGGAATAAAGCTCTGTGGCTCATTCATTTGAAAATGTTGACTGCTCATGCCTATTGGATTATCTGGAAACCGATTCTGTTCAACTGTGCCTAATTTGGGAAATGATATGGGGCCATGTGAATGAAAGGGAGAGCTTTTGGAGAATGGTAATAGACATGAAATATGCTAGTGTGTGAGGTGTTTGGCATTCCCACGAGGTTAATGATACTTCTGGAGTGTGGAAAAACATACATTGGGCTGAGGGGAGTTCTGTATTGGAAGATGGCCCAATGGTAAAGTTTTAGTACATTTGGTGTGGAGCCCAACCTTTGAAGAGGGCCTTCCCTGTCTTTGATCAACATAGCAAAGATAATGGACGGTTCAGTGGCTAACAATCTAGAGAATTCGAATGGCTCTAATATATGGGAAGTAAAATTTATTAGAGCAGCACATAATTGGGAGTTGGTCATGTTGGCCTCTTTCTATGCCAGATATATTTGTTTTGGGTGAGTGGAGGAAGAGAAGACAAGATATGTTGGGCCATATCTAAGAGGGGGTGTTGGATGTAAAGTCATTGGGTTGTTTACACATGAATGGTCTGCTTTCACATGGAAAAGCATTTGGAGTAAAGCTCAAATGAGAGACAGTGTTTGCGTGGAAGGCAGCCGTAGGGAAAGCCCTCACATTGGACTGCACGAGGAACAACATATTGTAGTGATAAATCCTTGTTACATGTGCATTAGGGATGTGGAAACTGTGGACCTCTTATTATTGGAAAGCTGTTTTTAGCCTCTCTAGAATGAGGTGGGTCATGTCACGATGGGTAGTAGACCTTTTCCTTTGTTGGAAAGTTGACAGGGCAGCCTTCACAGTAAGATTTTATGGAACATGTTTGGTCCCGATATGCTATTGTGTTGTATTTGGAAGAAGTGGAACGATTGATGTTTAGAGAATTGTGAGAAGAATGGAAGAGCTAAATGATGATTTTTTTTTGTCTTATATATCTTTTTAGTACTGGATGGCAGTATCTATAAACTTGTCTTGGAATTGTTTTTTAAAAGAAATCAAACTAGGTGTTTCTAATTTATACTCTCGGTATACTTTATTAATAAAGGTATATAAAAATTTAAGTAGAAAGGTAGTCTTTTTAAAAGGAAAAGGCTATACAAAAGCCCAAGGATATATCCCTACCAAAAATGTACAAAAAGTTTCCCAAGTTTGGAAGGAGACTTGGCTGAGAGAGAGAGAGAGAGTGCCTTCACCAACTCATCAGCAGCATAATATGGCTTCATGGTTACTGATGCTGAAATATAGCCTACGACAAACCCCATCATCTTTAGAGCCATATATTTTCTGCATAGATAAAATTCTTTTGAAAAATCAAGAAATTCATTTAATGTTTCTCAACATCTCATATTTCCTATTAATATTTAAGTGATGTAATATGATTTCTTTTCTTCTAGTGAATGCAGACACATTTAGTGCGGGCTGCTGAAGTGAAAAAGGCCATTGAGTGGATCATGTCCAACATTGATGGTCACTATGCTGCTGATTCAGTTGCTGCTGCAATTGCGCTTGGTGCTGCAACTGCAGAAACATCACAAGACAGTGAGGGTCAGCGTGGTTCGCTTTTACCATTTTCACCTCAGAGAGCTGCTAAGGTTCCTTCATTTCAGGGAAAATCAAATGAGGCCATAAGTCCCTCAAATATGTCGAGAAATTTCAGGTGGACCCTTTTTCTGTTGGTTGTTATGATTTTCTGATTATCTTTACATCTGATTAAACGTCAGTTTGAAAGTTCTGGGAATGGGGTGCTTATGCTATGTGCTAATTTTGTTTTCACAAAACAAATATTTTATTAGGATTGTTTGAAAAGTAGTCATAATGGAAATGTACTATTGAAAAAATAATTGGGTTACTAAGTGGGGCGCATAGTGTGGTTGTGAGTTTGAGACTCATTGGGTATGTGTTTAACTTACCAATAATTGTATTGATGATGCGATGCAGTCATAGTAAGTTGCATTAATGTTTGAGTGTTTTCTGTTTCCTTTTCTAGCCTGTGAGAAATGAAGTACTTGTAATCAACTCATTGCGAGGTCATATATTAAATGAGAATGTAAAAAGGCAGTGTTCCTATGACAAGGATTGCTGTACTGCAGCAGTTACCTGTGTGACAGTCTGGGAATCTGGTTGTGATCCCCATTTCATAGAGCGAAGATATAAGATACATGGTTAAAGAGAATTACAGTTCACATGAAAGTGATAACCATCTCTATTTATGTTTCTGTGTTTGCACTGGCAGCCATGTTACCATCACACACCCCCCCCCCCCCCCCCCAAAAAAAAAAAAAAAAAAGGAAAAAAGCCCCAAAAAGTAACATAAAATAATATTTTTGCTGGTTTTTTATAAAAATTGGAAAACGAAGTCCCTTTGGCCTCCCAAAAAGTTTCAAAATCTCTTGACCTTCCTTAAAAACTACAAAAACCATTTCTACAAAATTTGGAAGTATCTCAAGGTTTTTAGTCTAAACGTTTATGTATATATGTTTATAAATTCTATAGAATAAACTAACAAATCGGGTCCCTGATATTTTTTAAAGTTTTGAAGATATGACTTTTCTAAAACCCCAAGTTTTGGCCTCTAAATACTTGTGCAATTTTTTTTTTTAATTTAATTTTTATTTTTTGTAAAAAGCTAAAAGGTGCGATTTTTTCGAACTTAAACATGTGTTTCTTATTTTTTTTATACTCTCCCCCAAGTTCCCTTCAATCAGTAGTTTTCTCCATGAAAAAAAAAATGTGAACAAGAAATATGCTGTGATCTTTTGTTTTTATTCCTATCAAAATTGATAGCATATCTTTTTTGCACATTTAATAGGTGTGAAATTGAATTGCTGTCTGTAACATATATTTTTTCACAAATGTAGACAATAAAAAATATATAATATACATATACATACATATATATGCACACACAAGAGCACTCATCATCGTCGTAATAATTCGTACCCCAAAAGTTCTAGCTTTTATTTGAAAAGATTGCAACCCATTTCCATTTTGGAAATCGCATTTCAATGCACTTCTCGTGATCATAAACTCACTTTTGTGTTTCTAAGGAACTAGTAATTGGGATATTATTGTATTTCCTGAAAACCATAGGGGTTGCCGCAAGTGGTAAAGGCCTTGGTCTTGGGGATATGTTCCCTTCAAGTCTAAGGGTCAAACCCTTGAATGCAAACAATTCTTAGGGACCACGCCCCATTGGTGAAAAGCCAATGGTTTACCTGATTTGTGTGATGGGGGTGCATTACACGGATCCAATGTTTAACCAGATTAAAGACATCCTTTCCGTATCAAACCATGAGAGCTGTCATGTCATTGCACCGGTTTCTACATGACTGATGGCTACCTTGTCATAGTACAGTACCCTTGTGGGCAACTGTTGGGCGAGACCTTACAACATAGGCTTTGAACCCAGTTTCCAATTGGTCTTTTCAAGACCTTATTTCCAACCTAAATGGTTGTTATCTATCTTGGTGGCTCATTTATCAAGTGTTCAGTTTAACTCTATCCCATCCTCGTATCAAAAGCTTTGCCAAATGAATATAACACTCTGAACCAATGTAATCCCCAAACAGGGCTGATGTATTGCGGGAGAACACAGAAGCTGTTTTTGCAGCTTGTGATGCTGCTCATGGAAGATGGGCAAAGCTCCTAGGTGTTCGTGCTCTTCTTCATCCTAAGTTGAGATTACAGGAGTTTTTAAGCATATACAACATCACCCAGGAGTTTATAACCGCTACAGAGAAGGTATTGGTGTACATCTTATTAGTATAATATAATTGAAAGATAAAACTCCTCTGTTTATATTTATGATGCTGATCTATGCTAACATAAACAGATTGGTGGAAGGTTGGGATATAGCATACGTGGAACACTGCAGTCTCAGGCCAAAGCCTTTGTCGAATTCCAGCATGAATCTCGCGTTAGTTCTTGAACATGATTACTTGCATTAAGTCTTTTTATCTGGACTATATGTGTGCCATTGTTGGACTAAATATTTTGTTGCTATTGTAGATGGCAAAAATTAAGGCAGTGCTTGACCAAGAAACATGGGTGGAAGTCGATGTTCCTGATGAATTTCAGGCCATTGTCGCTTCATTTTTTGGTTCTGAAGAATTGATTTCTGAGAACCCCCATCATGCTGAAAATAATGTGGAAACAAGCTCTAGTGAAGTGATCATAAACAATGATGGTTCACTCATTACAGATACTGGACCACTGAAATCTCAACAGAAAATTGATCAGACTAAGATTAGTGGAATATCTACTGAGAATTCGGAAGAAATGAAATCTATTCCTTTGGCTCAGGGCATTGGAAAAAATAGAGCTGATACCACAACTTATTCGGCTCATAATAACAATAGTAAAATGGAGCATGGAAAATCTACCTCTCATACTCTTATGTATAAAGGTGTTGGTTATCACATGGTAAACTGGTTAGTTTTCTTGTTTCTTTCTCTCTATTATCTTCTTTACTTTAAACAGTTGTCCACATATTGTTGATACTTGCAGTTTTATGCTTAGTTAGTTAGTGGCATCTATTTGTCTTTTATAGTGCTGTTGACTTACTGTGTTGTTCGCACTGCTTTATATTGCATGATAACTCACTTTTAGGTGAAATTGTTTGTTGATTTATAATACTGAGATCCTTGTCTTGTAACATTAATTTCACATAAAAACTTACTATCATTATCAGTGATTTTGTTTCTTTATTTTTTGGCCTTCCAGCGGCTTAATATTGCTGAAGATATTGTCAGAGTATACTGATATGAACAACTATTTGCCAGCACTATCTTCAGAAATTGTTCATCGTGTTGTCGAAATTTTAAAATTTTTCAATACAAGAACATGTCAGCTTGTTCTTGGTGCTGGTGCCATGCAGGTACTAATTTTGATCTGTATATAGCTGATTTATGCATTCTCAAATTTTCTCTCTCTTTGAAATTGACATTTGAGAACTCTGGTGACATTTGTAGATATTTAAATATGTTCATCCTTATTGCCTTTTTATAGTAAATAAATTATTGGATCTTCTTTCTAATATGTCTGATTCTTGGTTCTATTTTCTATGATGCTTTCAGTGTAACCCAATTTAAATGGTGGTCATTGTTCTAGTTTTTAATTGGCTCGAAATGGTATGGCAGGTGTCTGGCCTGAAGTCTATCACTTCAAAACACTTGGCCTTGGCAAGTCAAGTAATTGGTTTTACATATGCTACTATCCCCGGTAGGTGATACCAAATTAAAATGCTTCTCCTTTTGTGAAGTTTCTGCCAGTTTTATGGAAATTTGATCCAAATGAATCAAGCATAATTAACTCTTGTAACAAATAGTTTCTATTCCAGAGCACCGTACAACTTGAACTCTACTCTACGCTTCTAGCCTTGATTTTGCCTGTATGCTTGTGTTTTCTTCTTCTTTTATTTATTTATTTATTGTTTTGGGAGGGGGGGGGGGGGGGGGGGGGGGCGGGTTTGGTCTTTTTAATTTGTTGATGTCTCTTCTTCATATTTCTTTTATCCATTTGCAGTGTCCACTTTTAGCTCCTTTGAATCATATTGATATGTAAAAGCTAAAATATATTTTATTCCTTTAAATTTCAAAACATGCAGGTCTATCTTCTTGAACTTTTGAATGATGTCAATGTGACCCTTATGTTAGGATTAGTTAACCTTTTGCTATTAAATGCCCTAAATGTTGACCTTTTTCCGTTTTAAAATTTTTTGACATTGTAGCCTCTCTCTCTCAACCAAGGTCCCACTGTCATATTTCTCTATTACTACCTATGCATTCCACACAAAAATTGTAAGAAAGAAAGAAGGATTAAAAAAATGGGTTTGGACTTTTGTCATCTTTGAAATTGCTGACATAACTTCATTGCCTCAGATACATCCTAGTTCCTAACTTTGTATTTGTTTGCAAATTGGTCTTTTAACATTTAGAAGTTTTGAATTGATGGCAATTTGGCCCTTCTATCTGGATCTCTTTAACCATTAGGCCTGTTAGTGCCCAAAACAATGACGTTTTAGCTGCTTTTCAAAATTTCAATGCTTTTCTCGGTTTTTATCTTCAGCCCAGCTCCTCTCCCTCTCTTCCTCACTTGAAGCCTCGCTTTCTTCTTCCTCTTTTAGAAACTCACAAACACCACTTCAAAATTGTTTGAAATTAGTTTTCTGCTTTATCATCATCATTTTTTTATAGGTAAAATATTCATCATTATAATTATAATGACGAATCAAATATATGGTAAATGAGATACAAACATGAATGCATCTAATAGCAGCTTGGAGGGCCATGTACTTCATATTCCTCACTACAAAAACATTAGCATTTCTTGGTACTTAAAACTCCTGGGCCATATCCTGTAACCCACTCAACTATGAGCATTTTGTTTCCCAGAAACCAAACAGAGAAAAAGCGAAAAGAAATCAATGATTCATAATTATAATCAACAGCTTAATTATATGACTTTCATGACTCATCTCTTGTATAACCAGATTGTACAGGAATAAATTAAAAGAAGTAATTAATTCATTGACGTCGATCTTATGAACTCAACTTTGGTGAACTTGAAGACCAGAGCATGGAAAGTGGGCTTCATGTCCTTGTGGTGCCCACAATATGAAGCCACAAAATATCAACATTTTTGCTCCATCCAGAGATGAAATACAAAACTTACAAAACTAATAGGATCCTAATACAAAAGTGAAGCAACGTTACGTATCAAAAAAGAAAAAGAAAAGTGAAGCATAGGTTTATTTATGATTGGTTGATTCCTGTGGTGATAATGATGGTGATGATGATGGTGAAGCAACAAGCTGATTATAAGGCTAAACCCAAAACATTGGGATGCGTCAAAACGTCGGTGTTTGACCAATAGTTAATGGATCTTGACAAAAGGATCACATATATAGCAATTAAAAGCTTCAAGGTGTTAGTTGTAAGTTTCGAAACATTGAGGGACTAAATTGGTGGCAACTTTAATGTTCAAGCGGGTAAAATGTATTCTTTTTTTATGTAAGCCAGTAAAATGTAGTTTAGCCTATCCAAACAAATAAAATAGAAAGTATTGACATGGAACTTTGAGAGTCTATAGTGTTCTTATTTTCTCTTCATTTAAGCTAAATCCTACCAGGACACTGTAGCGGAGCTGACTTTCAATATTATTTTCATGTTCTATAGGTCCTCATAGGTCCTTATATTCCCTGTTTAACTCCGCATACAATTGTTTATATCGTAACTTGTAAATGAAGAAATATAATTCTTTTCAAGGAGGGTTTCAGGGTGGGCAAGTCTGCCTACATTGTGTAACCCAATATAATCATCTGATGAAAGCTGAAAGCAACATGTGTAGTGGGCAAAAACCAGGCATACAAGAATCCCTCTTAAATCCCATATATATCGAGTATGGATTGTTACCATTAAAAAAAAAAGAGATATATATCAAGTATGGATGGTTTTCTTGCCATATTTTTTAGGTGCTCTTTCTACTTATAAAAAAAATATCTTATAGGTGATCTTTCTATGTTTTTTATGGCCATTTTGTGTTTTGCGTATTATTTCTTGTGCATTATTATATTAATGATTGAGCACAGAATCTTATTAGATTGAGAAAACTTGGGAAAGAACAGAACTCTATTAATATATAGATCAAGAAAACCACAATTAATGACCACCAAAATGTTACCATCATAGTCACATGCAGCTAATGATCTGCTTAGGTCAAATTGGCAGGTGAAGAGCGTATAGGTGTGAAAGACTAACCTTTCCGGACTTGTAACGTTAATGTCATAAAACTTTCTTCAGTGAGACATAAAAATGTTTACATAAGAAATTAGATTTTCCAAAACGTACTCTTAGCTCTATGTCTAGTGAATCATGATGAAGTTTGAAATGATGTATTCTGAATGATGTGGCTTAGTTTGTGGCATTCCTATTTAATTTTATTTTCAATCATGAGACAAAACCTTGTGCGTGCTCTTTGGTTGTTTGTCAATATGCTACCTTTGACTTTAGTGTTTTGATTTATCTTTGGCTATTGTTGGTTTTAGGACCTTTTCCTTTGATAAACATGTTGACTGTGAAAATTTCATTGTTTGTACCAATGGTGTTTGGAAGAAAAATTCCACTAGTTAATGACTATTTTATTTGTGTCTGGACTAAGATATCAGGAGAATTCTTTTTCTGAAAGTACCAGAGACACGGAAAGCATTGTTGGTATCAGAGATTGACCGAGTTGCTCAGGATTTCAAAGTTCACCGAGATGAAATACATACAAAACTTGTTCAGATAATGAGAGAGAGGTTATTGGTTCATCTGCGTGGCTTGCCTCAAATTGTTGAGAGCTGGAATAGACCTGAAGATTCGGACCCACAGCCCAGTCAATTTGCCCGTGCCCTTACCAAGGTAACTTTCTCTGCTAGGATTTTTACGTTTATGACTTGAACTTGAGGAGAACCAAATTTGGCAACATTATTATTTTATTTAATTTTTTTTTATAAGTAAGAAATTTTCTTGATCAAAACTAGGCAAAGCCCATGTACACAGGAAGTATACAAAAGAGACCTAGTTACATCCTAGAAAGCTGAAAAGAAAGCAAAAATTCATGAACATTCCCTCCTTTTAAAACTATAGCTGAAAGCCATTGAACCAAAGGACAAAAAAATTCCATAATTCCCCCTAGCTCTCTCCTTCTTGTTGAAGCACCTCTCATTTCTTTCCATCCATATACTCCATAATAAGCACAAAGGAGCCATCCTCTCCGTCGCGGCCAGTTGAGGGCTATGATGATGCCTATTCCAACAAGCTAAGAGCTCCGCCACACTCTTGGGCAGAACCCAAGACAACCCCCCGGCTCTACTAAGTATGCCATCCCAAAGCTCCCTTGCCACCTCGCAATGTAGAAGAAAATGATCAATCGATTCACTATTGTTCTTGCACATATAACACCACTCCATGACGATCATCCCCCGTTTCCTTAAGTTGTCAGCCGTTAAAATCTTATCGAAGGCTGCTGTCCAAGTGAAAAAAGCAACTTTGGAAGGCACATGAACTCTCCAAATACCCTTCCATGGAAACACAATGGGCTGAAAATTTGACAGCACCTTAAAGAAGGATTTAACAGAAAATTTGTTGCTCCCAGAAGGTTTCCACACCATTCTATCACACCCATTACCACCAACCCTCTAGGAATAAAGCAAGCTGAAAAAACCTGCTATCTCTTCGACTTCCCAATCCTATGCATTTCTAGTAAAGATCATATTCCAATGCACTGAACCGTTAGCTTGACACAGCATATCTGAGACAGCGGCCTGCTGATTTCCAGCCAATCTGAAAACACCTGGAAAAGCTAAAGAAAGAACTCTCTCACCACACCATTCATCGAACCAGAATCTAACTCTTGTACTCTCACCGACCTCAAAGTTAATATGTGTTGCAAACACCATCCAACCCTTACGAATAAATTTCCAAAGACTCACTCCATACGACCCCCTACCCTCCTTGGAACGCCAACCCCTCCAATCACAACCATACTTCCGATCCACAACCATTCTCCACAACGAAGTCCCTTCCAACTGAAATCTCCACAACCACTTCCCAAGAAGGGCTTTGTTAAAAGTGATCAAGTTACGCACCCCCAATCCTCCCGCTTCCTTTGGACTGCACACTTTTTGCTAATTCACAAGATGAAGTTTGTGATCCTCACCCATGCCTCCCCACAAAAAGGTTCTAAATATCTTTTCAATCCAATTAGCCACCCCCACTGGTATAGGAAATAAGGACAGAAAATACGTGGGAAGATTGGAAAGGGTACTTTGAATGAGGGTCACTCTCCCTCCTTTTGAAAGATAGAGCCGCTTCCAACCTGATAACCTTTTCTCTACCTTCTTTACGACTCCATCCTAAATATTTTTTGCTTTAAAGGAAGCTCCCAAAGGTAGCCTGAGGTATTTCATAGGAAGAGTAGCCACTTTGCATCCCAACATTCTAACACTTTTTGGCAACATTATTATTATTTTGATAAGTAAGAAGTTATTTTATTGATATTGAAATAAGCATTGCCCAAGTACATAGGAAGTATACATGTGATTACACCTAGTTAGTAATTAGAAACGGATACAAGGAAATTATGAAAGTTGAGACCATTAAAGTCTTAACAATGGCCCACATAAATAAAGTCTTCCAGAAAAAGCTCTTAGGCCTCGTTTGGTTATACAAATGAAGTGAGATGAAATAAAAGTTGAAAGTTGAATAAAATATTGTTAGAATATAATTTTTGTTTTAGAATTTGAAAAAGTTGAATTTTTTATTATATTTTGTGTGGGAGTTTGAGAAAGTTTTAATGATTATATGAGATGAGATGGTTTCATGTGTATAACCAAACCAGGCCTTAAACTCTTCCAAAGAGCGCTCTCGATCCTCAAAATTCCGGTCATTCATTTCCCTCCAAATGCACCAAAGTAGACAAATGGGAGCCATCTCCCACACAGCTGCACTCTGGGGTATCTCCTTGGCATAACTCATGCTAATCCCATTTTGCTGAAAAACTAATTCCATGAGGCCGTTGCAAACTCACAATGTAGAAGTAAATGATCTACTGTTTCACCACTATTTTTGCATATGCAGCACCAATCAATAAGGATAAACCCACGTTTCCTTAGGTTGTCAATGGTCAGGATCTTCCCTAAGGATGCAGTCCAAACAAAAAAAGCAGCCTTGAGAGGTGCTTTACTCCTCCAAATGCTCTTCCAAGGAAAGTGATTACTAGCTCAGTGAGAACCTCATAGAAAGAGCTTGCAGAAAATTTTTCTTTGCTAGAAGGAGACCAAACAGGCTTATCCAGCACTGTATCATCAGTTCCAATGGTGTATAGTTAAAGAATTCAACAAAGACACCAACCTCTCAATGATGTGCCTCCCTAATGAAACTGACATTCCACTGCTGTGAGCCATTAGTAATTTCCCTCAAATCTGCCACCAAAGCATCCTGTTCCTGTGCAATTCTGAAAATAGAGGGATTAGCATCCTTAAGAGCCGTGTCTCCAACCCAAACATCATGCCAAAAACTGATTCTATTACCATCCCCCATACTCAGCCTAGTGTGGCTAGAGAAGGACCCCAACCTCGATGTGGCCCACTTTATATAACCGATGGCATAACATATTTGTATTATAATGATTTCTAATGTGAAATGATCCGTTGCCATGTTCATTTAGTACGAGGAAGCTGTTAGTACGCTTTGTTATGGCCAACTTTGGTAGTAAAAGCTCATTTTAAAAGACTTCCAAGGGTGAAAGACGAAGAAAAAATCTCAAGCTACTTGTTATGCTTTGAACCTAGTCAGTGCATTCTAGCGCATGTCTGAACGTATCTTCTTCGTTTGCGGCATGGGGATCTCTTCAATAATTTGGGGTGTCTATGACTATGGTTGTTCTTCATATTTAAACAGCTTTTGGATCGAGATCCTTTAGATTTCTAAAGGTAATCTACCAGGCGGATTTATTTAAACCTCAATCATTGCTTTCAAATTCAATGGTGGGACCTTCTGTCATGTTAAGATCTATCACTTCCAAATTCAAGAAAAGAGTATTATTTTTTTAAAAAAAGTAAGAGAAGAGTATTATAAATTACCCTCGAGAATCTAGAGGATGTTAATCCAAGTAAAAGATGAAATTAAGAAGTCGGCCTTCACATTCAGCTCTTTAGTAATATTTGGCCTTGCTTCTTTAAAAGTTTCGTGATGACATTTCCTTGAGACAAACTGCTATTAATGAGTAATTAAAATGAGAGGTGAATCGTTATTTTGTGCTAGTTGGATATTTGGTTTTGTATTCTTCCTGTGTATTAGAGTTGCACCCCTTTGCGCTAAACTTACATTACTTACCAAAACAAAATGCTGGTTCAATCATATATGAAGCACTCGAAAGTACCAGAAGTTCAAAAATAGAATGTTACATCCATAAAACCAAAATAAATGCGGAAATTTTTAAATGTACTCTATCCTTTTTAATGCTAAGTTCCATGCTTTGAGTGATCCCGCAACCTGACCCTCCACCTCATTGTCAACATGTCCAGCCTCAATAGGACAAGGTCTTTTGATTCATAATTTTGCACCCAGCCCCCAGGAATCGACTTGGTGGTCATTATTTAGAATACCGTGAAAACTTATTGCAGATGTGTGGGATCTCAGGCACATGAATTGAAATTTGCAAGCCCATATTTAACTTTGGACCTAAAGGTTGCTATTTTTTAAATTGGATCTTGGGCCTTGGCCGAAACGGATTTGTTGATCAGGAAGTAATGAACGCAAAATATTGATTTGGGTGACTTTTTCTGAGTTGTGTTTGCTTGCCCAGCTGCTAGATTTCTCCTGTGAAACAAAGTACCAATTATCTAAGGTTGATTAAAATTGGTTGGCTTATGTATATATTCTTAGAGTCTTTTTCTTTCTTTTTTTTTTTTTTGGGGGGGGGGGGGGGGGGGGGGGGGGGGGGGTGGTTCAGGATATGATAGACTATATTTAGCTTGATCTAATTTTAGTGAATTGACTAGACCTGAGTAGCTCTTCTTCTCACCCCCAGGAAGTTGGATTTCTTCAACGTGTTTTATCTCGGACTTTACACGAGGTAGATGTTCAAGTAATTTTCAGGTGAGGTTCATCATCATGTTAGTTTTTATTATAAACTTCTTATAATGCACATAACTGCAATACAATCTGCTATGTGAACTTCCTTTACTTTTTTTTCCTCCCTACTCTTTTAACTTGTAAGGAAAAATGTCCTTTTACCTATAATAAAAAGAGTAATTCTACATACAACTGTGAAGTGCGTAACTACCGCGTAATCACTTTGAAAAAGAGTGAAGTTTACTATTAAAAAATTAATTTTTTTTCATGTGGGTCCCATGTTTTATTCACTTTTTTCAAAGCAATTACGCAGTGGTTGCACAATTCACGGTTGCAAATATCTTTTCTCTAATAAAAAAAGGAAAATAGATGACTTTTTATTCTTTTGAGACAATTATTGAGGAGAAAAGCATTAATATGCACAAATTCAATATAATTCCTGCTACTGAACTACTTATTTTGTGTGCTATTTTAGGCAAGTGGTCATTATCTTTCATTCGCAAATTTCAGAAGCATTTTCACGCTTAGATATCCACAGTCTACAAGCAAAGAATAGGTATGACCTTCTAACTTCTTCATGAGCATCAAATACTATTCTGTTTAAGAGCAATGCTAGGGAGCCCGATTTGGGCTCCCCTTTTTTTTGCCAGATTGGGCATTTTATTTTATTTTTTTAGTTTTTTTTTTTTTTTTACTTAGCGATTAAGAAAATATTGTTTAATATTATTGTGAATTTTTTATTTTTTTAAAAATATTTAAAAGTGTTAAAAAATTTGATTTTTCTAGCATTTTTCTCTGTTTAAATTTCAATGGGATCTGGCGTTCTCTAGACCAATATTTCTATTTTTTGAACTCTAACAAGATACCCTTTTCTGTCTAACCAGACTGTATCTAGATGTTAAACACATTCTTGGGTGTATTCGGTCATTGCCTTCCGACGATTTGAGCAATTCTGGTACTCCAAACTGGGGGAAACTTGATGAATTTTTGGTGGAAAGATTTGGGTCCGAAGCTGGCCAATAGATGTTATTATAAGTAGCAAATTGATTGTTTTTCCAGTGAAGGCTACCAGATTTCAATGGACCGTTTGGGGTTGTCAGAACCAATTTTCAGACTACACATTTGCCTTGTACAATTACATTAATGAGGTAATAAGGCATTTACACTCTTTAAATGTCAAAAAATATATCTGTTGCATGTATTTAATTTTCCTTTCACAAAAAATGTGTAATAGAAAAGAGAGAACACAAAAGAGGAAAAAAAATCATAGCAAAAATGGGAACCCTTTTAAGTTCATATGCATCTATGAATGTTTATGCTCCCAAATTGATTAATGCGCTGCAGTATCTTAAACTTAAGAGAGGTTTATACTTCTGTTTGGTATTTTGTTTTCTTTTTTTGGATTTTCAGATATGATTCTAGCACACATGATAGATTCCAGTCACAAACATTAACACTGTCTATGTTTACTTATAAACATTAACACTGTCTATGACTGCCCTTTAGAAGCTGTCTGATAGAGATCAAGTTTGTATTTTATTTTATTGGATTGAATTTGTTTTGCTACCTGTTATAATCTGGTTGTTCCTAAATTGTGTGGACAGATCCTTTTTCTATTTAATTCCGATACATTAAGCACTGATGTATGTAATCAATATTGCCCTGTTATGGTTATATTTATCATTCATTTATGACACGAACTTATAAAAAAAAAAAAATATGACACGAGCTGTAAATTTCTAACACTACTATCAGAACATAGAAAATTAGACAGCACTAAGTAAAATACAGTGGACATGGAGAAAGCCTATGATAATGATGCATCAAATTTTGATGTTGTAAAGTGACATTCCAATCTTAGATTCAGATTACAGTTTATTATGGTATCTTATGTTAGGGCTTGAAACATGTACTTTTGTCCTTCTAACAAATTTGTTTAGTTGTAGTAATTATTTATGTCTTGAAGTAATATTTGTCTCTAAAATTAGATGGCTTCTAACCAAGTGATGTGGGTTATTATAGCTATATTTGCATTTGAGGGTTGTGACATTCACATTTCTTATAACTAGATCTTTTCCTTTTTCCTTTTGGTTTGAAGCAAGCTTCACTTTAGTTCAATGTTTCTGTTTTTGTATATTGCCAGGTATTGGTTTTATGTTTTCTAAGGTTTTCATTGTTAGCATTATCTATAATGTGAATACCTGTAAGCTTTGTTATAGGTTTTTGGGTATAGTCTGAGATTGGGAGCAGTTTTTTTATGCGAAATGTTGCTGTACATTTAAGTACTTCCAAGCACCTGGTCAGAAATTTTAGTGCTCTTAGTTCTGAAGGTTTTCTGATTGCTTTTTTTGGTTACATACTTACTGTATACGTCCTGGGTGTATTGTCCTTTTGTGGTTCCACAAAAGGAACAAGTAGGAAACTCATTTGTGCTTGTGTCTGTATGCTTTGGATAGTTGATCTTTTTATATCTGTGCTACATAACCACTTAACTATTCTTGTCCAACATCATATTGAAGTCGGCTTGCTGATTGGAACTTTTGTGCCCAGGTTTCAATTGCTTTAAGGTAGATTTATAAATTACTTTATCCCATCCACATGTTGCGGCAGGAAGGGTCTTCTAAGCAGAAGTTTTGTAATGCTCACACTTCATATACGGTTTGTAATGATAATTGTTTTGGTTTTTTTTTTTTTTTTAATGTTTTTGTTCCCCTTGCTGTAGTTATTATGGGGTTAGGTGGAACATAATTGATTTGTTGATTTAGTGAACAAGCAACTAGGGTTGTTCCGGGGCTGAGTTCTATATCGTTGTAACTTTACGTGCTTAGCTTACAGATGCTTTTTTGAATCGTTGATTGGAATTTTTCCTTTTCCGATGTTTTGATCCAAACTGTTACTGACCGACTCGTCTACAGGCAATGATGTTCATTCACTCTGTTGAAAATTGAACTGCTAAGGTTGTTGAGCAACTTTGTTTGGGACTGAAGTGGGCCAAATTAGCCTGATTCCCGCTCTCAAGTCAAGGGGGAGAGAAAAGAGTCTTTTTCGGTTGATCTTGACACTTGATCACGCTCTTTTAAACTCTACAATAGGACTGCATGCTCGACAAGGTTAGGGGTGCTACCCGCACCATACGGTGTGGCGTAGCCCACCCCCCGTCCTGCATGGGCCGGGAGTGGGATTTTCACTCCCGACACCCACCCCCGGTGTGCGGAGGCGGGCTACCCATCCGGGTACCGGAACCAGATTTTAGGCCATTTTGAGCCTAGAAATTAATAAAATATATATATAAATAAAAAACAAAACTGAATTTACAATAATAAAAATAATATACAAATTAAGAGAAAATGAACTATGAAGTACTACTACTACCTAATAAATTAATAATAATAACTAACCTATTACAAGAATACAAATTAAGAGAACAATTACAAACATAAAATCGACATTGTATTAACATTATAAATTACTTAATCACTAAATGAACTAACTAATAACTACTAAGTGAGTTGTTTGACATTTGGGCCAAGAGGCCAATGGTGGAAGAACGTAATTAGAATTTAGTGCTGGTTGTTGTGAGTCGTGAGATCAGAAAATGAAATATTAACAATTTAATATGAAGATAAATTAGAATTATAAACAAGAAACAAAACTTAAAATCACAAAAAATCATTAGAAATAAAAAAATTACAAGCTAAAATCTGACTAACAAAGATGAGAATGAGATCAAGATGAGATATTGAAAATGTATCATTTGAGTTTTGGTGCTTGGGCTTGGGATTAGGATTGAGGCTTGAGCTGGGCATATGATAGTAAGATTATAAAAATAATTAGATATCAAAAATTGTATAAATAAAAAAATAATTAAGGAATAATACAAATTGTACAAACCTATGGCAATATGGGTCGGGTCCAATATGGTGAAGTCATACTGGAACAGAGATAGACGTCATCTCATGTATTGTTACAACAATTAAATTTGAAATTAATATCGATAAAATGAATATAAATTAAATAAATTAAAATAATAAAATGAAATCAACAATTACCAGATTCAGGCTAATCACCACCCTCATTTTTTTCTATAAATATTTAAAGAAAAAAAAAACACACACACACACACACACATAGAGAAGCACTTCATTGGTCTCCCTAGCATTTTCCTTACGAAAATATCATGACTAACTCCATTTAGTCCTGATGCGATACAATGAGAGCAAGAAACTTTGTTATTTGAATGATGAGAAATTATCTAAACACAACTGCTTGAGGGAGATCCTTATTTCTTTCACTGAAACCCTAAAGCATTGGAATCCTAAACTAATTTATGGTTCCAATCCAAAACACAAAATCACAACATCAAAAATTCAAAACACATGCACAATCAAATCTCCATAGCGCACAGTTCACAAAGACACAATCTCATCCTCCAACTCCTCCATTTTAGTCCCAACCTTCCTCCAATCTCCATAACTCAACAAAAAAAAAAAAAAAAAAATTAATTAGTTTTGGATTCAAGGCTCAAGTTGACTTACCTTTGACAACGGAGATGCAAACGGATAGCGACGATGTAAGTGTATGACAAAGATGAAAAACTCTGTGTGTGTGTGAGAGAGAGAGAGAGAGAAAAGTGAGAAGGGTTACTGGGTTAGGGAAGCAGGGGAGGAGGAGTCGGAGGGGGGGGTCCTTTCTCTTAACATCCTAGACTAAGACCAAAACAACGTCGTTTTGTGACATGGGGTTTTTTTTTATATTATTAATAATATATAATTATATGGGGGGTTGGGTCCCTCCATCCTTGCCTCCGATGGACGCCCCAAATGCGAGAGGTGCCACCCACCCCCCGCATCTGCAGCGTTGATCCCCGCCCTGAGCAGGTGGGGGTGGGGCAGCAGGGTGCGAGGTCACGTTGTCCACCCCTAGTCAAGGTAATGATGCCTTTTCTAATATTTAGTTGCTTTCTTAAGAACAAAGATAAAGAAGAAACCTGCTTCTACACTACATACAATATTCCATTCTGGCCCCAAGCCAATTCCCCCCGTTTCTACAATTTATTGACCCTATGGATTGCCAGAACCACAAAAGTCTCATTGGTCTTTTACTAGACTCAATCAACTTAGAGCTAGCTAGGGTTCAATCTGTAGAGCGAACAACTTTGCCTCACTTGAAGAAGAGTAGTCCCTGCAATTGGTAAACCAAAAGACAAAATGGACACACCCACAAATCATTCTTTCATTTAATCAATCGCAGGCTTTCTCCTTTTATTAGTGACTGGTATATCTTATTCAAACAATTTAGTAATTGCCTTCAACTTATGTACAAATCATGGTAGGCTCAACAATACAAATGCTTGGGACTTGCTACAGCCATGAAAAGATTCCATAAAAGTAAACTCACAAGATGACATGGTTTCATATGATATGTTAGATCTACTTTACAATAAAAATAATTTTATAATCTAACATACCACATTAAATGTCAGTTTGTGTTTATTTTTGTGAAATTTCTTTGTAGCTAAAACATTTCTCTAGGTGCTTTATTGGCTTTGCTTGTCTCCCACTATTGCCATCCTATTAAATGTTCCAACTTTACCCTCTTCATATTCATCTAAGATAAAATGGAAACAATATAATTTGACTGAGTTTAGTCATAGTTTATAAAAGCGATCTGAACAGCCTCAACCTCAAGCATGGTGGAGATACTATTTTAGTTGCACTCATAGTTTGGATCCTAAAAATTCAAAAATTTTAGATTTCAACCAACAAACATCCCTCAACCTCCCCCCCCCCCCCCCCCGACTCTCTCTCTCTCTCTCTCTCCAGACTATACCAGAATAACCCTCCCATCTCAATCCAGAGGAGGGGGGTGGAGCTCACACACCCTCCCCCTGTCTGGCTCACTCCGAATATGTGCATCAATTTTTTTTCCAGTTTTTTGTTTGTTTTCCGCCCATAGCATCAAGATGCGTTGATCTACTGCCTACTGGCCTCCTACAACCTCCATGTGCCCCACCACTAGATTTTCTAACCGCCGCTCATTCAAACGGCAGAAGAAAATCGACCAAAAGAGTGGCGTGTGCGTCTCATGTGCGACTCACACTATGTATGAAACTCGCGCCGCCGCACCATGGGGATTCTATCGCCACCTCGCGTGGCACCATCAGGGTCAACGACCTCAGATCTCTTAGATCCGACCATTATCTTCTCTCCAAGAGTGGCGGTCATCTGTCAACGATTTGACCCATCTTCCAATTGTTATTTTCCAATGTTACCCTTTTTCCTAACTAAGGATCAATATAAAGTGGTAGTGAAAGTCTCCTTCAGCCAACCTAGACCAGCAAATTGCAGCACACAACAATCCACTGCGGCTTCCAGTCGTAGTTTTACAGTCTGTTTATCAGACTGTGTCAAAATCGCTTCAAGCAGCTCCCTTTGTGAGAAATGGGTGGGAGCCAAGTCATTGGCTCCAGATCCCTCTTTGTTTTATTTTTCTTGTGTTGTAATTCTTGGTTTGGGATGATTGTTAGGGGCTCCCACCCTACTGAGTCTTGTATCTTGTAATTGTTTATTATATCTATGATATGATTGTTTAAAAAAAAGATACAAACTACAAAGTGACTTGTACTTGGCAACCGAGATGTTGGTGTGGTAAGGCTATAATCTTCCGTGGTATTACTTATACTTATCATTCTTATACCACACACCAATATATGATTTGTCATTTTTGTACTATTTAAACACATTTTCACATCAATATGTATGTGTTTAAATAGAACGATAAAAATGACAAATCACATGTTGATGTATGGTGTAAGGGATGATGAGTAGAATTTTTCTACTTATTAGTGGCTTATTAATAGAGGAAAAGCATATTTTATTTTTAAACTTCGCAATGAAACTGACCCTTTAAATTTGGAAAACTAAAACGAATCTCAGCCTAATTTCATGCATGAAACCGTATTCAACATAAAGTCTAATTTAAATAAAAATGTTATCTTACAAATTATCAATAATTGAGATATTTTACCCCTTGTTTTGGTTTGCTTTAAACTTCAAGTCATATTTTAGAATTTGTGCTGTTGGAGTTTTCGAATTTGAAGTGGTATTTTTGTAATTTTATTTAACTTGATGTAATTTCTGTAATTTAAAGTTTGGATGGCATTTATCTAATTTTCTTATTTTAAATTAGGAAAAAAAATACCCAAACTCTCTTCAAAGTTCAAACTATCACCTCCCAAACTATCAATTCCTACAATAACCACTAAACCACCAAAAACTTCAATATACCCCTTTTTCTCATTAAAGACAACTACAAAGATTCTTGAAGAAGACAATATAACCTATTAAGTTTTAAAATTATTTTTGAACTTGTTATTTAAATAAAAGATATTTTCAAAAAATTATCTATTTTCTCTTTTTTCTGAACTTTTATTTGGAAAAATTATTCATGTTTCTTCAATGTTTTTATTTTTCTTTAAAAAGTTATAAGTTTGAGGGGATTGTTGTCAAAATTGATAGTTATCATCTGCTAGTTGAGGAATTTGTGTATTTTCTCCTTTTAGATTTGTATCCTATGCTCTTTTTTCGATTTACTTTTTTACGCCTTTATTTTTTTTCATGTGTATCTTAACTCAAATTTGTAAATATCTTTTTTATCTCATATTTTGGCACTCATATCTCTATCTTTGCGGGTTTCAACATATATTCATACTATAAATTGTCAGCCTTAATATACAATATGTATTGTAGAAGCTTTTTCCTTTCCTTGTTTTTTTTTTTTTTTCTTTCTAGAGAATACGCATTATATTATGATTTTGAGAAAATCTTCAAAAAAGATGAGGTGATAAACTCATTTGTACACCTTCAAATAGGATTTGGACATGTAAGCTTTCTATAGTAATTACAGTAGAACTGATCGCACTAAATGCTCTCTCTCTCTCTCTCTCTCTCTCTCTCTATCTCTCGGTATCTTTTTTTTTTCTTTGTTTTCCCAAATGCTCGGTCACTGATATGTAGGGAGACTTTGGAGAGGGATCTTGTTGGTTTGATCTAACATCAAGGCTAGTGCTTCGCATGACTGGATCTTTTTTCTTCTGATTTTTTAGAAGGGCAGATTTTTCAAAGCCGCTGCAGAGCGGTATGGCTATTAACCTTAGAAGAGTAGCCCTCCATTCACACAACGACATGTAGACAAAAACACAATAAACTAATTAGACCTCAACACACAATCATCACAAGCAAGTCACAAAAATCGTGTTCTCCAAGCTCTTAGCCACACAAATTTTGCACCACCCAGTCTGTGATTATCGGCTTCTGGTGACTGATGGGGATTTGTTGCTACGATGGAAAAAGATGACTTATTTCAAGCTTTCGATGTATGAAAAGGCTTTGAAGAACTCGTATGGGTAGGTTTCGTTCCTGGCTATAAATGGTACCGGTCTATATTTGTTAGAAAGTGATGGATCCACGGCTGTGATTCAGGTACCTTTGAGCGGTCCATCGGGTTTCAGGATTGGAAAGTTGGGATCTGAAGGCAAATTTGTCATCAGCAACTTCATCGACGACGATTGGGTGACAGAATTATCTGGTCCAATCGATGATTGTCATATTCCTTTCTTTTGCGGGAAAACTGGATTCTGCACGAGAAAGCTTTCGAGTGGAACTTGCTCTTGTCTGCTGGGATTTCGTGTTCAAGGGAATGGTGAATGCATTCCAACCGATACTTCTCTTTCTCTGCCTTCAGGTTGTAAGAATAATGCAAATAGAAATGGCAATCAATTCAACTCCTCAGTTTTGTATCTTCAACTGGCCTATGATATGAACTACTTTGCTAATGATTTCAATGGCCCTGTCAATCTGTCGGCTGGCCAAGATATATGCTCTCAGAACTATTCTTGTCTTGCTATTTCCATGAAAATGCTTTTGAATCATGAAAATGCTTTTGAATCATGAAAAATATTAGGATCTATCATTTTGAATACAAGGCTTGAGAATGATAATTGAAGGAGTGAGGGAGGCATGGAAAACGAAGGAGCAAGGAAGGGGTCTAGAGTCTCTGATCGGGTGTATGCAGATGTAGAATAAACACAATAAACCTCTTATGTGGCATAGGGCTATTGGAGGGCTACTCTTCTAACTTTAATGGCCGAACCACTCCCCAAGTTAACTCCAGATTTTTTGGATTATGTACGCCTCTCTGATCTATCTCTAGCATCCAGAATATTTTTTGGTTTTACTTTATTATCGTTTTTCAGATCCAATCTGTCTCTAGTAAAAACTGAGGCAACTACCAATTCTTAGTGGTTCAATCCGCTTCTTTATTTGTTTTATGTAATTTTTCCCTACCTATATTTTTGTATAAGAGATCTATAAAATAAACTTGTATTGATAGCAAATCTCACTTCGAGTGTGAGTACCTCCAGAGAAAGTTCTAAGAGAGAAACAGAGAGTTCTGATACTTTTATGATTAAACCCTAAGACAGATAGACAAACCCTTACATACTGATGCCCTCAACATGGGCCAACTCTACATGATTGAAAGCAGGAAATATAATAAAAGTAAACCCAATGTTATGGCTCATGGCCCAACTTATCTACAGTACTACTAATTAAAGACCACTAAACTCTTAAGACTCAAACTGTCTATGACCAACGACAACCCCCAGCAAGCCCATCATAAACTTGGCCCATCCCAGGCCCTTGTCTTCAAATGCCTAATCCCACGCAGCAAAGTCTTCAGTTCACTTCTCTTCGACAACAAGTACAAGCCGACACACATTCTTCCCTTCTGAACCCTAACTCCTTCCTTTCGCAAGACCAAGCCTCTCTCCTGCAATCTTCCTTATCGTATGGTTCACCTAGCCCAATTGTTACAGTACCTTCCCTATCAGAGCACCTTGCCCAAAGGTGGGGATAGGCTTCTTTCATATGCGTAAACTCCTCCCAGGTAGCTTCTTCTTCAGTTTGCCCTTGCCAGCGCACGAGAACCTCCACCTTGGGTCGATTCTTGAACCTCAATATGCGGCATTTCAGTACCTCCACAAGTTTGGGCTTCGAGATTCCAGACTGATCAACAGGAGGCAACGACGGCACCATAGTAATCTTCTATCCCAACTTCTTCTTTAGTTGTGAAACGAACGTATGGTAAATTCAAGAATTAGGAGGGAGATCTAACCTATATGCGTTAGCACCAATTTTTTGCAGGATTTGGTAAGGTTCGAAATATCTAGGGGCTAACTTGATATTACAGTGGCGCTCGACTAAGATCTGGTGGTAGGGCTGGAGCCTCAGGTACACCCAGTCACCTATTTCGAAATTTTGTTCCTTACTCCTTAAATCAGGGTACTTTTTCATTCTCTCCTATGCTTTTTGTAGGTTTTGCCCCAGTAAAAGGGATATGTGATCCCTTGTTCTCGGAGTGGTCTCCACTACTTCCAGCTTTGCTGTTCCAAGCACGTAGCTGAGGATCCACAGGGGCTTGTATCATTATAAAGCTTCAAAGGGGGTAACCTTCGTAGATAGGAGTTGTGTGGTGTTGTACCACCACTCAGCAAGTGGGATCCATTGTGACCAGTCTTTAGGATGGTCGTTCGTGAAGCATTTCAGATAATTTTCCAGTGTTTTGTTAATTGACTCGATCTGACCATCCATTTGAGGCTGGTAGGATGTGCTCATGTTCATTTCGACCCTTTGGAGCATAAAAAGCTCCTTCCAAAAGTTACTAGTGAATGTGTTGTCCCGATCCGACACTATAGATGAGGGCAACCCATGGAGCTTGTAGACGTGTTTCAGAAATAATTCAACTACTGTCCTAGTTGTGTAGGGGTGTTTGAGTGGGGTGAAGTGGCTATACTTGGTTAGCCTATCCACGACCACCCATGAACTGTTAAACCCATTAGAGATAGGGAGCCCTTCCATAAAGTCCATGGTGATGTGCATCCAAGGTTGGTGGGGTATCAGTAGGGGTTGTAAGAGTCCACTTGGAAGGGTGTTATCAATCTTCACCCTTTGGCATACATCACAGTTCCGGATGAACTGCTTGACCCCCCTTTTTAGACCTGACCAATAAAACTCTCTCCTGAGCTTATGAATAGTCTTTTCAAACTCAACATGTCCCCCCAAGGGCTACTGTGCATCAGTTCCAAAAACTTAGTTTTAAAGGCTTCTTGGTTGGGAATGTAAAGTCTATCCTTATATAGTAGCAAATTATCCATCATTGAAAAAACTGAAGTTGACTTCCCTTCCTTAGACTGAGATATGAGCAGTTGTAGTTGTTCATCACATCCATATGCTGCTTCCAACTCATCCATCCAATCCATAGTAAGAAAGGATATAAGTGATAGAGAGCATTCCTCCACTCCCTCTTTTCTAGACAGGGCGTCAGCTATCCTATTTTCTAAACCTTTCTTGTACTCAAAAAGAAAATCATACCAGCAGTTTGGTTATCCACTACTAGTGTATTGGAGTGCCCACTTTCTGGTCCAGCAGATATTTCAAACTTTATTAGTCTATTTTCACCACAAAGGGCTCCTAACAAGTAGGGTCTCCATTTTTACATTGTCGACACCAAGGCAAAAAATTCTCTCTCTTAGGCTGACATATCCCGAACCCTCCCCTTTAGGACTTGGCTAAAAAAAGCTATGGGTCGTCCCCTCTGCATTAGGACTGACCCTATGGCTGTTCTTGATGCGTCCCATTTTATGGTAAAGGGTAATGAGAAATCCGGTAAGGCAAGTACAGGAGGGTGCATAATGGCCTCCTTCAGTTTTTGAACTGCCTCTCTAGACTCTTCAGACCATACAAAGCTGTCTTTTTTAACATTTATGTAAGTGGGGTAGCAATGTCCCTTTATCCCTTGATGAATCTCCTACAGTACCTGGTTAAGCCTAGAAAACCCCTAAGAGCTTTGAGAGAGGATGGGAAGAGCCATTGTTTCATAGCTAGCAATTTTTCAAGATCTTTTTTAACCACCTATCCAGAGATTATGTGTCCCAAGTATGCCACTTCCAAACTACCAAACTTGCACTTGGATCTCTTGGCGAAGAGTTGGTGCTGCCTTAGGATCTCAAGGGTCACCCTTAGGTGCCTTAGGTGTTCCTCTTCACTCTTGCTATACACCAATATGTCATCAAAGAAGACCAAAATAAATCCCCTTAAATGTGGTCTGAAAACTTCATTTATGAGGCTTTGGAAAGTAGAGGGCATTGGTTAGCCCAAAAGGCATTACCAAGAATTCATAACGCCCCTCATGGGTTCTAAAAGCTATTTTTTTAATATCTTCGTGTTTAACCCGTATTTGGTGGTAACCCGACCTTAGATCCAGCTTAGAAAAGATTTTAGTACCGTGGAGCTCATCCATTAACTCTTCAACTACTGGGATTGAAAACTTATCCTTAATGGTAATGCTATTGAGTCCCCTATAGTCCACAAAAAGGCACCATGTGCCATCCGCCTTCCTCACCAATAAAAATGGGGATGAAAAGGGATTTGGCTAGGTTGTATAACCCCCGAAGCTAGGAGTTCCTTCACAATCTTCTCTATCTCATCCTTTTGGTAGTAGGAGTAACGATAGGGCTTTATTGAAACTAGCTTTGTTCTGGGTAACAAATTAATAGCATGATCATGGGATTTAGTAGGGGTAATCCATTGGATTCACAAAAAATGTCATAAAATTCCTCCAACAATGTCTATATTTCAACTGCTGGACTTTCTTGTTCCACTAAATCACCATTTTCAATTTCTTGTATCAAGTGTAGTAGGACCACTTTATTTCCCAGCTTGTTCCCCTAGTTTAGAGACCCTTCTTCTATTAGTTGAATCGCAACTAGACCCTTCAGCTGCACTATTGTAACTTTGTAAGAAAATCTCATAGTTAACTCCGCAAAGTTCCATAGGATTGGGCCTAATGTTTAGAGCCATTGGACCCCCATTACCATATCACAACTTGCCAAGGTTAAAACATGCACATCCAAGAGAAACTTCACACCCTGGATCCATACTCCTACTCCTTCACTTTTGCCCGAGCTGGGTAGTAATTCTCCACTGGCGACCCTTACCTTAATTGTTTCAGTAATTTTTAGAGGCAACTTACTTCTTTCCACAATGGCAGGGTCCAAAAAATTATAGGTTGACCCAGTATCAATGAGAATGGTCACCCACGTGGCCCTATCTTCCCCTTAACCCTCATAGTTTTGGAGTTGTGTGACCCCATAATGGCATATAGAGAGATTTTCGGATTATCCTAAGTAGGATCTAACTTCAACACTTCTAGTTCTCCTTCCATCTCATGGGTAGTTAAATTCTGCCCAATGTCTTCTTTGAGTTCATGTAATACTTCTTCCAAGAGGTATAACTTAGGATTTAGACATCTATGACCAGGGATCCACTTAGAATCACAACGGTAGCATAATCCCTTGTCCCTCCTCTCTTTCATTTGGTTTTGGTTGATTTTCTAGATCGGTATTGAGGTTTTCTGTGGGTAAGGATTTTTCTGGTGGCTAGAATGGGCAGGTTCTGGTGGATGGGAAAAAATCGTTTTGTTGGGTTGTTTTTTACAAGTTCATGGTTTCTTCTTGTAGCTAGGAAAGGCTGTAGGCAATAGACAAGGTCGATGGGTTAAACATCCTCACATACAACCTTATTTCATCCTTTAGTCCACTCAGAAAACAACTGAGTTTATAGGTGTTAGATAAGCCTCTAAACCTATTGGATAAAGTTTCAAACCTGGACTTATAGTCCTCCACTTACCCTACTTGTCTTAGCTTAGTTAAGGCCTCTATGCGGTCATCATATGGGTTAGGACCAAATCTTATTAATAGTGCCCTCACAAAAGCATCCCGGTCAGATATCTGGCCCAACTCTTCCATCCTTTGGAACCAAATCATAGCTTGTCCTTCCATGTGAAAAGACACTAACCCCATGTGTTGGGTGGGTGGTGTGTTGTGAAAAGCAAAAAAAGTGATTTACCTTGTAGAGCCATCCAGCTGGGTCCTCTCCCTGAAACACCGAGAAATCCTGGCGGACTGACCTTGTGTGCACCTCCCCATGTGACTAGTTATTCTCATCTCAATAATGCAGCCTCGAGGAAGATTCTCCTTGGTGAGGGCCTTGATTCTTTTTCTATAGCTCATGAGTTAAAGCTGCTAATTGTTGCTGGATAGTGTTTTTTAGAGCTACCATCTCAGTTTCCAGGCTGTGATGACCTTCCAGGCTGTGGAACTGATTCTCCATCCTGCCATATTGAGCATCAGTCGCTTTCTTCAGAGCATTCAAGCCATCTTGGAGCTGGTTCAGTCTTGTCCCTTCAGCCATAGAAAATGCTTGTATTTGCACAGAGATCGTATCTCTTGGATACCAAAAATGTAACAGATCTATAAAATAAACTTGTATTGATAGGAAATCTCACTTTGAAGGTGAGTACCTCCAGAGAAAGTTGTAAGAAAGAAATAGAGAGTTCTGATACTTTTCTGATAAAACCCTAAAACAGATAGACAAACCCTTACATACTGATGCCCTCAACGTGGGCCTACTCTACAGGACTGAAAGCAGGAAATATAATAAAAGCAAACCCAATGTTACGGCCCATGGCCCAATTTATCTACAACACTACTAATTAAAGACCACTAAACTCTTAAGACTCAAACTGGTTGTGACCCACGACAACCCCTAGCAAGCCCATCATAAACTTGGTCCATCCCAGGCCCTTGTCTTCAGATGCCTAATCCCACGAAGCAAAGTCTTCAGTTCACTTCTCTTCAATAGCAAGTATAAGCCAACACATGTTCTTTCCTTCTGAACCCTAACTCCATTCTTCTCATTCCTTTCGCAAGACCAAACTGCTCTCCCGCAATCTTCCTCATCATATGATTCACTGGCCCGATTGTTACATTTTGTGAACCCCATTTCTAGTAGTCTTGATACTATGCTCATGAAGTATGAAGTCTTGAGTTCTTTTCTTTTCTTTCCCAACCTTCGGTGCGAGTGTTAAGGAGAGTGAGAGAGACAGAGAGTGAGAGAGAGAGTGAATGTGCGGGAAGAGAAAAGCTTGAGAGAGTTTGTTACGATCACCTAAGATCAGTTCTACCGCAAGTAATGTAAAAAGCTTGTGTACATTTTTTATTGAAGAGTGTAAAAATGGATTTGTGAGCATTAGCATTGGATTATGCAAATGCAAATTAAAATTTGTATAATATGACATAATTTTGCATTTGGCTATTCCACTCAAAACTTACTCTTACATTGGATTATTCATCTATTAGTCAAAATAATAATAAAATATTATAAATTTAATAAAAAAAATTTCAATTTTTTTTTGTTCTATTATTTGTTTTTTTTCTAAATTAAGAGTTACATAGAAATATTAATCTTATACAATATGAGACTTGGAGTATACAATCATTCATGATACAAACATTAATTGAAAAATTAATACAATCATTCAGTATACAACAATTAATGCTCTTAATGCTATAGGGAAAAAATTGGGTTTAACAATTACTGCTATTAATGCAACAAGGAAAAAAAAAGGGAAGGACAACGAAACACAAGTGCTGCTAGAGAGAAAGAACACGTGAAAAAAAAAAAAAAAGTTCATTAGAACCAAAAATCGAGGAAAGAGAGAGAGAAAGCTTGCAAGGAAGAAAATATTTTTTATTCCTTTTACTTTTGGTCATGCTACAGTGACCACCAAATATAACCATCAATCCCAAATTACTGTAGCTAAAAGTCATATCCTTTTGAAGTTGCAAATCCAATATAGACTATTTTTGGAGTCTATTAACCAAACTCATTAGATTTGCATTTGCATAATCCAACGAGGATGCTCTCGGGACATTGGGTTGGAAGCATAGAATCTCGGGACATTGGGTTGGAAGCACTCTATGATTTTTTAGTGAACTCGAGAAATCAATAAATTTGATGTAACTTAGGTGTTATTAGAATTTGGACTACGTATCAATCCATTTCATGGTATACAGATTGGGTAAATAGGGTTAAGTGGGTTACTGACACCAATCTAAAGTTCTTGAGTTTGACATAAAACAAAACAAAACAGAAAAAAAAAAAAAAAAATTGAAAAGATATGCCATGATTGAATGGGATGAACATATAACCTCACCCTCTCGTTTCCATTCTTGACAAGATGGATGTGAAATTTTTGAAGTTTCTCAACGTTTGGACACAAATTATCAAGCTAGATAGAACAAAGAAATGCATTTTAACTTGAGGTAATTATTTTTAATCATATGCCAAAGATATAATTTCGAAGCCACAAATGCTTATTGGCAAATCGATTTTTGTTGACACTTTTTAGGCGAGCAATAATTATATGCCGCTAATAATGATTTATTTGAGAAATTCAAGCTCCAACTTGAATTCCTTTCCAATAAGAAGTGATAGCTTTGAGACCTCGACCACAAGAAACGGTCCATGGCTGATGAGATTTGTCTTTCTAACTGGCTTTCCGTTCAATTTTGTTCCCTTCAATCTATTACCCTTCTCCAGCCCTATGAAAGTCACTTTATCTATGATCCACTTTTGGCTCAAAGCATATCCTCCATTCACAACCTCTGAACTGACTGATACCTTGTTGCCCACTATTCCACCAAAGAATCTCACTAAACTCCATATCCCTCCTTTTCCTCCCATCACCACCTCCTCTCCATCATCCAAGAAAACTTCTCCAGTAGTAATTCCAGTACTGCTGACCACCACCAACAGCTGGAATGGAGTCTTTCGAGCTATGCGCGTTGTCATGGCCGCTCCTTGCATGGCCAAAATATTACCTTCCCGAACATGAACGTTTATATGATCAGGCGGTGCATCAAGCCTGATATATCTTCCTGAATGAACACTCAAAGAATGCGAGTAGTTGAAGAGGTCGAACCAATTTCCAGCAGGGAAGTATGCATCAACTGAAATTGCTTCTGATTTCAATGCTGGTGAGACCATTACGCCTTTACCAATCAGAAACTGAGTACTGATTTCAAAAGTGTTGATATCTTGAGGAAACGAGAAGAAAATGGGGCGCGCAATGGGGGTTCCTCGTTGGTGTGCTTCATACATTAATGTGTAAAAGTAGGGTAGAAGCCGGTAGCGGAGCCCAAGCACCTTCCTGGCTGTTGCAGCAACAGACTCCCAAAGATAGAGTTCTTGACGAATACTATACTTTTCCGAGTGATCTCTTGCAAAGGGATAAAAAGCTCCTAGCTGCATTTGCAAAAAAAATAGTGATATTAGTGCTAATTTTTATAATCGCTACTCTTTCTTAAAATAATGGAACTCCCACTATCACTTTTTTCCCCCATAGCATTTGCAAAGATATTGGACATTTTACAGCAAAATGACTTCTAATACCAGTAAAAAGGACAGACATATATGAATGGGATAAAACCACAAATATGAACAGAAAATCTGGAAGCATCACTTTTATAATATTGACAAATAAATTAAAATAAAAAGTAAAAAAATAAAGTAAGGGAAAAAATGGTTTCACAAAATCAGAAAGGTGTACAATCCTTCATGTGCTGAAGATTGATTATTGTTCCTATACCATTCAAAATATAAACAAGGTATTAGGCATCAAAATTTGGATATTTGTTGATGAGGAAGATAAACCTTTATTTGACTTGCTACATTCTATTGGCAATTTAAAAAATGACGAACCCTTTCAATCTTCTTTGGTAAAATCAAAACAAAAATGGTCTAAAATACTTGCATAGACCATCCAAGTGCTAAGAAATGTATAATACTCGCATTAAAAGCTGAGAAGAAACCAAAACAAGATGGTAAATTATCTATTCACTCTTGCTATAACTTTTTACCTGAATCCAGCGCCTGCAGAGTTCTTCAGTTGTATTTCTAGAAAAACCACAGATGTCTGCACCAACCATTGGAATTCCAAAAATCCCAGAGTTCAAAATTGATGGAATTGTGTATGCCAAATCATTCCACGTGGCAGCATTGTCTCCAGTCCAGTGTGCTGCATACTTGCCAGAGCTAACAAAACTCGACCTAGAAAGTATAAAGGGCCTTTTCCCAGTCACATTGATCAAGGCTGCATTAGTGGTTTTGCACTCTAAGAGTCCATATAGGTTATGGACATTATACTCAGTAACATTACCAAAGTGTAAGGATGTTGCAGGTACAGTGTTATAATTAATGGGCCGGCGAACTCCAGCATTGTTAATTTTGTAGGGAGGATCATCGAGAGTAGAATTTGGAGTAGGAAGAGAAGTTATAAAGTTGGAAATCTCGTTCATGTCAAGCCAAAGACCATCAACAGGAAGAATATCTAGAAAATTTTTTATCTCGCCACCCCAAAATACTTCACTGGCTGGATTTAAAAAGTCAGGGAAGTAGACTGGGCCAGGCCAAACTTCACCCAAGTACGGGGCACCATCACGTTTTATGAAGACATCAGCTTGCATTCCTCGAATGTAGGTACCATATGTCTTATTCACACTGATACCTGTGAAGTAATATATTTTACATCAATTAAGAGAGAGAAGAGGGGAGGGATTTCAGCTGAGAAAAACTACATGTCGACTACAACGTACCAGGATCTATGATAAGCACATATTTCTGACCATTTTGATGAAGAGTATCAACAAACTTTTTCATTTTCTCTACCGGAAAGTTAATAGGATCAAGGGTAAAATCCTTGTACCCATCCATGTAATCAATATCTGTCCACATAACTTCAAGAGGTATATGAGCTTTTGCATAGCCAGCAACCACGCTTTCAATATCGGAAATATTCTTGTAACCATATCGACATTGATGAAATCCTTCACATATGGATAACAATCCTCAAGAGGGTGAGAATTTCTTATAAAATTGTTTCATGATAAAAAAAATACATACATAATTGGCATGCTTAGTTTGGTCAGATCGAGAAAATCCCTATAAAGGGTATGATACAGAGTGGTATGTTTTTTTTTAAAGAGTACATAGAACATAATATTGAATGTTAGAAAAGGACAAGTGTGTATATAGGGATTTCAATCATAGCATGAACATAAACTTTTACAGCAATTTGACATTTTGCACATATTGATACCTAGTATCACCTTACACCCCTCTCTACTTTGTCATGTGCTATGCCTTACACCGCTCAGGGCAGTAGCTCATATATTATCACTGAGTTTATACTGAATGTTACACTAACTCATGAAAAAATGACATAAACCTAATATTGTATCCTCATGTCAAACACGCCTTTATAAGTTATATTTTTATGCTCGTAAAACAGTTCATATGTTTAAAGGATTCTGCACTGAATAATATGCTCGCATTTTGAGAACAAGCTATCTTATGATCCATACTAATTGGAAACTAGAACAATTATATGCTCCATTCAAATACTTCACAAAAAAATTTTCAGAAAGGAAAATAAGGCTATTTTTATAGTCCTCGGCAAAATTGATATCTTCTACAAACCCTGAGGGGTAGCTCAACTGGTCCGGCCTTGGGTTTGCTCCCCAATGGTCACAAGTTCGAGTCCCCTTAGAGCCACTGGAGGTTAACCTGGTCATTAACTTCAAGGCACCGTGGGATCAGTCAAGGTAAGCACAAGCTGGCCCGAACGCCCTTGGTTATCAAAAAAAAAAAAAAATTGATATATTCTATGAAAAAAAGTATGCTCCTTTCGCATGCTTTGAAAACAATGATTTTACTATTGTGTTTTTAATCCAATTGGCCAAAGCCTTTGTCTCAATAAACTAGAGAAGCTAACATGACAAACCCAAGGCTTCATCATAAGTTTTAAGAGCAAAAACACAACTTGGCTATAAAACCATATTATTGTTCTTCCTAACTCATTTCCAACCAAAAGCGTTCAGATAGCAGAGGAAGTATTGAAAGTAATAGGCGATGCCAATAGAGATGAGCTCCAGTGGAATTAGAGATCCAAAAGACACTGTTTTGAGTAGGGCTAACACACACACACACACACACACACATATATATATATTCACTATTGCGTTTATGTCAATTGCAGGACGATTGAAAACAGATGAAACGAAAGGCATTATCAAAAGCCCTATGGGATTAGCTTGTCAAGAAGATTCCTCATTGTGGCATTCATAAAAAGAATGGAGATTGCTATCTCGGGATTGGTTACCATATGGCTTTTAAAGAGTGAGACTAAGCAATTGGAGCAACTTTGAGCAGGTTTAACACAAATCCATGCATCAATATGGAAGAATACTTGGCACCCCAAAAGTTAAAGAATTTCAACAGGTAAAAACCAGAGAAAAGACATTTTTCAAACTTACCAAAAGACCAATACGGCATGGGTGTAGGCCGGCCGATGAGCTCCGTGTACTGCTCCATCACCATCACCGGCGACGGCCCAGAAAAAATGTACAAGTCAATAATCCCACCAATCACCTTGTACGTGATCCGATCACCACTGTACGCCACATCCATGCCATTGCTGTTAAGAAGCAGGACTCCATGAGTTGTCCCAGCCGCCACTCTGCCATCTTCGGACGGCGACCTGACGTCCATGTAGAACGGGTGGGAACCGTAAAGATTGAGGTCGAGATTGGCGCTGGCAATGTCGGCGTTCCACAGAGTGAGCGTCTGCGCCTCGTTGGAGGCCTGAAGCTTGAAGGAGCTCTTGGTGTGCTCACCCAGGCCATAGAGAGAGGACCTTGCTTTGGGGAGCGAGGAAGAGAGCTGAATGTACTGGTCCTTGAAAACGAGGAAGGTGGAAGAGTCTGGCGTCGGGGAGGCGTCGAAGATGGCGTCGCCGGATGATCTCCGAAAGACGGAGAAGCCGAACGGGGTGGTGTTGTAGAGAGTGAAGATGAGATCGGAGGTTGGGTCGGAAAGGACGAAGCGGGTTTTCGACGGTGAGGACCTCTTCGGAGTATGGTTTTCGGGGAGGAGGCGGTGTGGAAAGTGGGTTTCGCGGGGGATTATGGTTTGAGGGATCTCCCATCTATGGTGGTCGGAGTCGGTTATTTTAATTCGGATCCGATCTCCAGTCTCAAAGCTGCGGGGCCAGATCAATTAATAATACTCACAATCACTTACAATTTTGGAAATAAAACTATTGCTTTATATTTTTTTTATCTGAAAACTATTGCTTTATTGTTAAAAGAAAATAAGTATAGCAAAAGAACATCTTGATTTCTAACTAAATTAAATCAAGAATAGAATATGTATAAAAAAAAATATACGTATAACAAACAATTTATTGATATATATATATATATGAGAAAAATGATAGATATATAATTATTTAAATAATTATGATATTTTTATAAAATAATCTTTAAAAAAATATTTTATTTTTAAATTAGTGTGTAAAATTAATTATCTAAATTACAAAAATAGTAAGTTTTAACCATTTCGATTTTAAAATTTCTCTTTCAATCAAATTATAACGTAAATATTTTACTAATTGTGTTATATTCGTTGACTTATAAATAAATAAATAAATTTATAAAAATATTCTTAATTTAAATATGATTTAATATATATATATTTATGAAAACA